>NW_027507903.1:570852411-571480744 GCF_037356315.1 Lithobates pipiens
TGATCAGCTGTCATTGGCTGACAGCTGACCACATGGTAAGGGGTCGGGATCCTTACTCTGATCTGTGATCCAGCAAGTCTCATAGACTCGCTGATCAGGGGGCACACAGGCCGCTCGTGCATGGGCTGATGTCAATAGACGTAGTCCCGGCAATGCAGGTCCGCGCTGTATAAATAAATAGTGATCCTGCGCAATGGTATAAGTGCATGACCCTAAAATAACCTATAATATAAATAGTAATAAAAATCATGTAAAAGGCACTCAAAAAATGTCCATGGATGAAATAAATATGTCCGTAAATTTTTTTAATTTTTTTTAAGCTTGTCAGGTAAAGATTGTATAAAATGGTATTCCTACGCTGTCATATATAACAAACCCCCGCAGAGACTGATAAAAGTGTAATCCAGTAATGAGATCACAGAACTCTAACCTTCACTCCTTAGTTATATAAGCATCATTTTGGATAGCCTCCTTGCTTGTCTCAATATCTGCCACCAGGGGGCCTTCCATCCCACGGCTTGGTTATATTAGCATAAGATTGTGCTAGATGGCCTCCTCCTCTGTTCCGGTCTTTACCACCAGGGGGCCCTCCGTCCCTGCAATTGGTTCAATCCATGCCGAGCCACCTCATCCACATCTATATCCAATATTATGTGAAGATCACCAAGGGAAAAAAAAGAGGAAAAAAGGGGATGCCTCCAATGGTGTAGTATATTAAAATCACAAACTGAATTTATTAATAAAACAAATTGGACTCTTACATAAAATAGCAAATAAAAGTCTCAGAAAGAAATAATAACCGTCTGGCATTTTCCACCAGTCTCAAGTCACTTCCGTTATTACAAAGCTCCACTCCCGGGCACTCCCTACGCGTTACGTCAACCACGCGACTTCATCAGAGGATGCTCAGGTCCGCGCTATAGCCGTCATTCGGCTATAGCGTGGATCTCTAGTGGTTAATGGCCAGCACTTTGATGCCTGATTGGCATGCAGTGTTGCATCTCCCACTTTTCAGGTATGCCTTCACCTTTAACCACTTCCGGAACCGCCCCACGTACATTTACTGCAGCAGGGCAGCCCTTCAGCGTGAAATCAAGTACCAGTATTTGATTTTGATTGCCGAGTCTGGGGCACGTGCGTGCGCTGTCGGCGACCCTCTACTGCTGTGATTGGACACATAGGGAGCCAATCAGACCCGATGTTCGCAGGCACCTAGCGATCGTTACCAAGAGAGGCAGAGTGGCAATCTGCCTATGTAAGCAAGGCAGATCGCCATTCTGTCAGAGGGGAAGATGGAGATCTTGTGTTTCTGCTAAGCATGCACTGCCAATGACCCTCTACTGCTGTAATTGGACAAAGAGGAAGCCAATCAGCGGTTCCGGCGGACCCGATGTTCGCAGGCACCCAGCGATCGTTACCGAGAGAGGTAGAACAGCGGTCTGCCTATGTAAGCAAGGCAGATCACCATTCTGTCAGAGGGGAAGATGGAGATCTTGTGTTTCTGCTAAGCTTCCCCCAGTCAAAGCACATCCCCAACAGTTAGCAAGCACTCCCAGGGAACACATTTAACCCTTTGATCACCCTGATGTTAACCCCTTCCTGCCAGTGTCATTACTACAGTGACAGTGCATTTTTTAGCACTAATTACTGTATTGGTGTCACTGGTCCCCAAAGAGTGTCACTTAGTGTCAGATTTGAGGCACTTGTTCTAATATTTGGGGGGCACACTCATACAGTCAATGATATCACTGACTGTTTACATTAGCACAGCAGGATCTGTTATTTACGGAGTGGCTTTACATGGGGGTACATTTTATTTTTCTAAACTGAATATTTATGTTGTTTATTTATATTTTACATATTGGGGAATAAGTAATAAGGGATACTAATACAAACATGAGCTATGTTGCTGATGTATCCCCACTGAACTAATGCTGATTAATGACTAATGCTGATAAATGACAGATCCCTGACACTGCTGTTAAACAATAGCTCTGAGATCCTGGGTAACATCATTGACTAAATGTGTTACGTTTAAAGGACTATACTGTACTGTTTCTGTAACAGCACATGCAGCTTTAAGGCATCCCCAAGCATTTTTTCTAAAGGATTTGCAATATTCAATATTGTCCTTAAGGCTAGGTTCACACTATTGCGATGCGGGAACGCCGCGAATCCGCGGCGTTTTCCCGCATCGCTCACCTCCCGCCGGCAGTTCACTCTGCCCTATGCGGACGGCTGAGGGTGTCAATGTTATGTTAATGACACCCCCAGATCCGTCGGCATATCGCAGTGCGATCTGCCGACTCGCACAGGAATCGGATCGCATGGTGTGAACCCCCATGCGATCCGATTCCGTTGCGGACCCAAAAAAGGGTCCTGTGCGAGTTTGCTGCGGGACAGCTGCGAGTTCAGCCATACTATCTGTATGGCTGAACTCGCAGTGCTACGGAGATCGGATGTGATTTGCTGTGCGAATCACATCCGGATCTCCCCCCGCAGCAGTGTGAACCCAGCCTTAAAGAATATGTAAACCCAACATTTCATATTCTTGATATGTTCCTGCTATACATGTACTTATATGAAAAAGTATCCTGTTCTCTTTGTATAACTTCCTTTGTGTCAAATCCCTGGTGTCCCTGAAAGTCCTTCTGCTTTCCTATTAAAAACTAACCACATTAGGCAGAAAATAATAGCGTAGACAGTTCTCTAGCTATGCTGGGAACTAAGGCTGCTCTCCTCCAATGATCTGTCCAAACAACCCCCTTCCACCTGCACAGCCATTCACTGGCAAGATCAGTGGTCTGCTGTTTCTCCTCCCTCAGCTCTCATGCAGTTGAGATTAGAGGGAATGGGAACACCGATGGAAAGGAGAGTACACTCACTGGCTACTTTATTAGATACACCTGTTCAATTGCTTGATAACACAAACTGCTAATAAGCCAATCACATGGCAGTAAATGAATGCATTAAGTCATCTAGATGTGGTAAAGACAACTTGCTATAGCTCAAACCGAGTATCAGAATGGGGAAAAGGGTGATTTAAGTAACTTTGAACCTGGCATGGTTGTTGGTGCCAGACGGGCTGGTCTGAGACAATCATCGTGCTTCTCCCCCACAAGAACATTTAGCTTTTGCATTTTGGATCCCTAGAAGCTCCCATCCAAGATCTGCTTTGGTCAAAGAACAAAATTATACAGCACAAAAAAGCTTGGTTCTCTACATGTTACATGACTGCTAGGAGAGCAATCCTCAAAAAGTGGACATCCTCCCTCCCTCCTAGCATTAAAGAATTAAAAGCCGAACTATTGAGTCAGCTCAGGATAGAGAAACTGGACCTGGTCAAAAATCAATCCGTTCCAATAATAAATGTGCTCCATTTATTGACAAGTGATACCATCAGATGACCGACACACCCTCAGTGATCTACCATACACTAAGGAGACCATCAAATCCAACACAATATCCTCCTAAGACCTAGGAAAAAGGCCACAACTATGCTTTTCCAGAACCAACCTTTGCATCTTTCATTATGTGACTACCGATATGGTGGCTATATACAGTGCTTTGAAAAAGTATTCATACCTCTTAAAATTTTCCACAATATTTCCAAGGTCGAAATGCATTGGAGTATCTTGTATATCAGATGGTGATTCAAATTATATGTTATGGGAATTTATTTGTATTTAATATATTTGTTTTCTGAACGGTGAAATTGTATATGCATTTCCCTCTACCAATATTCGTTTTTTGCACTATGTATACCAGAGCTCATGTTTTAATAAATACTTTTTGTACCTTATGTGAACTAATCTGTGTTTTGGATAATAAAACCAAGACATTTTTTATAACTTCTTTGTTTCTCATTTGCTGCTAAAAAAAACCCACAGGGAAGCGTCTTTTTTGTTTGTATTTTCCGTGCGACACGGGGTGTGCAGCTATCTCAGATCCCTCTATGTGCCCTTTTCGAACCATACACAGTGAACATTATAGCATCCAAGTGAAAGATATAACACCAACAAATCAGATTTTTTTTTAAACGAAATTCAAAAACACAATTACTGAGTTGGAAAAAGGATAATCCCTTCCTAAAAATGACTTGTAAACTTAATCAGATGTAGCTAATCACCTTCTCAATGGCACACAAAGCCATTGGCCTCTAATCACCTTTTTTGGGGGGGGGGGGCGGCATATAGCTACAAATGTTACTGGGCCTTCACTGCCCCATCCATAGTTAGTAGCCAGGAAGTGTTGCACCTGAAATCCTGCACTAGTATCTCTTTCTGGTTAAAGAGGTTGTAGTCAAAAGGTTTTTTTTTTTATCTTAATGCATTCTATGCAATAGGATAAAAAGCCTTGTGTGCAGCAGCCCCCCTATTACTTATGTTTACTCAGTATGAAAGTCTGCCAGCAATACCTCTCCATGGTGCTGAAACTGCATATAGACTAAGGCCCCCCTTTTTTAAGGCAGACATGATCAGAAGCTTCATGCAAATCTATGGACTTTGAGAAAAAAAAAAAATGTATTTAGGGACACACATGCACCTCCCCTTTTTTGACAATGTCATTAAGGGGAGGGGCTTAGTCATCATATAAAGTGCAAGCACGAAAAGGTTTGAGAAACCTGATGCAAAAGCTTAATAGAAGGATCAAGCTGCCATTGTGTGATTAGCAGTTTTTAATCTGTTTTTAACCCCTACCCTGCCCCACCCCTAAGTCCGCCCCTAAACAAATCCTCGTAAATTATCTCATGAAATTACACTGTTAAGTGTTTTATGCAGAATTTGGTTCCAAAAATAAATATTAACAACTTTACCAATATTAACATAAAGCATATCAGTGCCCATCAGTACAGCCCATTAATGGCCATCAGTAGGGATGAGTCCGATGTTCGAGTTGAATGTAATTTTGACTCGAACATCGGGTGTTCGCCTGTTTGCCGAATAGCGAATAATGTGGGGTGTTTGCGGAAAATTCGAAAGCCACGGAACACCCTTTAAAAGTCTATGGGAGAAATCAAAAGTGATAGTTTTAAAAGCTTATATGCTTGGTATTGTCATAAAAAGTGTTTGGGGACCCGGGTCCTGCCCCAGGGGACATGTATCAATGCATTTTTTTTTTAATGGCAGTTTTTTTGGAGGCAGTGATTTTAGTCATGCTTAAAGTGAAACAATAAAAGTGAAATATTCCTTTAAATTTCGTACCTGGGGGATGTCTATAGTATGCCTGTAAAGTGGAGCATTTTTCCCATGTTTAGAACAGTCCCTGCACAAAATGACATTTCTAAAGGAAAAAAAGTAATTTAAAAGTACAGTAGGTGCCGCCGACATTGTATTTCCAGCGCGACAGTATCGCGCTGGTTCCCGGCGACAGGCTTCTCTAGCCAGCGCGATACTGTTGCTCTGGCTGCAATAGGAAAATTTCATTTTCCTATAGCAGCCAAACCAGGGCGATAAAGTCGCCTCACTCATGAAGCCTGCATGCCTTCTCGGGGGCATACCAGGCCCTTAGGTCTGGTAGAGATTTTAAGAGGAATCCCCTTCGCCGAAAAAAACGTTGTGGGGTTCCCCCCAAAATCCATACTAGACCCCTATCCGAGCATGCAGCCCGGCCGGTCAGGAAAGGGGGTGGGGACGAGCGAGCGCCCCCCCCCCCCGAGCCGTACCAGGCCGCGTGCCCTCAACATGGGGGGTGCCTTGGGGAAGGGGGGCCGCATGCCCCCCCCACCCCAAAGCACCTTATCCCCATGTTGATGAGGACAAGGGCCTCTTCCCGACAACCCTGGCCGTTGATTGTCGGGGTCTGCGGGCAGGGTGCTTATTGGAATCCGGGAGCCCCCTTTAATAAGGGGGCCCCCGGATCCCCGCCCCCCACCCTATGTGAATGAGTATGGGGTACAATGTACCCCTACCCATTCACCTGTGAAAAAAAATGTACAAAAAAACAAACACACAAGGGCTAAAATAGTTTATTGCACAGCTCCGGGGGTCTTCCGTCTTCGGGGGTCTTCTCGCCAGACTCCTCCACTATCTTCTGCTAGCTCTTTTGCTAGCGGAGGAGCCCGGCTTTTTTCTTCGTCTCCGCCCTCTTCTTCCGACTGGGGGGTCTTGTCCCCCTCTTCGGTTCTTCTTGCCGGGCCACCGCTTCTTCTTCCAGATCTTTTACTAGCAGTGGCCCGGTCTGCGGTGACCCGGTCTTCTGTTGCCGCCGTCTCCGCCTCCGCTAGTAAAAGAGCTAGCAGAAGATAGCGGAGAGAAGACCTCCAAAGACGGAAGACCCCCGGAGCTGTGCAATAAACTATTTTAACCCTTGTGTGTGTGTTTTTTTGTACATTTTTTCCACAGGTGAATGGGTAGGGGTACATTGTACCCCATACTCATTCACATAGAGTGGGGGGCAGGATCCGGGGGCCCCCTTATTAAAGGGGGCTCCCAGATTCCGATAAGCCCCCGCCCGCAGACCCCGGCCAGGGTTTTCGGGAAGAGGCCCTTGTCCTCATCAACATGGGGACAAGTTGCTTTGGGGTGGGAGGGGGCGCGTGGCCCCCCCTTCCCCAAGGCACCCCCTATGTTTAGGGCATGCGGCCTGGTGCGGCTCAGGAGGGGGGCGCTTGCTCGTCCCCACCCCCTTTCCTGACTGGCCGGGCTGCATGCTCGGATAGGGGTCTGGTATGGATTTTGGGGGGAACCCCTCGCCGTTTTTTTCGGCGAAGGGGATTCCCCTTAAAATCCCTACTGGACTTAAGGGCCTGGTAGGCCTCCCAAGGGGGAACCCATGCCGTTTTTTTTTTTACATTTCGCGTGGAGTTCTCCCTTAGGATTCATACCAAACAGTGCCTGGTATTGGTGGGAATCCAATTCGGATCCCCGCACCAGTGTCAACCCGGCCAGCGATGCTTGTCGCTTATCGGGAAAGGAAAAGAAACATTTTTCCTTTCCCGATGAGAGCCAGCTCGGCGCTGGCTCCCGCGACGGAGCTCGTAGGGTGTAGATTGAAACAATATCGCGGTCACCTACTGTACTTGCTGCTATAATGAATTGTTGGCTCCGGCAATACAGATAAAAGTCATTGAAAAAAATGGCATGGGATCCCCTCCAGTCCATTACCATGCCCTTTGGGTCTGGTATGAATATTAAGGGGAACTCCGAACCAAAATGTAAAAAAAATTGCAAGGGGGTCCCCCTAAATTCCAGATCAGGCCCTTCAGGTCTGGTATGGATATTAAGGGGAACCTGTGGCAATTTTTTTTTAATGGTGTAAGGGTCCCTCTCAAAATCCTAGGATTGGATTGGTGCGGGGTTACCCTTAGGTCTGGTATGGATTTTAAGGGGAACCCCACACCAATTTAAAAAAAAATCCATACCAGACCCTTATCCGAGCACACAACCTGGCAGGCCGCAGGAAAAGAGGGGGGCGAGAGAGCGTCCCCCCCCTCCTGAACCGTACTATTCCACATGCCCTCGACATGGGAAGGGTGCTTTGAGGTAGCCCCCAAAGCACTTTGTCCCCATGTTGATGGGAACAAGGGCCTCATTCCCACAACCCTTGCCCAGTGGTTGTGGGGGTCTGCGGTCAAGGGGAACAAGGGGACCCCCAGATCCTGGCCCCCTCTGTTTGAAATGGTAACAGATACATTGTACCCCTACCATTTCACAAAAAAAGTGTCAAAATGTAAAAAAAAACACAAGACACATCTTGGGACAAGTCCTTTATTAAAAAATAAAAAAATAAAAATGTCCCACAAAGTCCATTCATCTTCTTCTCTCGCTCCACTGATGGACATAAAAAAAAAAGATCCTAGTACCGGGCAAGGGTTGTGGGGATGAGGCCCTTGTTCCCATCAACATGGGGAGAAGATGCTTTGGGGGGCTACTCCATAGCACCCTCCCCATGTTGAGGGCATGTGGCCTGGTGCGGTTAAGAAGGGGTGCACTCTTTCACCCCCCTCTCTTCCTGTAGCCTGCCAGGTTGCATGCTCGGATAAGGGTCTGGTATGGATATTTGGGGGGACCCCACACCATTTTTTTACATTTTGACCTGACCCAAAGGGCCTGGTATGAATTTTTGGGGGACCCCCATGCCGTTTTTTTCAATGACTTTTATCTGTATTGCCGAGACCCGACAATTCATCATAGCCACGAGAAGACTTTTTTTCCTTTAGAAATGTCATTTTGTGCAGGGACTGTTCTAAACACTGAAAAAATGTGCCACTTTACAGGCATACTATAGACACCCCCCAGGTACAAAATTTAAAGGAATATTTAACTTTTATTGTTTCACTTTAAACATTATTAAAATCACTGCTCCTGAAAAAACGTGTGTTTTAAAAAATTTTTTTTTGCATTAAAAGATGTCCCCTGGGGCAGGACCCAAGTCCCCAAACACTCTTTATGAAAATAACTTGCATATTAAAGCGGAGGTCCACCCTAAAATGGACCTCCGCTCATCGGAATCCCCCCCCCCCTCCGGCGCCACAATCGGCACCTTTCAGGGGGGAGGGGGGTGCAGTTACCTGGATAATCCAGGTAACTGCACCCACTTCCGGGCTAGCTCTCTGCGGAACGGGGCGTACGTTACGCCCCGTTCCGCAAGCGCCCGCCCCCTTCAGCAAGTGCCCCGCTGCCTGCTGGGAAACACACAGCTCCCAGAGGCAGCGGGGACCGTCCGGATTGCGCCGCGCGGCTCGCGCATGCGCAGTAGGGAACCGGGAAATGAAGCCGAAAGGCTCCATTTCCTGATTCCCATACCCAAGATGGCGGCGGGACCCGGCAGCCGAGCGAGCGGTCGGCTTCGGGTGCCGACATCGCGGGCGCGCTGGACAGGTAAGTGTCACTATTTAAAAGTCAGCAGCTGCAGTATTTGTAGCTGCTGGCTTTTAAAAAAAAAAAAAAAACGCGGAGTCCCGGTGGACTCCCGCTTTAACCCCCGCTTTAACTCCCGCTTTAACTCCCGCTTTCAGGATTATCACGTAGGAAGATGGGTTAATGTAGTTAGAGGGAGTGGAAGGGGCTCGCAGAAAAGGAAGGCCAGTCCTGTGTTTGTGCATCAAAACAAATTTGCCGAGTTGGGTGAAAATGTGGAGGTGACAAACACAGAGGTGGCAGCCCTAGATGTCACTGCTCCCCCTAACAGCCGGGAGAGCAGCCCATCTAGTAGAGGAGGTGAAGGGAGTGCAGAAAGGCCTAGACAGTTGGTGGTTATAGGGGATTCTATAATCAGAAGGACTGATAGAATAATTTGTCGCCAGGATCGCCTCAACCGAATAGTTTGCTGTCTCCCTGGTGCTAGGGTTCGGCATGTGGTGGACCGGGTGGATAAATTACTGGGAGGGGCTGGGTATGACCCAGCAGTCTTGGTCCACGTTGGAACCAATGACCGTATACATGGAAGGTGGAGGCTCCTCAAGAATCAATTTAGAGAACTAGGCTGCAAGTTGAAGGGAAGGACCTCCAAGGTGATATTCTCTGAAATATTGCCTGTGCCATGCGCAACACAGGAAAGGCAGGGGGTGATTAGAGAGCTGAATGCATGGCTAAAGACCTGGTGTAGGGAGGAGGGATTTGGGTTTCTAGAGCACTGGGCTGACTTTTCATTGGGGTGCAACCTATATGCTAATGATGGTTTGCACTTGAATGGAAGGGGGTCTGCTGTGCTGGGGAAGAGGTTTATGGGAAGGCTGGAGGAGTATTTAAACTGGGTTTGAGGGGGGAGGGTGAACCAGAAGTACATTGGGCAGACAGGTCAGTTAGGGGTCAGACATTAATGGAGGGTGGAATGGGGATAGATGGGGGGTGGGATATGGCAGGTGTCAAGAAATTTCCCATGTTGCAAACAGCCATTGAAAACTATAGTGCAATTTGTACTACTAAAAATAATATGAAAAACACCAGAGCAAAATGTAATAATGCATTAAAGTGTTTATTCACCAATGCCAGAAGTCTGCCAAGCAAAATAGGTGAGTTGGAAGCTGTGGTGCATCAGGAGAGCTATGATGTAATCGGTATTGCTGAAACTTGGCTTCAATCCTCACATGACTGGGCTATTAATATTCCTGGCTATGCACTCTTTCGGAGAGACAGGGTAAAAAGGAAAGGTGGCGGGGTCTGTCTCTATGTGAGAAGTGATCTCAAAGCAAGTGTGAAAGAGGACCTGGTGGATGGAGAGTGTGATGAGTCCGAAGCATTATGGGTGGAACTGCATTTAGATGGGGGTAGTTCAAAGTTAATCGTTGGAGTTTGTTATAGACCACCCAATGTGAATGAGGAGGTGGAGACTCAGCTCCTTGCACAGATGGAAAGGGCTGCAAGGGCTGGGACAGTGATAATAATGGGGGATTTTAACTACCCAGAAATTGACTGGAGTAATGGCACTGCTGGGACAGTTAAAGGGCAAAAAATGATAAACCTATTACAGGACAATTTTATGGTCCAGTTTATTGAGGCCCCAACTAGGAATGAAGCTCTGTTGGACCTGGTAATCTCAAACCATGCAGAGCTTATTACTAATGTCCAGATAAAGGAACACCTGGGTAGCAGTGATCATAACATGATTTCCTTTGATGTTAGCGCTAAACAAGAAATACATACGGGTAAGATAAAAACACTTAACTTCAAGAGAGCTAATTTTCCAAGGATGAGGGATACTCTCCAGGACTTAGACTGGGAGAGAATATTCGCTTCAATGGGCACAGAACAGAAATGGGAATTCTTCAAAAAGACTGTTGGGGACCTCACTGCAAAGTATATTCCCATGGGCAATAAGTTTAAAAGGCTAAAAACAAAACCTATGTGGCTCACGGCCAAAGTTAAAAAAGCTATAAACTGTAAGAGAAGAGCTTTTAAAAAATATAAAAATGAAGGATCACTAGTGTCATTTAAATGTTACAAAGAAATTAACAGTATATGTAAAAAGGAAATCAAGGATGCAAAAATTCAAAACGAACGACAGATTGCAAAAGATAGTAGGACAAACCCCAAAAAATTCTTCAAATATATTAATAGTAAAAAGGTCAAGTCTGAGCATGTAGGCCCTTTACAAAACAATCTAGAGTTGGTGACTGGGGACAAAGAGAAGGCTAATTTATTAAACACTTTCTTCAGCTCTGTGTACACAAAAGAGCATGGGGGAGCTCATGTCCATAATGGGGGTGGTAGTGACACAGCCCCAAATGATCCACAATGGCTCAAAAGGGATATGGTCCAGAAATACTTAGACAGAATAAAGGTGGATAAAGCACCTGGACCTGATGGCATCCACCCACGGATCCTAAAAGAATTGAGCTCTGTAATTTCAAAGCCATTGTATCTAATTTTTAGGGACTCATTAATGACGGGAATAGTCCCACTGGATTGGCGCAGGGCGAACGTGGTGCCTATATTTAAAAAGGGATCAAAGTCTTTACCAAGTAACTATAGACCTGTTAGCTTAACTTCTATAGCTGGGAAGATACTGGAGCGTTTAATAAAAGACCACATCGACGAGTTCTTGCTGAACAATAACACTTTAAGCAACAGACAGCATGGATTCATGAAAGACAGAAGTTGTCAGACAAATCTGATTTCTTTTTATGAGGTGGTAAGTAAAACCTTGGACAGAGGGGTGGCGGTGGACGTGGTATACTTGGATTTTGCAAAAGCATTCGATACAGTTCCGCACACACGGCTCATGTGTAAGGTAAAGTCTACAGGTTTGGAAATATCAGTTTGTAAATGGATAGAAAATTGGCTAGAAGACAGAATTCAAAGAGTCGTGGTTAATGACTCTTACTCTGAATGGTCTAAGGTTATCAGTGGTGTACCCCAAGGTTCAGTGTTGGGACCCTTACTTTTTAACATCTTTATAAATGACATTGGGTCTGGCATCAAAAGTAATATTTCTGTCTTTGCAGATGACACCAAGATATGCAGTGGAATAACGTCTTTACAGGATGTCTCCAATTTACAAGCCGACCTCAATACACTGTCTAATTGGGCGACTATGTGGCAGATGAGGTTTAATGTTGATAAATGTAAAGTTATGCACTTGGGGCCTAAGAATATGCATGCATCATACATGCTAGGGGGAGTACAACTGGGGGAATCCATAGTGGAGAAGGATCTGGGGGTTTTGGTAGACCATAAGCTCAATAACAACATGCAATGCCAAGCTGCTGTTTGCAAAGCGAGCAAAGTCCTTTCTTGTATTAAGAGAGGTATGGACTCCAGAGAAAGAGATATCATTTTGCCCCTGTTCAAATCATTAGTAAGACCTCACCTGGAATATGCCGTTCAGTTTTGGGCACCAGTTCTCAAAAAGGATGTCGGGGAACTGGAGAAAGTGCAGAGAAGGGCAACCAAACTGATAAGAGGCATGGAGGAACTCAGCTATGAGGAGAGATTAGAGGAACTAAATTTATTCACTCTTGAGAAGAGGAGATTAAGGGGGGATATGATTAACATGTTCAAATATATTAGGGGTCCATATAGTGAACTTGGTGTTGAGTTGTTCTCTGTACGGTCAACCCAGAGGACACGGGGGCACTCTTTACGTCTAGAGGAAAAGAGATTTCAGCTTCAAGTACGGAAAGGTTTCTTCACAGTTAGAGCAGTGAAAATGTGGAATAGACTCCCACCAGAGGTGGTTCTGGCCAGTTCAGTAGATTGCTTTAAGAAAGGCTTGGATACTTTCCTGATGGTACATAATATAACTAGGTACTAACATAGGTAAAGTTGATCCAGGGAAAATCCGATCGCCTATTGGGGGATCAGGAAGGAATTTTTTTTCCCCTGCTGTAGTAAATTGGAGCATGCTCTGCTGGGTTTTTTTTTCGCCTTCCTCTGGATCAATTGTGGGCATAAAATTGGGTATCTGGATTGTACGATTATTTTTCATTTTATTTATTTGTTTTTAAGGTTGAACTGGATGGACTTGTGTCTTTTTTCAACCTGGCTAACTATGTAACTATGTAACCCTTAAAATTAGCACTTATGATTTTTCAAGTTCGTGTCCCATAGACTTTAATGGTCGAACAGATTTTTGCCTGTTCGCATGTTCTGCTGCGAACCGAACCGGGGTGGGGGGGGGGTTGTTTGGCTCATCCCTAGCCATCATTGCAGCTTCATCATTGCCCATCAGTATAGTCCCATCAGTGTAGCCTCCGGGCCGCTCTGATAGCCGTACCGCCTCTGCCAGAAGCGATCAGCCAGGAAACTGTCAACCCAGTCTGCCCCTACTCTGCACTCGCCCTCTGCCAAATGTGAGCAGGTGAGTGGAAATTATGAGGGCTGCATGTGCAGGCATCACCCCTTGCCCCCCCCCCCCCCCATGCGGATGCCCATGCTAAACAGCCATGAAATCCTAGCTGGTTTTAGGTATTGAAAAACTGTGCAGTTTTGTAAAATGTTCATTAACTTTATTGTCAATCCTGTAGGTAGTTTGGGGGGCCCCTCCTGGCCGAAAAAACTCAGTTTGCAATCCCCATCTCGTGCCTTGTTGCCAGCAAACAAAAACCTTTGGTTTTTGCTCCTGTAATGCTGTGAGGGAGCTTTGATGAAACGTGGTATCAGACACCTGCCCTTCTCACCAATTCATGACAAAGGACTGGCCAATCTCACACTGCTCTGTCACTTATGCCACAATGCCACTCTCAGCTGAGCCATGCACAAACATTTTCCAGCCCACGGGACCACAATCTAGGTGCCAGCAGCCTGAAAGTGATTGTCACTAGGTTAGGCCCCTTTCACACGGGACAGATCCGCCCCGTGAACATCCGCTTGCTCAGTGGGGATTGCTCCATTTATCCTCTCTGAGCTGGCAGATGATAGGGCGGTCCCTGCACACTGTGCAGGGACCGCCCTGTCAGATCTCCGCTCTCCTCTATGGGGGATCAGATAAACATGGACCGTCTGTCTGTGTTCATCCAATCCGCTATGCAGACAGATAGAAAAATAGGATTTTCATCCGTCTGCAGAATCGGACTATAGCGGAGACTGATGATATCGGGTGTCAGCGGATGTGGATCTGCTGACAACCGCTATCCTATAGGGATGCATGTATGTCTATATTTCATCCGAAAAAAATGGATGAAATATGGACATACGGTCCGCACGTGTGAAAGGGGCCTTAAGTTAATTAAGCAATTAACTCTTTAACTGCCACCACTGACTTTTACAGAAGAGTCTGAACTTCCACAAGATTAGCAATACCAATTATGATTTTAGAATAAATGTCTGACACACACTGTCACCACAGACAGGTATGTTCAGAGAATTTGTACTATACAGCTCTTCAAGAGACAAGGATTAATTTTAGTTTGCAATAAAAATGTTAGAGACAATGTTAACTCTTTTCAAAATATGGTTTAATAATGAAAAGGTCAAAATAGTGCAAATTAAATATTTACAGAAAAAGGGTGAACAGAGGGTTACAAAGAAATAGAGACAATAATACAACAGAGAAATAAAAAAAAAAAGAGTTAAAAAAGGAAGAATACTTACAAATCCTGGTTTCAGCAGAGTCCAGTGAATAAGCAAAAATGGTACAGTGGCTCTCACAAGCCTTGTTAGGTGTTCCTTGGTTTGATGTTAACGAGAGTCAGAAACCATGAACCAGACCGAGACAGAAGTACAATTAAATCACACTTGTTTATTAATAAAAAATAAAAAGGTAAATAGAGTAAGAGTAGTCAAAGCATGGCCAGAGTCCAGTAATTGGATCGAGTAGTCAGCCAGTCCAGAGTTCAATAACCAGATCGGGTAATCAGCCAGGCCAGAAGTCAGGGATCCAAGTAGAGCCAGAAGAGATTTCAGGATGCCAATCTTCAAACAGAACCACAGGAGATGGTTTCTTGTGATTTGACCAAGGCGAAGGCAGAGATGAAGTGGGCTGGACAGCTTTAAGTAGGCAGTTCAGAAGAGTAGGATCAGGAACAGCTGGGTGACTGTGGAGAGAGATGAAAGCTGGCAATTAGCCGACAGCTGAGCAGTCAGCCCAGAGAAGAAAGGGCTAAGCCAGCCCCGACAGTACCCCCTCCTCAATGACCCCACTCCCTTTGAGGACCACCGGGCTTGAGGGGAAAAAGTCTATGGAACTCGTGGAGGACAGGGGCATGTACGTCCAAGGATGAAACCCAGGAGCGTTCCTCCTGACCGTACCCCTTCCAATGCACCAGGCTCTGTATGCGCCCACGGAACCTATGGGAGTCAACAATGGATTGTACCTCATACTCCTCATGGTTCTCAACCTGAATAGGGTGAGGACGTGGCACCGAGGTGGTAAATCGGTTGCAGACCAACGGTTTCAATAAGAAGACATGAAACACATTAGAGGTGCGCATACTAGGAGGAAGGTCCAACGTGTAAGCCACTGGGTTAATCCTGTGAAGGATACGGAAAGGCCCAATAAAACTTCAGTGAGGGAACATGAAGCCGGAGGTTGAGAGATGACAGCCAGACCCTGTCCCCAACCCGGTAGGAAGGCACAGGTAGGCGTCTGCGGTCAGCATGGAGTCTGTACCTATCATTAGCATGACGAAAAGCCTCCTGGACTTGTACCCAAGTGGAACAAAGACCACAGAGATGCTCCTCTAATGCAGGAATTCTCTGCGGAACAAACGAGTCAGGCAACATGGAAGGTTGGAAATCATAATTCGCCATAAATGGAGACAATCGGGAGGCAGAATTCAAGGCACTGTTGTGAGCAAACACTGCCCATGTCTGACCAGTTTTTATGGTGGTCAGAAATATAACAATGTAGGAATTGCTCCAAGGACTGATTGGCTCGCTCGGTGGCCACATTAGACTGCGGGTGATACGCAGAAGAGAAAGCAAGCTAGATTACCTACGGTGCACAAAAGGCTTGCCAGAACCGGGAGACAAACTGACTGCCCCTGTCCGAGACAATCACCTTGGGCCCTCTCATGTAAGTGAAAGATCTCCCGAGCCAAAATGGAAGCCAGTTCCTTAGAAGTAGGCAACTTCTTAAGTGGAATATAATGACACATCTTTGAGAATCGGTCAACCACCATAAGGATAACAGTGTTTCCTTGGGAGTTGGGCAATTCCACAATGAAGTCCATTGACAGGTGGGTCCAGGGCCTCTCTCCATTGGGTATGGGTTGTAGGAGGCCCACTGGAAGGTGTCGTGGAGCACACACAGAACAGGCAGCTATGAAGGCAGTAACATCAGCCCATAGACTAGGCCACCAGAACTTTTGGGAAATGGCCCAAATGAGTTGATTCTTCCCAGGATGGCCAGCTGCCTTGGGAGACTGGTAAGTCTGGAGCACGGCAGTACGGAGACTCACTGGGAAAAAAGCAGTGGTCACAAGGTTTCTCAGGAGGAGCATGGACCTGAGCAGCAAGAATTTTGTCACCCAAAGGAGTAAGACTGGTGCAAACTGTAGCCAAGATACGATCAGGAGGAATCACAGGAACCAGTACCGACTCCGACTTGGAAGTGGAGGAAAATTGTCATGACAAGGCATCAGCCCTTACAGTCTTAGTACTTGGTAAGAATGAGACAATGTAGTTAAAACTCGACAAGAAAAGAGCCCATCACCCCCTTCTGGGAGAGAGGTGCTTAGCTTCAGACAAGAATGTAAGATTCTTATGGCCAGTAAGAGTAAGAACCGGCACAGTGGTACCTTCAAGGAGATGTCTCCATTCTTTCAGGGCTAAAATGATCGCCAACAACTCTCTGTCACCAATCTCATAATTGCACTCAGCAGGTGACAATTTTTTTGAAAAGTAGCCACATGGATGCATAGCGCTCTCAGAGTTAAGACGATGAGACAGAAGGGTGCCAACTCCAGTCTCGGAAGCATCAACTTCTAGGATAAAAGGCAACATTGGATCAGGATGTGCCAACACAGGAGCAGAAACAAAGGCAGACTTGAGAGTCTCAAAGGCCTTAATGGACTCCAGAGACCAACTCTGTGGGTTACCGCCATTTCTGGTCAGATCAGTCAGGGGCTTGACCAGAGACGAGAAGTTATGAATAAACTTCCGATAGTAGTTGGCAAAGCCCAGGAAATGCTGCAGAGGACGTAAACCTATGGGTTGAGGCCACTGTAGGACTGCCGAAAGTTTCTCTGGGTCCATTGAAAAACCAGCAGTGGAGATGACATAGCCCAGGAATGTAACCTGTTCACGATGGAACTCGCACTTCTCCAGATTACAATAGAGATTTGTCTCTCTTAGTTTCTGAAGCACACGACAGACATCTGTATGGTGGCTCTCCAGGGACTTGGAAAATATGAGGATATCATCGAGATAAACCACCACACATAACTGCAAAAAATCTCGGAGGACATTGTTAATAAATTCCTGGAAAACTGCCAGGGCATTACAAAGGCCAAAAGGCATTACCAGGTACTCACACAATGGCCTGTTATGGTATTAAACGCAGTTTTCCACTCGTCGCCCTCCTTAATGCACACAAGATTGTATTCCCCTCTCAAGTCAAGCTTCATGGAAACCGTTGCTCCCTTGAGGCGGTCAAATAACTCTGTAATCAATGGAATCAGGTAGGCCTTCTTAATCGTGACACGATTGAGATCTCTATAATCTATACAAGGTCTCAGTTCACCGCTGTTCTTCTTCACAAAGAAGAAACCAGCACCAGCAGGAGATGAGGATTTGCGGATGAAACCTCGAGAAAGTGCGTCTGCTGCATACTCCTCCATGGCCTTATCCCCCAAGACAATTTGAAAACCAGGTTGTCTCCTCTAGAGAAAGGACTTTAAAGTGGGCAGGGGGCCAGGAAAATATACAGAATATAATAAAACATATCATTTTAATTATAATAATAAGATGATAACAGCACATACCGTGTTGACATAAATATTACAATACAGATTTCATATATTTACATAAGGTAAAAAAAAATCACACAAAAAAAATATTAAATTAGACATAGCTCATTTCTGTCTTACTGTAGTTCTCCTAAAATCCAACTGCTTTACAGTACATTACAGTGGACGAAGGAAAACCCCCAACGCGTTTCGAGATCTTAAATAGATAAATTCTCTTCATCAGGGGTATGTATAATTCACATAAAACAGTAATCAGAGGAATGGGAATTTGCATACCGCGTCGCACACAAGGGTTCCCGAAATGTTTGTGTGCAAGAAAACGCCTTCAAACTACTCTCCAGATGGTACAACACACCTCTCAAGTTGCACCACATATACCCATCCGTTTCCCCTCAATGTTGGCGGTGTCAAGCACACCCTGGCACCCTAGAACACATTTGGTGGTCATGTCCCTTAATTAAACCTTTTTGGCAAGAAGTACACAAAATTACCCAAAAATTCTCCACTCGCCCTTTGATGTTCTCCCCTAATCAATTCCTCTTTCATGCGTCGGCCCAT
Source organism: Lithobates pipiens (assembly GCF_037356315.1). Taxonomy (NCBI): domain Eukaryota; kingdom Metazoa; phylum Chordata; class Amphibia; order Anura; family Ranidae; genus Lithobates; species Lithobates pipiens. Next base: position 570,870,761 of record NW_027507903.1, read on the forward strand.
CCCAAAAAATCCTACATTGGCTCCTTACCCATGCACATGATCATGGCCGCGAACATGTGCATACCTGCAAAATGGAAAACAAAAAGTCCTCCCTCACTAGAGGAGTGGTTCCACCGCATAAACAAAACAGCCGAGATGGAGGAATTGATACATCAGGCGAATGATACCCCTTCTACCTTTACATGCATTTGGTCATCTTGGTTACTTTTCCGTTCATCCACAGATTACCCTCTCTGACTCCCTGTCCCGTCGAACATGTCTGACACAAATATAGGACCTGGCTGGTCCAGGTCGGTTTGTTTTTCCTCTTTACCTAGTCCCCTTTTATTTTTAGTCTCTGTGATTTCATCCCTAGTATTCTTTCTCCTTTTTCTTTCTTCTGCTCTTGCAGTTCACTGTTCACTGTACCTACACAACTCCCTTTGCATGTCCTTGTCTTACTAATTGCGTAATTCAGGATGTATCTAAATAGTATGGCAAGGATGAGTATACCCAACTCCATCCGTTGCCTTTTAATTACATAGAGCTGGGTTTACAAACAACATGTTCACCGTTAATTGGTGGTTACGGTATTTGTATTTATGCCCTTTGGAATTACTTCTCCTTTCACCACAGTTCGTTTATATACAGTTGTTCCTGTTCGAGCGTTATGTTATAAGGCAGAAATGGTTTGTGTCTTTACATCGCAAGCATTGTAATGTTCTGCATTGTGCTTTGTTTGCTCTTGTAATACTTTATGCTTACTATTGACTTATTATATGTACACCTTTTATTGTTCAATAAAATGTCTTTAATAATAAATCCATACCAGGTAAAAAAAAAAAAAAAAAAAAACAGTAATCAGAAATTGGAAATCTGAGATTGAAACAAAAATCAAATTGAAATTAATATATCGACATCTCAATCATATAACAATCAGTAAAGGCTATTATCCATAGATAAGAAAAGGGGAAAAAAAAAAAAAAGGGAAGAAAAACACTAACCAGTACAGTATCCAGGTTGTGTATGCTGAACATGAGGAGTAAGAGTAGTACAGACACGAACAAGGACCCCCTCTCTCTGGTCTCCGGATAGCAACGTAAGCCGGTGGGATCAAACAGATGCCACTGCACACTACACACAAAACAGAGATTCCACAAGGGACGTCAGTAAGAATAACCCAAAAGGGTGCGAGAACACTGTATATATATATATATATATATATATATATATATATATATATATAGCGAAGATTCAGCAACAACAAACCTCTGCACACATCATTTACTTGCACAAAAGCCAAAAACGGCAAAGCCCTAAGAGAAAATATGAAGAGACAGAGACATTGTCCAACTTTCAGTATCTTATATGAGGCAGGCAACAAAAGGCTGACCATCAACGTATAAAGGACAAAGTATTGTAAGGCAGTAATGACAAAGCCATCACACCATGCCTGTAAAAGTATCTACCTGCCAGAGCAACATATACAAAGGCTGGATCCAAGGGTTCACGTCCTGAGCCCTTGAAGCCATGCCTGCACTAAGTAGGGCTGATGATTAGTGTGGGAGGCGACAGGACTTGGTCACATGGTATGTTGCTGTCAAATAGAAAGAGAGAGAGAACCTGTAGGCAGTCCCCACGGCGGCGGCGCGGGAACAGCCAGCCTGCCGTCGTTATAGTAACCTGAACGGCGTCACACAGTCAGTGACAGGCAGCGTCACATGATCGCAAGCCAGAAGCGGTGGGTGGTCCCTCAGGACGGTGGCGCAAGGAAGACCCACCCTCCATCATCACGACAACCGGCATAAACAAGCCTGGCGTCACAGAGACGGCGGATCACCACCGCAACCATCAGAAGTGAGGCAGCTGGGTCGTCCCATGCAGCCATCCATCGGCGCACCAACCCTGTCCATGTGACCGAGAGAGACAGGCCACATGACCAGATGTATATAGAATTGTGCATAAACATGCCACAACGACGGCCTCCTGTGCGCTGAGTGGAAAAACCGTTGCGGGCGACAAAGGGTAAACCTGGCCATGAGGCGGTATGGCACCAGGCTGAAGGTCAATTGCTCAAGCATAAGACTGGTGTGGAGGCAAACTACCGGCTTGACCTTTGTCAAAGACATCGCTGAAATTGTGGTACTCTTCCGGCAGGGAGGAGAGTGAAGAGGTGCACAGGACCTTGGATACCTTCAGGAAGCATGTCTCACTGCACTGTGGTGACCAGGAGAGAACCTCAGCACGGAGCTAATTAAAAGAGGGGTTGTGCCTCTGTTACCAAGGATAACCAATAACCAGCGGAAACCTGGGTGAGGAAATAACTTGGAATTGGATTATCTCATGGTGAAGAGCTCCTACAGCCATGGACAAACGGAACCGTCTCATGCGTCACATGGGCAGGCTGTAAAGGTCTCCCGTCAAGAGCCTCAATGACAAGTGGAATGTCATGCAGCTGCAGCAGAATCGAGTGCTGTGAAACAAATTCAGCATCAATGAACAGGTCTGCAGCCCCAGAGTCGATTAGAGCCTGTATCTCGATGAATGACTCAGCCCAAGAAAGGATGACCGAAACCAGGGGCTTATCCTTCTCGATAACTGGGGACGAACGTAAGGTCTGTCCATGACAGGACCTCAAGGTTCAGGCGTTCCCTGGTAGGACAAGACTTCAAAAAGTGACCTGCCTGGCCACAATAAAGGAACAATCTCTCCCTCCTCCTAAAGGCTCTCTCATCTGCAGAGAGACGCGTGAAGCCCAAGTGCATGGGTTCATCTTCACTGACCGACTCGGTACCAGGAGGCATGGTAGGTAAGGGAGGCACAGGTGGGACTGCAAAGCTCAGAGGCAAACGTACAGGAGGCTTCCGCAAGCGCTCCTTCAAAGAAGATATTTCTCTGAGTCTGGAGTCAATGAGGATGGCAAACGAGATCAAGCTCTTCAGCTCAGTGGGTATATTTCGGGCTGCTATCTCATCCTTGATGGAATCCGAGAGACCATGAGAAAAAGCAGCTATGAGGGCCTCATTGTTCCAAGCAACCTCTGCTGCCAGAGTATGGAATTCAATGGCGTCGTTGGCAACAGTTCTCATACTCTGTTTGATGGACATGAAGCACTTGGCAGCAGAAGTGGAACATGCGAGAACGTCAAATATCCTTTTAAAAGAGGCCACAGAGTCAGGGTAACTCAAGACAACAGGTTTTTGTGTCTCCCATAGAGGGTTTGTTTGCCCAGGCCAAGGCTCTCTCATAGAGCAAAGATATCACAAAACGTACTTTGCTTCTGTCCATGGGAAACGCCTGGGGCAGAATTTCAAAGTAAATTTCAAGCTGGTTAAGAAAACCTCTGCATTGAACTGGATCTCCCCCAGATCGCTGGGGAAGTGGAGTGGAACCAGTCATCCCTCTTATAGAGGTAATACTTGAGACGGGTGCCTGCACCGAGATTGGCACAGCAGCAGGGACGGCCTGCAACTCAGGTTGTACCGGAGCAGCCACAGTAAGGGATTGCAGGTGAGCCATGGCAAACTGATCCATGCGGTGATCTTGCTCATCCAATCTGGAAAAAATATTACCGACAAGTGGATTGACTGTACCTCCTGAATTCATGGCCTTCGCCTACTTTCAGAAACCATGAACCAGACCGAGACAGAAGTAGAATTAAATCACACTTGTTTATTAATAAAAAGGTAAATAGAGTAAGCGTAGTCAAAGCATAGCCAGAGTCCAGTAACCAGATCGAGTAGTCAGCCAGTCCAGAGTTCAATAATCCAAGTGGAGCAACAGCAAGCAGGGTAAGGAGACAGAAGAGATGTCAACAAGCCAGTCTTCAAACAGAGATGGTTTCTTGTGATGTGACCAAGGCAAAGGCAGAGATGAAATGAGCTGGACAGCTTTAAGTAGGCAGGTCAGACGAGTAAGATCAGGAACAGCTGGGTGACTGTGGAGAGAGATGAGAGCTGGCAATTAGCCAACAGCTGAGCCGCCAGCCCAGAGAAGGAAGGGCTAAGCCAGCCCTTATAGAGAGCTGTCAAACTGTCCCGACATACCCTTTTTCTTTAGAGTGCTGACAGAGAGCATCTCACCAAGCATCTGAAGAGTGGTTTCTCGGATGCCATTATGGTTATGACTATGTCCCAGAGAAAGTATTCTATAGGTATTCTAATCTCTGAGTACCTACTGGGTACAACCTAACATGCAGATTATTGTCCAGCTTTAATGTAGCTTTGAAATGAATATAAACTTGACAGGTTTAGGGTGCCCAGTTCGCCTAGGACAGTGATGACGAACCTTGGCACTCCAGATGTTTTGGAACTACATTTCCCATGATGCTCAACTACACTGATCAGTGCTTGAGCATCATGGAATGTAGTTCCAAAACGTCTTGGGTGCCAAGGTTCACCACCACTGGCCTAGGAGCTGAGTTGGGCTGGTTCTACCCCCAGAACTCTTAGGATAGCTGTGTTTGGGCTCAAAACACAATAAATTACCATTGGAGGTAAATATGTTTATATTCTGGCTGTGCTATTATTATTCACGACCAGTATCTGTTTTTTTCTCTGGATTGCTCACCAAGAGTGACAGTTTTATTAGGGCTTCTAGACTTCAATTGTGGATTGGGCAATGAAAGGGTCTGTGTGTCTGATCAATGGACTGATAAGGTCCTGGCATCAGTTAACAGTTTGCGTATTGTATAAAGTGAGGGGGTGGGGGGGAGTCACTGTGGCTAAGCATTTTAATAAAAAAATGGCAGGGGAGACTTGTGACACAAACAAAATGGCTGCTGCACACAAATCTATTAGGGTGCCTGGTAGATATGACCATTACAGGATCATTCAATGATTTTCACATTCTAGCAACAAAGCAGGATTCAGGAGTTGCTAACCGAGAGTTTTTCTTTTAGACTTCCAGTGGGGCCCAAATGGCTTGCGTGTATGGCAATAAGATTAATAAACATATTACAATGCTGCACAGTTTTTTTAATATCTACTGGCGACCTCTGACTCAATGGGCTGTTTTCTGGAAAATGTGGACTTAACTTTATAATTAAATTATCTGGAAACACAGCCCCTTTATAAACAGACAAGATCACCTTGCAGACAATAATATCCAAAGGTATAAAGAAGGGTAGTATTTTGATTCGTGTCATTGAAATGATTTCTCTTGAGGGTAAGAAAGGATTATATTTTCCTCCTCTGTGGCAAAATTGACAACTGTTGCTTTAGGAAGGAGGGAGCTGTTCTGTCTTTTCTGGAGCAGATTTGCGGAAGTTTTTAAAAAGCTGAACTTTTTGGACATCAGTCTTTTGCAACTTCTAAATCATAAGTTTCAATTTGTAAGAAAATGTTAAACTTTATGAACTTTTGTCTTTTTTCAACTTTGGTAACTATGTATAGCTTTGTAGAACAGAACTCTGTTCAGGCAGAACACAAGTTCAACCAGATAACTATACAAGCAAATATAAAGAAATTATTTCAAGACGTCAGCAGTGAGCATACTACCACCAGACAATTTCCCATAAGAGCATCTGCCTAAATGAGCTGTCAAATGATTGAATTTGAAAGATAAATGAGAGTGGAGGGCTAATGGTGGCATTTAAGCAACTGTCTTCGGAGTGGGTGCGAAAATAATTTTGACATTTATTGTCATGTGAGGGATGCAGTGGGTAAGGAAGGAAATATTAGAAGCTGCAATCTCGGCATGGTAATGTCAATTTGTCATCTATAATCTGATATGAAATAAGTAATTGGTTGGACAGAAGAAACGAAGAAGGGATACGGCTGATGGCTTTTGTACCTTTTACATGATCTGGTTACTGTGTTTTAGCTGAAAGTGTACTGCAGATTGGGAGCAATTATATGAAAAAGCAACTGCTCTATTCAGTTTCAAAGAAAAACAAGTTAAATAAGTGAAATTTGATGTATTCAAATGATATTTAAAGTGTTACTAAACCCAGGACCCCGCATTCACTATATATGGTATCCCACAGTACACAGAACATGGAAATGCAATTATTTTAGTAAATATAAATACCTATATAGGTATAGGTATATACCTATATAGGTACCTTTTCTCATCAGCAGTATATAGTAGTCTTGGGACTTCTATCGGTGTCTGGTTAAACCTTGTAGAAGGAGTTATCATTCTCCTTTGACTGTCCTACAAGGCTGCATAACCCCTGACTCTTTGCCTGGACAGTGCTGATCACATGCACCCCCCTTCCAAAAAAAAAAACTCTAGCAATACACACCAAATAGATGCCATTGGCTCCTGCTGCTATCAATCAAATGTTGTGACACAGGAGCAGGGGACAGGGCCAAGTCCATTGACACAGACAGCAGGGTGCCCGAGCAAGCACGCATGGGTGCCCTCTTGGAAAGCGGCTTTCCTTGGGGCATCCGCCCAAGAGGAGGAGCCTGGAGCGTTGGCAGGGGACCCCAGAAGAGGAGAATCAGGGCTGCTCTGTGCAAAAGCATTGCACAGAGTAGGTAGGTATAGACAAGTTTATTATTTTAATTAAATTAAAAAAAAGACAACTTTAATATTGCTTTAATCGAATCAGCAAGCTACTGTAACTAGGAACTGTGCTACAAACGAATATAATTTCATCTTTCATTATTCTGAGAATGGACAGTTAATTGGTGGATACTTAAAGATACTCAGACACCTACATGTGTTGTAACTTTCAGTGAAAGACATATAAAAAAGTGTTAACTTGGTTCACAGCCCTGACATCATTTATGCTCTTTATAACCATATATCCTTCTTTGCAAAGTCGTTTTACCAAAAACCTAGAGAAATTCAATGTTTCAAAATTGGCCAAAGATTTCCCTACTGATAACATTGCAGACAAACTGATAAAGGGATACCATTCAACATCAGCGGTGGTAGCCTCTGAAACATGGAAAGAAACCCAATTCAAAATAATACATTGGGCATATGTCCCATTTTTAATCCACAAACACATTGGACTAAACACGGACACATCCATGTGCCCAAAGTGTGGCCATCTTAAACCATCCTTGGCTCATTGTTTTTGGATCTGTCCATGAATAGCTAGCTTCTGGAATCAAGTAAGAGTGTTTATACTCTGTTACTCATGTTCTCCCACCTTATGACCCTCTTCTTATCCTTTTTGGATAAAAGGCCTGCTTCAACCCAATTTCTAACTCTTTAAACTCTAAATTGACTTATGTTATGCCTGCCTCCTAGCAGCTAGATGCTCCAAACCCAGAAATGGAACTCCCCCCCCCCCCTTATGTGCCAAACATTACTGATGTAAAAAATGCTTTCCAATATGTTTACTAAAAAGAAAAAGCTTGACGCTGACTTCCATTCTTTCTCTGGATCCTCCCAATACACATCAAAAGGAGGAGAATGTGTTAAGACCCTCAATCCGATTTGTGGACCTGAAGGAAACACTCACCCTCCTCGAAGAATAAGACCATAGCAATAACCACTTTATTCAATTCACATTTCTCTCTAATCTCAACCATATATTCTACATTTATACAATGAAATCAAAGCATAAACATCATTAAAAAGTCAGTGCACAAGTCCCACACATATTATAACTGCAAATAGCTGTGTTACAATCTTGACAATGTTTATACCCTAAAAAGCTTTTAATAACATTTTATAAAAAAAAAAAAAAAAACTCTCTGATTAAAAAAATAAAAATAAAAATAAAATTAATTTATCTCAAACCACCTTCATAAGCTTTTTCCCCTTACAAGCTGATGTTTGTTTTTCAAATGGATTGGACTGAGATGACTCATGTGAAATGAGACACACACTCAGAGGTTTTTTAAAAGTGTGGGAGTAATTTATACCTTACCAACTTTATATAAGCAAAAGATTATACACCTTTCCTTGATATCTCAGAACACTCTTAAAACATTTTCAAATGGCCCCTCCAGTCCACTTTTGACCGCTTTTGAATTGTCCTTTTAGTGATTGCCTTTGAAGATTTTGAATTGTTGGCTGGCTGCTTCTGGGCAATCTTGTTATTATCTTTCATAAATGTGTCCCATTGTCACATTGCTGCTACATCATCTTTACATTGACTGTATTAGATTGTAACTTTTGCAATAATCCTTCATCCTCAATAAAAAATAAATAAAAAAAACGACAGTAATTTATAGATTCGAAAAAATGGCCCATATTAGTCAGTGTTGGCGCTCTCTGAAAAGTACTTCTTTGACCCTACTTTAGTAAACACATCACGATAAAGATTCTGTCCTCTCTCCATTTTATCTTCTATCTTGAAGTTTGTTTAGATGTCAGATCTTTCATTCACTGATCAATAAATGCATTAAATGACTGCAGGCTTCTGAACAGTGTGTGTGACTTCTTATGCCCTGTACACACGGTCGGATTTTCCGATGGAAAATGTGCAATCGGATATTGTTGTTGGAAAATCTGACCATGTGTGAGCTCCATTGGACTTTTTCTGTCGGATTTTCTGACGCACAAAGTTTGAGGGCAGGATCTAAAATTTTCCGACAACAGAATCTGATTGCATAAATTCCGATCGTGTGTAGACAAATTCGGCGGACAAAATGCCACGCATGCTCAGAATAAACTAAGAGACGACAGCTATTGGCTACTCATTCAGAACGATTCGGATTTTCTGACAACTTTGCGTGACCATGTGTGTGCAAGACAAGTTTCGGCCAAAATCTGTTGGGAAAAATCAGACGGATTTTGTGGTCGGAATGTCCGACCGTGTGTACAGGGCATTAGAAATGTAACCAAGCCTGTGCTTTCCCCATGCAGGGCAAAGAAACAGGCTCAACTTAATGCAGATACATACATATATATATATATATATATATATATATATATATATATATGTTATATGATAGAACAAAAGGATAATATGGTGTAAGGCCCCTTTAAAATACAAGCTATAACCATACTCCCCAGTTTAGAAAAACATGTCTACCAAAGTCACTGTACTGCCTGTGATTACTAGCAGTATTGGGGAAAAGACCCACCCTCCTTAGCCTGCCTCCACATACAGTAAGAATATCCCAAATAGGCATATGTGTGTAAATATCATCAAATTCAAACATTCACCCAGAATTTCTGATATCCGGTGCAATAGCCACATGTAAGATGGAATGTATTATGAAAGATGTGGTGTTGGATGGTAAGGCAAGGGTCCCATAAACGTGATCCCTTCTGCCAGCATCAAAAGACTCCTCAGCTCCCTCACATCATGAGAAGATCTTTATAGGGCGGGGGGAGGGGGGGATCCCATCTCATGGCATGCTTAGCCGCCAATTGATGTCTCCAGGTGGACAGAATAAAAAATTGGCGCCATTGCGTCCGAAGGGACGCACCGCGCTGACACTGTGTCATAGATAGCAGATGACGTTGCGGTCCCCGCGTCACACACCCCCCGTCAGCCAATCACAAGCTCACGGGGGTAGAATGGCAGTTTGAATCCCGCCTTCCCACTAAGAGAGACAGAAAGGCCATCAGCCAATGAAATTGGGAGATCCAAAAAGCAGGGACCATGGGGCAAAGAGAGTATGAAACCAGTCATAAAGGCATGTAAACATAAGCTAGTAATCACAGGCAGTACAAGTGATTTTCGTAGACATGTTTTTCTAAACTGGGGAGTAGGGGTGTAGCTTGTATTTTAAAAGGGGCCCCACACCATATTATCCTTTTTCCCTATCTCATACAAAGTGATATGTATCTTTATCTATGGGGTTGTTTCATATTGGTTACTATGATCGGAAGTGACGTCAGGTTGCGAATTCGTGGTGCTGTGTTTGTATTTTACACTTCTTATGTGAGTGCTTAATTACTTATTGGCTGTTTTTATGATAAATGCATTTTAGCCCTTACATACTTCACGATTGGGGACTTCCTTTCTTCCTTCTTCCTTTACACACTGCACTTGAACTGGAGCTCCCCCTAATTTTTCATTGCCGAATTTCACCACCCCAAGAAGAGAGATCAAAGCTTACTCATTGCAGGAGCCTGGATCCTTCTGGCCGCCTCTTTATAATATTTAAGGCTGTTACCTTACAGCGGTAAGATAAGGGAGTAGGGACCACCTGATATAGAGGTGTAAATATACTGAAAAAACAAATCACTAAAGTCACTTTATTCACTACCCGATAGCGCCATTGGGAGCAGCACTTCACGTCTCCAGCTCACCGTTATATGTACATTGTTTTATTAGCACTTTAGATTTATTTTGCAATAGTATTCATGTGGTTTTCAGCATTAACACTTTATTACTACCCGCTTGAAGATTGAATTGCACTACTGTCACTGTTATCATTTGCACTTTATATATCTTAATCTGCCTACAATGGTTATATATATTTATTTGAGCACTGAGCTATTATCTTTTAGGATTGATTCCATAAGTGTGTAGCTGTGTACATACTATTTGAGTAATTACTACCTAGAGTGCAACACCACTCATTGATTTTTATTTCAACTGTCAGATATGGTTGTGCTCTCTACAAGCTGTCAAACCACCAGATGGTTGAAGTCATAAGTGATCACATGTGCAGCACCATGGCAGTTGACCATCAAACAGAGGCTAAGATGGTAGCTTCCTTGGCTGGAAAGGATAGGAGGGTTTAGTTGTGATTTAATTCTTTCAAAAATCAGCACAAAGGACAGAATGTGCATTCAAACAGAAGTGTCCCCTGTGCTGGTGACTGTCCCACAGCAACCCCACAGAGGTAATCTTCTGAAGTTGCAGGGCCTAATACAGCCACTTGACCTGTCACAGGCAATTGTCAAGAATAGCAATATGCTTTCCCTTTCTGCCCACCTCTATTTATAGAAGGTATACTATAGCTTCCTTTAATGAATAGTGCCATAAATAAGAATGAAGGAGGTGGCCTATTTATTCATCCACCTATGCTCCATTCATAGATCTCTTTTGAATGATGGAAGTCATTGTACATTTTCTATGATTAGAGGAGGGGGTGGAAAGGGTGGGCATAGTTGCCACTCCTGATGAGTACCTATGACTGGCTGTATTAACCTCAAAGCACTGGAAGAATACTGCTGTGTGGATAGGAGGTGCAGAGGATTTATGATTTCAATTAGAAGACCACCCATCAGCACAAGGAGCACTTCTCATTGAATGTAACTACTGCCCTTTGTACTGATTTAAAATGGTATTAAACCCAAAACCAAAAACCATTAGGTGTGGTGGCTGCATTAATTTTCTTTTTTTAGGCATTTTTCCCTCCGTTTTCACCTGGCGATCTGTCCAGTAACACAACTCCTGTATTAGAGTGCCCCCACTCTGGATGAAGAAGCTCATGGGGCACCTTGGGGGGTCATTATGTAGAGGAGGGGATTGGTAGATGTACTAGCAGAATTAAATAAACTAACAAACTGAAGCCAAACTTCAGCTAATACTTTATAAGCAGTCCAATCACAGTGGGTCGTCGGCGGAACGCGTGCATGCCCCCGACCAGGAAAAGCAAAATAAAGTACAGGTACGCGATTTCGCGCAGAGAGGCCGACCTGCTGCAGAGAGTGTAAGTGGGGTGGTCCAGAAGTGGTTAAGAGAAATAACCAAACTATGGTTTTAAAGAGGAAGTAAACCCTGATGAGTTTACTTCCTCTTTCATTCCCTGTAAAGGCAAAGCATAATGGACTACTATGCATCGCATAGTAGTCCATTATGTGTCACTTACCTGACACAGCTGACATCTCTGTCCCCTGTAGTTCCGAGCGTCCATCTTCTTGGTGGGCCTCCATGGGTCTCGCTGCTCTGGCGCTGTGATTTGCCAGAGCAGCGATGACGTCACTCCCGCGCATTGCGCACGGGAGCCGAGACTCGCGGCATTGCAGTCATCGACGATGCCCCACTCAGTGCGCCTGCGTGCCGCTGTCTACGGCGCATGCGCCGTAGATAGTGGTGCCCGTCTTCGGGAAAATATCTCCTAAACCGTATAGGTTTGGGAGATATTTCTTGGACCTACAGGTAAGCCTTAATCTAGGCTTACCTGTAGGTCAAAGTGGTTTGTAAGGGTTTACAACCACTTTAAATAGACTTGTGCATGATGGAAAATTTAGTTTCGTTCTGTTTTGTTTTTATTTGTAAAATACATAATGTTGTTCTGTTATATTTGTTTATGTTATTTTAATTTGTTTTTGGATCAATTGTTAGTATAGACATTCGTTATAACGAATCGATTCATTTTATTGTTTAATTGTTTCATTTTCGAATAGTTTATTTATTTACGTATATATATTCGTGATAACGATTTGTAGTTCGGAAATTCATTTGTTTATTGAATCCAAAAACACACACAATGACAATATCTCTTCTCCTCTGCTCAAATACAATACAACACCCTTCTCACTCAGTTCTCAGGAATGCATTTTGCCAGTAATCCAACCTCCAGCACAAAATGAATCCGCTGATTGGACTGTAAGATTTACTCTGTGTTGACTTTTTGTTTCATTAGACTTTTAATGAATATCGAATCATGCTGAATTAATTTGTTATTTTTGTTATAATTTCCTTCGTATTAGTTAGAAATTCGTAATTTTTTTCAATAAACAACTGGCCAGTTTTCTCAATTCTCCTGCCAGGACCAGCACATCCTGGATAGACTTACAGCACCTGTGGTTTTAACCAGTTGTATGAAACTTTTTTAAATCTAACCATTTGTATATGGAAATTCAAGATTTGTTTATTTTTTAAGCCTTTTTGGTATGTGTATTTATTAGATCCTGCAAGGTACATGTAAAGTCCCACCCCATTTGTGTTCTCATTTGGTAATTTTTTTACATGTAGGTACCTTTGTAGGGTCATAATTGCCTCACATTCATCCCTCATACTCTTCTAACATAACTTAGTTACGTAGTTATATAGTTGGGAAGGTTGAAAAAAGACAGTTCATACAGTTCAACCTGTGTAGGTGCAGTGGTGGCTGGTGAAGTTTTAGGATGGGGGGGTGCCAGGCTCCGCCCTTCCTTTTTGACCCCTCCCACTTATTGAAAACGGGCGTTTTTTCAGTGAAATAGTGGGCATGGCTCTAAGATGGTGTGGTTAGTGTCTGAGATGAATGAGGGATGGAGGGAGAGGGAGAGAGGGATGGAGGGACAGCAGGCCCAGATCGTACAAAACAATAGAAATATGTGTATTCTAGAAAGTTTAAAAATTAGCAGATAAAGATATTCCAAACACCTGGTGTTAGCACTTCAATCATCCCCCGGCACCATGGTTGTTATGGTGTCAGGATGATTGAAGCGCATTATTTCTATTATAAAATTGTAATATAAAATTTAATTATTCAACTCACCATAATGCAGAATCAGTGGGAGCCCTGAGCGTGTCACTAGCCACGTTGCCTGCCACCAGATGCCATCAGGTGTCCCCAGCGGAGTCTATCCTTACATCAGGTGCCCCCAGCGGAGTCCCTCCTTACATGCAGCCTGTGTCCCACCAAATGCAGCCTCTGTCCCACCAAATTGCAGCAGCCTGTGTCACCATCTATTGCAGCAGCATGTGTCACCATCAATTACAGCAGCATGTGTCACCACCAAATTGCAGCAGCATGTGTCACCACCAAATTGCAGCAGCATGTGTCACACCAAATTGCAGCAGCATGTGTCACCACCAAATTGCAGAAACATGTGTCACCATCAATTGCAGCAGCATGTGTCACCACCAAATTGCAGCAGCATGTTTCACCAGCAATTGCAGCAGCATGTGTCCCACCAAATTGCAGCAGCATATGTTCCACCAAATTGCAGCAGCATGCGTCACCATCAATTGCAGCAGCATGTGTCCCACCAAATTGCAGCAGCATGCATCACACCAAATTGCAGCAGCATGCGTCCCACCAAATTGCAGCACCATGTGTCACCACCAAGTTGCAGAAGCATGTGTCCCACCAAATTGCAGCAGCATGTGCCCCCATCAATTGCAGCAGCATGTGTCACACCAAATTGCAGCAGCATGTGTCCCACCAAATTGCAGCAGCATGCGTCCCACCAAGTTGCAGCAGCATGTGTCCCACAAAGTTGCAGCAGCATGTGTCACCACCAATTGCAGCAGCATGCGTCCCACCAAATTGCAGTACCATGTGTCACCACCAAGTTGCAGAAGCATGTGTCCCACCAAATTGCAGCAGCATGTGTCACCACCAAGTTGCAGAAGCATGTGTCCCACCAAATTGCAGCACCATGTGTCACCACCAAGTTGCAGAAGCATGTGTCCCACCAAATTGCAGCAGCATGTGCCCCCATCAATTGCAGCAGCATGTGTTCCACCAAATTGCAGCAGCATGCGTCCCACCAAATTGCAGCAGCATGCGTCCCACCAAATTGCAGCACCATGTGTCACCACCAAGTTGCAGAAGCATGTGTCCCACCAAATTGCAGCACCATGTGTCACCACCAAGTTGCAGAAGCATGTGTCCCACCAAATTGCAGCAGCATGTGCCCCCATCAATTGCAGCAGCATGTGTCCCACCAAATTGCAGCAGCATGTGTACCACCAAATTGCAGCAGCATGCGTCCCACCAAATTGCAGCAGCATGCGTCCCACCAAATTGCAACAGCATGTGTCCCACCAAGTTGCAACAGCATATGTCATCACAAACTGAAGCAGCATGTGTCCTACCAAATTGCAGCCGCATGTGCCACCACCAAATTGCAGCATCATGCGTCTCACCAAATTTCAGCAGCATGTGTCACCATCAATTGCAGCAGCATGTGTCCGACCAAGTTGCAGCAGCCTCACATCAACCCCCCTCCCCCCTTATTTACCTTGCAGTGTGTTGTCCTCTCTAGCGGTGTCTCCTGTGGAGAGGTCCGCCCTACCATACTTCCTGTTTCCTCTCTCCTGGGCGCAATTGGAGAGAGAAAACAGGAAGTGCCATCAAACTCAGATGTCAATCAAACTGCCCGGCCGTAGTAATATATACTACGAACGGGCAGAAGCTACTCGACACTTCAGAAAGCGCAGCAAGGTGGGGTATAAGCCGGCAAATGAAGCCCCCATCTGCAATCTCATGATTGCATAGACGTGGCGCTTCCCATAGGTGCGGGATGGGTTCGGGTGTGTGTGTAGAAAAATAATTTCCCATACCCCCTTAAATTGTTTTCATTAGGATGTACGTCCAAGAGTCTTTTAAAACGATCCATACTTCCTGTCGACACCACCAATTGTGGAGGAGAGTTACACATCCTAACCTCCCTGACAGTGAAAAACCACCTACACAGCTTTTTTTTTTTAAAGTCAGCAGCTACAAACACTGTAGCTACTGACTTTTAATAAGGACACTTACCTGTCCAGCGAGCCTGTGATGTCGGACCTCCCGAGGCCGATCCATCCATCGGATTGGCTGCCGGTGCCGCCATCTATCGAAGGGAAACAGGCAGTGGAGCCTTGCGGCATGCGCAAGTCTTGCGGGACTTTGCGAATGGCCCCATTGTTTTCTGGGACACACACATGTCCCAGAAGGCAATGGGCCGCTCGCTGAAGAGGAGGAATCGCCATGGAATAGAAAGAGGCAGATTAGGAAGACTGCCTAGCAACAGGGGTTTCTGGTAAGTTAAAAAAATAAAAATAAAACCACTTTTTTTTTTTATGTAGCGCACACCACACTTAGGTGGGTTCTAAATAGGTTTAGCTAGGGTAAGTGTTAGGTAAATTTAACCAGGGCCTTGCACTTTTTGGCCTGGTTGTTTGTTTTGGAAAAGGGGAGTGACAGAGTGGGGGGGGGGGGACGGTATGGCCACCTGCATTCTGACCCTAAAAGATCCCCTTTACCTTCCATTGGAAATGTTCTGGAAATAAGGCGGACTGGTGACTGGGGTGCACGTAGCTTGTATGGAGAGCTCTGGACCAATCATTAGATTGTATTGGCAGGAGCAGGACTCGCATATAAGCTGGAGGTCACATGCTTCCCTGGGGGGATGGGAGAAGTCTGGAGCAGAGAAGGAGCAGAAATGTAACCATCAAGTAGCAGGCTTGAAGGCCTGGGGGTTCAGAGACCCCAGCGCTGGATCGTCACAACCACATCCATCATGTCATCTGCAGGAGTGGACCAGGCATCCCAGTCTGGGATGTATCCGAACATGCGGAGCGGGAAGTAGCTACAAAGAGGACAGAGTAAACTGGGATCGACCTTCTGTGGCAATCATGGAACATCGATGGGAGAGAGCAAAGGGAGTGCAACCCAGCAGTGCTTATCCCTCAAGGACTTTCCTGAACTGACGTTGGGAGGATTGCAGGAGTCAAGATAGGCAGGTGAGGGCTGGGGCTTCTAACAGCCACATACCACAATGTCTTTCAGAAGGGCATTGGTCAATTCACTATAGGAAAGGACACGGGAACAGAAATAGGAACCAAGGTGTTAGAGGCAACTCATATCCTCTAACATTAATGTAACATTCACCAAGCAAGCAATAAAAGTTTCTAAAGTTATTTTGGACTGTCGGCTGTTTAATGGAATTCGTGCAGGGGTGGAAGAATCGAAGCAGTTAACAGAAAGGTATGAACACACCCAGCAACTCCCAAGGGAGTAGTGCGCTACATTTATTTTTTTAAGAATATTTATGCTGTTTTTTATTTTAGAGTGGCCCTCCGCTTTAAGGTTAAAATGCTTCTCCTCTAGTCTTATCGTGTGGCCCCGTGTCCTCTACACTCTCTGGGACTGAAAAGTTTCATACTTACGCTGGCATTGCTGTTGAGATATTTATATATAGCTATCAAATCTCCTTTCAAGAGTCTCTTCTTCAGGAAGAATAATTTAGCGCTTGTAGTCTTTTCTCATAATTGAGGTCCTCCAGTCCCTATATTAATTTAGTTTCCCTTCTCTGGACTCCCTCCAGCTCCAGCACATCGTGTCTGAGGATTGGTGACCAGAATTGGATGGAATACTCAAGATGTGGCCTAACCAGAGTTTTATAAAGTGGCAAAATAATCGTTTTATCTCTGAAGTAAATTCCTTTTTTAATGCATGCTAATATTCTGCTGGCTTTGGTAGCTTGGTCGGTATACTGGATGAAGACTGGGGAGAAGAAAACATTTAGCACAGCTGCCTTCTCCTTGTCATCTGTAACCACCTTCCCTTCCTCGTCCTTTATGGGGCATATGTGATCTGTCTTCGCCTTTTTACTGTTAATAAAAACTTCTTGGGATTATTTTTACTCTCCTCTGATATGCGTCTCTCATTGTCTTTAGTCACCCTGATTGCATTTTTACACCTCACATTGCATTCGTTGTATTGTTTGAATGCTGACACTGACCTCTTCGCTTTGTACTTTTTAAAGGCCATTTTTTTGTCCTTCATAAAACATTTTACTTTTTGGTTCAGCTACCCAGGTTTAACCTTTGTTCTTCTATATTTATTACCCCTTGGCATGCACTCGGTGATACTTTTATTTAATATATTCTTAAAGCATTCCCAGTTTTCCTCTGTGTTCAGTGTTTCAAGGATTTGGTCCCACTTAATATCCTGCCGTATTGAGCGGAGTTTAGAAAAGTTAGTTCTTTTGAAATTTTGTGTTTTGTACTCCCCTCATGTCTCCCTATTGAATGTAATAATCCTGTGGTCACTAGTTCCCAAGTTGTCCCATATTTCCACATCTGCAATCAGATCTTTATCATTTTGTAATTAAAAGATTTAGCAATGCGTTGAGTCATTCAGCCCTAACCTCTAATAAACCCTGACCCAATAAAGACTCACCAGCTTAAATGTGAGTCAGAGTATGGTTTTCTCACTCACTTTTAGCACACACTAGAGGGTACTACAAAAGTATAAGCCCTTGTACACACGGTTGGAGATTCCGACAACCAAATCTGACGGATTAATTCCGGAAGAGGTCCGGAAGTGATGTTGCATACACACGGTCGGACTAAATTGTCGGAAAATCCGATTGTACATAACGTGATGACGTTATTTCTTTACGACGGGACTACGTTCAGGCTAGTAGCCAATAGCTTTGGTCTAGGATCTGAGCATGCGTGGCACTTTGTCCGTCGGAGTAGGCTACACATGATCGGAGTATGTTCGATAGGAGCATTTTGTCGGAAAATTTTACCGGCAAGTTGGAAAACTTGGTCCGTCGGATATTCCGATGGAAACAGTCCGATGCAGACCACACACAGTCGGAATATCCGACAAAACGGTCTGATAGGACACATTCCGTCGGAATCTCCGACCGTGTGTACAAGGGCTAAGAGAAAAATATGTAGGCCGAGCTCTTAATCTGCATATGTGTTTTAGGTCAACATAGCTGAAGAAGAACAGAAAGTTTTAAATCCAGAGTATCAGTATGACAGCCAGGAAACTAGTATTATCTTTTTAGAGACACATTTCTGTCTCCTTTAAAGCTAGCTTGTGTATTCTGCTTATATTAAATGTATAAATACTCGTGTGTACTGCCTGCTCAGTGATAGTGAGAACCAGCACAGGGAATTACCTAATCTGAGCAGAACAAACACTACATGAATCAGATACTTTAGCAACACACAAGGTCAAATGTAACAAGCCTCCTTTATATTAATGAAAGAATTCCAGTAAGCCTAGAGCCATACTTTGTATAAGCAAGCTAATATAATTGTTTCTCGTTTTTTATAGACTATCACAATAACCGTGGCACTATAGCTGGGTGGGTTTGATTTTTGCTTTTTTTCAGTAGTTGAGCTTTAAAAAAGAACTCCAGGCAAACAGCTCCTTATACAGTTCAACTACACATACACTATATTTTTTAAGTATTGGGACACCTGCCTTTACATGCACATGAACTTTAGTGGCATCCTAGTCTTAGTCCGTAGGGTTCAATATTGAGTGGCCCACCCTTTGCAGCTATAACAGCTTCAACTCTTCTGGGAAGGCTGTCCACAAAGTTTAGGAGTGTGTCAATGGGAATGTTTGACCATTCTTCCAGAAGCACATTTGTGAGGTCAGGCACTGATGTTGGATGAGAAGACCTGACTCGCAGTCTTCGCTCTAATTCATCCTAAAGGTGTTCTATCGAGTTGAGGTCGGGTTGACTTTAAGCAGGCCAGTTCCTCTATCTCAAACTCGCTCATCTGTGTCTTTATGGACCTTATATGTACCAATAATTTTTTTTTTTTAATTAATTTGACATCTATTTAGTGCCTATAAAGTCCCACCTCTAGAGGGTTTCCTTTCATATATTGTTGGTGCTTTAACCACTATAGCTAGAGCTCCACTTTCAGCCATTCACTGGGAAGACCAGAGTATTGCTGTTTCTGCTCCCCCAGCTCTCTTAGATCTTTATGCAGCTGAGATCAGAGAACAGAGAAAAAAAGTATTTCTAGTGATTTGTATATCTATACATGTTTTGCCTTTTATTTCTATTTTAAACTGTATGGGCTGATTTACAAGGGGAGGGTTCACATATACAGTACTTTAATCAGTTCCCACCCAGCCTATTGCAGATTGACTGCCAGGCGGGACTCTCCTCCATTATATGATGTCTTCCAGGTCACACCACTCGTGCACACCCCCGAACACACTGGGCACAGCTCCCTCTGACAAAGCTCATTACTGGTCAGAGTTAAAGAGCCAATGACTTTGGCTCTTTAGCATGTGATCAGCTGTATCCAGTCACAGATGATCCCATGTAAACAAATGCTGGTTATCAGCATTTCCTTTTCGCAGCGCTGTGAAGAAAGGAAAGCTAATAACTGACTTTCCTGTGACATCAGACATTTACACTGAAAATCAGGGCACTGATCATCAGTGCCCTGATTATCAGTGCAGCCCCATCAGTGCCAGTCAATGTCCGTCAGTGCAGCATATCAGTGCAGCTTCAGCAGTACCTGTTCATTTGTGTCCATCAAGGCTACCTCATCAGTGCTGCCCCATCAGTGCCCATCAGTGCAGCCTCATCAGTGCCCCCTCTCATCAGTGCTGCCTCAGTGTCCATGATTGCTGCCTAATCAGTGCAGCCTCATCAGTACCCATCAATACAGCCTATCAGTGCCAATTATCGCACATCAGTGGAGAGGAAAAATTACTTATTTGCTAAATTTTATAACAGAAACAAAGAAAACCTTTTTCTTTTTGTCTAGCAAAAAATAGAAAAAACCCAGCAGTGATTAAATACCACCAAAAGAAAGCTCCATCTGTCTAAAAAAAATGATACAACTTTCTATTGGGTACAGTGTTGTATGACCGCACAACTGTCATTCAAAGTGTGAGAGATCGCTGAAAGCTGAAAAATGGCCTGGGCAGGAAGGGGGTGAAAATGTCCAGTAGACAATTGGTAATCGCTGGCATGGAAGGTGACCTAGTTGTATTAAAATATATATAAATGCGCAGTGCTCCATAATGAGCCGGTGAAAAAATGGAATACAAACCACTCAAAATATAAATCAAACTATTCACTTTCCAAACCTTAAATTAAGGTGGTCAAATACAGTCCATAAGGTTCCCCACAACCCCTGAATATACTGTATATTTCTCTCTTTTCTTCTATGTGCACGAATAAAAAGAATCAAATAAAAATGTTTTTGCACATATAAAAAAAGAGGTATTCAGGGCTTGTGGGAAACCTTATGGACTGTATTGGACCAACTTAATTTAAGGCATGGAAAATGGACAGTTTGATTTATATTTTGATTGGTTTATATTACATTTTTTCACCGGCTCAGTATAGAGCGCTGTACATTTATACTGTATATTATAATTTATTATTTGGTGATTAATTTTCACGTGATAGTGCTGGCCGGTGATAAATTCATTTTAGAAGGATTTGCAGCGAGGAAGACATATAGAAAAATGAGTTCTGTATAGACCTAGCTGTGTTGCTGAGTTACAGAATATAAAAGTCAGGCCATGGGCTGGCTGTGCTGTCTGGCAGGATAAATCTCAAGATTGGATGAACAGAAATACACTTTATCTGGATAAATAGGCTCCATATACATATATAACCAGGGCTTTTTTTTCAGCGGGAACAGGGGGGACACAGTTCAGGCACCTTCAGCAAGCACTAGATGTATGTAATGGTAAGGAGTGCTGGGTTCTGCTGCAGAGTCTATTGATTCTGGCTGCAGAGGGATCTATTGCCACTGCAGGGGATCCATTTTTGTGGAGGAGGAGTGGTTATTGTTGCTGGGGAGGTCTATTATTGCTGCTTGGAGATCTATTGTTACTGAAGTGGATCTAATTTTGCGGGGGGTGGTGGGGGGGGGGGGTATGGTTAAGGGTCTTGGTTGTCTATCGTTGCTGGGGAGGTCTATTGTTTCTGCAGGGGAATCTGTTGTTGCTGGAGGGGGGTCTTATGTTTTTGGGAGGGGGGTCAGTTGTTGCTGGGGTGGATCTACTGTTGAGGGAAGGGTCTAATGTTGCTGGCTGCTGGAGGTTCTATTGGTACTGTCTACAGAGAGATCTGTTGCTGCTGCTGGGGGTCTATTGTTGCTGGAGGGTATTGTGTTGTGAGGGGGTCCATTGTTGTTGGGGGATCTAGTGTTGCTGGGGAGGGGTCTATTGTTACTGGCTGTAGGGGGCTGCATTATTATATTTAACAGATGCCATACAATTACTTAGTACCACAAATTATACTTGTATTCTCTAAAAGGGGCGGTACTGGAAGGTGAGTAGGGGGTGGAACCAAAGAATGGTGTTCGGAGGTGGGTAGGGGGTGGAGACATGTAACAGTGCTCAGAGGTGGGTAGGGGGTGGAGACATGTAACAGTGCTAGGAGGTGGGTAGAGGGTGGAGACACATAACAGTGCTCGGAGGTGGGTAGGGGGTTGAGACAAGGGGTGACTCTGAAAGGGGGAGTTCCTGCACCTATTCCCTGGGGAAAAAAAGCCCTGTAAATAACTATATGTAGCAGTGTGCCTAGAGTTCAGCTTTGACATTTAAAAGTGTGTTCCTAGGGCCTGATTTAAACGTTGGGGGCCCAGGGCACTTCAAGTTTTATACACATTTGGTTTCAATTCTCAGTGAGTCACACATTTTTAAAACGCATGCCATATTGTCATTCTGAGGTCATGTGTGCACCCACGGACACAGTCACAGGCCACCTTCCTTAACCATTTCCCACCCAGGACAATTCTGACATTTCTTTCCTACATGTAAAAATCTGTATTTTTTTTGCTAAGAAATTACTCAGAACCTTCCAAGCATAAAATATTATTTAAGCAGAGACCCTAGAGAATAAAATGGAGAATAATGGGGAATAAAATGGCGATCATTGCAATTTGTTATGTCACAGTATTTGCGCACAATTTTTCAGACACAATTTTTGGGGGAAAAAATACACTGTGAAGAAATTGAATGCACAATACAGTATATCCCGTTTTGTTTGTAAAATATAAAAGATGATGTTACGCCAAGTAAATTCATACCTAACATTCCATGCTTTAAAGTTGTGGAATGGTGCCAAATTACGGTACTTAAAAATCTCCATAGGCAACACTTTAAAAAATGTTACAGGTTACCACTTTAGAGTTACAGAGGAGGTCTAGCACTAGAATTATTGCTCTTGCTCTGACATTTGCACCAATACCTCACATGTGTGGTACGAACATTGTTTACATATGCGGTTATGTCCTATGTATGCTTTTGCTTCTGCAAGCGAGCACAAGGGGACGATGATGCTTTAAAAATGTTATTTTATTTTATTATTTATTCTATATATTTTTTTTATTTTTACACTGTCCCTTTAATTTTTTTTTTATAATTTTTTTTTCTATGACAAGGAATATAAACATCCTTTGTGATAGAAATAAGGCATCGTCCTCGTTATAGAGAGATATCTCCTCTACCCTGGAAAGTATGAGATCAAAAAAACAAACAAACATTGATATTTGCTTTCTAGGGGGGAAAATGGCAGTGTTTACATCTGCAAGAGCCAGAAGTGATGTCATGAAGTCGCTTCCAGCTTCCCAGGGTCATAGAGATGGGCAGGGACCATCTGGTCCTTGGCCAGCTCTGTGGTAATTCGGTGCCACTTTCGGATCAGATCTCCAGCTTCCCGATCACACGAGAGAGCCTGGAGAGGCACCGGAGAGTGGCAGGGGAATACATCCTGTAAAAGCAATCTAGCAGATAATAAGCCAAGTGAGGCAGTATTGGGCATAGGTGAGGCTGTATTGGGCATGGGCAGCCCACTCTGCATTGGGAACAAGCTGGCCACATTGGGCACAGGTGAGGCTGCATTGGGCACAGGCGAGGCAGTATTGGGCACAGGTGAGGCTGCATTGGAAACAGGCAGGCAACATTGGGCACAGGTGAGGCAGTATTGGGCACAGATGAAGCTGCATTGGGAACAGGCAGGCCACATTGGGCACAGGTGAGGCAGTATAGGGCACAGGTGTGGCTGCATTGGGCACAGGCAGGCCATGCTACATTGGGAACAGGCACGCTGCATTGGGCACAGGTGAGGATGATTGAAGTGCTAACACCAGGTGTTTGGAGTATCTTTATCTGTTGATTGTTAAACTTTCTGGAATACATATATTGCTATTGTGGTATAGGATCTGGGCCTGTTGCCCCTCCATCCCTTTTCTCTCCTTCCCTCCCTTTCTTGCTTTCCTTCCTTCCTTCCTCCATCCCTCATTGATCTCAGACTCAAACCACATATTTAAGCCACGCCCTTTAAGCCACGCCGATTATTTAATTTAAGCCCCCCGACATTTTTTGTGGGAGGGGCTGTTTGCGGGGGGGGGCCCCATACAACATTTTGCTATGGGGCCCTGTGATTTCTAGTTATGCCTCTGGGTCACCTGAGGCCGCTTGTCAGCCTATGCTGGGGTTAGGTAGCAGCAGAGTTGCCAACATTCTCAAAAATTGTATAGGAACTCTTTTTTGTCTGTTGGCTGAGTCTTATTATATTTAGGGGGCAGGACATTCGTTTGTAGGCTTGGTGTAGCGGGGGGTGAAAAAATGTGGCATGTAGGGAAAGGAGTGTGGTCTAAACAAAATATCGGGCGTGGCATGAAGGGTGTGTGGTTAGAATCTGAGATGAAAGAGGGATGGGGGAGAAAGAGGAGAGGGATGGAGGTAAAAAGAAACGGAGAAAGAGAGAAAGAGATAGGGAGGGAATAAGGAGAGAAAAAAAGAAAGAAAGAAAGGTAGAACAAGCAGATAAAGATACTCTAAATACCTGGTGATGGCGCTTCAATCACCACGGCACTATGGTTGGTATGGTGTAAGGATAATTGAAGCGTATTATTTCAATGATTACATTGTAATATAAAATCAAATTGTTCAACTCCCCATAATGGGAGCCCTGAGTGCATCACTTGCCACGTCACCTGCTACCAGATATGGCTTGGCTCACTTGTCACCACAGATGCAGCGTGGCACTTGTCACCACAGATACAGCTTGTCATCACAGATGCAGCGCACTTCTCACCACAGATACAGCTTTTCACCAAGATACAGCACACTTTGTCACCACAGATGCAGCTAGTCCATGCTGCTCTGTATCAGTGATTCAGTCTCCGCGCCATTTACAGAAGACCAACTCTCATGGAGGCCGAAGGGAAGAAAAAAGAGGCGGGACCTGGGTGGCAATGAAATGGCAATAGCAATGGAGCAGTCACCTGGGCTCCGCCTCTTGTTTCTTCCTCAGGAGAGCTGGTCTTCTGTAAAATGGTGGAGGAGACAATTTTACTAGTGATAGCCTTGGACCTCTAGCGGCGTCTCTGGTGAAAAATCGTGAAAATGCCAATTTCCTGTGAAATTTTCTGGGACACAGTAAGAGCGGGACAAGGGTCTAAATCCCAGGAATGTCCCGGGAAATTTGGAACTGTTGGCAACTATGCAGCAGCCTCCTTCCCACCTGAACCTCTCTCCTTAGAGGTGGCTGGACTGGAACCCCAAGCCCATGTGCTCCACAGACTTAAATACAGGCACCCAGCATTCCTTCTAATTAGCCAGGGCTGTATCTACATCCATGCTTCTACCTGCTAGGTCTCCTCCCACTGTTCAATATGCCTTGTTGCTTGGATAAGTGTGAAACATCAAGACACCAGAGCACACTGAGCAGACCTCACTAATCAATCACTGCTCTCTGTTAAGCAGATATCATCTAAATTTGCCTGTCTGCTTCTCTGTTAAGCAGAAAAGCCAAAAACTGTATAGACTTTTTTTTTTATATAAAGGGTTGCCCCTTCTGTCAGGGAGCCCAGGGCAGTTGACCCTTTTGCCCTCTTATAAATGCAGCACTGCCTGTGCCACCGCTGGTTCCCACGCATATAGAAAACGAAGTGGTCACAGTTAAAAACCAGCCTTTCCAGACTGGCTCACAAATATGTATTAAAATTTCTTATGTTATCTAGCTGCTAATGAGCTCATGCTATGTAGCTGCTAAGCAAAGCTTGTCATTATTAGTATACTGCATACGCTATTTGCCGTTTGCCGTGGAAAACATAGACGGCAAAGGCCCCAGCGAGGAAAACACTTCGGCCCTTGTCTCCACATTTATCACTTTTGGCTCACACAAATGTCATCGTTTGGTTCCTACATAAAAATAATAATGATGACAGTGACTTTTTATTATAAAATGATTAAAGTGGACCTATCATTAAAACGCACGCTTCGCATTAGTTTTTGGCATACATCCTCGCATTATCCGATCTCATTATTGCTCTGCCCCATTGTATGACCCACATCTTAGATCTCAGCCTGCCGATGAGCATTGTGGGTGTTTCACAAATAGATGGCAAAGAATCTCCTGTTTTGAATTATATAGACCCAGTATGGCAGAGAGCTACTGAGAGAAGTGAATCAGCCAGGCACAATTAGGAAACACCGGTATCATATGTAATGAGCAAAAATAACTGCCTCTGTGTAAAATCATCATTACAAACTATACTGTATTTGGAAACAGCACTCAAACACACTTATGTGGTTATTATTAACAATCATAGGCATGCACAGGGGTGCACCAGGTGTGCCTAGGCACACCCTAATCACTACATGCAGTGACGATGCCCCTAACTAATGGGCTCCCCCATGTTGCCCCCCCACCCCACAGCGCTGCTGGCTTCCCTTTGCTCCCCCACCCCTGCTACTGCAGGCAGATGTTTAAGGATATAGAGTGGGGGAAGGGGCTAGAAAATATGTTATTTACCAGCACCTTGCTTTTCTAATGGAACACAGTGAACACACTCACTCTGTGTTCATTTATAACTAAAGCATAGTAAACTGTTTACTATGCTTCAGTTTGTGTCCATTGCGGCTGAGGCTGCAGAGAAAGCAGGGCTGGATTAACGTAGGGGATATTGGAGCTGCAGCTCCAGGCCCCTACTTTAATAAAGGCCCAGCCACCCAAAAAGGACAGATTGCCCATGGAAAGCAATGGGCCAATGGGAAGAGACCTCCCCTGACGGGCCCTGCATTCCACATGCACCACCTGGGCAGGGTGGTGGGATTGATAATGGGCACTGCATGAGCAGTCCTAACAGAAGCCTGGGGCATTCCAATGCAGGTCTTCCATAGTGTTAGGCCTGCGCAGCTGCACTTGTTCAGCTCAGCGTGCACGTTGATGTACAGCTCTTGCACTTGGCAAATCAAATGCCAGGCTTCCCTAGTGTTATGCCTGTGCCCTTTTAAGTTTGGGCGCATGCCAGCACGGGCTCTTGGAAAGCAGAAGGGTGCCCAGTAACAGGTCCACCAAAATACTCAGCACCAAGCACATGATGCGCCTAGTCCGGCCCTGAGAGAAAGGCATGTGTGTTTGAGCTTCGAGGTGCACACTCTAATGCAACAGGCATTAACAATAAAGGGCAAGTTCAGGATTTCCTTAATAAAAAAAATAAAAAACGCCTTCCCTAAACCCCTAAATACGCTAAGCTATTCCCCTGCAAGTCTTACTTATCTTCTCAAAGGTGGTGGCCTCCAGTATCTCTATATCCAAGCCAGTAAAGACCTAACATCATAGACTTGAATAGAACATTACTCCTGAAATCCGAAGTCTATGGAACATTAGCGCACAAGGAAGGGGAGCCGACTACTAGATTGTTACCTATTGGGCTGTAGACATTGTGGGAGGTGGTCGCCTGTCAGAGGGGGTTCAGTTGTATATATTTATGGGTCAAGGAAGTAGGCTGGGGTTGTTTAGGAAGTCCTAAAGTTATCAAAAATCATTAGAAAAACAATATTTTCTATTTAATTAAGTGTACGGTATCTAAATATTTTTTTTTCAGTGTACGTGAAGAAGGGAATGCTTAAAGTAGTTCTAAAGTCAGAAGTTTTTTTACCTTAAATCCTTGGCACGCAAATATGTTGCCTCTGTGCGTCTGGTCCTTGTGTGAATTGCAATCAATGTAACTCTGCCAAGAGCATGTGCCCTGCAAGCTCCTGGTACAGTTACCGGCGCCTAACCGAAAGCTCCCAAGTTTTCATATCACGTGACTGCCCTGACAGCCGTGATCTTGAGCCCCACCTCCCGACAACCTAAAAGACTTAAAGGGTGAAGAGGTTAATGCATCTTATGCATTAAGGTAAAAAACCCTCTGGGTGCAGCCTCCCCCATACTTACAAGAGCCTCATCTCAATCCTGTGATGTGCATGAGAGCATCTCTCATTTTCTCTACTCATTGCCTCACAATGACTTCTGCTGTCAGTTACAGCAATTAGGCCAATGAGGAGAGAGCGGGGGCGGGGCTGAACTATGATCTGTGTGTGAATAGACAATGTCCATTCACAGGAGCACGGCTCAGGAGCGAGCCCGCTTGAGTGCCCCCATAGCAAGAGGCTTGAGCAGGGAGAAGGAGCCAGGGACGCCAGAATGGGATCCAAAAGGAAGAGGATTAGGGCTGCTTTGTGCAAAACCAATGCCTCACCAAAGTCCCACCAAAGGCTCGTGGAAGCCCCATTGAAGCTCCACCAAAGCCTCATCGAAGCCCCAAGCAAAAGAAAGGTGTAAACAGGACTGTAAGCTAACCATTTTATTTAGTGACTGGCTTTGACTGGCATTCAGAAAGCTTTAACAAAGCGAGACCGAAGCCATGTTTTGAAGCAAGTGTAAACTAGCCGTCAGATGTCACCTGAACAGGTCTCCCTATTGAAATATTTCCCTTCTATCTCTATTCTGGTGACAAGTAATAATTTTGGATTTTCTCTTATTTTCAGTCCTTGTAACAATGGTTAAACAGAGAGGAAGAATCTAACCAAGTCTACCTAGCAGAGCAGCAGACATCAATGCAAAAATGAATGGGATTAATTTTAAGGTGTTATTGATCTATATGTTTTTGTACATAGTGTACCTCTCTACTGCCTTGACTACACCTACAGTTTATCCCATCTATTTTTTCTTTGGATTCTTCAGTAGCATTTGTATGATTGGTTTAACCACTTTAATGACCGTACACATGATCAGAATTTTGGTCGGAAAAAGCTCTGATGGTTTTCCCCGACGGAATTCCGACGAGATTTCGCTCAAGCTGTCTTGCATACACACGGTTACACCAAATTCCGACCGTCAAGAACACCTTGACTTACAACATGTACGACGGGACTAGAAAAAGGAAGTTCAATAGCCAGTAGCCAATTGCTTCTGTCTCGTAGATGAATCTGAGCATGCGTGAGTTTTTGCATGTCGGAATTGCATACACACGATCAGAATTTCCGATAGAAACTTTTTCCGTCTGAAAAATTGAGAACCTGCTCTCAATCTTTTGCTGGCGGAAATTCGGCCAGCAAAATTCCGATGGAGCATACACACGGTCGCATTTTCCAATGAAGAGCTCTCATCGGTCTTTTGCTGGTTGAAACTCCGACCGTGTGTACGTGGCATTAGTCCAAACACTTTTACCCCCTTCCAGTCCAGGCCAATTTTTAGCTTTCAGCACCATCACACTTTGTTTGCAATGACTCAGTAATGCAGCACTGTACCCAAATACATTTTTTAGCATTTTTTGAGACAGATAGAGCTATCTTTTGGCCGTAATCCCCATTGGGTTTTTTATTTTTTGCTATAAAACAAAAAAATATGGAACATTTTGAAGCTTTGTTATAAAATGTATCAAAAATTAAAGTTAGGCCAAAATGTATTCTGCAATTTATTTTTGTTTTGATAAAAACAACCCAAATCAGTGTATATTATTTAGTATGTGAAAGTTATAGGACGTAAAAATTATGGTGTATATATATTTGAAAATCGATCATTCTTTATGTATTAACGGCCTATCTCATTTCTTGAGGTCATAAAATGCCAAGACAATACCCCCAAATGCCCAATTTTTGGAAAGTAGACAGTCCAAGTTATTAAATAAGAACCATGCTGAATTTTTTGAAGTTGTACGGTAATTGTTTTCAATTTTATTGGGGAAATTTACATTAAATCATTTTTTTTCCACAAAGTAGTCATTAGTTATTTCTCACACACAACATGGGCATACTTACAATTACCCCAAAACACATTCTGCTATGCCTCCCGAGTATGAATATGTCACATGTGTAAAACTTTTTTTACAGCCTAGATGCGTAGAGGGGTCCAAAATCCAAGTAGCCACTTGTATAAATTATGCATCAAATTTCCTCACTACACATCACATTTTTGGCCCTGGAGCACCAGGACAGTGGAAACACACACATAATGATCCCATTTTGGAAAGCAAACACTCCAAGGTATTTTCTGAAAAGCATGAGTCTTTTTTTTTTACACAAAGTTGTGAAGTTGTGA
Organism: Lithobates pipiens; assembly: GCF_037356315.1. Taxonomy (NCBI): domain Eukaryota; kingdom Metazoa; phylum Chordata; class Amphibia; order Anura; family Ranidae; genus Lithobates; species Lithobates pipiens. The sequence goes on from NW_027507903.1 coordinate 570,900,368, forward strand.
CTTAATAAGATGTTTGAAAAAAAAACACAACAACAGCATAGACATACTTAGACATACAGCTCAAAACACATTCTGCTCATAGGCATGTGCAGGGGGTGTGCCAGTTGTGCCTGGGCACACCCTAGTCACCCCTTGAGAACCATAGATTCCCCCTGCTGCCCAAGCCGGTGTCATTTACTGGCCGCTTCCTTTTCTGAGTTCTGTGTTTACTAGGCTTCAGTTTGTAAATGAACAGAGCATTTCCCATTCATTCACTGTCCAGTGTACACAGAGAAAGGGACTGGGGAATCTCTGTCCTCAGCCTCTTTCTCTGTCTCAAAAGTTTGACATCAAGTTAGACCCCTGATATTTCACCAAAGCCCCCAGTGGGGCTACTAAAAGAATTGTAAATAATAAATACTGTAAAAGAATAATAAAAAAAATAACAAAAGTAAAAAACGACCGACACTGCCCACTGCCCTACTGACACTATCCACTGCCCTACTGACACCGTCCTCATTTTAAAATGTTTGTTTACATTTCTAAGTATGCGTCTCTCTCTCTCTCTCTCTCTCTCTCTCTCTCTCTCTCTCTCTCTCTCTCTCTCTCTCCTCTCCCTCTCCCTCTCCCTCTCCCTCTCCCTCTCTCTCTCTCTCTCTCTCTCTCTCTCTCTCTCTCTCTCTCTCTCTCTCTCTCTCTCTCTCTCTCTCTCTCTCTCTCTCTCTCTATATATATATATATATATATATATATATATATATATATATATAATATACAGACACACGCATGTGTGTTTGAGCTTTGGGGTGCACACCCTAATGCAATAGTCTGCACACACCAATGATTCTGCTACTATACTATTTTGATTTCTAGAGGCATAGTTTACACATCTAATTTCCTTAGAAGTGATCACATTTTTGCATTTTTGGAGGCCCTGGAGCACCAGGACAGTACAAACACCCACAAAATGACCCAATTTCTAAGAGTAACTACCCCAAGGTATTTTTTAAGAAACATGTAAGTCTTTTGAAGACTTCATTTTTTCCTAAGTTTTTGGAAAATGCAGAAAGAAAATTAACATCATTTTTTTTTACACAAAGTTGTCAATTTAAAAAGATATTCATCATACACAGCATGGGCATACTTAGAATTACACCCCCAAAACACATTTTGCTACTCCTCCCAAGTATGGGGATACCACATGTGTGAGACTCTTTCACAGCCTAGCTAAATAGAGGGACTCGACATCCAAGAAGCACCTTAAGGTGTTCTAATGGCATACAATTATCCATCTAATTTTCTGACTATCGATCATATTTTTGGAACCCCCTGGACCACCAGGACACTGGAAACACTCACAAATGTACCACATTTTGGAAAGAAAGCACCCCATGTTTGCTAATACATAATGAGTCTTTTGAAAATGTAACTTTTTTGCCACGTTTTTGGAAAACTTGGAAAAGGCTTTCTAGGGGCATAAATTGCACATCTAAATTCCTGACTACCTATCACATATTTGGAGGCCCTGGAGAAACAGGACAATTGAAACAATTGGGGGAACTGGCTCTGTTGACACCAGTCCTGGTATTACAGTGATCAGGACACTGATATGACAGTGATCAGGACACTGGTATGACATTGATCAGGACACTAGTATGGGCTATGGCTGTGATCAGGATGCTGGTATGGGGTATGACAGTGATAAGGACATTGGTATGGTGTATGGCAGTCATCAGGACACTGATATGGGGTATGGATGTAATCAGGATGCTGGTATATCATATGGCAGTGATCAGGATGCTGGTCTGAGGTATGGTTGTGATCCGGATGCTGGTATGGCATATGGTGGTGATCAGGATGCTGGTATGGGAGTATGGTGGTGATCAGGATGCTGGTATGAGGTATGGTTGGGATCCGGATGCTGGTATGACATAAGGTGGTGATCAGGGTGCTGGTATGGGGGTATGGCGGTGATCAGGATGCTGGTATGAAGTATGGGGGTGATCAGGATGCTGGTATGGCATATGACAGTGATCAGGAGCCTGGTATGGCATATGGCAGTGATTAGGACATTGGTATGGCATATGATGGTGATTAGGATGCTGGTATGGCATATTGGAGGTGATCAAGACCCTTGTATGAGCTTTGGCAGTGTTGCTGCCAGCACTGGTCACACTGGGACAGGTGTGAATGGTGACAGGGTGCTGGCTGCACTGTGTATTTGTATTACTCTGGGAGCTAGTTACCAAGGACACTGGGCAGGCTGGTACTTTTATTTGTGAATGCACATGCAGTGTAATAGCCAGAGTACACTCACAGGCTTCTGTAATTGTTCTTTCACCTCTCTGTGAAAGGAGAGAGAACCGATGCGACCCGGACTCCAAGGTGCTCTATTGTGCCTTTGAGGCAGACTGACGTATGGGTATGTCAGTCTGCTTGAGCACTGCTCCCGTCCCCCCATTTATGTGTTATGGTCGGATTGGGAAGCAGTTAAAGGGGTTGTAAAGTTTTGTTTTTTATTTTCTAAATTCTTTTACGATAGTGCATTGTTGGTTCACTTACCTTTCCTTCTAAATGTTTTTTTTTCTTTGTCTGAATTTCTCACTTCCTGTTTCTCCTCAGTAAACTTCACACCATCATCCGAGCGGTGTTTAGTCAGACAGAACAGCTTACTGAACAGCTTACTGAAGAGGAACAGGAAGTGAGAAATTCAGACAAACAAAAGAAAGAAAATAAACATTTAGAAGGGAAATCGAAGGAAAAGGTAAGTGAACAACAATGCACTAGCTTAAAGGAACCCATTTAGAAAATAAAAAAACGAACCTTTACAACCCCTTTAATTCCTGATTTTGAGCCTTAGATTTTTATTTTTTAATTGGCTTCTAGATAAAAACAGCCTTCATAATGTGTCAGCTGGGCTCATATAACTTCCTAATATAAAAGCATTGCTGTACTCCAAAAATATATTATTTTTAATTTTTACAAGTTGTGTTTCAATACTTCTTTATTAAAATATAAGGGTTAGCACAAAGTTACAAATCAGTATTATACTAAATACTATTGCTTGTTAAAAACAACAATTAGACATGGATCTAGCAAATAAAATAACAAGTGAGTGGGCGGTTGATTTATTTTTCATTTATTTTTCATTTGTTTTATAATACACTTTTTAAATAAATGTCAACCTCTCCCTCTTCATTTATGTAAATCAAATATTATAATATACTGTGTAAATGTGAGAGTTCATCAACCAAATATATTTAACTTTTTTTTCAGGATCTTCACATGAAATTACATGAAAAGTATTCTCTGAGTTTATTCGATTGCAGTAGATGCCAGGAACTGAACCAAGTCTTATCAGGATGTAGAAATGTGCTATCTTCAAGAAGCTAATTATCTTCTGAAAAAAATCTTTTAAGGTGTTAAACAGGCTCTGAGATGCAAAAATAAATCATTTCTTTTCACTTAATAATTCATTCTGGTGTTTGGAATTTGCCTTCTGATCAAATTATATTCTTACCTAATTATTGCCAAAAGACAGATCATTTATTTTTACAGTCGTGGAAAAAAACTGCCATCACTGACTTTCAAATCAATACATTAGACCAGTGATGGTGAACCTTGGCACCCCAGATGTTTTGGAACTACATTTCCCATGATGCTCATGCACATGCAGTGTAATTGAGCATCATGGGAAATGTAGTTCCAAAACATCTGGGGTGTCAAGGTTCGCCATCACTGCATTAGACTAATCATCATCGTAGTTTCTGTATTTGCCTAAAGAAACACGTAAAAGACGTTTAACATAAAGCTTAAGCCAAAACGGATTTTTATGTTTTGGATAGACTAAGGGAATTTTTCTCAACATGGACGAACCCTTAAAATAACTTTCCTTTTTCTTAAAGTTGAGTTCCGCCCGCCCCTTTAAAAAATAAAAGTCATCACTACACATACTGCAGCTGCTGACAGTTAACATTAGGACATTTACCTGTCCTGGAGTCCAGCGATGTCAGCACTGCGGTCAAGGTTTACATTGGCTGGTCGGGTGCTGCCGCTGTCATTGCGGGTAAGGGAACCAGCAGTGTAGCCTTTTGGCTTCATGGTCAGGTCACTACCGGCAGAAGGGGAGGGAGGAGGGGAGCCAAGCTGCTGATGTAATTCATCATAGCCCGATCTCCCGGAAGTGGGGACAGGGTACCTGTAAAAAACAGGTATCACCAAAAGGAGCCAAATGTGGCAACGGAGGGGGGGAGGGATCAGATAAGTGGAGGTTCTACTTTTTGGTGGAACTTCTGCAAACAATTACAGCTCATGGTACATTAGCCTTGATTTTGTGATCAGTGTAAAAAATTGCCCCTTTAGAGATAGCTAAAAAAGATTATTGGGTTCAGTGGTTAATTACCTGAAAGGCATTGCTCCTTGCGCAAGGAGCCCCTAGAATCCTCTGGAGGAACCCTAGGGTTCCACAGAACCTTGGTTGAGAATGGTTGGACTAGGGAATGGTTAAAACCCTCATCAGGCTACTTGACTTCTTAGAATCTTATTTAAATTCCTATTATAAATGTAAAATGTTTGATTTATAAAAAAAGATGGCAACCACAACAATTTTATAATGAGCCTTTGCAGTAAGGTGCACATAGAAGGGCAACACACATCACAAACAAAAAAATTCCCAACACACTTACCAGCTAGCCTGCAAACAAAACAAACTGACTCTAACAATTCATGTTAAAGGGTTGCGTTGCACACATTTGCAAATGTATGTGGAAGCCACGACCATGTTAAGGCTCCTCTGTATACTGAGATCTTAACTCTATAGTTTTGAGAGTCTGCATTTTGGAGCATATTGTAAAGTTTGGGGTTGTATAGCTCAAGTGTAGCTCCCCTTAGTGAGTACAGTCCATGCCAGCAATTGTCTTTTAAAGAGGAAGTAAACCCTGATGGGTTTACTACCTCTTTCATTCCCTGCAAAGGTAAAGCATAATGGACTACTATGCATCGTATCCACCCGCGGCATATCGCCGTTGACCGCGGCGCACTCAGTGCGCCTGCGCACCGCTGTCTACAACACATGCGCAGTAGACAGCGGTGCCTGTCTTTCGGCAAATATCTCCTAAACCGTGTAGGTTTAGGAGATATTTCTTGGACCTACAGGTAAGCCTTAATCTAGGCTTACCTGTAGGTCAAAGTTGGTTGTAAGGGTTTACAACCACTTTAAGGGCTTGTTGGCTTACTTTTATTAAAGAAAGTTTAAACAAAGTGCCAAAAAACAAAATCAAAAGGTTTCCCTCGCATGGATTTTTCACCATCAACACCAAACAATGGTAGATTCAGCCTCCTGTGTCTCTATGCCTTTAAGGAGGAGTGGTCTCCCTCCTGGCAAGACTGCCCTTAATGTATCCACTGCTATATATGCTCCAACTTGGAGACTTGTATACATTTAGAGTTAGGACAGTATACAGAGGAGCCTTGACATGCGCACTGCGGCTTCCACATTTGCAAAAGTGTGCAACGTAATTCTTTTATTAAAGTGGATTGCGACTTCCGGTTCCGGCGCCACATGAGGAGGAGGTAAGCGGTCTCAGCTCCCGCTGCATACCCCCTAAAAGACAGCTACAAAGCAGCCATCCACCTCGGGTACCCACCCGCCTCTCTGGAGAAGACTCTGTGCCCTTGATGGACCGATTTGTAGAGCGATCCGGGCATCGATCGCTGACCGCTGCGATGTCCACGACGGCGGACGCGGCTGAATCCTCGGCCAATATGGCGCCGGCTCGCAGCCTCACGGAGCCCTCGCAGACATGCCCTCTGCTCCCAGGCACAGAAGCGATTCCCTCGGCCGACATCGCCCAGGCAGTGGTCGCTTTACTTACGCCCACGCTGACGTCCTCTATTGACTCGGCAATACAAAAGGCTATGGAGCAATACCACAGCGAACTACAGGCCCAGGCGCAACGCCTTACACAGGCTGAAGAGCGGATCTCCCTCATGGAGGATGACACCACTGCTCAGGCTGCAGCTCTTGCTCGCCTCACCCGGTCTACCAGAGATCTGTGGATCAAATTGGACAATTTTGAGAACCGAGCAAGGAGGAACAATTTGAGAATCGTGGGGCTACCTGAGTCTGTCTCCACCGCACAACTAATGGACCTCTGCATGGTAGCTATCCCTGCTCAACTGGGCCTCCCTACTCCGTGCGTAGTGGAACGAGCGCACCGCCTAGGCCAGCCCTCAGAACAGCGCAACAAGCCCAGAGCGGTCATTGCCAGATACCTGAATTATGCGGACAAACATGCCATCCTGCAGAAGTTCCGCTCCCAGCACACCCTAACCGTTGATGGCATCAACTTGCTTCTATTAGCTGACTACTCGGCTGAAGTTATGAGGCTGAGAAAAGCGTTTTCACCAATCTGTGCCTCCCTCTTTAAGAACCATATCAAGTTTACTCTGGCCTATCCGGCGGTTCTCCATGTTACTTCTCCCAATGGCACACGACACACTTTCAACTCACCCTCTGAAGCGGAACACTTTCTTAATTACCCTGCAGAAATGGACACCACGAATGATCCCTCGGCGAAGAGTCCCTCCTCTGGACTGGCGACTGATCCTCAGGCTCCCACCGTTAACCAGCTGAGCCCTGCCAAACCACCATACAAGCTCAGTCGCTCGACCACCCAGCATCCACGTGCTGAGCTCCGCTGAACTTGACTCTTCCTCCCTCCTTGTTCACGACCTGGATGTTGGTAATGTTAGGATGTACTCCACATTGCTGGTACTGTCTGCCACTGATCTTGTTGTGCGGTCCTGCATGGGATGCTTGCCAATGAGACTGTGCCTACACACTGTTGTTAAGATTGACGTTTATTCTTTTATCTTTTTTTTACTGCAGGGATATTTACCCTTATTGTCAAACTGTTCATATTATGTTTTTTGGTTCCCGGAGAGTCGTAGCATTTTTGGCACGACGATATCGTGCTGCCCTTTTGGGGTTCTAGGGTCTTCCCCCCTCCCCTCTCTCACCTTCCCAGTCCTCCCTCCCCCCCCTCCTCCCCTGGGACACTAATCTGTGTTCTCTTCCCTCTCTTACTCTCCCCCCTTTGCCCTCTCCCCTCCCCGAGGATCATATTCAGCTTTTCCCAGGGGGTGCATGCACCCGCTGGGAGACTTGTACCTTAGATGCATCCCATGTGGAAAAAGGTGAAGTGGGCTACGGCTACTTTATGGTGTTTATGCCAAAACTGTTATTTCTTATTTCTTGCTGTTTGGTTCTGTCCCCTTTTCCCCTCTTTTCTGTTTCCTGCTCCCCCTTCTCCTCCCCCTCTCCCCCCCCTCTTGTACATGGTCACCCTTAGAGGCTTTCCTGTCTATGCGTACTCCCAGGTGCCTTTCAATCTATCTCAGACTTGATTTAATGGTTTTCTTTCCACTTACTACCACCCCTACTGATCCCTATGGCTGACACCACTAGAGACCAATTTACTTTAGTATCGTGGAATGTTAAGGGCCTTCGGTCACCCACCAAACGCATGAAAGTTCTCCGTCACCTGAAGAGGTTGAGGGCTGACGTGGCACTCCTACAGGAGACCCATTTAACCGATGGAGATCTTTCATGCCTCCGCAAACTTTGGGTTGGCGAAGTTTTTGGATCCCCGGCTGAAGGCCGCAAGGCGGGGGTGGCTGTTTTGCTCCACAAACGCCTACAATATACCACCCGTAACGTTCGTACAGACTCATGTGGTCGTATGATCACCTTACACCTTACCCTGGCCTCTAAAGACATTGCTATAACTAACATATATGCACCCAACTCCCCTGACTCCACATTTTTCCAGGAACTAGGAGCTTGGATCTCCCAAGCACCTGAGGCCCTCCACCTGGTAGGTGGGGACTTCAACTCTGTTGTGTGTCCTTCTGAAGATAGAACTTGCCGAGACTCCCGTACACCTGCACCCACTGCCCACTCCAACACTGACGCCACCCCCTTGCCCGTACGATCTCATCTCTGAACCTCACTGATGTCTGGCGCTTGTCCCATCCTACCGAACGCGAATTCACTTTCTTCTCACCCCCCCACAAGTCATTCTCGCGTCTTGATTATGTCTTTGTGTCCCCGGCTCTCCTGCCGTTGGTAGGGGATCCAGACATCAAGGACATGGTCAACTCCGATCACTGCCCCGTAACGGTTAACCTGCCAAACGTGAAACCTCCCTCATCTTCACCCATATGGCGCTTCCCCTCCTATCTAGCTGATAATGAGGATTTCAAACAGATGCTACTTACTAGTTGGACCGACTATGTAGAAACAAATGGGGAACACATCGCCACTCCAAATCTCTTCTGGGAGGCTGGAAAAGCCTTCCTAAGAGGCAGAATCATAGCATATGTGACGCAATATAAGAAACACTCAAAACAACACTATTTGCAGGCCAGTGAAAGACTACGTTCCATGCACCTCAATCTCCTTCACAACCGCACGGAGGCTAACATTGCTGCCTGGCAGTTAGCCAAGCAGAACTTTGACCTTTGGGCAGAAAGGCAGGAGCAGATTGCCTCCTCCTTTTCGAACATGCGACTCCACAAATATGGCAATAAAGCGGGCAAGCTTCTGTCCCGGCTTTGTGCGGGTTTCAAACGGCCCACCCATATCCACGCCCTGAGACACACCGATGGCTCCATTGTGACTTCCCCTAAGACGATTAGCAAAATTCTGACCGACTATTACACATCCTTATACGCGGAAGACCCCATAGACCACACAGTCACTGACCAGTTACTTTCGAGGGTGAGCTTGCCACAACTGACCGGACCACAGTAAGACGCTATCAATGCTCCCGTCACCCTGGATGAAATTAGGTTTACGATAAAATCGATGTCCCCTTCTAAAGCACCAGGCCCTGATGGATACTCAGCAGAATTCTATAAACTTACCCAAGACTTTATCCCCGCTACCTTATGCTCAGTTTTCACAGCCCTCTGGGAAGGTGGGTCATACCCCCCTACGGGTACCCAGGCCCATATTAAGTTAATCACCAAACATGGCAAGGACCCCTTACACCCAGGTTCGTATAGGCCCATTTCTCTTATAAATGTGGACGTTAAGATTCTGTCTAAAATTATTGCTTCGCGCCTAGCCACCATTCTCCCCACTCTTTTACACCAGGCCCAATCAGGATTCACTACTGGTAGATCTGCAACTTTGAATATTCGTAAAGTACTACTGGCATTGGAAAGAGCGAAATTATGCCCAGAACAAGATTTAGCCATCATATCCATTGACGCCGAAAAGGCCTCTGATAACATTAGTTTTGCCTGGCTATTTAAAGTGTTACAAGCCTTTGGCTTTTCAGGCCCAGTTACGCACTTCCTATGTCAGATGACAATGCCCCGACGGCCAGATTAGTTACTCCGGACTTTGTTTCGCCCACTATCCCTCTCACCAAAGGGACAAGACAAGGCTGTCCCTTGTCTCCCCTATTGTTCAATTTAACGATCAAACCCTTATCCAGACTTCTAAATTCCCCCGACGGCGTCACTGGGATTGCAATTGGGGACCAGAACTTACAGTCTGCTCTATTTGCAGACGACATTCTACTTTTTTCGTTCCAAACCCACCGGCTGATTTTGACAACCTACGTGACCTATTTGCGTCGTACCGCCTATGCTCGGGATTCAGAATCAATTTTGATAAAAGTGAGGTTCTTTCCTTAAATCCGCGAAAAGCAGTTGCCTGGCAGTCATCCTCACCCTTCGCAATGGCACGGCACCATATTACTTACCTGGGAGTGCGCATAGGTAGGGAGCCCTCTTCTCTCTATACCCTTAACTACCCATCCTTGATTGCTAAGATTACGCAAGAGTTAGAAGCTTGGGCAGGCCTGCCGCTATCACTCTTTGGAAGATGTCCTCTTTTCAAGATGGTCTCCTTTGCGAGACTGCTGTACCCGATGCAAACCATCCCGCTTTTACTTAAACACTCGGATGTACAGAAGATACACAAGGCCTTATCCACTTTTCTCTGGGCCAACAAGAAGCCTCGTATTGCCCTTCAGAAATTATGCCTTCCAAAGCCAGACAGGGGTGCAGGCCTGCCCAATCTCCGTTTCTATAATCTCTCCTGCCTATTGAGACAGGGCCTTGACTGGATAGCGGGTAAATCAAGATATTCAAATCATAACTTTGAGAAGGCGTTGGTACATCCCTACACGCTTCCTGCGGTTCTCCATTCCAACATTCACGCTCTACCTGATCATCTTAAGTCGAATGTCCTTATCCGGGACACGGTTGTGGCTTGGAGGGAGGTTCGGAGGCTCTTAGGACTACCTGCTAACATTTCCATCCATTTACCCATCCAAGGCAACCCTATGTTTCCACCCTCTACCATTCATTCGGCCTTTGATCACTGGGGGAAGCAGGGTTTACTCAAAGTGGCCTCCCTGTACGAACCTGGGCGTGGAACACTCAAATCCTTCCAAACTCTGTCTCAGGAATACTCACTCCCTTCTTCCCATGTGTTTCACCACTACCAACTAATGAGCTACCTGAGAACAATAGGAGGGCTGCGCCCAGACTGCCTACGCAAGTCGCAACTGGATGCTGTGCTTCAGCAAGGTGACTACTCCATCTCTACCCTTTATTCCCACCTAATCATATACCAGGCGGACAAGCACCACATTACCCCTTTTAAGCAATGGGCCTCTATTTTCAATGACATGAACCTACCGGAAAGAATCCTGAAAGGATACAGACTTGTTCACAAACTTGTCATCTCGGAGAAATGGCGGGAAACTCAATTTAAGATCACTCATAGAGCCTACTACCCCTTCCGCACAACCAACGTGGATCCCTCGCAAGCCAAATGTCCATGGTGCTCCCTGGATCGTCCCACTCTACTGCACCGTCTATGGGACTGCACCTCAATATCAGCATTTTGGGACTCAGTACTGGACTATATCCTGAACATCAACAAAACGCCTGTACCTAAGGACCCACTTACCTGCCTGTTTAGCTGTGATCCTCCACCCCTGTCACAGATGTCTCCTCGACTGGTTACCCTTACTCATTGGTCCCATATTTGCCTGTTGGCAGCTCGCAGAACTATTATGAACTACTGGGTCTCCACGACTCCACAGAGTCTACCAGGTGTTAAACAAACTTTACTCTCCCTGTTCCACATAGAACGACTTGATGTTATCTCATCCCACTTCAAACCTACTCCCCGCTTCTTTGGTAGATGGAGGGACTTTATCAAGCAATCATTTACCTCGGAGGAGATCACATCTCTAGTTTATCCCTTTCGATACACTAGCTGGTACCTACGCCACAATATCGGCAACACACTGGGGAGACTCCAGATTGCGACCCTACAAGTCGGCTCATCTCCTTCAAAGGAATCTGCCCTCTTGCTGAACCAACTTTCACCAGGTCTACTCGACCCTATCTCTAATGAACTGGATGCCGTGCAATCCTCTGCACATCTCTCTGCATTTCCATAACCCTCCTTGGACTCGTGGATCTGCTGATACTAGTATTGTCCTCATGTCCTACATGTAGGGGACGTGTGTTTGTGTTTTTGCTCTTGTTTTTATTCCTAACTAGGGGTGTCAGGCCTGCCAAGGGCTGTCTCTTTCACTAGCCTTCCTCACCATGGTTATGAGAGGGTTCTCGCCTCCCTGGGTACCATTCCCCAACCCCCCTCTCCCCCCCCCCTTTCCCCCCTTCCCCCCCCCCCTTCCTTTTTTCTCTCTTCTTTCTTCCTTTTCTCTCTTTTCTCTCTCTCCTCTTTGTTAACAATTAAACTGCATGATGTCGTGACCTTTCGGGTCATAAGGATGTTATATTCTTTTTCCATTTTACCATGATACTGGCAAATTGTTAAACTGATATGTACTGTCAACCTTTCAATAAAAATATGTTTAAAAAAAAAAGTGGATTGCTAGACAGGGTCAATTTAGCTTGTTTGCAGGGTGAGTGTGCTGGAAATTTCTTGTTTGTTTGCAATATGCTTGATTTGCCATCACTCTTTTCTGATAACAATGGTCACCAGGGCAAACAAGAGGGTCAAGACAGTCACGGACACAGACATCAAACAAGACCTGACCTGGGATTTAACACTTCTATACCCTACCCAGAACCAAAAAACACTGCTGGCTTATAGGTCACAATTTTTTTTTTTAAATCTTGAAGTGGATGTAAACCCAATTTTTATTTTTATTTTAAATTAAGGCTTACACCTTGTACAGTATAGGATTTCATGTAATCTGTGCCCAGTATCGCCACAAAGAGTCAATCCAGCTCTGAGCAGTCCTCTTATCTTTTTTCAGTGAGATAAAAAGGGTCAGACAGAGAAATGGGAGTCAGTTTCTCCCCCCTTGCTGTTAGTGACAGATCATTTACATATCTCATGCACAAGCCTGAGATAGACATTCTGTGTACTTTAGATCTCCTCCTCCTTTCTTCTCCAGCTCTCCCAGGATTGGCTGCTCCACACCTCAGCATGATCGGGCATGCTAAAGTCATGTGGTGACTTTTCTGGGTTTTGACTGGATGTTAGTGATCATAGCAAAAGTTCAGTATAAGAAATACACAGGAGAAAATGCATATTGACAAGGGGAATGTAGAGGTGGGCGGGGAGTCTACTGACATCACCACTCCACCCACCGAGCTCCAGACAACAGACCCACCCACAGAATCAGTTTTTAGGGTCCCATAACAGACAGAGGGGAGACATTTGACAGGTATAGATGAGAGGTATAGATACATGTAGGAGGCATGTATATCCTTATAGATAACTACTATGGCAGTAGTTTAGAAAGGAAGAGGGGGGGGGCGTGGCTTGCGGCTGATGGAGTAAGCAGCGTGGAGTGAGAGCTCTGCCAAAACCCCAATCATTTATCCTGATTAGGACACCCTGTAATGCCAGATCTGCCTCCAACGGATACCGGAATGACCCCTAAACAATCTGACACATGGAAATGTCCCGCAAAGGAGGCAAAGATTCTTTACAGGCAGCAGAGCATGGCGCCCGTTCACAGTGGTCTGCCAAGAAGCAGCTATGAGGATGTTCAGTGGCGCTATGGGGAAAAACACCCCTTCCAGACCGCCTTCTCCACTCCTGTACTCTGCAGAGAAAGACACTGACCCTGAAGCACAAGACCATATCTGGCGGGAGGACGCTGCAAACACCTCCACATGGGACACAGTGAGTACACCAGGCCCTGACAGCAACAGCACAGCTATGTCAGGCCAGGAGACCCCTGCCCCTGGACCAACCCTCAGGGATATTTTTACAGTGGTTACCTCCTGTAACATGTCCATTGCCACATTAACTACAGAGATTAAAGGGGTTAAGCTGGAACTGAACCTAGTCAGACGGGACATGCAGAAATTGAGAGACCGCACTGCTGCCCTGGAAGACAGAGTAAGCAATGTGGAGGATGATGCTGTACCACTGCAAAGGGAAGTGCGCCATATGCAATCGATTATCACTGGTCACTCAGCCCCCTTAGAGGACATGTAAAACAGGCAAAGATGCAACAACATCTGCACAGTGGGCATACCTGAGAGGACTGAGGGAAAGAACCCGGTGGCATTCATAGACAATTGGCTGCTCGCCACATATGGCAAAGACGTCTTCTCCCCCATGTTTGCGGTGGAGAGGGCTCACAGGGTCCCACTCAGGCCACCCAAACCCAAGGGAACCACCCAGGCTGTACTTGTTCTAAATGCTGAACTATAAGGGCCGAGATGCCGCCTTGTCTTAGGCTAGGACCAAAGGGAACCTTATGAAAATTGATAATACCCGCATTTCATTCTACCCAGATTTCTCTGTGGAATTGCAAAGCAAGAGGGCTAAGTTCACTGAAGTCAAAAATTGCCTCCGAAAATATGAAGTCGCACATGCCATGCTATACCCAGCCAAGCTCAGAATAGCAGCGAACGGGGAAACGCAATTCTTTGACAACAGTGCAAATTCATCTCACTGATTGGATCATGCAGAGCATACCCGTAAGAAGACCACAGCATCTGGGGATTGATTGTATCCTACCCATTTTCTCTGGGGTTTTTTTCTTTTATTTCTGCTGCTTCAGCTGACCATGCTCCTCCGGGAGGCAGAGCTAAGGAAACCTTTCCATTTCCCTATTTCTTCCTGTAAGGCAGAAATTTAAGACATACCCTTGCTTACATAATACTCCACCAATGACTTGGACCTGCAAGTCCCTTTGAATCAGGTGAACTGAGACGTTGCCCCCCCCCCCCCCCCCCACAACAGCCCTGCATGGACAAACCCAATGGAACTGTGCTCCTGTTCTGTTATCAGGATGCGAAATCCCTTTTTTTTTCTTTTTCCTCTTTTTTCGTTGTTACGCTGGAACCTCCTTTGGTTATTTTATTTTGTCGTTCCACTCTCTAATCTGATTCATGCTGGTTGCAAGAAATGTGACGTTTTTTCTCTCTTGTCCGCTGGTAACCTTGATAGAGAAATATGGCTCGGGCGAACTCTACCTTATGCCTCCCTGACCCTGAACTGGGAATACACATTTAATGTTTACATTATACGGAGGTGTGGAAGATTTTCTGATATACCCATATACCTGTATAGGTTCCAGACAGTTATATACCAAATTTCCAATAGATGTCTACTGAATGTACTTTAGTGTCTTGGAATGTGAGGGGGCTGGGTGATGGAGTGAAAAGAGTGGCTTTTTTTTCAATGATAAAAGCGCACAAGCCATCTGTGGTGTGTTTACAGGAAACTCACCTACAGGCTACTACTATATCTACACTTAAAAGCCGTAGTTACCCACTCAGTTTCACTCAACCCACACAGCCTACTCCAGAGGAGTCAGTACACTTATCTCATGGCATACACCCTTTCAATTGCTGCAACCCCTGATTGATGACCTGGGAAGGTACATCTTTTTGTTATGCAAATTGGCAGGTCTGACATGTATTATTGCTAACATATATGTCCCTCCACCCTTCTCGTTTGACAGTCTGAAATGCTTAGCACAATTTATAGCGCTGCACCCTAACACCCTGGTGTGGGCGCTGGGAGACTACAATAATGTTATGGATAGACAACTGGACAAATTTAAAACTGGAACTAGCGGTAGTCCCACACAAGGGGGTCCTACCCCCTTTGCTAGATTCCTAGTAGAAATTAGCCTGCGAGATGTGTGGAGGGACTTAAATCCCATGGCTCAATGCTATTCCTGTTATTCAATGTCTTACAAATGTCTATCACAAATTGATTTATGTCTGAGAAATGACCTGGCGCACTTACTCACTACTTTGGTGGTGTATGCGCCATGTAACATCTCAGACCACTCTTTCCTGTGTGCTAAGTCCCCAGTCCCAGGCGCAGACTATGGAAGGTAAAACCCTTTTGGTTCACAATCTTCCCAGGGTCCGACCCATCCCTTAAAGCCCTGAAGGAGTTTCTGGAGTTTAATCAAGGCTCGGCAGAGTCTACGGTGATCTGGGATGCTTTGAAGGCTCACTTAAGGGGGTTAATTATCAAGCAGATAACCTCCATCAAAACTAATACCAAAGAATGGGTGATGCAGGAGGCTGCCAGGGTGGAGGAAAAATACATCTTTGACCCCTGCCCTGGCTCAGAGCGTAAGTGGCAAGAGGCACAATTCCTGTACTGACAGGTCTTCATTACAGCTGCAGAAAAAAATGTTTCTTTCTTCAGCAAAAATACTTCAATGATGGGGAAAACACAGGTCATTTACTTGCTGTAATAGCTATAGCCCAGCAGGACAATACACACATTGACTCTATCCGGAACGCAGCAGGTGACAAGATTACTGATCAGAATCATGTCTCTGATGTTTTCTCTGATTCAAAAAGAGGAACTGGACCAATTTCTGGACCAGTGCTCAATCCTGCAGCTATCACAACAAGGTTGGACTGCCCTCAACACACCCATAACCATAGAAGAACTTACCTTAGCAGTAGCACAAATGGTGAATAACAAGTCACCGGGTGCCGATGGTCTGCCCACAGAAACATATGGGAAATACGGCGATATCCTATTACCCACCCTACTAGCAATCCTGAATGATACCTGCCTCCGTGAACAAGGCTATCATAGTAGTCATCCCAAAGCCCGGTAAGGATCTGTTACAACCTGACTCCTACAGACCCATATCACTACTTAACACAGATGTGAAGATACTAGCTAGGGTACTGGCCTCTAGACTGTCGGGAGTCGTAGCGGACTTGGTACATGCTGATCAGTCCGGTTTTATCCCCACCCGATCCACAGCACTAAATATCCGTAGACTATTCCTTAATACTCGAATCCCGACTGACAATTCCAACAATAGAGCTGTCTTTTCCCTTGACACTGCCAAAGCTTTTGACAGCGTGGAGTAGAAATACTTGTGGGAGGTGCTACGTCATTTTGGATTGGGAGACAAATTATCTCCTGGGTGCAGTTACTATATGCAGACCCCACTGCAAAAGTGAGGAATAATGACACCCTTTTTGAGGCATTTCCTTTGTTCCGGGGCACGCGGCAGGGGTGCCCATTGTCGTCGCTGCTGTTTGCCCTTGCATTAGAGCCTCTTGCAGGTAGAGTGAGGGCCTCCCCTAATATCATGGGCTTCCGGTGCGGACATTATGAGGAAAAAATCTCACTGTACGCCGATGATACATTGCTGTACTTGGGGGACACCGGGGAGTCCCTAAGGGCAGTCATGGCACTGATCGACCAATTTGGACAGCTGTCTGGCTTTTCCATTAATTGGCATAAATCAGCTCTCTTACCATTAGACTCTTTATTAACCCATTTATCAGCAGATTTCTCACACATACAAGTAGTTACCTCCTTCAGATATCTGGGTATAGTGGTGACTAAAGATCCGGGAGATT
The DNA here is from genome assembly GCF_037356315.1 of Lithobates pipiens. Classification (NCBI taxonomy): domain Eukaryota; kingdom Metazoa; phylum Chordata; class Amphibia; order Anura; family Ranidae; genus Lithobates; species Lithobates pipiens. The sequence goes on from NW_027507903.1 coordinate 570,917,228, forward strand.
ATATTACACTGAATCTAAAACCGATGCTGCGTAAATTTCAACAAAAACAGGCTAGCTGGAGTAATTTGCCACTTTCAGTAAATGGGCGCGCAAACCTCATTAAAGAGGAAGTAAAGGTTTACTTCCACTTTGTCTCCCTGCAAAGGTAAAGCATAATGGGCTACTATGCATCACATAGTAGCCCATTATGTGTCACTTACCTGACACAGGAGCCAGCGATGTCACCGCTGTCCCATGTAGCACGGAGCGTCCATCTTCTTCTGGGTATCACTGCTCCGACCACTCACAGCGACGGAGCAGCGTTAACGTCACTCCCGCACATGTGCATGGGAGCCGCCACTAACGGCATATCGGCGTTAGCGGCGGCATGCCCAGTGCACCTGCATGCCGCTGTCTATGGCGCATGCACCGTAGACATTGGCGGCTGTCTTTTTGTAAATATCTCTGTGTAGGTTTAGGAGATATTTCTTGGACCTACAGGTAAGCCTTAATCTAGGCTTACCTGTAGGTCAAAGTGGTTTGTAAGGGTTTACAACCACTTTAAGATGATTTGGGCACCACAACTACTATACATCTTACATAATGCCTGAGTCTGCATACCACAGTATTGGTTCTGACAGATTGACTCACAATTCAGGGCCCTTATTTGGAAAGGTGGGGTGGCACGTATTAAGCTAGCTACTCTACAGTGCCCAAAGGATCAAGATGGAATGGCTGTTCCGCACCCACAATTATACTATTTTGCGGCCTAATTACATCATTTTACGGGGTGGCACCTTGCGACGAACAGGGATCCATCAAGGAGACTTCTTGTTGGTCCGGACGAAGCTTATAGAGCTTTGTCCCATATGGAAATGGGATTCCCTAACATACCATCTGGCTGCCCCATAACTCAATTATTAATGAAAATATGGAAGGGAGTCAGGAACAAACTTGGAGTCACAGGTTACATGCGCCAAATCCCCATCTGGCGCAATCGAATCTACAAAGACCTTGCCAATGTTTCTAAACACCCAATTTGGGGAAGAGCGGGGATTAGATTCATCCACCAGATCCTAGATGGATCCAGATTGAGCCCCTACCCTCCCCTATTAGTGGAATTTCCTGTACTCAAAGACCACCACTTTAAATACATCCAGCTACACCATGCATTGGGAAAACAGGGTAAACACTCTCTAATCTGAAACTTGACGACTCAGCATTCCTGAACTCTATATTTGTTGAACCTGAGAAGAAAGGGGCTAGCTCTAGATTCTATACCCATCTACTATCGCATATGCAAGCCCCTGACCTCTTACCATGCAGGGGGAGGTGGGAGAGAGATGTCGGCCCTATTGACGGCGAACAATGGGAACAGATTCTGGAGGTAGGATCGATGGTGTCAGTATCCGCAGCGCAGAGTCTATCCCATTTGTTCATATTACATCGGGTGTATCGCATGCCAGTGCAGCTGCACAAGTGGGGCAGGAGGGACACCCCTATCTGTCCGAAGTGTAAAGCCCACACGGGAGACCTTATCCATATGCTCTGTAGATGTCCTAAATTGGTGAGGTACTGGAGCTCCATTGTAGCCAAAATCAATAGCATTTTCCAGGTGCAGCTGGCGATAGACCCACTGACATGCCTATTGGGGAGCCTTAATGAGGGACTGTACACCCCCTTGGTGTGCATTGAACTCACAAGGCTCCTATATGTAGCCAGAAAATTGATTGCCCGCATGTGGCTCTCGGCAAATGCACCTAAAATGACACAGTAGATCCAGCAGGTTAATAATACGGATTAAAATCATTGAGAAAAAAATGGCATAGGTAGCCCCCCCTGCCCATTACCAGCCCCTTTGGGTCTTGTATGGATATTAAGGGGAACCTTACTCAGAACAGCAGTATACAGGCGGTGCAAACAAGACAGGGACTGTGTAGGTTTGTTGTGTTAAGTAGAATCTGTTTGTAATTTTGAACTGGTACATTTTTAACCACTTTCAGACCGGACCATTTTGCTGGTAAATGACCAGAGGTCTTTTTACACTTTGGCACTGCGCTGCTTTAACTGGTAATTGCGCGGTCATGCAATGTTGTACCCAAACGAAATTTGCGTCCTTTTCTTCCCACAAATAGAGCTTTCTTTTAAAGGTATTTGACTGACTCTGCGATTTTTATTTTTTGCGATATAAACGTAAAAAGACCGCAAATTTTGAAAAAAAATGATATTTTCTACTTTTTGTTATTAGAAAAATCCAATAAACTCAATTTTAGTCATACATTTAGGCCAAAATGTATTCAGCCACATGTCTTTGGTAAAAAAAAAGTCAATAATTGTATATTTATTGGTTTGCGCAAAAGTTGTCACATCTACAAACTAAGGTACATTTTCTGGAATTTACGCAGCTTTTATTTTATGACTGCCTATCTCATTTCTTGAGGTGCTAAAATGGCAGGGCAGTACAAAACCCCCCCAAATGACCCCATTTTGGAAAGTAGACACCCTAAGGAAATTGATAAGAGGCATGTTGAGCCCATTGAATATTTTATTTTTTTGCCGCAAGCGATTGAATAATGACAAAAAAAAAAATTTTTTTTTTTTTTTACACAAAGTTGTCACTAAATGATATATTGCTCACACATGCCATGGTTATATGTGGAATTGTACCCCAAAATACATTCTGCTGCTTCTCCTGAGTACGGGGATACCACATGTGGTCGACTTTTTGGAAGCCTAGCCGCGTACGGGGCCCCAAAAGCCAAGCACCGCCTTCAGGATTTCTAAGGGCATACATATGTCATTTTACTCCTCACTACCTATCACAGTTTTGAAGGCCATAAAATGCCAAGATGGCACAAAACCCCCACAAATGACCCCATTTTAGAAAGTAGACACCCCAAGCTATTTGCTGAGAGGCATGTTGAGTCCATGGAATATTTTATATTTTGCCACAAGTTGCGGGAAAATGACAAACTTTATAAATTTTTCACAAAGTTGTCACTAAATGATATATTGCTTACACATGCTATGGGCATATGTGAAATTACACCCCAAAATAAATTCTGCTGCTTCTCCTGAGTACGGGGATACCACATGTGTGGGATTTTTTGGGAGCCTAGCCGCGTACGGGGCCCCGAAAACCAAGCACCGCCTTCAGGCTTTCTAAGGCCGTAAATTTTTAATTTCACGCCTCACTACCTATTACAGTTTTGAAGGCCATAAAATGCCAAGATGGCACAAAACCCCCACAAATGACCCCATTTTAGAAAGTAGACACCCCAAGCTATTTGCTGAGAGGCATGTTGAGTCCATGGAATATTTTATATTTTGCCGCAAGTTGCGGGAAAATTACAAACTTTTTTTATTTTATTTTTTTTTTTCACAAAGTTGTCACTAAATGATATATTGCTCACGCATGCCATGGGCATATGTGAAATGACACCCCAAAATAAATTCTGCTGCTTCTCCTGAGTACGGGGATACCACATATGTGGGACTTTTTGGGAGCCTAGCTGCGTACGGGGCCCCAAAAGCCAAGAACCGCCTTCAGGCTTTCTAAGGGCGTAAATCTTTGATTTCACGCCTCACTACCTATTACAGTTTTGAAGGCCATAAAATGCCAAGATGGCACAAAACACCCACAAATGACCCCATTTTAGAAAGTAGACACCCCAAGCTATTTGCTGAGAGGCATGTTGAGTCCATGGAATATTTTATATTTTGCCGCAAGTTGCGGGAAATTTACAAACTTTTTTTTTTTTATTTTTTTTTTCACAAAGTTGTCACTAAATGATATATTGCTCATGCATGCCATGGGCATATGTAAAATGACACCCCAAAATAAATTCTGCTGCTTCTCCTGAGTACGGGGATACCACATGTGTGGGATTTTTTGGGAGCCTAGGTGCGTACGGGGCCCCGAAAGCCAAGAACCGCCTTCAGGCTTTCTAAGGGCGTAAATCTTTGATTTCACGCCTCACTACCTATTACAGTTTTGAAGGCCATAAAATGCCAAGATGGCACAAAACCCCCACAAATGACCCCATTTTAGAAAGTAGACACCCCAAGCTATTTGCTGAGAGGCATGTTGAGTCCATGGAATATTTTATATTTTGCCACAAGTTGCGGGAAAATTACAAACTTTTATTTTTTTTTCACAAAGTTGTCACTAAATGATATATTGCTCACACATGCCAGGGACATATGTGAAATGACACCCCAAAATAAATTCTGCTGCTTCTCCTGAGTACGGGGATACCACATGTGTGGGACTTTTTGGGAGCCTAGTCGCGTACGGGGCCCCGAAAACCAAGAACCGCCTTCAGGATTTCTAAGGGTGTAAATTTTGGATTTTACACCTCACTACCTATCACAGTTTTGAAGGCCATAAAATGCCAAAATAGCACAAAACCCCCCAAAATGACCCCATTTTGGAAAGTAGACACCCCAAGCTATTTGCCGAGAGGCATGGTGAGTATTTTGCAGCTCTCATTTGTTTTTGAAAATGAAGAAAAAAAAAAATAATGTATATTTTTTTTCTTTTTTTCAATTTTCAAAACTTTGTGACAAAAATGAAGGTCTGCAAAATACTAACCATACCTCTCGGCAAATAGCTTGGGGTGTCTCCTTTCCAAAATGGGGTCACTTGGGGGGATTTTGTGCTATCTGGGCATTCCATGGCCTCCGAAACTGTGATAGGCAGTGAGGAATGAAATCTAAAATTTACACCCTTAGAAATCCTGAAGGTGGTGCTTGGATTTTGGGGTACCGTACGCGGTTAGGCTCCCAAAAGGTCTCACACTTGTGGTATCCCCGTACTCAGGAGAAGCAACAGAATGTATTTTGGGGTGTAATTTTACATATAACCATGGCATGTTTGAGCAATATATCATTTAAATGACAACTTTGTGCAAAAAAAAAAAAAAAATAATAATAATGTATTTTTTCCACAACTTTTGTCAAAATATAAAATATTCCATGGACTCGACCTGCCTCTCAGCAAATAGCTTGGGGTGTCTACTTTCTAAAATGGGGTCATTTGGGGGGGTTTTGAACTGTCCTGGCATTTTATGCACAACATTTAGAAGCTTATGTCACACATCACCCACTCTTCTAACCACTTGAAGAAAAAGCCCTTTCTGACACTTTTTGTTTACATGAAAAAATATTTTTTTTTGCAAGAAAATTACTTTGAACCCCCAAACATGTAGTGTTTTTTTAAAGCAAAAGCCCTACCGATTAAAATGGTGGGTGTTTCATATTTTTTTTTCACACGGTATTTGCGCGGCGATTTTTCAAACGCATTTTTTGGGGAAAAAACACACTTTTTTTTATTTTAATGCACTAAAAATCACTATATTGCCCAAATGTTTGATGAAATAAAAAATATGATCTTAGGCCGAGTACATGGATACCAAACACGACATGCTTTAAAATTGCGCAGAAACGTGCAGCGGCGACAAACTACGTACATTTTTAAAAGCCTTTAAATGCCTTTACAGGTGACCACTTTAGATTTACGGAGGAGGTCTACTGCTAAAATTAGTACCCTCGATCTGACCTTCGCGGTGATACCTCACATGCATGGTGCAATTGCTGTTTACATATGCCACCAGACCAACGCTTGTGTTCCGCGTTGCGCCTTAGCAGGGGGGGACAGGGGTGGTTTTTTTTTTTTTTTTTTTTTTTATTATTTATTTTGCTTTTTTATTTTTTTTTTAAACTGTTCCTTTCATTTATATATATTTTTTTATGATTTTTATTGTTATCTCAGGGAATATAAATATCCCCTATGATTGCAATAGGTAGTGACAGGTACTCTTTTTTTAAAAAATTAGGGTCTATCAGACCCTAGATCTCTCCTCTGTCCTCAAAGCATCTGACCACACCAAGATCGGTGTGATAAAATGCTTTCCCAATTTCCCAATGGCGCTGTTTACATCCCGCAAAATCTAAGTCATGAAATGCTCGTAGCTTCCGGTGTCTTAGGCCATAGAGATGATTGGAGCCATTCTGGTCTCTGATCAGCTCTATGGTCAGCTGGCGGAACCACCGGCTGCATTCTCAGGTTCCCTGTTGGGACAGGAGAGCCTGAGAAAACCATGGAAGATGGTGCGGGGGGGGGGACATTCCCTCCCACTGCTTGTAAAAGTAGTCTAGAGGCTAATTAGCCACTAGGATTGCTTTTACATAAAAGCCGACCGCTGGCTGAAAAGAATGATACCAAGATGATACCTAAACCTGCAGGCATCATTCTGGTATAAGCACTCAAAGTCCCGCAACATACCAGTATGTTGCTGGAACTGGTTGGGCATATATTGTATTTTTTTTTTCATGCAGCCTGTGGGCTGAACGAAAAAAAAATATTGATCGGTGGGCATGCCCACCATTAGATACCACCCTTCATCCACCCACTTTCTAATGGTGGGCATACATGCACCATTTATATATGCCGAAGCATGGGGGCATCCTCCCGCAAAAGGTAGGAGCAGATCGTTCCTCCACCCCGTATGCCCCCATGCTTCGGCATATATGCTCTTTTTTAACTGTGGTGGTGAAATCACCCCCGACAGTGCTGGAGTCGCGGCTTTATGTATCGTGGGAGCAAACGCTGTTGCTGTCAAGATAAATAAATCCGCTCTGCAGCAGAATGGCGTACCTGCTAAGCAAATGATGGTTAACAATAAAACAAAGTAACATTACAGTATAACAGTAGGACTTACCATACCTGCAAAGCAAATACAAAAAAAATCGCAAAAAATAACACATTTAACACAATCTGTGCCTAAAATATATATATGCCGAAGCATGGGGGCATCCTCCCGCAAAAAAGTTATGCCGCGTACATACATTCAAACTTTTCCACGGGCAAGCCCTCCGTCGGAATTTTGACTGTATGTACGCGGCATTAGGAGCAAAATCGATCCTCCACCCCTTATGCCCCCATGCTTCGGCATATATGCTCTTTTTTAACTGTGGTGGTGAAATCACCTCCGACAGCGCTGGAGTCGTGGCTTTACATATCGTGGGAGCAAACGCTGTTGCTGTCAAGATAAATAAATCCACGCTACAGCTGAATGGCGTACCTGAAAACAAAAAATGGTTAACAATAAAACATTGCAGAATAGAATACAGTACAAAGGAGCAGAACAATAGAGAGAGAATATAGAGCGAGAGAGAACAATAAAACGACAACTATTTTTGGTTTTTTTATTTTATATTTTTTTTGGTTTTTTTGGTTTTTTTACTTTTTTTTTTTTTTTTTTTTAACACTTTTTTTTGTAACTTTAACACTTTTTCTGTTGTAACGGTTCCAGCGGTTTGGGTCTCTCAAAATGTGATGGCATCTTGGGAGACCCTGTGAACGTGTGCCTAGCTTGTGCAATGCTGTACCCTGCGCTAATACTCAACTAGTTCATGGTAGCGTTCAAAACACTCACCCTGACAAAGACCAGGATTGCCAGGACAGCGGGGACAATAAGAACGGGTGTCACGCCTAAATCCGCGCTTGGTACAGACACGACATCTTTTTTGGGGGGTTCGTTGGGTAGGGGTACTCGGGAGGACATAAGAATAATGCCTCTCATGCAGCCGGCTTACTGCATCTGGTAGGGGAAGGTGAGGTGGAGCACCGCCTGGATACAGAAGGGCTCTGACGATATCCTCCTGGAATTTGAGGAAGGATCCAGTCCGTCCTGAAGCTTTGTGTAGTACATAAGCATTCAGTATAGCCAATTGGAATAAATAAACAGACACTTTTTTGTACCAGCGTCTGGACTTACGGGCAACTAGATACGGCGCCAACAACTGGTCATTGAGGTCCACCCCTCCCATGTTAAGGTTATATTTGTGGACACAGAGGGGTTTCTCCACAACACCAGTCGCCGTAGAAATTTGGACCGTCGTGTCTGCATGAAGGGAGGTAAGAACGAAAACATTCTTATTATCCCTCCACTTCATAGCGAGCAAATTATTACTGCGCAAGCAGGCTCTCTCCCCCAGCCTAAGAGGGGACTCTACAAGCCGCTGGGGAAAGCCCCGGCGATTAGGTCGCACGGTGCCACATGCTCCAATCTGCTGATCAAACAAGTGACTAAAGAGTGGCACGCTTGTGTAATAATTGTCCACGTACAAGTGGTACCCCTTTCCGAATAAGGGTGACACCAAGTCCCACACTATCTTGCCAGCGCTTCCTATGTAATCAGGGCAGTTCTCCGGCTCTACGTGACTATCTCTTCCCTCATAAACCATGAAACTACGTGTATAGCCTGTGGCCCTGTCACAGAGCTTATACATCTTGACCCCGTATCTGGAACGCTTGTTGGGGACGTATTGTTTGAAGGACAAGCGACCAGAAAATTTAATCAGGGACTCATCAACGCAGACAACTTGATCGGGAGTAAACAAGGCTGCAAAACGTTGGTTGAAGTGGTTTATGAGGGGCCGAATTTTGTAGAGCCGATCATACTCAGGGTCTCCACGAGGACGACAGAGTTCATTGTCGCTGAAGTGCATGAACCGCAAAATCATCTCGTATCGTGCCCTGGACATGGAAGCAGAGAACACGCGCATATGGTGAATTGGGTCAATGGACCAATATGACCGCAACTCACTCTTTTTGGTTATGCCCATGTTGAGGGAGAGGCCCAGAAAGATTTTAAATTCGGAAACCGTAACTGGTTTCCATTGTCTGGCAAGGGCGGACTGGGGAATAGTGGCGATGTGTTGAGCAGCGTACAAATTGGTTTGGTCCACAATAGATCTAAAGAGATCTTCGGTGAAAAACAGTGAGTAAAAGTCAAGTGTCGTAAAATCAACTGTTTCCACGTTAATGCCAGGTTGGCCAGTGAATGGGGGAAGTACGGGTTCTGCAGAAGTGGTGGGCACCCAAATAGGATTGGCGAATTCTGCAGGAAGGGCACTATGGGTACGACGGGCCTGTCTTTGTCTTCTTCTTGGTGGCAGCGGGACACTACTTGTGCTTGCCACCTCGCCAGCTTGAACTGCACTTATGGGACTCGCCACGTCACCACGTGTTACTGCAGTGCTGGATGTAGGTCCAGGGTGTACTAGGCCGCTGGTGCTTGCCAGTTCACCAGAAGGTTGAGCGGCTCTAGTATGTCTCTGCTCCATACGAGTGACCTGCGGTTCCTGCACCTCAACAACAGAATACATACGGGATTGGGCACACCTGTTCTTAACAGCGGCCTCATCTCCGTCGTCAGAGCTATCTGTCATGGAGCCGCTGTCCTCTACAGGATCGTATTCTGAGCCTGAATCTGACAGATGAGTGACGTCCTCTTCACTATCTGTCATGCTCAGAAACGTGTAGGCCTCATCACTAGTGTACCTTCGCTTTGCCATTTTGGGCTCTAAATTTAGGGGTACACTAGTGAGACTCACAGGTAAAAAAGCACCTAGCCTGTCAGCGACTGTTTCAAAACGCTACAAAAAAAACTGTTAGCGATCGCAGGGATCAAGCCTGACTCTGCGAACGCTGCAGTTATGTGTGTTGTGTTTTGTAAGTGACAGTGATCGATCGATACTGCACTTGGGTGGGCTGGGCTGGGCTTGGCGGAGGGGCTAAACGCAGGTGCTAGCGGGTATCTGGGCTGATCCCGCTAACAATGCGTTTTGGGAAACCTAAAATGCTGGCAACGCTAATATATATCTGATCAGATACTATATTACTAAGGGAGGTGTATGCTTTGCGCGTGGGTGTTAGCGGTACTGGCACTAACCTGACGCTGGGGCGACGCAGGCCTTATCTGACCCTAAAAAACTTATATCACCCGCCGGGTGATCAGGGGGTTAAACCTTTATTAGGTAATAAATGGCGGGTGCCCTGAAACAAAAAAATATAACTAACCAACCAGCGTCACCTGTAACAGTTATATGGTGATCACTGGTGAAAGGGTTAACTGGGGGGCAATCAGGGGGCTATGCGGTAGTATATGGGGGTCCCTGACGCTATAAAAAGCTGCGGCGAACCCAAATACTTACCTGCCTATCTAGCGTCACCTGTGACACTAATACAGCGATCAGAAAAAAATCGCTTATTAGTGACACTGGCGACGGGGGGTGATCACGGGGTTAAACCTTTATTGGGGGGGTTAGGGGGGCACCCTAGAGCTAAAGGGGGCTAGCCCTAACTGCCCTAACAGTTATTACAGTCACAAATGACACCAATGCAAAAAAAAAAAAAAAAAAATTAAAAAAAAAAAAAATGCACTTGGTGTCACTGTGACTGGGGGGGGCAGGGGTGATTGGGGGGTGATTGGGGGGTGATCAGGGGGGTGAAAAGTGTGCCTGGCGTGTTCTACTGTTAGTGTAGTGTTAGGTGCAACTCACCGATGCTCTCTCCTCGGTGCCGGAACGAAAAAGACCGACACGAGGAGAGAATACATCACTTCCTCTCCTGTGTTTACATTACAGGAGAGGAAGTGATGTCACGGGGGATTTTCATTCGTCGGGAGCGATCGCGAGGGGGTGGCCATGAATGAATGGCCGTCCCCTCGTCCGGGATCGCTCCCGAACGAATACCGACCGCCGCAGGCACCGGGCGGGGGCCCGATCGGGCCCCCGACCTGCGGGAAGGCAAGGACGTACATTTATGTGCTTATGCCTGCCCGTGCCATTCTGATGACGTATATCGGCGTGAGGCGGTCGGCAACTGGTTAAAGTGTAGCTCCAGTCAAAAAATCTATTTTTAAGCTTTTTGAAAAACATAGGGAAGGGTTGTCACCCCTGTATAATTTTTTGGGCCGTCCGTCTTTTTTCATTTCACTTCCTTCTGTTTGCAAGTAGGATACGTTTGTAAGTTGGATGTTTGAAAATAGGGGCCTGCCCTATATGCTCTACAGAAATGTGGGCCTAAGGTGTTGGTGTTGCTACAACACTGTAAGCCCTCAAAGTGACTCTTGGTGGGCGCTGGAGCGCCCTGCTGTGAACGATTATATCAAGAATTATAAATACATGCCATTGTTGAACAGTGGTAGAAAAATTGGGCCTTTGGTGGTTGTGGTGGTGGTGATGGTGTCACAACACTATAAGTCCTCACAGTTATTCTGTGAAATATTATATCAAATATTATGTCAAGAATTGTAATTACATGCCCCTGTTAAACAGGGGCTGAAATATTGGGCCTTAGACACTGGTGCTGGTACCATGACACTGCAACCTCTCCCAGATACTCTAGTTGGAGTGCAGGAATGAGCCCTGCTGTAAAGCATTGCATCAAAAATTGTAATTACATACCCCTGTTAAACAGGGGCTGAAAAATTGGGCCTTAGGCACTGGTGCTGGTGCCACGACACTGCAATCTCTCCCAGATACTCTAGTTGGAGTGCAGAAATGAGCCCTGCTGCAAAGCATTGCATCAAAAATTGCAATTACACGCCCCTGTTAAACAGGGGCTGAAAAATTGGTCCTTAGCCACTGGTGGTGTCACCCAGAACCAAAAATGTTCTTCCAAACTATTAGCAGGATCATTGAGGAGGAAGAGGATAGTCAGTCAACATAACAGGACAGTCACTCAACATCAGCATAGGCAGTCTTGAAGGGATGTGATATTTAAAAAAAAAATATTCGGTTACATCAGCTTCAGGTGCTTGGTAGCTGGTGGTGATCCAAGACCAATCAGACCTTGGGGCTGCAGGATAAAATATTGTCTGAACACATCGGTCAGACGGCCACCTTCTCCACTGGTCCTTCTGTGAGTGACGAAGCCTGAGCAACACGTTGTCCAGGACCAGGAGTTTGTAACCTCCCAGTCTCTGGGAACGCATTACACAGACCTTTCTGCAAGGCCTCCCGGAGATGTCTCATCCTCTGCTCCCTCAGTGATGGCAAGATAATGTCCGCAACCTTACCCTTGTACCGTGGATCAAGGAGAGTGGCCAGCCAGTAATGGTCCCTTGATCCGAAGAATATGAGGATCCTTCCGCAGGCTTTGCAGGATCAGGGAGGCCATGCAGCGTAGGTTAGCTGAGGCATTCGGTCTGGAGTCCTTTGGGTCACTAAGGACAACATTATCCGCAGCCACCTCCTCCCAGCCACATACAAGTCTACGGGTTTCTTGGGACTGTAAATCATCCCTAAAAGACTGCTACTGCTGATGCTGAGTGCCAGGCTCCACCTCCATGCTGACACAATCCTTGTCCTCCTCCTCCTCGTCCTCTTCCTGTGTGATGGGTGGGACGGCAGGAACACTGTCTGGATAAAGGGGGCCTTGAGAGGCAAGGGAGTCCTCCTCTTCCGGGCCTCTGTTCTGTCTCAAGTGCCTGTCCATCATTCCACGCAGCGTATGCTCCAAGAGGTGGACAAGAGGTACAGTGTCACTGATGCATGCACTGTCACTGCTCACCATCCTCGTGGCCTCCTCAAATGGTGACAGGACAGTGCATGCATCCCTGATCATGTCCCACTGGCGTGGTGAAAAAAAACCGAGCTCCCCTGACCCTTTCCTGGTGCCGTAGTCACACAGGTACTCATTGATGGCCCGCTGCTGCATGTGCAGCCGCTGCAGCATGGCCAACGTTGAGCTCCACCTGGTGGGCATGTCACATATAAGACGGTTCTTGGGCAGGTTCAACTCCTTTTGGAGTTCAGCCAGCCGAGCACTGGCATTATATGATCGGCGGAAATGCACACAGACTTTCCTGGCCTGCCTCAGGACATCCTGTAAGCCTGGGTACCTGCCCAAGAACCGCTGCACCACCAGGTTAAGGATGTGAGCCACACAGGGCACATGGGTCAGTTGTCCCTGTTGGAGGGAGGAGAGGAGGTTGGTGCCATTGTCACAAACTACCATTCCTGGTTTAAGCTGGCGTGGTGTGAACCACCTCTTGGCCTGCCCCTGCAGAGCTGACAAAATATTTGCCCCAGTGTGGCTCCTGTCCCCCAAACAAACCAGCACAAGCACGGCATGGCATCATTTTGCCTGCGTACTTGCCTAACCCCTTCAATGCCTACTGGTTCCGAGGACAAAGCAGTGGAAGAGGCCATGGAGGAAGAAGAAGAGGAGGGGGTGGAGGAGAGAGGTGTGTCACAACCAGTAGTAGCATTTTGGAGGCGTGGTGGCGGAACAACCTCCAACACTACTGCACCTTGTCCTGCATCCTTCCCAGCTGCCAGAAGAGTGACCCAATGGGCCGTGAAAGATAGGTAACGTCCCTGTCCATGCCTGCTGGACCATGAGTCAGCGGTAATATGCACCTTACCACCGACCCAGAGAGGCATGGACATTACCTTCCACATGCCGGTAGAGAGCTTGAATCACCTTACTTGAGAAAAAGAGACGTTTGGGAACCTGCCACTGAAGAACCACGCATTGCAAAACTCACGGAAGAGAGCCGAGTCTACCAACTGAAAAGGCAGCAGCTGAAGTGCTAGCAATTTAGCCAAGCTAGCATTCAACCACTGGGCATGTGGATGGCTGGGAGTGAACTTCTTTAGATGGTCCAGCAGCTGGGGCAGGGAAATTTGCCTGCTACAATCAGACATCAATGTACTACTAGCAGAGTGCCCGCAAGTACTTCGCTGTGACACACCTAATTCTACACCTTCCTTCCTCTCAGTGCAGGTTTCAGAGAGGACTGAAGGTCTAGTGGGTTGGAGATCCCAGCTGATGAGGAGCAAGGAGAGGTCCGCTTTGTTCTTTGGTGTGGGTCTTTAGGGGAAAGTTTGCCAACGAGCTGCATGGCAGGTCAACATATGTCTGGTGAAACATGTGATGCCCAAGCAGCTGATGTTTTGGCCACGCGAGATATGATTGAGACATATGTTGCAAATAGCAGTGGTGCAATTTGATGCACTTGTCTCAAAAAAGGCCCACACCAAAGAACTTTTGGAATAATGCGCAGAGGCAGCGCCCTGCACAGGCGGAGCTCTGGAGTGTGATTCAGTCGGTGTGCTGCCCCTAAGCTGTCCCCTGCCTTGTTGGAGATGTGCCTCCTCCTCCTCCTCTCTCCTATCAGGCACCCACGTGGAGACAGTGACCTCATCATCCCCTCTCTCTTCATCACTGGAACAAACCTGGCAGTATGCTGCAGCTGATGGAACATGACTGGCAGATTGCTGTCCTTCTTGAGCACCCCCTCTCTCTGCGCTCACACTACTGCCTTCCTCTAGCTGGGTATTATCATCAGAGCCTTCAAAACGCTGGGCATCCTCCTGGAGCATGTACCCAACACTGTGCTCAAACAGTTCGGGGGACTCCTCAGGAGGACATGGTGGGTCTAGGGAAGGAGTGACTGATGACATTGAGATGAGGCAAGAGGACACGTTGGCAGCTGCTTGGCTAGTACCCTGAGCCTGGGTGAGAGAGGATGAGGAGGATGAGGAGGGCTTGGTCATCCACTCTACCAAGTCTTCGGCATGATGCGGCTCAACGCATCCAGCTGCCGAAAATAAGGACAGGCGTGTCCCATGGCCACGTGCTGATGATGATGCACTGCGTCCACGACCAGCACTGTTGTCTCTAGACACAGAGCCTGCTTGCCCTCTTTTATTGGCTCGTGATTGTCTGCCTCTCCTTGTTGGCCTTCCAGACATAGTGATGGCCTGCAGGTTGATGGGAACATCTGCAATTGGGTAGCTTTAGGTGCACACTGAGCAGATGACACAGTACACTGACTGCAATTACTGCAGCTGCCTGCCTGTGTTACAGAAACAGAACAACACCAGCAATAAGGGGTAACTTTAGGTGTATATTGGGCAGGAGGCACACATTTACTGTAAATGCTGCAGATGCCTGTATTACAGAAACAGAACACCAGCAATAAGGGTTATCTTCAGGTGTATACTGTGCAGGAGGCACACAACACCCACTCCAACTTTTGCACTGCAGATGCCTGTATTACAGAACACCAGTAATAAAGGGTAGCTTCATGTGTATACTGTGCAGGAGGCACACAACACCCACTTTAACTGCTACAGATGCCTGTATTACAGAAACAGAACACCAGCAATAAAGGGTAGCTTCAGGTGTATACTGTGCTGGAGGCACACAACACCCACTGAAACAGTACTAGGTTTCCAAGCAACAAAGACACTGTCACTGCCTATCCTGCTCTTTCCCTGACCGCCGCAACACACTACACAAGGCCGCCGCGCTGGCGGCCTTATAAAGTGTGGGGCATGTACTTAACCCCCCTGAGCTATGCCTGTGGCCAATAATGGCTCTCCTCACTGCTGGCGCTGTGATTGGCCAAACATGCGGGTCACAGTGCATGCTTGCCCAATCATGAGCCAGCAATGCTTTGAGCGCCACACGAATTTGGCGCGAACGGCCCATAACATTCGAAATTCACAGAACGGGCAAACAGCCGGTGTTCGAGTCGAAAATGGGCTCAATTTGAACACCGAGCTCATCCCTAGAAAGGAATAGTAGTTAAAGAGTGAGGATGGCTTGCAGAGTTAAGGCTCCTTTCTCACAGGCCTCCTCCACTCCATCTCACTAGGGGATTCTAGATTTACCCCCACTGAGTCGAATGAGTTCGGAAATGAAATCTGTGTCACTTTTGATTATTCCTTTATCTTGTGATGGAGGAAAAAGGGACCCTATGGGTGGCAGGATGCAAATGGACGTGCGCCTGCCTATATCAGTGAGGTCACTAAAAGTGGATGTTGACACAAACTTTTTCAGTCTGATGAACCTAAATGGACCTGAATGTGGGTAGATACAGGCTAACGCACATCTGCTTGTATTCAGCCATCCATAGGAACATATTGTAGTTATTGATTCATTTAATCTCAGGTCAGACACCCATAAGAAAAAGATTTAAATTAGTAGAATGGATACATTCATAAACTGGTCTTATTAGGCATTTTTCACCAAAAAGGTCACAGTTTGACCCTATAAAAGTCCATATTGGTGTAGCGCTCACCCTCAAAAGGGCTGCTGATTTGTCTCAGATTCTTTCTCCAGATTGGTGCAATAGCAGCCTGGCTCAGTAAACAGTCTAGGGGTTGTCTTTTATTGCTGATTAACTTGCTTAGGACTCAAGGAGCTACGGAATACTCAAGAACACTGAACAGCACTAAGAGGATGCTCTTCTCCCTGCAGCTACTTCTTAGAACAGTCACTTCAGCAATGAACAGAACAGGGACACTATAAGCATTGTACCAGGCCAGAGCACGAGTAGAATTTTCAGTTGGCAGGGGCTCTTCAGACTGGGAAGTTCTTCTTCTGGACAAGAACATGCTACCTCAGGCTCCAAACTATTTATACACTCCCCAAGCCACTATCTGGGCCCCCTCCTACAGGGATTGTCTGGAACCACATAAATATTCAGGTTGCTTATTTCACTCTTCAAACCCACTATATTCTGGAAGCCTCCAGAAGACAGAAAACAATCTGCAGAGCGCAGAACAGTCCAACAAAACCAAAATATTTTCCAAGCTCAACTTATCAACCAGCCTGTGACCAACTGAATTGACCTAACAATATGTGTTAAAAACAGGGGCTTAGTCTGTACAAATTTGCAAATACATGCGTAAACTACAGGCCCCATCAAGGCACTTCATTTTCTGTAGTTCTAATTTCAAGTTCTGTGAGTCTCCACAATGGAAACACATGCATTTTAATGGATAGGCAGAGGATAGGTGAGCCTGGAAGGAGCCCATCCCTCCTTAAAGGCACCCGGGCATGCGGAACACCCAGCACATAGCACTATGGCAGAGCCCAAACTAATTACAAGCTGCTCAGCTAATTACAGGAGAGCCACAAGAACTACATTTCCCAAACGTAAATAGCAACCTATTTTAAGAGGGTGCTAGAGTGGGAACATTTGCAATTTCGTTTCTCTACAAAAACACATTACTGGGCTTAACCAGGTGGAGTTTTAACACATTTGCTTATGTCTATTGTGTCCTATTAAGAGGCAGAAAAAAATTGAATAGCACTCTTTATTTACTGAAAAGAGTTTTGACATGAATAAGCACAGAAACTTCAATGTCACATTTTCCTTCACTTTTCCTCTACCGCTAATGAGGTCAGCAGGTCATATACTGACATCAACACTTCAGCACAAGACATTGAAATTAATGTATTTACCTTGAAATCCAATCTCACTTATTACATGTTTTCTGCCCAGCCGACAGAACAAACAGAGGAAAGTCATTTTGAGATGGTGGTTTACAGAAAACAGACTTTTACGTAATAATCCAAAAATCGATAGACCATGAGGTCTTATAAAACAACGCAATGAAAAACAACTGCACAGCAAAAAACAACTGCAAAGTAATATTAAAATGACACTATGCTGCTTATATTATAAATTAACTGCTGTGTTCTAGCTTAGAGCAGAGGTACATTCCCATTCTAATTTGCCCTTACTTCCTACATGAATTTAAAGTGTAACTAAAGTCATTCTTTTACATTTATTGTGTTGGAAAGGGCTAGGTTCTCTCCTAGGTTTTAAATGTGCTCTGGAGATTAACTCGGTCCATTTGCCCTGGTGACCACACTGATAAAAATGATTCTGTTGGCTTGCAATTTTAACTTAGAAATGTTATCATTTTCAACAAATAAATAAATGTTAATCAATTTACTTTGATATTTTAAGTACCTTACTTAATTTTCATTAGTTCTTAAAACACACCTTTTATACTCTTATAAAAATAATGTATAATATTGAGTAATCTAAACAAAACTTTTAAGGTACTGTATGTGCATTTCCATATTCTAATTGAATTACATTTACTTAAAAAAAATAATAATTTTCATTTGACTGAAATTGCAGGAAGCATATGTTTGTCAAACGTGCAACCGCATGAGTTTTGATGCTGTATATTTTAAAGAGTTTGAAGTCTTTTGGAACTTTGAAAGGCTGCACAAGGCAGTTCCCATACGTTTGAGGCCCATCAGGACAAAAAAGCGCCACCAGTGACAATAATTTTTCCAAGTCACTACAAAGCCATGAAATGGCATTGAAAGGTAAGAATGAACATTGAACAGATTATAATTCACATACTTTAAATGTTGCTTAACATACCATCCAAAATAATAACGGTCAATAAGTTCTGCGCACCCAAACTTAATGTACCTCCATTGCGCTCAAAGATATAAACATAAATCCCTAAACCTGCCACTTAAATTATAAATAGAATGTGAAATGTATTTTAATGAAAAAACAGTGGCAGTGTGTTCACCAATGTGAGGTGACACCAAATATAAATAAATCCAATGTTTTCAATATATTTAACACCCCACAAATAGTGAAACTGTGAAAAATTGAATCAAATTGTGTGTCAAATATATGAATCAAATTAACACACATAACCAAAAAATATATATATTTATATAAATAAAGGCCATGCAAAGTGATATAATTCAAGTAATTGACTTGATGAATAATCTTCTTAAACACTTCTAAGTTTCCTTCCACCACACCGATTTGCGATTGTGATCCACTCCCTTTGAAAAACGCACTCACCACAATGATTTGCCTTGCACTCACATGCTCGGCATAAAAGCTGTTTAGACCCACCAGCGTTAATCACCACTTTCTTGGATTGCAGCAGTGCTTAATAAAGGGAGACGACATTCCCATATGCCAACATAGAATGAAAAAAATGCCTCCAATAGCGTGATACCGTAAAGCCATTTATTAAAATAAACACCCAAAATCCTCATCCATTGCACTCACATCACTTCAATGTAAAAACAGAATTTAGGGTACACTCCTATAAACAAGCAGCAGCAATATACTGTGGTCATGGTGGACCCGGAATGCAGTTAATGCATCTTACCATCCACCTGCTTACTCGTCCGTATTGTCAGGAACAGCAGAACGTCACACGTCACTCGTAATACCAAGTTGCCGTACAGCCACGCTGTACAGCCATGCCAACTAGGTATATATATATATATATATATATATATATATATATATATATATATATATATATATATATATTTTTTTTTTTGGTTATGTGTGTTAATTTGATTCATATTTTTGACACACAATTTGATTCAATTTTTCACAGTTTCGCTATTTGTGGTGTGAGTGTTAAATATATTGAACATTTGGATTTATTTAGATTTGGTGTCACCTCACATTGGTGAACACAGCGCCACTGTTTTTTCATTAAAATACGTTTCACATACCATCCAAAATGTTAATTTTTTTTTTATTTGTCGATTAATATATTTATAATAAATGGACATATGTCTATTGTATACATACACCTATTGAAACAACAAAAATAAATAGTGGGACTTTTAGATGCTGAAACCTCCTAATGGAATAATATATGACACAGTGATGTATAAAAATAACAACTTTTTTTAAATACATCAAAATGTCTTATATCTTTTAAGATGTGTAACAAAAAATTAAGTAGCAAACTCTATATACACCTGTAAACAGCCCCTACAACAAGGTGAGCAATTTCCTCAATAGTCACAAAAATGTGTACTCATGAATTATGATAAACACTAAGGGTCGGTTCACACAGGGGCGACCCGTCAGGCAACTTAGCCGCCTGACAAGTCGTGTCCCACTCTATGCAATGGAACCGTTCTAATCGGAGCGACTCAAGTCGCTCCGACTTAGAAAAAGGTTCCTGTACGACTTTTGGGGTGACTTGCATGGACTTCTATACAGAAGTCATTTCACAAGCCACCGCTAAAGTCGGATCCCGGTCGCCTGAGGCAGTCACGCTGCAAGTCGTGCTGCCTCAGTGTGAACGGGCTCTAAGGACCAAAGTATAAGAAAAGAGTACCAAAGTATGAGAAAAGAGACACAGTCCAACGCGTTTTGCATGGTAGCTTCTTCAGAGGTTTTCATTGACAGAGCAGTAGAGTGGATTCAGTAGGTAGTAGTTCTGGGAATACCTCAAAAGAGGCATTGCATGTTCCCACTAGAGCACTGCAGAATGGGTCAAATGTCTGTCTCAATCATGTAGGTCTGATACCAGCCCAAGAAAAGCTGTCCCACAAAGCATATCAGAAATCCCATACACAGGAATTGGAGATTACCAGCTAAATTGATCAAAGTTCTACCATGCTGCACTGGGAGAAATCTCCACAGAATACCCACAAATACCTGCAAAGGTAATGAGAAGCTTCCAAATGCTGATATGGTCACAATGTTAAATGTTCATGGCAGAAAACATCAAAAAGCCAACCACCTTCCTGGTGTCACAATAACAGCAACATTCCCTATTGAAGGCAATCTCTAAATTGACCAATTTAGCTCGGAATTGCTAATTCCTGTGTATGGGATTTCTGATATGCTTTGTGGGACAGCTTTTCTTGGGCTGGAATCAGACCTACATGATTGAGGCAGACATTTGACCCATTCTGCAGTGCCCTAGTGGGAACATGCAATGCCTCTTTTGAGGTTTTCCCAGAACTACTACCTACTGAATCCACTCTATTGCACTGACTTCTCTGTCAATGAAAACCCCTGAAGAAGCTACCACGCGAAACACATTGGGTTGCATCTCTTTTCTCATACTTTGGTCCTGAGTGTTTATCATAGTTCATGATTACACATTTTTGTGACCATTGAGGAAATTGCTCACCTTGCTTTATGGGCTGTTTATGGGTGCATACAGAGTTTGCTGTTGAATTTTTTGTTACACATCTTAAACAATATATTCAAGTGTGCTTTTACTTATGTGAAGACTGCTGCTGGATCTATCTATCTTTTTTCTTATGTTTACATCTGGGATCTTTCTTCGGATCTCCACATCACTGCTTGTGCGATGTGCACTCCTCTGCTTGCGCGATGTGCACTCCTCCTATTGGTGGAGGCTGATAAAGAGGAGAGAAAAATTCTTGGTTCCCAATGCAGTTTATTATCTTGGCTCATTTGAGCCATTACACTTCAGGAAATGGCCAGTGGTTTATCATCCATTGGTGTGCAGTGCACATGGGCCTCAAGAGAGGGGCGCCCACATTGTGCCCTGACACATTGCACAACATGGGAAGACACTGGTCCCCTGTCATTTTTGTCTAGACAAGGAAGCAGGCTGCACATAACAGTTAACCCCTCACCTGCTGGAGGTAGAGCCCAGAGGAGCAAAACTTGACAGCTGCCAGACACATCTATACTATGTAACCAGCGGGTGCTAGAGAAGCACCCGTTTTCCTACTATAATGGCAATGATCTACAGCAGTCTCTTGTAACATGTCCCCAGTCTATGACTGTGTACTGCCGCATGTGTCCATTTTCCAACCTCACCTATAATACAGTATGCCCACAGTTTGACTGTGGACATATTAGGTATGCTAAATATTATCTGAGGTTCATGGGTGATGTCAGAGGTGACAGCTGAGGCTCCATAGGTCACATGAATTTATTCCCACTGGTTTAAGCCTTGAATAACCACATACAAAGGCTGCACATAAAAAGCTTCAAAAACCAAAATGCCTGTGAAAAAAATCAAATTATATTAGGGATGTCGCTGCACTGTGAAATAATGTAATGTTTTTGATGCAAAGTTGGCCAGGAGAGCGTAAAGGAATAATTAACATGGCTGGTTTATAGCAGAGGTACTTTCTCATTTCTGATGCCTTTAAGCTTTCATTATAGCTGATTTAAGCCGGTTAATTATCAGCGCAAAAAAACATTTTTATTTTTTTATGTTTTTATATGACAGTGCTAGTGAAGCCACTTGGAAAAAATATAGAGCCATGCCTCAAATCTTTACTTGATGAAAGGAATTATATTTAATCTGTATTTATGCTAAAAACTAGCATTACTAGTGGCAGATCTAACTATGGGGGCATGAAGGAATCATTTGCATGGGTTTTCCCAGTATTCTTCATTGAGGAATAATATCTTTGTTTTTGGTTTGTGTGATGGAATTGATTCAATGTATGCACTCTTTTAGATGCAGTTTTAGAGCTACCCACACAGTAGTCGCTGGTAATTTGGAGCTGTTTCCTCCACTCGCAGCATACACCGCCAGGCACACAGCATTTTTGGCATTCTTATTCTGTCTCAAAGATCAGTCTAGGGGTTGTTTTTAGGGTTTTTATTAGAATGATAACTTGGATAGGGATGGGGAGAATGGTATACTCCAAGACCTGCAGAACAACTTGAGGACTGCTTGGTTTCTGGCTGCTCTGTACAAAAATGCAGGCTGTATTACACAATCTCTGGCTGCACTGTACTCTCTTGGCTGTCTTGTACAACTCCAGGCTATCTTCCGCAACTCCTAGCTATACTGGGAAAACTTCTAAGCACTGCACTTGCTTGGGGGTTTAGACCACTCCAGAGTCATTTCTTCTCTGTATAGCAGGATCAGTTACTCCCAAAATGATTGGGCTTTCTCCCACCAGCTTCCTTCTGGTTCTGCTCAGTCTCTGGACACAGCTCTCTTTGGTAGCCCCCAAGTTAAGCTAGCTAGGACCTCAATGTCATGCTCCTCTGGCTTGCTTTCAGTCTCTTTCTGCCCCGGGGGTGTCCTCTGAAGGACTGGACCCAGGAACTCTGAAACCTGGCTGCTGGGCCCATAATATGTATGGGCTCTCCATCCACCTTCTGGGCATACCTCCCCATTGGCCAGAGTTCCATAAATATTCAGGTTACCTGTCCTGCTCTCCCCCCCACACTATACTTCTTGAAGTCTCTAGAAGACCTGGAGGGGGGGGGGGAGTAGGACAACAGCAGCCTGTGAGACATTGAACAGCCCTAAGTAATCAACCCCTGCTTCACTGATTACAGATGAGGCAACAGAATTTACCTAGGAGCCTACTCTGAACTAGGACAAAACAGCACATGTAGCTAAGGATTTTTTTGTTCTGTTTTAACTCAGCCAGATAGATTAATTTTGATTTAAATATAACCAAAAAAAGATTATAGCTGTCAATATTTTATTGTACTTATGTCTCTGTTAAGCCGCGTACACACGGGCGTACTGTATGGCCTACTTAGTCCGTCGAAACACATTTCAACGGACAGTCCGCTCGTGTGTGGGCTTCAGCTGACTTTTTCAGCGTGCAGTCTGGCGTACTAAGTATTTCGGATATTTCCGTAATATTGTCCGTCATACTTTGGTTTCAGCGGACAATCCGCGCGTGAGTAGGCTAGTTCGACGGACTAAGAATGGCGCATGCTCAGAAAGGATTTACACGGCAGAAGGTTGCATTGCTGTGTATTGGACTTCCTATTTCTAGTCCCGTCGTACGTGCTGTACACGTCATCGCGCAAGCTTTCGACGGACTGTTTGTGCATCCGTGTGTGGTCAAGTCCGTTCATTCGAAAGTATGACGGACTGTCCATCGGATTGTATGACGGACTAATTAGGCCATACAATCCGCCCGTGTGTACGCGGCTTTAGGAAAATTTCCCCCCAATTGCAGTCAGGATAGGAAGTGATCGTAAATATCTTTTTTATGAGGATACCAAAAAAAACATTTTTAGTAGTGGGAGGTATAGGGGGGAGTTTAAAGTTTCGACCAAACCTTGGTTGTTTGGGTGTTCATCTGAACGCCCAAGCATTTACCCATCGGTGGGAGCCAAAGAACATATTTAATAATGCTATTACTACTGCTTTTAAACATGAAAACTTCCAGCTGTCAGTGGTTGTTAAGGACACTAGCAGATGCAGGCATGGGGGTTCCCCCATGATGCGAACCAAGCCATTCTGGTCTGGTATAAATTTTAAGGGGACCTTACACAAAAAAAAATATATATTACATGAGGTCTCATACAAATACAATACAAATTGTATAACAACACAATACAACAATGCAAAGTGTATGCCAGACCCGTATGGCCATTTTTTTTTTATCTCAGGTCAATATTTGATCAATGATGTCACCTCAGAGATACTATCCCTTTGTTTATATCACCTGTCATCTGTCAGACTTGTCATTCAGGAGGAGGGAAGTGATGGGGAGGGGGAGGGGGAGGGAATTGATAGGGCTAGGCATGTGTCGGTGGTCAGCTGTTTTTTTCTCTGTTGGTGGGTTGACCATTGTCAGTCATTGTAATTGATGTGGATCTGCATTGCTGGTTGATGTGATTGTCAATGGATGTACATAGGACATTATTTATTTTTATTAAAAGAAAGAAGAAGCTGCCTGCGTATTTATTTACACATTTTTTTTTTTTTTAATGAGTATCACTTCCTCATTTCTATGTACCCCATACTTATTCACATGGAGAGGATATATATGGGGATTCCACTTATTGGGGTAATGGGGAAGAGGCCCTGGTTCTCATCAATAACAAGAATATATACTTATATAATTATTTTTAAACCAGCATTTAGTGTCACTTTTGCAATTTCAAGGTTTCACTTTATGCATTGCTAAAATGGCTGGCGCCCAACAAACAGATATGTATTACATTTGTTTTTGCTTTTGTGCATGTTAACAAAGGCAATGTCCAGCCTCCCTTGGCATTTGTTTGACAATCCTTTCCTATAAGCCCAGAAAATTACCAATACTGTATTTTTAACATTCGGTTCCCATTGACTTCTAGTGTGCACCTTATTTAGTTTTATTCTTTGGTCTCTCACATCACTTCGGCTTTCATATCAGAGGTCTGAGGGCACCTCATTTGCTGCCTTTTCAACTTCCTCGCCTTACACACCATCTCCTAACTCATGGGATTGCTGAAGAGTAGTGTAGAGGTTTGTAGACAATTATAGGCCTCTACTGTTTGACACTGTTATGCACTCGGGACCTGGGAGAGGATGTGTGAGGTCAGTTGATCAACTGAGCAACACTCGGCAGACTTCAGGAGATTGATGGCAACTGGTGTTCAAGATAAAGTGCTATGACCAACCAAAACAATCACTTAAAGGGGTTGTAAAGGTAATTTTTTTATTTTCTACATAGGTTCCTTTGAGCTAGTGCATTGTTGGTTCACTTATCTTTTCCTTTGATTTCCCTTCTAAATGTTTTTTTGCTTTGTCTGAATATCTCACTTCCTGTTTCTCCTCAGTAAACTTCTCACCATCATTCGAGCTGGTGGTTAGTCAGCCAGAACAGCTTACTGAACAGCTTACTGAGGAGGAACAGGAAGTGAGAAATTCAGACAAAGAAAACAAAGAAAAAAAAAAATTTAGAAGGGAAATCGAAGGAAAAGATAAGTGAACCAACAATGCACTAGCTTAAAGGAAGCTATGTAGAAAATAAAAAATTTACCTTTACAACCCCTTTAAATATAAGAGCAGATATAAACATGTTGAAAGATTGTACAATTATATTATCTCATAGTAAGGCCAAAACTTTATTTTTTTTTTAGATGAAAGGGAAAGAGCTAAAACCCTTTGTAAGGTCATTGTGGTCATCTGTGTCCTGTTTATGTATTACAGGTGCTTATATAGAGCTGTCAATTTACAAGGCACTTTATTTATTTTTTATGCATTCAACTCAGTCCCTGCCTTCAAGAAGCTTACAATCTAAGGTCCCTACTTCACATTCATACTTACACTAGAGCCAGTTTACCTATCATCTATTGGCATGTCTTTAGAGTTTGTAAGGAAGCCAACAAAGGTGCAGGGAGAACATGCAACCTCCAGGCAGGTAGCTCTATGGCTGGGATTCAAACTGACGACATTGGTGCTACTAGGTGGAAGAGCTAACTCTCACATCCCCACTGGAAAATTTCCACTCTATATCTGTTCTAGTGACAACTTCAAATTCTAGATTTCTCCATTTCCCATTTTCTCATCCCAGACCAAACAGAGAGGGTAAATGGGGGGACACAGACAATATTAAAAACCTTATATGGTTAATAATCCTTCCAAATTCAACCCAAAATTGCAAAAAAAGTTGGCTTACATTCATTGCCTCCATGTCTCTTCTACAGAAGGTACTGTTTAGATATTTTGCACTAATGAAGACTTAACAAGATTAAAGAGGTTGTAAAGGCAGAAAATGTTTTACCTTAATGCATTAGGGTAAAAAACCTTCTGGGTGCAGCTTCCCCTTATTCTGCATGATGTGCATGAGAGCAGCAGCTCTCCTGGGTCTCTCTATCCTCAGTGGTTCAAACAGCTAGTAAGCCAATGAGGAGAGAGCGGGAGATGGGGTCAAGCCACTCTCAATGTCTATTCATAGGAGCACAGCTCGAGAGCAAGCCTGCCCCAGTGCCCCCATAGTAAAATGCTTGCTATTGGAGGCATTAGGTAGGGGGGAGTATCCAGAACCATGGGTGAGAGATTCAAAAAGAGGAGGATTGAGGCTGCTCTGCAAAAAAACATTGCACAGAGCAGGTACGTATAACATATTTGTTTGTTTTTGTTTTTTTCAATTACAAGCTGTAGAATCACTTTAAAAGGTAAGTGCCCAAGTACAAGAAGGAAATGATTCACATCTCTGCTCTGTATCTTAAAGTTTTTTGTTTTTTTTGGATTTCTGAAGTGGTTATTCCCCAACTAAGAGGTTCACATCACCATGCCTTTAAGTGAGGTGGAACCATTATGCAGCTTTAACATTCATGCTAAGTGGGGAGCAGAGGGATCCTAATGATAGTGATGGCTTCCAGGATCTTTGCTTGTGTTTATTGACAAACTGGAAAGTGCTCATATAGTTTCTTGTCATTCATTCAGTGTTATAGACAAGAAGCTGTGTGAGCAGTCTCCAGCCTGCTAGTTATTAACACATGCAAAACACTCAAAGCTCAGGAGCCATCATGATAGGACAGCCCCCTTGATTCCCCCAATCGTGAGCAGAAAGGTGGTGGGAGGTTATAGCTGGACTCCAGGCACATATTCAAAGTCATCAATGAATGCCGTTATGCATATATATTAAAATGTATTTGAATATACTTTAACAGCAACTAATATAAATTCTTTGACAGTAGCATTAGGAGAGGGGGCAGTCATAGGTGCCAACCAGATGTCCCGCATTCATTTGTGCTAACAGAAAGAACAGGGTGATTACCTTATCAGTCTATTTGTCATTCTCCATTCTCTGTCAAATCACAGGCTGGGGCTGGGAGATGACTTAAGCCAGCCATACATGGAACGATTTTTTTTTCCTGCAACCAAGGGTTGCAGGAAAGAAAATTGCTTAGTTCCATACCTCCCAACTTTTTGAGATGGGAATGAGAGACACCTATCAGCAAAAGTATACAGACATAGGACACAACCCTTGTCACGCCCCTTTGTACAAAAAAAACAGGATTGGTTAAACCCACAGGTGCTTTTTTTTACCACTACTACCATTATACTGGCTTTTGGAATTTACAAATGCAGCAATTTAGAAATCAGACGAAAGGTTTAGGGCTGAAAAACACTTTTTGATAGATAAAAAGTGCATTTTATATACAACTATATGTATGGGGGACAAATGAGGGACACATGAGGATGAATGAGGGACAGACAGACATTTCTCTGGGACAGTCCCTCAAAATCAGGGACAGTTGGGAGCTATGTAATACCACCATCAACACAGTCAGCGCTGATGGGGGCATTCCCCCATGGAGCCATTGTGTTCTCCTGGTGGGGATGGGGAAGTCACCCCAGCTGGAAGAACACAGTGATTACTGCTAGCAGCAGTAATTGAATGTAAAATCCGACCGGCTGGTTGTACCCAAGTTGATCGAAACTTCATATAGTGTAGTATTTTTATTGACCATTCACTATGTCCCAAATAAAGTTAAAATCTTGGACATTAAAACAAAACAATCCAGCTGGATAAATAAAATGTCACTCAAACGTGCATAACAAAAACCACAAGGAAAGAACTTACAAATATGGCTGCCAATTCCGGATGCAGAAGCATTGCGTGACATAAGCACTTAACTCCACCCCAAATCCTGCTTCTAGGCCTCTACTCACTGTGTCTGCAGATACTTGGATACCCCTTCCTAGGGATGAGCCGAACACCCCCCAGTTCGGTATGCACCAGAACTTTCGAACGGACAGAAAATTTGTGCGAACTTTAGAACCCCATTGAAGTCTATGGGACTCGAACGTTCGATATAAAAAGTGATAATTTTAATGGCTAAAATGCAAGATATTGTCCTAAAAAGGGTTTGGGAAACCTGGCTCCTGCGCCAGGGGACATGGGGCTATGCCTAAAATGTTTTTAAAAATGGCAGTTTTTTCGGGAGCACTGATTTTAATGACGATTAAAGTGAAAAAAAAAAGTGAAATATTCCTTTAAATATTGTGCCTGGGGGGTGTCTATAGTATGCCTGTGAAGTGGCACGTGTTTCCCATGTTTAGAACAGTCCCTGCACAAAATTACATTTAACGGAAAAAAAGTCATTTAAAACTGCTTGCGGTTTTAATGTAATATCTGGTTCCGGCAATATGGATAAAAATCATTGAGAAAAATGGCATGGGTAGCCCCCCCTGCCTATTACCAGTCCCTTTGGGTCCTGTACGGATATTAAGGGGAACCCCGTACCCATATTAAAAAAAGGAAAGACGTGGGGGCCCCAGGCCCTATATACTCAGAACAGCAGTATATAGGCAGTGCAAACAAGACAGGGACTGTGCAGGTTTGTTGTGTTAAGTAGAATCTGTTTGTAATTTGGAACTGGTACATTTTTAAAGTGTAGCTCCAGTCAAAAAATCTATTTTTAAGCTTTTTGGAAAACATAGGGAGGGGTTATCATCCCTGTATAATTTTTTTTGCTGTATGTCTTTTTTCATCTCACTGACGTCTCCTTCCACTTGCAAGTAGGAGACGTTTGTAAGTTGGATGTTTGAAAGTAGGGGCCTGCCCTATATGCTCTGCAGAAATGGCGGAACAAGGTGTTGGTGTTGCCACAACATTGTAAGCCCTCAAAGTGACTCTTGGTGGGCGCTGGAGCGCCCTGCTGTGAACGATTAAATCAAGAATTGTAATTACATGCCATTGTTGAACAGTGGTAGAAAAATTGGGCCTTTGGTGGTTATGGTGGTGGTGCTGGTGCCACAACACAATAAGTCCTCACAGTTACTTTCGGTGGAATGGGCCCTACTGTGAAATATTATATCAAGAATTGTAATTACATGCCCCTGTTAAACAGGGGCTGAAAAATTGGGCCTTAGGCACTGCTTGCTGGTGCCACAACACTGCAACCTCTCCAAGATACTCTAGTTGGAGTGCAGGAATGAGCCCTGCTGCAAAGCATGGCATCAAAAATTGTAATTACATGCCCCTGTTAAACAGGGGCTGAAAAATTGGGCCTTAGGCACTGGTGCTGGTGCCATGACACTGCAACCTCTCCCATATACTCTAGTTGCAGTGCAGGAATGAGCCCTGCTGCAAAGCATTGCATCAAAAATTTTAATTACATGCCCCTGTTAAACAGGGGCTGAAAAATTGGGCTGGTGGCATCCCCCAGAACCAAAAATGTTCTTCCAAGATATCAGCAGAGGAGGAAGAGGATAGTCAGTCAACATAACAGGACAGTCACTCAGCATCAGCATAGGCAGTCTTGAAGGGATGTGATATTTCAAAAAAAAAAATATTCGGTTACATCAGCTTCAGTTGCTTGGTAGCTGGTGGTGATCCAAGACTGATTCATCTTTATGAAGGTCAGTCGATCAACCAAGTCGGTGGACAGGCACACCCTGTGATCGGTAACAAAGCCACCAGCAGCACTGAAGGTGCGCTCCAAAAGAACGCTGGATGCAGGACAGGCCAGTAGCTCAATTGCATACTGTGCAAGCTCTGGCCAGTGATCCATCCTCAATACCCAGTAAGCCAGAGGATTTTCGGTGGGAAAGGTGTCCAAGTCTGACCTTGCCCCTAGGTATTCCTGCATCATGTAAATCAGACGCTGGCGATGGTTGCTGGAACCGATCATACCTTGGGGCTGCGGACTAAAAAATTGTCTGAACGCATCGGTCAGACAGCCACCTTCTCCACTGCTCCTTCTGACTGATGCCTCAGCAACATGTTGTCCAGAACCAGGAGTTTGTAACCTCCCAGTCTCTGGGAACGCGTTGCACAAACCTTTCTGCAAGGCCTCCCGGAGATGTCTCATCCTCTGCTTCCTTCAGGAAATCCTGTAAGCCGGGTACCTGCCCAAGAACCGCTGCACCATCAGGTTAAGGACGTGAGCCACACAGGGCACATGGGTCAGTTGTCCCTGTCGGAGGTGTCGAGAGGAGGTTGGTGCCATTGTCGCAAACCACCAATCCTGGCTTAAGCTGGCGTGGCGTCAACCACCTCTCGGCCTGCTGCTGCAGAGCTGACAAAATATCTGCCCCAGTGTGGCTCCTGTCCACCAAACAAACCAGCGCAAGCACGGCATGGAATTGTTTTGCCTGCGTACTTGCGTAGCCCCTTGAATGCCTACGGAGCACCGCTGGTTCCAAGGACAGAGCACTGGAAGAGGCCATGGAGGAAGAAGAAGAAGAGGAGGAGGTGGAGGTGTCACAACCAGTAGTAGCATTTTGGAGGCGTGGTGATGGAACAACCTCCAACACTACTGCACCTTTTCCTGCATCCTTTTCCATGCCTGCTGGACCACGAGTCAGCTGTAATATGCACCTTACCGCTGACCGCCCTGTCCAGCGAGGCAAGGACATTGCCTTCCACATGCCGGTAGAGAGCCGGAATCGCCTTCCATGAGAAAAAGTGGTGTTTGGGGACCTGCCACTGAGGAACCGCACATTGCACAAACTCACGGAAGGGGGCCGAGTCTACCAACTGAAAAGGTAGCAGTTGAAGTGCTAGCAATTTAGCCAAGCTAGCATTCAACTGCTGGGCATGTGGATGGCTGGGAGTGAACTTCTTTCTACAGTCCAGCAGCTGGGACAGGGAAATTTACCTGCTACAATCGGACGTGGCTGTACTGCTAGCAGAGTGCCCGCAAGCACTTGGCTGTGACACATCTAATTCTACACCTTCATTCCTCTCAGTGCAGGTTTCAGAGAGGACTGAAGGTCTAGTTGGGTTGGAGATCCCAGCTGATGAGGAGCAAGGAGAGGTCTGCTTTGTTCTTTGGTGTGGGTCTTTGAGGTAAGCCTTCCAACGAGCTGCATGGCAGGTCAACATATTTCTGGTCAAGCATGTGGTGCCCAAGTGGCTGATGTTTTGGCCACGCAAGATACGCTTGAGACATATGTTGCAAATAGCAGTGGTGCGATCTGATGCACTCGTCTCAAAAAAGGCCCACACCAAAGAACTTTTAGAATAACGCGCAGAGGCAGCGCCCTGCAAAGGTGGAGCTCTGCGGTGTGATTCAGTCGGTGTGCTGCCCCTAAGCTGGCCCCCGGAGGGCATCCTGCCTCATTGGAGATGTGCCTCCTCCTCCTTCTCTCTCCTACCAGGCACCAACATGGAGTCAGTGCCCTCATCATCCCCTACCTCTTCATTGCTGGAGCAAACCTGGCAGTATGCTGCAGCTTGTGGAACATGACTGCTAAATTGCTGTCCTTCTTGAGCATCCCCTCTCTCTGCGCTCACGCTACTGCCTTCCTCTAGCTGAGTATCATCATCAGAGCTTACAAAACACTGGGCATCCTCCTGGAGCATGTACCCAACACTGTGCTCAAAGAGTTCAGGGGACTAATCAGGAGGACGTGGTGGGTCTAGAGAAGGAGTCACTGATGATGACATTGAGACGAGGGAAGAGGATGCATTGGCAACTGCTTTGCCAGTACCCTGAGCCTGGGTGAGAGAGGATGAGGAGGATGAAGAGGGCTTGGTCATCCACTCTACCAAGTCTTTGGCATGATGCGGCTCAACACTTCCAGCTGCCGAAAATAAGGACAAGCGTGTCCCATGGCCACGTGCTGATAACGATGCACTGCGTCCGCGACCAGCACTGTTGTCTCTAGACACAGAGCCTGCTTGCCCTCTTTTATCTGCTCGTGCCTGTCTGCCTCTCCTTGTTGGCCTTCCAGACATGGTAATGGCCTGAAGGGAGATGGGAAAACCAGCAATTGGGTAGTGTATATTGTGCTGGAGGCACGCAACACCCACTAACTCCTGCAGATGTCTTTATTATAGAACAACAGGAATTAAAGGTTAGATACCGGTGTATACTGTGCTGTGCTGGAGGCACAGAACACCCACTAACTCCTGCAGATGCCTTTATTATATAACAACAGGAATTAAAGGGTAGATACCGGTGTATACTGTGCTGTGCTGGAGGCACACAACACCCACTAACTCCTGCAGATGCCTTTATTATAGAACAACAGGAATTGAAGGGTAGATACCGTTGTATACTGTGCTGTGCTGTGCTGGAGGCACACAATACCCACTAACTCCTGCAGATGCCTTTATTATAGAACACCAGCAATAATGGGTAGATACAGGTGTATATTGTGCTGTGCTGGAGGCACACAACACCCACTAACTCCTGCAGATGCCTTTATTATAGAACAGAAGGAATTAAAGGGTAGATACCGGTGTATACTGTGCTGTGCTGGAGACAAACAAAACCCACTAACTCATGCAGATGCCTTTATTATAGAACAACAGGAATTAAAGGGTAGATACCGGTGTATGCTGTGCTGGAGGCACACAACACCAACTAACTCCTGCAGATGGCAGATGGCTCAATTAGAGAAGAGCAATATAGGTAGATACAGGTGTATACTGCGTTCAGGGCACACAGACAACACCCAGAAACTCCTGCAGATGTCTGATAGCTCAATTACAGAAGAGCAATATAGCTATATAGGTAGATACAGGTGTATACTGCGCTCAGGGCACACAGACAACACCCACAAACTCCTGAAGATGGCTGATAGCTCAATTACAGAAGAGCAATAAAGCAAAATAGGTAGATACAGGTGTATACTGCGCTCAGGGCACACAGACAACACCCACAAACTCCTGCAGATCGCTGATAGCTCAATTACAGAAGAGCAATAACGCAAAATAGGTAGATACAGGTGTATACTGTGCTGAAGGTACACAGACAACACACACTAACTATAGTGTGGGGCGTGTACTACGCATCCTGCCTGTGGCCAATCATGGCTCTCCTCGCTGCCGGCGCTGTGATTGGCCAAGCATGCGGGGTCACAGTGCATGTTTAGCCAATCAAGAGCCAGCAATGCACTGCGATGGCGCAGTGCATTGTGGGCCGTGAGCGCCACACAAATGTAGCGCGAACGGCCCATAACCTTCGGTATTCGCCGAACATGCGAACAGCCAGTGTTCGAGTTGAACATACATTCGACTCGAACACCGAGCTCATCCCTACCCCCTGCCTAATATTGGCTAGACACTTCTCCTGGTAATCTCCAGGCCAGATCCTGAGTGCACACCCTGGACTTTGCTCCAACTGCTGCCAGGAAAATAGGCCCTCCAGCTTCCACTGAGCTGGGACCTCAATGAACTCTCTGCAACAGGTCTCCCAGCTCTCACTGAGCTGGGACCATGGTGAGCTCTGAAAGCTTCAGCTAACCTGCCCTTCAGGCTGGGATATTTTCAATAATGCATTTAATATTTTGGAGAGTGAACCTGTGCTCATGTTTAACACCTTGCAGCCACTAGCCACTGAAGCCATGACTTCAGTCTCTTTGAGCCCCCTCTGACTTCACATTGGTGGAAGTAAGGTTTCTTTGAAAGGATCACAAATGCTGACCCTGGATTCTGATGTTCCCCTTTTGTATTTTGTTGTAGCACCTTACTGACCATTTGTCTAACCATGTTTTTCAGGGTGACACGTTGCTTCTAAGTAAAGCATGTCAGTGAAGTGTCTTTCCTTTATAATTTGCTGTATACACACTTCCCAACAGTTCCTCCTTTAGCACTAGTTTCTGCTGTCCATTTTTCACCCTATCCTTTTTAGTCTGATGTATGGGCCTCTATAAATAAATGTTCCTTTTTTTCTACAGTGTTATATAGCAATACCCCCAGACGGGACCTTCTAGTAGAAGATAATAATGACAGCATAATAGATAAGGACGATGACTTGTGTTTTCTCCCTGCTTGTACAGAGACTGCCAGCACACCATAGTACAGTCCCAAGAAAACTGACACAAAACAGTCTAGAGGAATAAATCCATCAAAAAAGTGCTGTGCAACCACTAACCTAAATTATCATTATATAATTATACCTACTAACCAGTGTCACTTTCAATCTGTCATACTGTATATAGACGCTCAGGTCAGCCTTTTAATAATAAGAAATCTAACATCTCAATTTACAAATGTGTAATATACAATCCATATATGTGTGCTTTTAATATTAAAGCTGATCTCCAGGTTTTCTGTGACTTTAAATAGTTTGTATGGACCAAGCTGGTCCAAGGAACTATGTCCTTCACTAAGGGCTGTAAGCACTGTATGTTCTGCATGTAGCCTCTGTTACATGCATTACACAGTGTTGGGTTCTGTCCGTGAGACAGATTTCCTGTCTCATACCCTGAACCAGGACTGTTTTTAAGGCAGGGCAAAAGGGGCAGCTGCCCTGGGCCCCCATCATTGTTGTGGGGCCCAAAACAGCTGTGTCATACTTGCCAACTATCCCAGTTTAAATTCCCTTATCCCTTGAAGTTTTAGTTCTGTGCTGTGTCCCGATATCTCAGTGTAAAGTTTTGTTGCTGCGGCCCAACTCTACCCTATTGCCATGTACAGATATGGCTCACCCGCAGACCCCATGTTTACATGTAAATAACCTACATTGATATGTAAATAGTGGCTGCATTAATATGTAAATAGTCACAGGACACTGCATCGATATGTAAATAGGGGCGGAATACATATGAGCTCAGGGGCACTGATATTCATATCTACCATCACTTCTGTTGAATGCTGCCCACTGGGAAGATAACTACAATACAATTATTACATTACTGGTCAGTATAAATCCCCATTACATTGGTGGCACGTGTAGAAACAGGTCTTTATATTGTTAATCATTAAAAAAAATCCAAACTTGCATTTGTGGGCAGTTTCAAATCCTCCCTTACATTTGTGGTCCATGTAGAAGTCCCCTTTAAATTGGTGGTGAGTGTAAATCCCCCTTACATTGGTGGCCAATGTAGAAATCCCCCTTATTGGCTGTTGATGTAAAATCCCCCATTAACCACTTAAGGACCGCTGTATGTAATTATACGTCGGCAGAATGGCATGTATGGGCACAATCACGTACCTGTACGTGCCTGCCTTCCAGCGGGTGGGGGGTCCGATCGGACCCCCTCCTACTGGCTGCGGCGGTCCGTTTCGCTTCAGGAGCGATCCGGGATGAGGGGATGGCCGTTGGTTTCTGGCCATCCCCTCTCGATCGCTCCTGGCGAATGAGAAGCTTCCCCTGCCTGTGTAGTGTAAACACAGGCAGGAGGAAGTGATGTAACTCTCCTCGGGGCGGTCTTTTTGACCGGACTGCAAGGAGAGAAGACATAGTAAGTACACCAACACTACACTGACATGTAGGTACACATAGGCACACAAATCACCCCCTGATCACCCCCCGATCTGATCAGATCATCAATATCTGATCTGATCAGATCTTTACTAGCATCCCCAGCAGTTTAGGGTTCCAAAAAAACGCATTGTTAGCGGGTTCAGCCCAGATACCTGCTAGCACCTGTGTTTTGCCCCTCCGTCCAGCCCACCCAAGTGCAGTATCGATCGATCACTGTCACTTACAAAACACTAAACACATAACTGCAGCGTTCGCAGAGTCAGGCCTGATCCCTGCAATCGCTAACAGTTTTTTTTTTGTAGCGTTTTATATTTAAATCCTGAAGGCAATGCTTGGTTTTCGGGGGTCCCGTACATGGCTAGGCTCCCAAAAAGTCCTCCACATGTGGTATCTCCGTACTCAGGAGAAGCAGCAAAATTTATTTTGGGGTGTAATTTCACTTATGCCCATAGCATGTGTGAGCAATATATCATTTAGTGACAACTTTGTGCAAAAAAAAAGTTTGTAATATTCACGCAACTTGTGGCAAAATATAAAATATTCCATTGACTCAACTTGCCTCTCAGTAAATAGCTTGGGGTGTCTACTTTCCAAAATGGGGTCATTTGGGGGGGGGGGGGGGGTTGTGCTATTTTGGCATTTTATGGCCTTCGAAACTGTGATAGGTAGTGAGGAGTGAAATCAAAAATTTGCACCCTTAGAAATCCTGAAGGCGGTGATTGGTTTTCAGGGTTGCCGTACGCGGCTAGACTCCCAAAAAGTGAGTGAGTGAAATCAAAAATTTGCACCCTAATGCCACGTATACACGTAGGAGACTATCCGGCGGACTTAGTCTGGCGGACTTTCCGCCGGACTGTCCACCAGACTTTCCAAACGAGCTACCTGCCCACACACGGCACTTTTGCGGCGGACTAATACGGTGTACTAAGTCCACCGGACTATCCGCCGTACTTTTGAAATTAACGGCCTCGCCCACACACGCGGAGGAAAGTCTGCTCATTTTGAGCACGTCTCCAGGTAGCCGGGGCCAGCGAAGGAGGCGTCGCTGGCCCGTCACCTGGTATGGACTTAAAGGGGAATCCCTACGCCGAAAAATCGGCGTGGGGGTCCCCCCCAGGTCCATATCAGACCCTTATCCGAGCACGCTACCCGGCCGGCCAGGAAAGGAGGTGGGGATGAGCGAGCGCCCCCCTTCCTGAGCCGTACCAGGTCACGTGCCCTCAACATGTGGGGTGCCTTGGGGAAGGGGGGCCGCGCAGCCCCCCACCCCAAAGCACCTTTTCCCCATGGAGTTTTGCACTTGCATTTTGAAGAAATAAAGGCATCTAATTTTTACACACTCCGAAGTGCGGCTATCCAGAGTTTCGTTCTGTTTCTACACACCTTTTCCCCATGTTGATGAGGACAAGGGCCTCTTCCCGACAACCCTGGCCGTTAGTTGTCGGGGTCTGCGGGCGGGGGGCTTATCAGAATCCAGGAGCCCCCTTTAATAAGAGGGCCCCCGGATACCGGCCCCCCACCCTATGTGAATGAGTATGGGGTACAATGTACCCCTACCCATTCACCTGTGAAAAAAAGTAAAAAAAAACAACACACAAGGGTTAAAATTTAAAAAGTTAAAAAGTTTATTGCACAGCTCCGGGGGTCTTCTTCCGTCTTCGGGGGTCTTCTCGCCAGACTCCTACGCTATCTTCTGCTCTTTTGCTAGCTCTTTCACTAGCGGAGGAGCCCGGCTTTCTTCTTTGCCGCCGCCCTCTTCTTCTGACTTCGGAGGTCTTGTCCCCCTCTTCGGGGGTCTTGTCCCTCTCTTCGGTTCTTCTTGCCGGGCCACCGCGCCTTCTTCTAGCTCTTTTACAAGCGGTGGCCCGGTCTTTTGACGCCGCTGTCGCCATCGCCGTCTTCTGTTCTTCTGTTCTTCTCTTCTGGAGATGTTGCCTCGTCGCTGTCTCCAGTCACAATGGCAGGGACGCGGCGTGTGGTGACTTATATAGGGACATCGCCGGATGATGTCCCCACCCATTATGATATCACAGTCCCAGAGGATGCTGGGACTGTGACACCCAGCTGCGAGTGGCTACTCTGGGTGGAATTAGAGACTTTGCTAGACCTGCAGTTCAAGGTGCCTGAGTTTTTCGCCCGTGCCCTCTGTTCCCCTGAGAGACTATGTTATTGGATGTTACTACTGCAAAATAAAACCTTTGTTAAAGGACTTCATCTGTGTCATTGTTCAATTCGTTGGGTATCAACCCTGGGACCCCCTAGACGTGGAAGAGCAGGCCAAGAGAAGGTAACTGGTAAGCCCAACAATTCAAGGCCATCCAGCAATGGATGTGGCTGCTACATAAGGATTGGCACAATCTACTTGGGGAACTTTTTCACATGTGTGCTTACTGCATCTGCCTGCCTACCTCCTCCATGACAGGTGCTACCGGCCTTGGTCCACTGATCTCCTGCTGTAAACTTTGGCTCCTGTTGTGAGTGTTGAGAGTGATCAGTTATTACTGTCAAACAGACTAAACTGTTGTATATGGAACGCCTAACAATACAGTTCGCCTTCTTA
This sequence comes from Lithobates pipiens, assembly GCF_037356315.1. NCBI lineage: Eukaryota > Metazoa > Chordata > Amphibia > Anura > Ranidae > Lithobates > Lithobates pipiens. The sequence continues at coordinate 570,955,016 of NW_027507903.1, forward strand.
ACCGCTGTGTGTGAGTCTTCACTTTGGGTGCCTACACCCCAGGTATTTCTCTACCCCTGGGCCTACATGTGTACTTTGTATAGCTGAAGCTACATGCAGTGCTTTAAGCCACTGTGGCACTTTGTGAAGGGAACAATTATTTTGGACCATCTTGGTCCAAACAAACTATTCAAAGTCACAGAAAACCTGGAGATCAGCTTTAAAAGCTCAAAAAAAGTCCACCAAAAACAGCCCTCTTGTGATGAGCAATATATCCTCCATGCATTAATTTGGTCCTCCAGCATGCAATATTCAAACCAAGTTCCACCACCATTCACATAGTGCTCTCATCTGATTATATTGACTTATTAGGTAAAATAGGTCACTTAGTGCATTCCCCTTTACGTGGTCTCATTCTCATCCTTAAGATACCACCGAATTTTTCACCCCTATTACTTCGACAGTGGGAACAGCCACAGAGTACAATATCCAACAAGAAACTCTTCAACTCAAAACAAATTAAAAAAACTTTCATAGTCCTTTATTGTTTATAAATTGGCACTATTTTTTAAATAAAACAAAGACACTCACATTAATGGTTTACGTCAATGTTATTGCACAACCATAAATCAGACACGCGCAAGTTCTCTTCCTCAAGGTGACACGGTAACCACAATTGATACAGAAATATCAACATGTATATAAATGCAATAGCTGACAAAAAATATCCAGTACACACCCCCTCTGATGTAACAATGACATCAGAAGCCTGTCCACAATGAGGAAACACATACACAATACTGGTATATTGTTCAGCGCTAAACCATCCGATGAAAAAGATTAAAGTTTAAAATTTAAATGAAAAGGAATGCTTCTGCGTGTTGATACATGACGGTGCAACCATGTGAATGATGAGTGGATTGAAAGTTCTGGGGTGATGAACCCCTAAAAATTTGTCTCCAAAAAAAGTCTCTAAATGGAGACTGTAAAGGGAGCGAGGCTGCTTCAGGTGCGGTCTGGGGAACCCGATCACTGTGAACAAAAGTAAAGCAAAAGGAGGACAGAGAAGCGCCAAGCCAATCCTTTAAACAGCTTAGAAATTTATTCAGTATATAAGTACAAAACAACACTAAAAACTTGCATGAAAAATATTGGAACACTTGCAGAGTGCTAGAACGGGTGAGAACTTCCACGTGCAGTGTCACAGGAGTACAGGAGGATGGCCAAAAAGTCTATATTGAAGGATCCGTGAGAGCCATGTGTTAACCGCAGCTGGAGCCTCGATAAGCCTCATGGTGACATTGGCTGTGTGTCTCTGGGGGAGAGAGGTCCAGGGCTGTCAAACTGGGGAGCCACCCACATGCTGTCTGGCCAACGCATAGGATGCATTAAGGTGAAAAAACACAAGGGTTACAACCCCTTTAAATAAATTGTGTGATCAAGCCAAGTGTATACATGTACACATTTAAGATTTATGAAGGCAAAGACTCCCAGCTACAGTGTCATGAGTGCCCCACATATATTGGAACCAATGAGAAAATTATCTGGGCGCTGGCATACCCCTGTTCGAAAAAGGATACCACTTATATGTAGACAACTATTATATCAGCCTGCCCCTTTTTCCTCATCTTTACAGTAAACAAATCCTGGTCTGCAGTACCTTAAAAAAAAAAAAGGAAGGGCTTCCCAAAAAATTGCAAAACTGCCCCGTTGTAAAGCCTGAATGTGTCCAAAACTACAATCTGCACGGGGGGGGGGGGGGGGGGGGGGGGGGGTGGAGGGGTTGATTTAAACGATCAGGATCTACAACCTTATTTGTCAACCTGAAAGTCCTATCATTGTTATAAGAAAGTTGCATCTCATCTATTTCATATGGCCCTTTTTAATTTGTTTGTCTGCTTCCAAAAATCAACTGAAAACCAACAAATCACCTACCTTAAGTATATTGAAGACATCATCACTGCCCTGATTTACCAACAAGGACCTGCCCCAGGAAGCACTCACTCTGATTGTGCGTTTGTGTGATTGTGTTCCCTATAACATGTGATTGTGTGATTGTGTTCCCTATAACATTCCCCCCACAGAATCTGGAAGAAGACACCAAAAGAAAAGCTGTGTATGTAGCAGTGGAGGAGTTAGAAGAGATACCAGGTATTATTGTCTCCAATGTCCCTTCCAACCTGGCCTGCGCATTGGAGATTGCTTCAAAAATGATCACACATCCATCAGATATTAGTTCCCCTTATTATTAACAGACTGCCATTTCCCCGTTTCAAATACCTGTGTGGATCATTTGCCTGCTATCATGTTTCTACCTTCCATGTTAATTAACTCACCCTAACCTGTTTACCGAAGATGCCTCTGCCTGCCATTTTAAAACCACGTTTCTGACTTCTGTGTGCACCGACCTCGGCCTGTTAATCAACCATGTTTTTGCCTGCCACTTTGACTGATCTATTGCCCTTCTACTTTAGTACACATGGGTCTGAATAGGGGCTTCAGAACAGCGTTCTAAGTAGAGAAAAACTGTTTTTCATTATCTGTGCTCCCAGAACTATGGACAGTATTCCTGCCTCCTGCCTGGATGATTGCTTTTGCTGTCGCTGACCACATCCCTGCCTGCTGCCTGTACCGATGCTCTCCTCTGTGGAGCACTGCACTTCTAAAACCACAGGTAATCTTTTGGTATTTGGTATATACCTGCTATGTGTTAGAAATATGAAGGGTTTTCAAAAATGTGATCGGTAGTCATAAAATAATATGTGTAATTTATGCTCCTAGAAAGCCTAGAGGTGCTACTTGGATGTTGGCAGGGGCGGACTGACCCATCGGTCATTCGGTCGCCGCCCGAGGGCCCGGAGCAATTAGGGGCCCGTGGCCGTCCCAACGAGGGGCCCCTTGTAGCGGCTGTAATAATACTGCTAACAGCGCGCTGCTCCCCGCCGGCTCCTCCTTCCCTCCCGTCCGTCGCCGGTGCTTGCACTGTACACTACATCACCTAGGACGGACGAGAAGTGAGGAGGGGCCGGCAGGGAGCAGCGCACGGTTAGCGGTATTGATTACAGGCATGACCGGGGTGAGTGAAACTTTTTTTACTGGAGGGCCGCCATCGGAGGGAGGGGGTGACCAGTACAGATGTATGGAGCCCGGGCCAGTCTTCAGTGTGCTCTCTCCCCTCTCCACACTAACCCCCTGTATGCTCTCCCCCCACAGTGTTGCCCTGTGTGTCCCCCTCCCCAGTGTCCAAGTGTGTCCCCCCAATGTCCCCCAGTGTGTGCCCCCCCCCCCGTGTGTGTCCCCCCAGTGTGTGTCCCCTCCCCAGTGTCCCCCCCAGTATTCCCCTGTTTGTGTCCCCCTGTGTGTCCCCTCCCCAGTATTCCCCTGTGTGTGTCCCCTCCCCAGTATTCCCCTGTGTCTGTCCCCTCCCCAGTGTCCCCCTGTGTGTCCCCTCCCCAGTGTCCCCCTGTGTGTCCCCCAGTGTGTCCCCTCCCCAGTGTCCCTTCCCCAGTGTCCCCCTGTGTGTCCCCTCCCCAGTATTCCCCTGTGTGTCCCCCTGTGTGTCCCCCCCTGTGTGTGCTCCCCCAGTGTCCCCCTGTGTGTGCTCTCCCAGTGTCCCCCTGTGTGTGCTCCCCCCCAGTGTCCTCCTGTGTGTGCTCCCCCACAGGGTCCCCCTGTGTGTGCTTCCCCCCTAGTGTCCCCCTGTGTGTGCTCCCCCCACAGGGTCCCCTGTGTGCTCCCCCAGTATTCCCCTGTGTCTGTCCCCTCCCCAGTGTCCCCCTGTGTGTCCCCTCCCCAGTGTCCCCCTGTGTGTCCCCCTGTGTGTCCCCTCCCCAGTGTCCCTTCCCCAGTGTCCCCCTGTGTGTCCCCTCCCCAGTATTCCCCTGTGTGTCCCCCAGTGTTCCCCTGTGTGTGCTCCCCCCCAGTGTCCCCCTGTGTGTGCTCCCCCCCAGTGTCCTCCTGTGTGTGCTCCCCCACAGGGTCCCCCTGTGTGTGCTTCCCCCCTAGTGTCCCCCTGTGTGTGCTCCCCCCACAGGGTCCCCTGTGTGCTCCCCCAGTATTCCCCTGTGTCTGTCCCCTCCCCAGTATTCCCCTGTGTGTCCCCCTGTGTGTCCCCCCCTGTGTGTGCTCCCCCAGTGTCCCCCTGTGTGTGCTCTCCCAGTGTCCCCCTGTGTGTGCTCCCCCCCAGTGTCCTCCTGTGTGTGCTCCCCCACAGGGTCCCCCTGTGTGTGCTTCCCCCCTAGTGTCCCCCTGTGTGTGCTCCCCCCACAGGGTCCCCTGTGTGCTCCCCCAGTATTCCCCTGTGTCTGTCCCCTCCCCAGTGTCCCCCTGTGTGTCCCCTCCCCAGTGTCCCCCTGTGTGTCCCCCTGTGTGTCCCCTCCCCAGTGTCCCTTCCCCAGTGTCCCCCTGTGTGTCCCCTCCCCAGTATTCCCCTGTGTGTCCCCCAGTGTTCCCCTGTGTGTGCTCCCCCCCAGTGTCCCCCTGTGTGTGCTCCCCCCCAGTGTCCTCCTGTGTGTGCTCCCCCACAGGGTCCCCCTGTGTGTGCTTCCCCCCTAGTGTCCCCCTGTGTGTGCTCCCCCCACAGGGTCCCCTGTGTGCTCCCCCAGTATTCCCCTGTGTCTGTCCCCTCCCCAGTGTCCCCCTGTGTGTCCCCTCCCCAGTGTCCCTTCCCCAGTGTCCCCCTGTGTGTCCCCTCCCCAGTATTCCCCTGTGTGTCCCCCCCTGTGTGTGCTCCCCCAGTGTCCCCCTGTGTGTGCTCCCCCCCAGTGTCCTCATGTGTGCTCCCCCACAGGGTCCCCCTGTGTGTGCTTCCCCCCTAGTGTCCCCCTGTGTGTGCTCCCCCCACAGGGTCCCCTGTGTGCTCCCCCAGTATTCCCCTGTGTCTGTCCCCTCCCCAGTGTCCCCTGTGTGTCCCCCTGTGTGTCCCCCTGTGTGTCCCCTCCCCCAGTGTCCCTTCCCCAGTGTCCCCCTGTGTGTCCCCTCCCCAGTATTCCCCTGTGTGTCCCCCAGTGTTCCCCTGTGTGTGCTCCCCCCAGTGTCCCCCTGTGTGTGCTCCCCCACAGGGTCCCCCTGTGTGTGCTTCCCCCCTAGTGCCCCCCTGTGTGTGCTCCCCCCACAGGGTCCCCTGTGTGCTCCCCCAGTATTCCCCTGTGTGCTCCTCCCCAGTATTCCTCTGTGTGCTCCCCCCACAGTGTTCCCCTGTGTGCTCTTCCCCCCAAAGTGTCCCACTGTGCTCCCCCCAGTGTTCCCCCTGTGTGCTCCCCCCCAGTGTTCCCCTGTGTGCTCCCCCCCAGTGTTCCCCTGTGTGCTCCCCCCCAGTGTTCCCCTGTGTGCTCCCCCCCAGTGTTCCCCTGTGTGCTCCCCCCAGTGTTCCCCTGTGTGCTCCCCCCACAGTGTCTTCCTGTGTGCTCCCCCCACAGTGTCCTCCTGTGTGCTCCCCCCCACAGTGTCCTCCTGTGTGCTCCCCTCCCCCCACAGTGTCCTCCTGTGTGCTCCCCTCCCCCCACAGTGTCCTCCTGTGTGCTCCCCTCCCCCCACAGTGTCCTCCTGTGTGCTCCCCTCCCCCCAGTGTCCTCCTGTGTTCTCCCCCCACAGTGTCCTCCTGTGAGCTCCCCACCCCCCACAGTGTCTTCCTGTGTGCTCCCCACCCCCCACAGTGTCTTCCTGTGTGCACCCCACCCCCCACAGTGTCTTCCTGTGTGCTCCCCCAGTGTCCCCCATGTGATTTCCCCCCCTCCCCAGGTTCTCTCTGTGTGCTCTCCCCCAGTGACCCCGTTTGCTCCCCAACCCCACAGTGTCCCCCGTGTGCTTTCCCCCTCCCCCAGTGCCCCCCTGTGCCCTCTCCCCTTCCCAGGGTCTCCCTGTGTGCTCCCTCTAGTGTCCCCCTGTGTGGTTCCCCCCTCCCCAGTGTCTCTCTATTTGCTTTCCCCCCTCAGTGTTCCCCATGTGCTCTCCAACCCCACAGGGTCCACCGTGTGCTCTCCCCCTCCGCCAGTGTCCCCCTGTGCACTCTCCCCCTCCCAGGGTCTCCCTGTGTGCTCCCCCCAGTGTCCCCTTGTGTGCTCCCCCCAAATGTCCCCCTGTCCAGGTGTGGCTTGGGACGCAGGGGGCCCCATGATCTTCTATTGCCCGGGGGCCCCATCAGTTGTCAGTCCGCCCCTGGATGTTGGGCCTCTGTATGTGGCCAGGCTGTGTAAAAGTCTCAAACATGTGGTATTGCCATACTCAGGAGGAGTAGCAGAATGTATTTTGGGGTATCATTTTTGTTAAGTACATGCTATGTGTTAGAAATATCTTATAAATGGACAACTTTGTGTAAAAAAAAATACGTTTTAATTTTTTTTCCACATTTTCCAAAAACTTCTGGCAAAAAAAATTAACCATTCAAAAGACTCATTATGCCTCATAGATTATACGTTGGGGTGTTTAATTTCCAAAATGGGGTCATTTTGTGGGCAATTTCATTGTCCTGGTGCTCCTGGGCCTTCAAAAGTGTAATAGGTGGTTGAGAAATGAGATGTGCAATTTATGCTCGTAGAACGCCTGAAGGTGCTACTTCAGTGTTGGGCCTCTTTGTGTGGCCAGGCTGCTATAAAACTCTCACACATGTGTATCGCCAGAAGGAGTAGCAGAATTTATTTTGTGGTGTAGTTGCAAGTATACATATGCTATCTGTGAGAAATAACCTGTTAAATAGAAAATGGAGGAGCGCAAGGTCTCTAACATCCACCAGCTCTGTGATGTCATCATGGAGGAGTGGAAGAGGACTCCAGTGGCAACCTGTGAAGCTCTGGTGAACTTCATGCCCAAGAGGGTTAAGGCAGTGCTGGAAAATAGTGGTGGCCACACAAAATATTGAAACTTAGGAGTGTTTCAGGATATGACATGAATATCAGACTTGGTGATTATTAATTATTCGTAAATACGTATGGTGCATGTTGGAGAAAAAGGTAAAGTCCTTTTCAGTGGAGTGCTGGCATCTCCACACATCAAACAGTCCAGAGGTTGCAATAAACTGAGCCAAAGCTCTTCTTAGTTGAGAACGTATGGGGTTAGAGAGATCTAAGTCTTTATCTGGGATTGCATTAAAATCCCTGCATAGGATCACATGTCCTTGTTTTAGGGACTCCACTTTTTTCCATATCTTATTTAAAAAGCGTAGTTGGTTTGTGTTTGGTAAGTACAGGTTTACCAGTGTGTATTTGATTTCAGCGATTTCACAAACAAGAATGATGAATCTACCTGAAGTATCCAAATAAGAATCCAGTTGAGTGAAAGGAGTGGCGTCTCTTATAGAAATTGCAACTCCACCTTTCTTTTTGGGGCCATTCGTCATGTACACATGAGGGATTTTCTGGTGGCACAATACTTGGGGGTTTTGAGATCTAAAATGGTGATTGGGCGCCATCCATCTTTCCCTCAACTCTGACCAGTTTCCCAGTCCCGACTGCTGAAAAACATCCCCACAGCATGATTCTGCTACCACCATGTTTCACTGTGGGGATGGGGTTCCTTGAGTGATGTGATGTGTTGGGTTTGTGCCAGACATAGCGTTTTCTTTGGTGGCCAAAAAGTTCAATTTTAGTCTCATCAGACCAGAGCCCCTTCCTCCATACATTTTGGGAGTCTCCCACATGCCTTTTCGCAAACTCAAAATGTGCCATTTTGTTTTTTGCTGAAAGTATTGTCTTTCTTCTGGCCACTCTGCCATAAAGCCCAACTCTATGGAGCGTACGGCTTATTGTCATCCTATGTAAAGATACTCCAGTCTCTGCTGTGAAACTCTGCAGCTCCTCCAGGGTTACTTTAGGTCTCTGTGCTGCCTCTCTGATTAATGCCCTCCTTGCCCGGTCTGTGCATTTTGGTGTGCGGCTGTTTCTTGCCAGGTTTGCTGTTGTGCCATGTTCTTTCCATTTGGCTATTTGATGGTGCTCCTAGGGATCATCAAAGATTTGGATATTTTTGTTTATAACCTAACCCTGACTTGTACTTCTCAACAACATTGTCCCTTACTTATTTGGAGAGTTCCTTGGTCTTCGTGGCAGTATTTGGTTAGTGGTGTCTCTTGCTTAGGTGTTGCAGCCTCTGGGGCCTTTCAAAAAGGTGTGTGTGTGTAATGACAGATCATGTGACACTTAGATTGCACACAGGTGGACATAATTTCAGTAATTTATGTGTCTTCTTAAGGTAATTGGCTGCACCAGAGCTTTGGACATCATTTCAGTAATTATGTGTCTTCTGAAGGTAATTGGCTGCACCAGAGCATTTTATGTGCTTCCTAACAAAGGGGGTGAATACATACGCACATGTCAATTATCAGTTTTTTTATTTCTGAAAAATAGTTTTATGTATATATTTTTCTAATTTTACTTCACCAACTTAGACTATTGTGTTCTTATCCATTACATATAATTCAGATAAAAAAAAAACAACATTTAACAAAAGGCTGTAATGTAACAAAATAGGTAAAAAGCCAAGGGGGTGAATACTTTTGCAAGGCACTGTAGTTTCACTACAAACATCCATCGGTTGCCAAGGTTGAACACTGTCAGAGGTGCAGTTCATACCTACACTGCTCCTTTGTCTATACATCTTGTGCTAAAAAGTTTCACTCTTTCTCATCTTAGAAAGTTGGGAGGTATGTAGATAGACATTTGAAGTGCTATAACAATCTTGTTTTATATTCTATATTCTATATTTTACCACAGTTCCATTTTATTTTATTTTTTTACTGACAGGCCTCATATATATGTGTGTGGTTAAAATAAGAACAAACGATGGAGTCAACATACTCCTAATGGACGTAGGCCGTACTATTGATGACTGAGGTCACTGTTCCCTGGTAGGTGAGACAGTGCCTGGGGGGAAAGGTTTCTTTCACATCTTATCCTCCACAATAAGAAGGAAGTAGCAGTTATTGAATTTGCGGTAATTACACAGTAGACATTGTCACCGTCTTGACCTGTTCATTCTGTTCTAGCTTACACATGATGCAGCAGACTATGATATCTTTGTGGTATATTAGTCATTCTACTCTCAAATGCACCTCAAATCTTGATTTGTTCTGTTCTAGAGGAGCAACAGCAATGACATTATTAGCGCTTTTTTAAAGGAGCATAAACTGCAATGGACCCCTGTGTAAACAAACAGTTTGGATTTTTCCCCTGATACTAATTATTGTTAGTTATACTGTATGTACAATACATTCACTTATGCCACAGTGTCACCGTTTTACAGGATCTAACATTGCTGCTGGAAGGAAATATCATTATAGTAGTGCTGGAGGACTACAGGGGTCCCTCAAGGTTCAGTCAACAGGATCCACTTAAAGAGTATCTAAACCTAAGAAAAACAAATGTAATATATTGCAGCTTAGCAGCCCTTACATGTGGTGGCTTCATTGGATTTCTTTTTTTTTTTAGGCTTTGTTTCCTTTATTTCACCCAGTGATCCTGCCACCAGTACACTTTTTGTCCTAGGGGGACAGCGCTAACTTACTATACTGTATGTGATGTGATGTTTGGGGGCCACTTAGCTTAAAGGGGTTGTAAAGGTAAATGTTTTTTCACCTTAATGCATTCTATGCATTAAGGTGAAAAAACATCTCACACTGCCGGCGCCCCCAGTCCCCCCGTTTTACTTACCTGAACCCTCGAAAATCCCGCGTTCGCCCCCGCCGTCCTCTTCGCCGCTCAGCCTGGCCGCTGATTGGCTGGAGTGGATGGATTGAAAGCAGCGCAGCCATTGGCTCGCGCTGCTGTCAATCACATCCAATGACGCAGCGCGCCGGGGGGCGGGGACTTGTGATACAGCGAGCGGCTATAGCCGCCGGCTGTATCACGGGAGCGCACCCGCAGTGCTTCTCACCAATGCGAGGGAGCTCGCATTAACGTGAGAAGCACCTGCGGGAGGAAGCAGAGACAGCCGCCGAGGGACCCCAGAAGAGCAGGTTCGGGGCCACTCTGTGCAAAACGAGTTGCACAGTGGAGGTAAGTATGACATGTTTGTTATTTTAAAAAAATAAAAAATTTTACTTTACAACCCCTTTAAGTGTAAAGCTCACCAGTGAGAAGAGTCCACACCAGTCCTGCCTTTAAGGGCTTGTTGGCCCACTTTTATTGCAGAGTTGCCCATGTAGGGGTTTCCACCATCAGCACAACATATCGTACAATTCTGCCTTCTGGCTCTCTTTAGCAACAAGAAAGACAACAAAAGAAAAGGGCACACCGACCTAGTGCATTACCTCCATAAAATGTATTCAAAAAGTAAAAAGCAACAATAGATATACTCACTGCATGTCATAGCAATTGGGACCAGTATTGCCTACTGCATGTCATAGCAATTGGGACCAGTCACCTTCAGATCTACTGTGGTCTATCTGTACTGTTGAAAGACCAAGCGGCATCTGTGATATTGACGCATTTTGAGGGTGAACCTCTTCCTCGTAGTTAGGGTAGTGAATGACTGTCATAGGCCGCGTACACACGCGCGGACTGTTCGCCCAACCTTGTTCGTCAAACAGTTTCGGCAAACAGTCCGCTCAAAATTTGCATGAGCGGACTTGCCCACACACGAGCGGACTGTTTCAGCGAACTGTTTGCCAAACAGTTCGCTCAACTTTTGAAATGAACGGACTCGCCCACGTAAGGCAAGTCCGCCCATTTCGAGCGCGTGTGCAGGTAGGCGGGGCCCGCGACGGAGACGTCGCGGGCTCCGCCGCCTGGAATGGACTTAAAGGGGAACCCCAACGCCGAAAAAAATCGGCGTGGGGGTCCCCCCAAAGTCCACAACAGACCCTTGTCCGAGCACGCTACCCGGCCGGCCAGGAAAGGGGGGCGAGCGAGCGCGCCCCCCCTCCTGAGCCGTACCAGGCCGCGTGCCCTCAACATGGGGGGTGCCTTGGGGAAGGGGGGGCCGCGCGGCCCCCCCACCCCAAAGCACCTTGTCCCCATGTTGATGAGGACAAGGGCCTCTTCCCGACAACCCTGGCCGTTGGTTGTCGGGGTCTGCGGGCGGGGGGCTTATCGGAATCCGGGAGCCCCCTTTAAGAAGGGGGCCCCCGGATACCGGCCCCCCACCCTATGTGAATGAGTATGGGGTACAATGTACCCCTACCCATTCACCTGTAAAATAAAAGTACCCAAAAAAAAAACACAACACACGAGAAAAAATATTTTATTGCACAGCTCCGGGGGTCTTCCGTCTTCGGGGGTCTTCTCGCCGGACTCCTCCGCTATCTTCTTGTAGCTCTTTTACTAGCGGAGGAGTCCGGCTTTCTTCCTCCCCGCCGCCGGCCTCTTCTCCCGACTTCGGGGGTCTTGTCCCCCTCTTCGGTTCTTCTGCCGGGCCACCGCGCCTTCTTGTAGCTCTTTTACAGGCGGTGGCCCGGTCTTCTGTCGCCGCCGCCTTCCGTTCTTCTGCCGGGCCACCGCGCCTTCTTATAGCTCTTTTGCAGGCGGTGGCCCGGTCTTCTGTCGCCGCTGTCGCCGTCGCCGCCTTCCGTTCTTCTTCTTCTTCTTGTTCTTCTTCTTCTCCAGGAGATGTTGACACGACGCTCTCTCCGGCCGGAATGCCAGAGCCGCCCTGCGCTGCCACTTATATAGTGACAATGGGGCGGTGTCACATGGTATATGTCACATGGGTTGGTCACATGGGTTGATGTCACATGGGGACTATGACATCGTAAGGGGGCGGGGTCACCATGTGACATCAACCCATGTGACCAACCCATGTGACATATACCATGTGACACCGCCCCATTGTCACTATATAAGTGGCAGCGCAGGGCGGCTCTGGCATTCCGGCCGGAGAGAGCGACGTGTCAACATCTCCTGGAGAAGAAGAAGAACAAGAAGAAGAAGAAGAACGGAAGGCGGCGACGGCGACAGCGGCGACAGAAGACCGGGCCACCGCCTGCAAAAGAGCTATAAGAAGGCGCGGTGGCCCGGCAGAAGAACGGAAGGCGGCGGCGACAGAAGACCGGGCCACCGCCTGTAAAAGAGCTACAAGAAGGCGCGGTGGCCCGGCAGAAGAACCGAAGAGGGGGACAAGACCCCCGAAGTCGGGAGAAGAGGCCGGCGGCGGGGAGGAAGAAAGCCGGACTCCTCCGCTAGTAAAAGAGCTACAAGAAGATAGCGGAGGAGTCCGGCGAGAAGACCCCCGAAGACGGAAGACCCCCGGAGCTGTGCAATAAAATATTTTTTCTCGTGTGTTGTGTTTTTTTTTTGGGTACTTTTATTTTACAGGTGAATGGGTAGGGGTACATTGTACCCCATACTCATTCACATAGGGTGGGGGGCCGGTATCCGGGGGCCCCCTTCTTAAAGGGGGCTCCCGGATTCCGATAAGCCCCCCGCCCGCAGACCCCGACAACCAACGGCCAGGGTTGTCGGGAAGAGGCCCTTGTCCTCATCAACATGGGGACAAGGTGCTTTGGGGTGGGGGGGCCGCGCGGCCCCCCCTTCCCCAAGGCACCCCCCATGTTGAGGGCACGCGGCCTGGTACGGCTCAGGAGGGGGGGCGCGCTCGCTCGCCCCCCTTTCCTGGCCGGCCGGGTAGCGTGCTCGGACAAGGGTCTGTTGTGGACTTTGGGGGGACCCCACGCCGATTTTTTTCAGCGTTGGGGTTCCCCTTTAAGTCCATTCCAGGCGGCGGAGCCCGCGACGTCTCCGTCGCGGGCCCCGCCTACCTGCACACGCGCTCGTAATGAGCAGACTTCCCTCCGAGCGGGAACAGTTTGCTCATATCGAAAGTAGCCTACACACGGGCGGACTGTTCGCTCAAACAAAGTTTCAGCGGACAGTTTTTCGGAATTTCCGAAAGACTTTGTCCATCAAACTGTCCGCTGAAACTGTCCGCTGAAAGCCCACACACGAGCGGACTGTCCGCCCAAACACTGTTCAGCGGACAAAGTTGGGCGAACAGTCCGCCCGTGTGTACGCGGCCATACACCCTCAATGCACATATATACCCATCCAGCAGCAATATCTCTACCCCCCTCCACCCCCTCAGTAATTGGGAGATGAGGTAAGGATCAGATAACAAAAGACAAAGGTAGTATATATAAACAGGATCATTACTCGTTCATAGTATAATAACAATTTATGATAAAATAATATAATAAAATAACATAAAGCGGGATAGCCACCAGCAGACAAGGCACACCTGATATTGCATCCTTGACAGATTATTTAATACTATTAGTACTCATACCTTTGAGTGGGTATTGAAACAACAATTATGATGATTGGCCCAGAGTAGGCTTGTGCAATTTGTTTCGTAACGAATCGAAATTCAGCCGAATTTTGCATCTTTCGGACATTCGGATGCATCCAAAATGATTTCAACATGATTCGACATTATTTCAACCGCATTCGAAAATATTTTGTGACCCGACTTTAGGGCCATGTATCTCGGGGTCACTTGGTGCTAGACACTTCAAATTTGGATATGTTGTAGTGCTAGTATTATTGTGTTTGCATACCAAATTCAGGTCGCAAAATGTTATTAGAGCAGAAAATGACATTTTGCGACCCGAATTTGGGACCACATATCTCGGGGTCACTTGTAGCTAGAAACCCCAAATTTGGTATGCAAACACAATAGCACTACCACTACAACATATCCAAATTAGGAGTTTCTAGCACCAAGTGACCCCGAGATACATGGCCCTAAAGTTGGGTCACAAAATATTTTCGAATGTGTTTGAAACAATGTCGAATCATGTTGAAATCATTTCGAATGCGGTTGAAACAATGTCGAATCATGTTGAAATCATTTCGAATCCGGTAGAAATATTTTCGAATTTGGTTGAAATATTTTCGAATGTAGCCGATTTTTTGAATTTGGTAGAAAACGAAACGAAATCCGAAAACGAATTTAAGGAAGTTAACGAATATAACTAAACGGAATTAATGAATTAACTAATTAAAACGAAACGAAACTAAACAAATTTTTTCCTTTTGCACATGTCTAGCCCAGAGATCCTCCCTTAAGGGTCATGTTATTAGGTCCCATAACGAAAAGTATATATGTTACTTAATAATTACAATTTACATGGTGTAACGCACACCCAGCAACTCAAAGCCAGAAGTGCAGGTTGATATGCATTCCACCCGCTAGTTCCAGCAACCCCCATGTCATTTCTGGTTCTGGCGCAACGTCATATTCCATCTTCGACCCAATAGTGAAAGCAAGCAGATTAAGGACAGCATAGAAATATCATTAACCCTTCAGTGGCTTGTATAAGGTATGAAATGTCTTCAACATTACAGAACAAGTCGAAAGTGATTAACCGCTATACCATGATCTTCACACTCTGCTATATTTTTTATTTTATTTATTTTTGTTCTTAACTGTATATTGTACATTTTTTTTATTGTACTGTGTAGTTTCATTTTGTTTTTTTGATATGTAAATATCTTAAAAAGGATGGTCTTTCACATTTGGGCAGATTTCAGTAGCTCCACATGCTTCTCTCATTTCAGCTTGGCAATTGTTTCCTTAACCACATGCCGACCGGCGCACAGCGATATACGTCAGCAGAATGGCAAGGACAGTCAAATGGGCGTACAGGTACGTCACTTTAAATTTTCTTCCGTGCCACGCGCACGCCGGTCAGGACCTCCGCTAGTCCGATCACAGGTCCCACGAACTCAATCACCATGGGGTTACCCGCGATCATCTCATGGGGAGGAAGAATGGGGAGATGCTAATGTAAACAAGCATCTCCCCATTCTGCCTAGCGACAGTGTTACTGATCTCTGCTCCCTGTGATCGGAGCAGAGATCAGTGACATGTCATACACAGCCATGCCCCCCACCCCCCCACAGTTAGAAACACTCCCCAGAGCTCACTTAACCCCTACACTGCCGCCTAGTGGTTAACCCCTTCACTGCCAGTGTCATTTACACAGGATTGCTGTATAAATGACAATGGTCCCAAAGATGTGTCAAAAATGTCCGATGTGTCCGCCATAATGTCGTAATCATGATAAAAATCGCTGATGGCCGCCATTACTAGTAAAAAAAAATTATTAATAAAAATCCCATAAAACTGTCCCCTATTTTGTAAACGCTATAACTTTTGCGCAAGCCAATCAATAATTGCTTATTGCGATTTCTTACCAAAAATATATAACTGAGGAAAAAAATTTTTTTTATATATTTTTTGGGGGATATTTATTATAGCAAAATGTAAAAAATAATGTGTTTTTTTTCTAAATTGTCACTCTTTTTTTGTTTATAGAGCAAAAAAATAAAAACCGCAGGGGTGATTAAATACCACTAAAAGAAAGCTCTATTTGTGGGAAAAAAAGGACGTTAAATTTGTTTGGGAGCCACGTCGCACGACCACGCAATTTTCAGTTAAATTGACACAGTGCCGAATCGCAAAAAGTTCTCTGGTCTTTGGCCTGCAAAATGGTCCGGGGCTTAAGTGGTTAAAGCGGTTGTTAACCCACTTCTGTATAAATTTCCCATCCAACCTCTGTAATATAACAATAAGTGCACCTGTGCCTATAAAAATTATACCAATCTGTACCTTTATCACAGCATCTCCTGGCAATCATGTGACTCCTGGGCTCTCTCCTCTGCTTGGCTAACAGCTCCAGTGGGCGGGGCCGAACACTGCCGCTGACGTCAGCCGAGGAGGAGAGAGGAGAGAGTCGAGGCATCACGTGATCACCAGGAGCCGTCGTGATATAGGTACAGATAAGCATATTTTTTATATAACCCAGGCACAGGGACAGTTATTGTTATATTACAGGGGGCATCAAAATAATTTTATATTAATTATGAGAGCAGCAGGAGCAGAGGGGGCGGGCGCTGACACAAGCAGACAGGCAGGGAGGGGGAGATAATGGAGGAGAGGACAGAGGAGGACAGAGCAGGGCTGCGGATGATGGAGGCACACAAACTGACCACGGTGTCATTGCTCAGCAACCGTAATACTCCGCGGTCAGCTTACAGGGGGGAGGGTATAGCCAAGCAACATCAGCCAGATTTTTTTTTAGGTGATAAAGGGGCCTAAATTACACAGCAAAAGCACTGTGCTGTATAACATGCTTTAATGGAACAGGATCTGTTTTTTTTTTTTTGGAGGGGGGGGGGGGGGTTTGGGTGAACAAATGCTTTAAGTTTGACATCATTTGCATCAAAACATTCAGCAATCTTTTTTTTGTTTTTGTAAAACATGCATCAGTATGTGTTTTGGAAAGTTCCTCATATATGGGAGCAAGCCTTCTGCACAGTGCACACAATGATGCAGTGAAATCAACGACGACCAGTTTATCACCCGCAGATGTCAAGAAATCTTCAAACTCTATCGCACTCTCTGATTTACCATGATTGCCCACTCCTAGGCTACAACATGTCCACTCTGCCTTTTTATGCTACTACGAGACTAAGACTGTGGGCGGATTTTCAGTTCACTTGAATCTACAAGCTCTTAATCAACAGTACTTGTATGTCGAAGATACTTCAGATGAGTTTGAGGGTACTTATGCTTAACCAATTAAACATATAAATATTCAGAATTTAAACCCCACTCTCCATCTTATGGATTAAACAAAGATGTCCATGTCTATGCACCATAGGAGCTTTAACTCCTACACACTATTTTAAGTGTTTCTTGTTATGTTGCCTGATTTCGAAACTGAAACGGTGCCACAGGACCCTTGTGCAATCCACTCTACAGCCGTTTTGGAGTTGTGTGAACCGGTCACAATCTCCTGTCATTCCAAATGGATGCGCATCCAATTCACACTAGTGTGAACCCAGCCTTATCCTTTTTATATATCTAAAGCCCCATACACACTATCAGTTTTTCTGCTGAGTTTTTCCTTCAGGTTTACCAAAACCATGTAGTGCAAGGGCCTGCCTGATTGCATACAAATTGAAACTCCTAAGGTTTGACCTCATTTATATGGTTTTGGTAAATCTGAAGAAAAACTGATAGTGTGTATGGGGCTTAAATGTATTTCTTCGATCAACTTACAACCCAGATCTGGTTGGAAGGTGGAGTTGGGCTTTTTATAGGATGAGGAATAGGATTCTGCTTTGTCCCTGCTCTCCCCTTCCCAAAAACTTACTTGACTGCTTATTATACATGTATATACACTCACCAGCCACTTTTTTAAGTACACCACTTTAATTGCTTGGTAACTAAAAATGATAATCAGCCAATCACATGGCAGTAACTCAATGCATTTAGGCATCTAGACTTGGTGAAAACCGCATGCTGAAGTTCAAACCGAACATCAGAATGGTGAAGAAAGTATATTTAAGTGACTTTGAATGTTGCATGGTTGTTAGTGCCAATTGGGCTGGTCTGTGTATTTCAAAAACTATCTCAAAGGTTTACAGAGAATGGTCTGAAAAAGAAAATATCCAGTGAACGGTAGTTGTGTGTGAACAAAAATGCCTTATTGATGTCAGCTGAGAATGGGCAGATTGGTTTGAGATATTAGAAAGGCAACAGTAACTCAAATAACCACTCGTTACAACCAAGGTATGCAGAATATCATCACTGAGCGCACAACACATTGAACCTTGAAGCAGGCTACAGCAGAAGAAAACCCACACCAGGTGCCACTCCTGTCAGCTAAGAACAGGAAATTGAGGGTACAATTTGCACAGGCTCACCAAAATTGGACAATAGAAGATTGGAAAAAGGTGGCCTGGTCCAATGAGTCTCGATTTCAGCTGAAACATTCAGATGGTAGGGTCAGAATTTGGTGTAAACAACATAAAAAGCATGAATCCATCGTGCCTTGTATCAACGGTTCAGACTGGTTGTGTAATGGTGTGGGGGATATTTTCTTGGCACACTTTGGGCCCCTTAGTACCAATCAAGCATCATTTAAACCAGTGGTCATCAACCCTGTCCTCAGGGCCCACTAAAAGGCCAGGTTTTATGTATTACCTTGGGGGAGATGCAGACTAGAATACTGCAATCACTAAGCAGCAAATTATATCACCTGTGATGTATTTCAGTTATCTTGCAAACCTGGCCTGTTAGTTGGCCCTGAGGACAGGGTTGATGACCACTGGTATAAACACTATGGCCTAACTAAGTATTGCTGCTGACAATGTATGCATCTTCTGATGGCTCCTTCCAGCAGCACCGTGTGACAAAGTTTAAATCATGTCACCACTGATTTCTTGAACAATGAGTGTACTCTACTCCAAAGACCTCCACAGTCACCAGATCTCAATCCAATAGAGCACCTTTGGGATGTGCTGGAATGGGAGATTCACATGGGAGAGTGCATGGGAGATTCACATCATGGATGTGCAGCCGACAGATCTGCAGCAACTGAGTGATGCCATCATGTCAATATGGACCAAAATCTCTGAGGAATGTTTCCAATACCTTGTTGAATCTATGCCATGAAGAATTATGGGGTTTCTGAAGGCAAAAGTGGGCCCAACCCAGTACTAGCAAGGTGTACCTCATAAAGTGGCTGGTGGGTCTACATACCTGACTCCTTAAAGTAGAGGAGATATAATAGATAATCCTGACCATCCGAAAGTCCCTTATTGATATGTTTTGGAACTGCTCCAAACTGGTGTGTCAGACATACTGTAAATAAATAGATAGAGATAGTGCAAACTATTTCTATGGTACTAGAGGTGAACATTGACCGCAACCTAATGATCTGTATACTGGGAATACTTGATGAAGGGTATTACTTGCCACATGTTTTAACATCAGCCATTTGGCTGCTCTAAATTGCAAGGTTAGTGGTAAAAAACTGTTTTTCTCCTATCCGCCAGAATTTGTTGCTTGGAAGAAGCAGGTTAATACTGTTCCAATGAGGGATAAATTAAAATGTCCGTGCAAAGATGGACCTTAAAAATAGCTGAGATTATAGTGAAGCTGGCTAATGAAGCTTGTTCTCCCACCACCTCCACCCTTTCCCCAACAATGACACTAGAGCACTTGTTGTAATGGTTCTAATGGTTGCAACACTTCATAGGTCAGAAATGAGCGCCGGGGCGCCGCACACAAAATATCACTGGCTGGTTTATGCGTATATAGACCTTGCGTTTCAAGCTTTTGTATGTCATTCTCTATGTATTATAATATGATTATTTCAGAGAATGCTGAATATTATGGTAGTGTGAAGGAAGGTCAATTTTATATTTTTTCTATTTCTTTTGATCTTGCATTGCTATGTGTGTTTCTTTCATGCATTTGTACCTCCCACCCTCCTCATTTTTATATAAGTTTGTTTTTCTGTCTGTTTGTTAAAACCACAAACCATGTAAGCACTTTAATATAAAAAAAACAAAATAAATAGCTTATTGAAAAAAAAGAAAATCTGACTTTTAACAAACAAAATGAATCATTATTTGAAGTAAATTATGAGTAGTAAAACTGAATGAAACTCCAATATATGCCTACGCTCTGATTAAGAGCATTATTCACAAAACACATTAGAGATCTTAGTGGTTTTACTAAACGTTGTTCACTTCAATAAATGATTCAAGGAGAGTGGATTGAGTGCATCGTTCTATCAACAAATAGTATCTAAAACACATTAAATATCGTTGGTTGTTTAAATCCAAACTACAGGTAGGCATTAAAAAAATGTTTTGCTTATGTGTTCATTAAAAAAAAAAAGTATTTTTATGTAACACCCATCCATTTTGGTGGGTGCTAAATAGGTTTTCTGTACATAGTGATAGGTAAATTTGGCCAGGGCCTTACACTTTGTAGGCCTGATTGTTTTTTTTGGGAGGTGGGAGTGATAGAATAGAGGGAGGTGTGGCCACCTACACTCTGGCTCAGAGAGATCCCCTTTACCTTCCAGTGGAAATGTTCTGGAAGGGAAGCAGGACTTGGGACTTGAGTGGCAGGCAGCTTGTATGGAGAGCTCTAGACCAATCATTAATTTGTGTTGGCAGGGGCAGGACTCGCATATAAGCTGGAGGGCACATTCTTCTTGAGGGAGTTCCTGAGAGGAGGAGGAGCTGAAGCAGGAAAGATGTAGTGTGCAGTGGGAGCAGGCTTTAAGGCCTGGGGGGTTCAGAGACCCCAGTGCTGGATAGCAGGAGCGGGTTTGAAGGCCTGAGGTTTCAGAGACCTCAGTGTTGGATAACCCACACAGTCGCTATATAATCTGGAGGAGAAAACTGGGCGTCCCAGCCTTAGAGATCCCTGACCATGCGGAGGAGGAAGTAGATAAAAAATGGACGGAGGAAACTGGGATCGACCTTCTGTGGCAATCATGGACTGTCAATGGGAGAGAGCAAGGGAGTGCAACCCAGCGGTGTTTATCCGTCAAGCACACTTTCCTGAACTGACACTGGGCGGATTTCAGGAGTCAAGGTAAGTGAGGACTGGGACTCTTAATATCCATAACCCACAGCATATTTCGGAGGGGAGCTGGTCGGTTCATCAAAGGAAAGTACAGAGTATCAGAACGAAGAACCATATTATTAGAGGCAACTCATATCCTCTATTTCATCGGATCATCACTAAAGTTTTGAGCAATAAAGCTTCATAATGTTTTGCAAAAGACTGTCTGCTGCTTGTGAATTCTTGCATGGGAGGAACGGAACAAGTTAACAAAGGTATAGATCACACTTTGCAGCTTCCAAGGGAGTAGTGCTCTACATTTAAATTTGGTTAATTTAAGTTCCTGAATTTTTCTTGATATCAGCCTCTATCGGGGTTTTCCAATTTCCACCAAGTAGCAGCACTCTGTGTGGTGAGGCCATCACTAGTAGTCAATCAGACCTGACTGAATACACATGTGCTGGTGGAGAACAAGCTGGTGATGAAACCTTATCAATAGTTCCCATCCAATTAGCAAGCTGGGGGGGGGGGGTATTTACACTGGAAATCCAAGACCAGGATATGCTGCCTGGCAGGGTAGCTAGATCCCAAGTATGCCAAGTGTTACAATGCTTATCACAGTAAAATGGCACCCATTCAAAGTATGCAGTTCAAACACACATTTGAACATATCTAGACATAACTATGCATTAGTAGTAACAAAGTTATATATGTCCAGGGACTTTTATGTCAATCCACATTGTGAGGTACCTTCTAAACCATGGAGTAGAACCATAAAAAGTTGAGAAACACTGCTGTGCAGTATGTTTGTATTACCTGTGTTTCTCCAATTTTTAGAGGCCATAGTATGCTTTGCCTACAAGAATATCTCTTTACATCCAATTTTTTGCCATGACTTGGGGATTCATCGAGTATGAATTTAAGTTTACCACAGAATACCCTTTCATATACCCACTTTATGATGAGAAATACCAAGACATACTATAGGTATAACAAATTTTAATAGTAAAAAATACTGAATAACCAGCCAATCAACAACTATGACCTATGACCATCGGCGTGATTAAAACAGGAGAAACAAACCAATATGAACCAAATTGTACCTTGTCCTACTTACAGCTGCACCACACTTCTTCAAGGGAATATTTTTGATATTGATATATATATATATATATATATATATATATAGTTATTAGGGCTGGGAAAATTAATTCCTTGATTAATCGTTCATTTTTTTGATCGATCAAAATTCTTTTGATCAGTACTCACCTCTCAGCCGGCTTCCGGTCTTCAGGGAGTTCCGTCGGAGATCCAGTGATGTCATGGACCGGTCTCCTCCCCCCCTTCTCCAAGTGCCTCCATTTGCTAACGCAGGGAAGGGGGAGGAGTCTGATGACGTCGATGTTCGTGACGTCACCGGACAGCCTGGACAGTGATGGTAAATATGGTTGCGGTTAACTGGGATCATTCAGTGAGCTAAGTGTAAGCAAATTTGATAACCTCCGTTTTTAACATTGTTGTAAAAAAAAAAATGTAAACAATCTGGTATGTCTGCGTGACTGGCTAAAGTGATGCCTACTTGCCTACTATAAAGTGACTGACAGTCAATATACTAGATACGTTTTATAATTAAAGTTAAACTAACTTTCTACGTTTCTAAGTTTAATAAAAAAAAAAATTACTTATGTCAGTGCTACAGTTTGAATTTAAAGGGTATTTGTGTGAACTGTGAAGTTAAGTCATGAATTGTGGAAACTAACTAGTATCGGGGGATTGTATATAGTGTATACCACATTTACCACTAACTAATGCAGAGTTTCAATGCAAGGAGATCAGCTAAAAGTAGTTGGATCTGTATGTGCGTTATAATTAATCAAAATGTGTTGATTAATCGATTTTAAAAAACGATTAATTGAACACGAAAATTTTAATCAGTAACAGCCCTAATATATATATATTATATTATATAATCGTGTTCTCAAAGAATTTAACCATAATAAACATCGCCTTTACACATTACTCTATGGGGAATCCCTGTACACCCAACGGGACCCCAAACTTCCAATCCAATCCACCTGCTTAACTTTCAAGACTCTTTCTTGCTAAGCTACCGTAACAATATCCAACAGTTTAACAGAATAGGTAATCAAACGAATGATCAGGTAGGAATTAACTGTATATTGTAGTTTACTAAATAGGTGCAAAGTTAGAAGCAATATTGCAAAACAGGTTCAGAATGTCAAAGGTCATGCATACACTGCAACATAATAAAAACACCTGATTAAAGGAAAATGGTCAAAGCTCTTTTGGCCCTCCTTCACAGACATAAACTTAATTCTGCTCTCCTGTGAACCTAAGGCTCTGGAGAAATCCCAACTTTAAAGTCAGGAGCCACCCAGATTTCTAACTGGATCCTTGCTCTGACTCTCAGTGGGCCATTGGGAGTCTAAACCAGACATTCCCACCTCCTCCACTGTCCAGTGCTCTAGTTAGCGCTGGAGAGCAGAGCAGAGAGTCTGTAACTGACAGTCACTGAATCTCTACTCATTGTAGACCGTGAGCATCTTTGATCGCTCAGTTCTCAGTGTAGGGCCGACGAAGGACAGGTGCAGCTGGGATCTGTACTGCAGCCATCTAGGTGAGTATGATTCTTTTTTTCAATTCCAAAAATTCTTTTAAGAAAGCTGCAGGGACATGCAGGGACAAATTTTAAAATAACAGACTTATTGGCTAAATCAAGAGGTGAAAATAAGAGAAAAAAAATGCATGAAAAAGATAACTAATACCACATCTAAGAATTGGTAAGTTGCCGTATATTCAAGTTTGGTTTGTGGGTTTAATGCCGCTTTAAGAACAAGATGCATTTTTTAGTTTGAATATATTTTCATTAACATGATTTAAAATGATTACAAAATATATCACTCAAAGACAGTAAATTCATATGCGCATAAAGACTATAAACATAGCACCGAGACAATAATCAAATGTAAGCAACACCCAGAAAAAAGGAACATTTCGTAGTGACAATCACATTTACGGGGGTTGTGGAATCTGCAATAGGCCCCCCAAATCCAATAGCAAGAAAATAACCTGTGTTAGTGTCCTTAGGACAGTCCCAGGTGTATATATTTAGTGTAGCATTTAGGCCACGTGTCTTGTAAAACTCCCTAGTTTTATCCCTATTGTGGGGTCATCATTACGGTATTTGTAAATTGAAATCATATCCCCTCTCAAGCGTCTCTTCTCCAGAGAGAATAAGTTCAGTGCAAGCAATCTTTCTTCATAACTAACGTCCTCCAAAGTCTTGTTTTATTTTCTATAAAAATAACAAACATTTTATACTTACCTCCTCTGTGCAGTTTTCTTGGGTCCCTCTTCGATTTTCATGGCCCCTCCCACCTGTTGAGTGCCCCCACAGAAAGCAACTTGCTATAGGGGCACCCAAGGCGAGTCACAGCCTCAGTCCGGCCCCTGCCCCCTCTCTCTCCTGATTGGCTAACTGACTTTGTTTAACAACAGCAGTAGCCAATGGCACTGCTGCTGTATCTCAGCCAATCAGGAGGTAGAGTCTTGGATGGACAAGGCACTCATAGACATCACCGGACAGAGAGGGACCTTAGGTAAGTATTGGAGGGGCCGAGGGGGGCTGCTGTACAAAGAAGGCTTTTTATGCATAGAATGCATTAAGATAAATAAACCTTCTGACTTTACAACCCCTTTAAGTCTATTTCTTAGTTTCTCTGAGGTGGAATAGTGCATCCAAGATGCATTTTTTAGGAAAAGTTGAATTTTTAACTAATGGAGGGAATTAGATTCATGGGGTATAGCTTTGATTTGAAAATCTATCATTTCAATTTACCCAAAGCACTTTTCCCCCTCAAACATCTTTTAATGATCATTGATTCAGAAAATAGTTTTTCCTTGGCTTGTTTGTTACACACTTGCAGTCTCTATACTGTGAGGCACAATAGCACAACACCAGCCGGAGATATCTTCTTCTTTTGATGGTATAAACTTGCAGTTCTGCCTATGACTTTTGTCACAGCGTTACCATAGCAAAGTGACAGAAACTGTTCCTGGGGTCTCTCGGGACTGTCTGTAGCTTCCAGCATCTCTGTCCTTTTGAAACCGAATGACTTACATTCAGAGCAGTTATGACAGTTTGGAAGGCCCCTGTTGGCTAATTTTCAGACCTCAATCTGATGCCACTGAGTTTTCCCATAATCCATCAAATTGCTGGAAAAATAATGATCAGCCTTACAGATTAACTAGAAATGTTTTCCCATTCATTGAGCAGTGGAAATATAGAATGGAGAACACACATCTGTATTATGACAGATCATAGTGCCTTTTTGTATTAGCCACTAAATTCTATTCATAAAAGAAGAAAAAAGTTTATCTATGCATGGATCCTAAATTAGCAGCTGAACACTATAACGCAGATACCAGGGAAATACCAATGAATAAAATAAATTGCAGCGCTATAAATACCAATAGTGAATTGAATAAATCAATTAATAATGATATAAGTTCATGAGAACACATAATAAACATGTGAAAATTATAAAGTGTTCATAAAGAAAAAGTCCCATAGAGAAAATCCATGCTGATAAAGAAAGATCCAAGCACAGAAAAAATGACATTGGACACTGGTAAGGTCACACTGGAGGCTTACTAGAAGACCAGCGACCCCCCCTTACTCAGGGAGGTCAGTAATCACTTGCCAACCAGCTTATGCCGATATACATCGGCAGAATGGCACGCCTGCGCAAAATTACCTACCTGTATGTCAGTCCCCAAAAGCAGGATAGCGGGCACATGAGTGGTCCTGCCGCATGCCACGGGGATGTGCCCCCAGGTTCCGCAGACTCAATGTCCATCTGTGGCCTGCAATTGCGGTGAGGAGAGTCAGAACAGGGAACTGACTATGTAAAGAAGGCATTTTCCTCTTCTGCCTAGTAACATGACAGAGATCTACTGTCCTCTGTCATTGGGAACATCGCTCTCTGTCATGTTCTAGTGAGCCCATCCCCCTACAGTTAGAACATGCTGAGGGAACACACTTAACCCCTTGATGGCCCCCTAGTGTTTAACCACTTCCCTGCCAGTGATGTTTACACTGTAATCAGTGGCTATTTTTAGCTTTGATCGCTGTATAAAGGTCAACGGTCCCAAAATAGTGTCAAAAGTGTCCAATTTGTCTGCCTCAGTCCTGATAAAAATCGCAGAATACCACCATTACTAAAAATCGGACTCCAAATCCGCCAGTAAAGGCTTGGGTATCCTCTCAAGTAGCCCCAGGTGGCAAATACAAGGATAGAAGAAACTAATTGGCATATACTCCATTGAGAATGAGTGAGGACTTTCAGGTACAGCCTCCTGGAGTACATGTCTATCTTCTATCCTTGTATTTGCCAGAAAATGAGAGAGATGATGGGAGATACTGTTCCAAAGTATGATTAGTTCTCTCCGTCTGCCCATTCGTCTGGGGGTGATAGGCATACGAGAATGCCAACTCAATTTCAAGAGAACTGCAGAGAGCCTTCCAGAACCTGGAGGTAAATTAAACGCCTCGATCAGATACAATACTTGATGGAACTCCATGCAGCCTCACTATCTCCTTGATGAAAACCTTTGCTGTTTCCATGGCCAAAGGTGTGCCCTTCATAGGCAGGAATTGAGCCATTTTAGACAGTCTGTCCACCACAACAAAGATGGTAGAGAAGCCTTCTGCTTGAGGGAGCTCCACAATGAAATCAATCGAGATCATCTTCCAAGGTCTTTTTGGGACAGGTAAGGGTCTTAATAAGTCCCAGGCTCTTGCTCGGCTATTCTTGCTCCAGGCACAGGTGGTGCAAGATTCCACATAGCTCTTGCAATAGTTTATCAGCTGAGGCCACCAGAATGTGCGCTGCACCAACTCCGCTGTTTTCAGAGCGCCAAATATCCGGCCAACTTGTGGTCCTGGCAGAATTCCAAGACTGCCACTCTCAAACTCTCCAGCACCAAACTTTGTCCTTGTACCCGAACAAGCTATCCTGCGCCCTCACATTGTTTTCAACTGATGGGGACAATCCCACAGAAGTTTGCCTTATTTGGTATAAGAGGTCCGCCTGGAGTAACAGGAAATTTCCAGCAGAAAGGATGGTGTCTGGAGGTAAGTATTTCTCGGAATCATGGAACATGCGGCAAAGAGCGTCCGGTTTGATGTTTTTGGAGCCAGGTCTGTAGGTGATGTGGAACTGAAATCTGGAGAAAAACAGAGCCCACCTTGCCTGTCGTGGTTTCAATCTCTTGGCTCTTGGCTATTCTAAAGTACTCTAGGATTTTGTGGTCAGTATAGGCCAGGATGGGATGTGCAGCACCCTCCAGCAAGTAACGCCACAAGGCTGCCTTGATGGCCAGAAGCTCCCGGTCTCCCATATCATAATTTTTCTCTGCTGTGGAGAGCTTGTGTGAGAAGAAGGCCACTGGATAGAGGAGGGCATTGGCACCTTGCCGCTGGGAGAGCACAGCTCCAACTGCAATCTCTGATGCGTCCACCTCAAGGAGGAAGGGCAAAGCAGGATCCGGGTGTTTCAGGATAGTAGCAGAAGTAAAAAGCTCTTTAAGTTTTCAAAGGCGGCTTGAGTCTTAGAGGAACAACAGAATCAGTTCCCTTGCTTGGTTAGCTCGGTGATGGGGGCAATTATTGCAGAGAATTCCCTGATGAATTTCCGATAGAAATTGACAAAGCCAATAAAGCGGTGGACTCCCTTTTTATTGGAGAGAGCGGGCCAGTCTAGAATGGCGGACACTTTTTGGGGGTCCATCATGATACCATCAATGGAAATGATTAGGCCTGAGAAACTGTATGCACTGGAGTTCGAATTCACACTTTTACAATTTGGCGTAAAGTCCATGCTGCCTGAGCTGAGTTAAAACATTTTGAACAGGCCTGCGATGATTGGTAACTGAAGAGGAAAAGATTAGGATATAATCCAGGTATACTATAACATACAAGTCCAGAAGGTCACGGAAAATATCATTAACAAAGTGTTGAAATGTTGCTGGTGCATTGCATAAACCAAAGGGCATAACAAGATAGTCAAAGTGCCCGAATCTGATAAGAAAGGCTGTTTTCCACTCATCAACCTCTCGGATATGGATCAAGTTGTAGGCACCACGGAGGTCTAGTTCAGTGAAGATTACAGCAGATCCTAGTCTTTGGAAAAGTTCGGGCACAAGAGGCAATGGATAACGGGTCTTGTTTAACTCCCGGTAATCGAAACAAGGCCGTAGAGAATGGTCTGTTTTCTCAACAAAGACTTGCCGGAGAGATACACGGGTGGATAAAACCTTTCTTGAGGTTCTCATCGATATGGGTCTTTAGGGTTTCCAGCTCCTGCTCTGTTAGTGGGAAAATTCTCCCGAAGGGGACTTCAGTTCCTGGCAGAAGCTCTATCAGGCAGTTGTAGGGTCTATGAGGAGGTAGAGTCTCTGCCTCCTTCTTAGTGAACACATTCAGGAAATCCCAGTAGGGTGCAGGGATTGCCTACTGCAATTCGGAGTCAGTGTCCAGGCAAATGAGCTGAGTAGGTTTTACAGGAGCTTCGTACAAACAGTGCTGCTGACAGTATCCGGAAAGGAACTTGATTTCCCCTGTGGCCCAATCGATGTTAGGATTATGGGCCTGTAACCAAGGTATTCCCAAAAAGATGGGAAAAAGAGGTGAGGAAATGGCATCTAAGCATAGAAGTTCTTGATGGTCAGTGCCCATGGTGGCCAGCAAAGGGACGGTCTCCTGAGTGACAGGACCAGAACTGAGGATGGAGCCATCAGCAAGATGTACAGCAAGGCTCTGGGGCTTTGATCGGAGAGGAATGCAATGGTTTGCAGCGAAAGTTAGGTCAATAAACCAACTGCATCTTCCAGAGTCAATTATGACTGGGACTGGTATATCCTTTTTGCGAAGCTGTAGGATGACAGAGAGAGCAAGGTGAGAAGTAGGTTTAGGCAAGTCAGATGGATGCTTTGGAGAAGTTGGAAGAGACTTACGTGTCTTGTTGGGACAAGCTCTCACGTAGTGGCCGGGTTTACTGCAATACATGCACAGGTTATTGCCTCTTCGGTGTTGCCGTTCTTCCGGAGTGAGGGATGGATGGAGGAGACCAAGCTGCATTGGTTCGGAGGTGTCGAGTACCAGAGAAGGAGGTGCAAGGGGGGTTGGCCTGAAAGAGCTGGTAGCACTAGGGACCGTCTGAAGGGCCCAGATAGGGCTAAATTGACTGGTGGTCTTCTCAGAACAGCATTCCCTGAGGTGTCGGTCAATTTGGATAGAGGGCTGGGGTATTCTGACCCGTGCCAGCTCGTCCTTAATTGAATTTGATAGTCCCATGTGGAATTGGTAACGCATGGCAGTGTCATTCCATTCTGTATCGGAACGCCATCGCCTGAATTACACCACATAATCCTCAACTGCCCTACACCCCTGTTGTAGGGCATGCAAGGCGGCCTCATCGGTCGCTTTTAACTGGGGGTCCTCATATAGTTGGGACATGGCAGCAAAGAAAGTATCCAGATGATCGAGGGAAGTTGGCTTCTGCTCCATGAGGTGGTGGGCCTAGGTCTGTGGTTCCCCAGACAAGAGGGAAATCACGAAGACCACCTTAGTCGCTTCCAAGGAGAAGGTACGTGGTTGCAAGGCAAAGTAGAGCTCGCAGCGTTGTGTAATGACCGGTACTTACTGCGATTTCCAGAAAATATTTTGGGTGTAAGTACCCTGGGCTCAGGAGGTAGCATTACTACAGAGGGTGCTGATGCAGGTCAGGCAGCGGAAACACTTTGAGGGTGTGTAGCAGAAGACAGAACCTGGATTTGTCCTTCCAACCTAGTGTAGCCTTCTTGAGGGTTCTTCACAGCTTGTGTGAGACCCACCAGGTGTCTACACAGTTCCTCCATGGGGGAGGTTCCCTGCTCTGGCTCGGACATGGCTGTCTGATACTGTCAGGCTTCAAGTATCTGACTGATGAGCCTGAGATAGCAGGGGAAGGCCTCCCTTACGTGTCTGGTTCGCGGACCCTGATAGTATAGACAGGAGGCACGGGAGCGCAGAGTGGTATGAGAGCCTGGCGGGTTACTGCAGGACGAAAGGCCCAAAGGTCTCGATGCAGGTGAATTAGTGATCACCAGGCAGCTGGACGCTGGCAGCGGATGCAGAGCAGGAGCTGAGCAGGCAAATTCAATCACAGGCACAGTCGGCAACAGATAGGCAGTGCAGTACAAGGAGTCAGGCAAGTTCAAAGTCCGGGTCACAGGCAGGGTTGGCAACAGGTGAGCAGCACGGTACAGAGGAGCAGGCAGGTTCTAGGTCAAAGACAAGCCGGGGTCGGAGGCAAGCAGAAGACAGGATAATCCAAAGGTCAAGCCGGGTAGTCAGGAGATCAGATGCTCAGGCAACGTAACGGGTGGTAGGATACAGGGAGCTGAAGATCGGACAGCACCAAGCACAGTGCAGGGACAACCTAAATAGGCTGATTGATGCCATGCACAGGCGCACGCCCGCGAGCCCAGTGTGCACCCCAGGGCACCCAGTACTGCATCCACTCTGAGAACTTCCCTGACATAACAGCTGCAGAATGTGATAGAATAGGGTGGCTGCTCTCCAGTCTTTCTTGATGTCTGCCTCCTTGACCCCTCACCTTCAGTTTCCGCCTCTGCTTTATCTGGCACCCAAGTTACATCATTGACTTCATCATCATCCCCATCTCCTCCATCATTATCATTACCACTGGAGATAACTTGGCAATACGCTGCGGCTGGGGAACATGAATGCCAATTTGTCTACCAGTGTTCTCCCCTCTGATTAAGAGTGTGCATGTCTCCTGGTGTGGAAGAGCATTGATTAGTGTGCTCTGCCTTGTGTGCTGGAGAACTACAGGTAAAAGTTAGCTTTTAAACAGCTTGTATCTGTGTGGTGTACTTGTGTAAGCAGCTGTTGTATAGACTGGTTGAGCAACTTCAGTGTAGACGAATTAGCATATCAATGGAAGTCATTAAAGATTCTATTAGAAAACATGCCTGTGTTAAATTCAATACTATGACAGAAAATTACCTTTTGGAATTATGTAATATTAATAATGATCAGATAAAACATAAAAAGTCTTCGAAAATAGGCAGGAAAGCCAAGATGGCCAATGTAGTATGCATGTTATTGAAAATTAAAGACTTTGTGATAGTGAGAGAAGTCCAATGGTGTACTGAGAGAAAGCAATTCTTGGAGCAGGTACAAAGTGTAACTGAGAATATAGTAGCAATGGTTGCAAAGGCAAATGTTGCTGATCATATTGAACAATTAGTGACCGAGAAATGTATTGGAACAGAGATTGGATGAGTTGGAGGAAACCCGAATGTTGAAGGAACAAAGTATCGCATCGTTAGGATAGAGAGAGGCTGGGAATGAAACTGCGATAGTATTACTTAAAAGAGAGTTACAAGAATGTAAAACTCAACTAGCCCAAAAAGATCATACCATTCTATCTTTGAAAGCACAGGCAGCCAGTATATTCGGCTGACAATCCTGAAGAATCCCCAAATCAGACTTCTTCTCTCTTTACTTCTGCGTCAGAAAAAATTGGGCAAGGAATAGAAAATATAAAAAGGAAGGTACCACCCAATCCACAACACTCTCCATACAAGATCACACAAATCTGTGCCAGATATTGGAAAAATTTTACGCTAGCGGTTCACCCATTAGTCCCTCAAACAGGCTAGAAGCCATGGTGGCACAGTATATTTTAAACAATAGGGATGCATGCACAATCCTCTGTGCATGGCTTCCATTGTAACTGTGTTAAAAACTGCAACCACCAGTCGGAAGTCACAGAGGTCTATCTCCCAAGTTAAACTCAACTTGGGGAAACTCAGGAGATAGAATGAGGGAAATGCAGTGCATAATGAGAGGAAGAGATACTAGGGGTTCAGACACCCTGGAAAATACAAAATTCAGTAGGGGAATCAATGTTGGAGATCTGAGTGAGGAATATTTAAAAAAGAGTGCGGTAACTGTGCTTGAAAATGATTCAGTGGAGAATCCTGATTAGTCTATTGCTAGAGAATACTCAGACAATGAAAGTGTAAAATCTGTTCATTCCAATCATAGTGATGTTAAGCAGCAATGTGAGTCTCCAGCGCCATATGCT
This sequence comes from Lithobates pipiens, assembly GCF_037356315.1. Classification (NCBI taxonomy): domain Eukaryota; kingdom Metazoa; phylum Chordata; class Amphibia; order Anura; family Ranidae; genus Lithobates; species Lithobates pipiens. Next base: position 570,986,476 of record NW_027507903.1, read on the forward strand.
CAGAGAAGGGCCTATTGTCAGGGCTGGGCTCAGCCCTTCCTTCTGTGAACTGGCCACTCAGCTGTTGGCTAATTGCTAGCTCCTATCTCTCAACAGTCACTCAGCTGTTGATGATCCTGCTCATCAGTCCTGCCTACTTAAGACATGCACTCCAGAGGAGCTCTGCCTTCGACCCTGGTCACATCCTGAACCTACATTACCTTATATCCTTGAGGTTGATGTTTCTGAGACTGAGACTGGCGCCCTTCTGTCTCAATGTCCTACCTCTGAGAGCGCTATGCATCCTTGTGGCTACTTTTCCAAGAAATTGTCACCTGCAAAGTGCAATTATGAGATTCGTGACAGAGAGCTGTTGGCGATCATTTTAGCCCTGAAAGAATGGAGACATCTCCTCGAAGGTACCACTGTGTACCACTATTGTCCGTACTTACTGACAATAAGAATCTCACATTCTTGTCTGAAGCTAAACACCTCTCTCCCAGAAGGGTGCGATTGGCTCTTATCTTGTCAAGTTTCAATTACATTGTCTCATTCTTAGCCATTACTAAGAATGTAAGGGCTGACGCCTTGTCATGACAATCTTCCTCCACTTCCAAGTTGGAGTCGGTTTTGGTTCCTGTGATCCCTCCTGATCGTATTTTAGCTACGGTTTGCACCAGTCTCACTTCTCCTTTGGGTGACAAAATTCTTGCTGCTCAGGTCCATGCTCCTCCTGAGAAACCTTGTGACCACTGCTTTGTCCCCGAGAGTCTCCATACTGCCGTGTTTCAGACTTACCATTCTCCCAAGGCAACTGGCCACCCTAGGAAGAATCAACTAATTTGGGCTATTTCCCAACAATTCTGGTGGCCTAGTCTATGTGCTGATGTAACGGCCTTCGTAGCTGCCTGTTCCGTGTGTGCTCAGAGTAAGACTCCATGACACCTTCCAGTGGGCCTCCTACAACCCATACCCAATTGAGAGATGCCCTGGACCCACCTGTCTATGGATTTCATTGTGGAGTTACCCAACTCTCAAGGCAACACCGTTATATTTATGATGGTTGACCGGTTCTCAAAGATGTGCCATTGTATTCCACTTAAGAAGTTGCCCACGTCTAAGGAACTGGCTTCCATTTTTGTTCGGGAGATCTTTCTCTTACATGGGCTACCAAAGGTGATTATTTCGGACAGGGGGAAGTCAGTTTGTGTCCTGGTTCTGGCGAGCCTTTTGTGCACAGTTGGGAACACAGCTTGTTTTCTCCTCTTCATATCACCCGCAGTCTAAAGGGGGTGCAGAATGAGCCAATCAGTCCTTGGAGCAATTCCTATGTTGCTATATTTCTGACCATCATAACAACTGGTCAGACCTATTACCGTGGGCAGAGTTTGCTCACAACAGTTCCTTGAATTCTGCTTCCCGATTGTCCCCGTTTATGGTGAATTATGGTTTCCAACCTTCCATGTTGCCTGACTCGTTTGTTCGACAGAGTATTCCTGCGTTAGAGGAGCATCTCAGTGGTCTTTGTTCCACTTGGGCACAAGTCCAGGAGGCTTTGCATCATGCTAATGATAAGTATAGACTCCATGCTGACTGCAGACGCCTGCCTGTGCCTTATTACCAGATTGGGGACAGGGTCTGGCTGTCATCTCGTAACCTCCGACTGAGTTCGTACCTCTGTTTATTGGGCCATTCCGTATTCTTTGCAGGATTAACTCAGTGGCTTACGTATTAGACCCTCCTTCTAATATGTGTATTTTGAATGTATTTCATGTCTCCTTATTAAAACCTTTGGTCTTCAACCTCTTTACCACCTTGGTGCCACGTCCTCACCCTGTACAGGTTGAGAACCATGAGGAGTAGGAAGTACAGTCCATCGCTGACTCCCATAGGTTCCGTGGGAGCATAGAGTACCTGGTGCATTGGAAAGGGTATGGTCCAGAGAAACGCTCTTGGGTCTCATCCTCGGACATACATGCCGCCGTCCTCCTCCATGATTTCCATAGATGTTTTCCCCTCAAGCCTGGTGTTCCTCTGAGGGGGAGGGGTCGTTGAGGAGGGGGTACTGTCAAGGTTGAGCTCAACCCTTCCTTCTCTGAGCTGGCCGCTCAGTTGTCGGCTAATTGCCAGCTCCTATCTCTCCACGGTTATTCAGCTGTTGATGATCCTGCTCGTCAGTCCTGCCTACTTAAAGTGGTTGTAAACCCTTACAAACCACTTTGACTTACAGGTAAGCCTAGATTAAGGCTTACCTGTAGGTCCAAGAAATATCTCCTAAACCTACAAGGAGATATTTGCCAAAACACAGGCACTGCTGTGTAGACAGCAGCATGCAAGCGCACTGAGCGCGCTGCAGTTAATGGTGATATGCCTCGAGTGGCAGCTGCCGTGCGCATGCGCGCAACTGACGTCATCACGGCTCAGTCGAATGACAGCGCCGGAGCAGCGAGATCCACCAAGAAGATGGAGGCTCCGTACACAAGGGGACAGCGGTGACTTCGCTGGCTCCTGTGTCAGGTAAGTGACACATAATGGACTAACACATAGTTGACTTCCTCTTTAAGCCATCCAGTCCAGAGGTGCTCTGCCTTCGCCTTGGTCACATCACAAGAAACTATCTCCTGCATTCCTGTTTAATGACTGGCATTGGTGACATCTCTTCTGGCTCCAGATCCTGCTTGCTGTTCCACTACATTGATCTGACTATCCCTGACTATCCATTCCGGTTACTGAACTTTGTTTTGACTATGTTTGTTCTTTTTACTTTTATTATTAAACAAGTGTGATTTAACTGTACTTCTGTCTTGGTCTGATTTCATGGTTTCTGACACCTATGCAGGGAGACCAGTGCTCAGGTGCTTTGTTTGTAAAAAGGGGGTCACATCGCTAGGTATTGTTTGGTGGCTAATAATGATATGCAAAGGAAATACCCTAAAACTACACCAAGGCGTTATGAAGTTTATTCTGCCAGATGGGGTATGGGGTAGCAATCCAAGGCATAGAAGCCATACTAATGAAACCCTTTTCCCTTTTAAGACCCAAATGTGGAGACTACAAACTCAAAATCATCAATATGTAAAACAGTTGCATAAAGTCAAAATGGAGGCAGCCGAATGGTCATTCAAATATAGCACTGGGGAAAACAAGGTTAGCAGCCCTTAGTGAGTTGCATGGATGGTAAGAATTTTCTTAATGTTGTTAATGTTTCTTTGCTATGAATAAGGTTTAGATGTGAGTTTCAGAGATGTGCCCTTCATGTTTGGAGTATTATAGAGGACCTTGATATATTTTTAGCATTTTCAAGGATAAGCCTCTGGATTGCTATTCTATTAAATTTTTTATTTTTTTGGTTATAATTATTATGTTTTTCATTTTGTTTTTTTCAATTTTTTTTTTATGTTTTTGTTTTTTTAATTTGTAATTTTTGTCTTTTTAATTTGTAATTTTTGTCTTTTTAATTTTTCTTCTTCTTCTTTTTACATTGGTGACCTTTTGCCCTCCTCATAATTGTGTCAAAAAAACGCTGCAAAATCGCTGTAAAAAATGCTGCAAATCGCTGTAAAATCACGCAATTTTCTGCCTGAAAATGCTACGTTCAGGTGTGAATGGGGCCTAACTGACAATTGCGCGGTCATGCGACATTGTACCCAAACAAAATTGACGTCCTTTTTTCCCCACAAACAGAGCTTTCTTTTGGTGGTATTTGATCGCCTCTGTGATTTTTTTGCGATATAAACAAAAAAAAAGCGAAAATTTTGAAAAAAACGCATTATTTTTTACTTTTTGCTATAATAAATATCCCCCAAAAATATACATAACATTTTTTTTTTCCTCAGTTTAGGCCGATATGTATTCTTCTACATATTTTTGGTAAAAAAAAATCCCAGTAAGCGTATATTGATTGGTTTGCGCAAAAGTTATAGCGTCTACAAAATAGATAGATTTATAGCCTTTTTTTTTTTTACTAGTAATGGCGGCGATCTGCGATTTTTATCGTGACTTTGACATTATGGTAGACACATCGGACAATTTTTACACATTTTTGGAACCACTGGCATTAATACAGCAATAGGTGCAATTAAAAATGCATTGATTACTAGAAAAATGTCACTGGCAGTGAAAGGGTTAACACTAGGGGCGGTGAAGGGGTTGACTATGTTCCCTGGGAGGTGATTCTAAATGAAGAGGGAAAGACTAACTACAGGAATTGACAGATCATGGTTCCTAGCTAATAGGAACACACAATCTGTCAATCCTGTCAGAACAAAACAGGGAAGTGTGTGTTTACACACACTTTTCCCTGTTCTGTGTCTCCTGGTCACGATCGCTCGTGTGCAGCGGGTGCGCACGCCTGTTATCCAGACCCTGCGAGATCATCTACAGTATCGTGATTTGCCATAGGGGAGCCAGCCTGCCGCAGTAAAACTGCGGTGGCTGGTCCGGAAGCGGTTAAGATACAGATAGATGCATTGTTTTTTTAGCATTTAAAATGAGAATTTTTGAGAAGTAACGTTCACGTTCATTTTTTGTTCTTACTATGGGGACCCATTTTAGAGTAGGTTCAGCCTAAAGAAATCATGGTTGTTTTGATAATTTGTTTAGAGTTGCAGAAGCCAGGAATACTAAATTCCTGTGTTCCAAGGAGGGAACCATAAGTAAACAAACAAGCGAGTAGGTATTGTGGATAAGAATTTGATCCTGCTCTTGTTTTTCACTTCCAGAATCCTGGTGGAGCGAGATTGGAAAGGTTTCTGGAACAGAGATGAAAGATGTTCATCTGGTTGGCAGTTTGTCTGTGCCCACCACACCACAAATTTGTTCTGAAAAACATTCAGGAGAGAAGGGACAAGCGAAAAGATTCAGATTGATACTTGCAATATAAAGTTTATTTTTCTTATGGACAATTTAGTGCTAATGCTGAATCTGAAAGACTTTGCCCAGCAACGAGACTTGTGAAACATTTTGCCGGAATCTCTCCTGTCATTTATGAATGCAAACGTACTGTAAATACAAGTGCAATGGGTTGGAGGTTGGGGAAGGAATATAACCCAATCCAATCCTTCAGAACAAGAAATGTAAATGTTTTTTTTTTTTTTTTTATAGAGGGAGGAATTGAAAGAAGGAAAGGTTTTTAATTTAACTGAAGTAATATGGTACAGGTACCCAGGAGACTGGCATTTATGCATAATAATGTTGAGAGGTTGGCAGAGAGTGTGATGGTACAGGACAGAAATCTGCCATGGGCTCTGGCATCCAAGCAGGGGCAGGTGGAATTATCAACCAACATCAAACTGATTGTACAGTCTCTGTGTGAGGGGCAGTGGCCTTATAAGTTAGCATCACAGCTCAGTAAGATTTTGCCAAAACACATCTCTTACACGAATCCACGGTGGTAGTCGAATGCCTGGATAGGCTGTGCTAGTTTGGATTATGAGAAATGTTGTGCTTCCTCATTGATCCCATATACAGAAGTGCAGACTTGGTCTGTATATTTGGTGCCATCAATGGGCTTACTGACTGAGGATTCTACCTTGTTGCATCTGAGGCTAAATTACCCACATGTGATCAGAGAGGATGGAAGCTGGAGGCAGGCTGATATTTCCCTCTGTCGGAAGCATGATCATGATGTCCTTTGTATGCCAGGTCAATACATGGTGGTGAATGAGAAATGTTGGAAAGATTTCACTCTGTGTTCTGTATGGAGAGATCATTGCTGGGAAGGAAGCACCTGGGTATTATTTGGGACATAGACGAGTTTGTTTCTTTGTCCTAAAGGATACCGATGTAATGGTAGTCATGGAACTGGAGAAATAGAATCGGGGGGGGGGGGGGGGGGGCTATGGACTTTTTAGGCATCGTAGACAAGAATAACAATATTGTAAATAAAAAATAAATAAATAAATTTTATTGCTTAAAACATATATATTATTTCATACAAAGCTCTGGTTAAAAACTATATTTCACAATAATGATCATATGAATAACATTCGATATAGTTACCGCTACTATAACCCGTCCATGTTTCAGAAAACAATATAAAGTTAAGAAATAATTCACAATTGAATCAAAAATTCCAGTAGATCAGTGACGGAACAGTATTAGCGGTATAGTGTATACATTTCATGAAGAAGGCTCAACATGTTTTGCGTGTTATACACGCTTCTTCTGGAGCTTGAATTATTGTGACTAGCAGAGAAACACAAAAAACAAAATCAACAACAAAAAAAATAATAATTAACAAATTCATATATCTATACATACATATATTTGTACATCAAATTTTTTTATAATAGTAAAGATATATGCATCAAGTGTCTCGAATGTTGGAAAATGCAGGGAGCTCAACATTAGGGGGAGGAGGAGATAAGGAACATAAAGTCACCATGGGGGCGTGTATAACATAGTTACATCGATAACAGAAACTTACTTAGAAAGCTGCTTATCGGGATATATCAAGTTCTTGAAAGTCACCCACCAGGGGGCATTCAAATTCCAAAGGTAGCCAATAGCCAACGTGTCAAACAACAAATTGAACTCTATATACCAGACCTCCGTCCAAATAGATAGATTTCTCGGAGTAGCCTATGGATAAGGAATATATAAAATAATATTCATTTTCTCACATGTAATTACAACATGCAAGAAACGAAAAATACTGATTTAGTTCATATTAACCATTACGTTTAGTCATATTTATAGTACTTAATATTTAATGGCCCCTATTAAAGAGTATATGACCATATCATAGATATGTAATATTCACATTAATACCACAAAGTAGCCCGATATGAACAATCTTAATTAGTAGTTAACAAATAATCAATTTGTCAAAAAACTCACCGAAGTTAAAGTACAATAGGAGCAAAGTTCCCTGACATCCAGGAAAAAGTGCAATCCTAGGACATACAGCCCATAAACTATGGTAAAATCCTCACAATGGATAGAGAGTATTAACCCCTCCCAAAAGGAAAAATTTTGTTTAGCGATTAGTATAAAACCAGCGGAACATCTGAAAATAATCACATCATTTTTTGTTTCTTGCATGTTGTAATAACATGTGAGAAAATGAATATCATTTTATATATTCCTTATCCATAGGCTATTCCGAGAAATGTATCTATTTGGACGGAGGTCTGGTATATAGAGTTCAATTTGTTGTTTGACACGTTGGCTATTAGCTACCTTTGGAAATTGAATGCCCCCTGGTGGGTGACATTCAAGAACTTGATATACCCCGATAAGCAGCTTCCTAAGTAAGTTTCCGTTATAGATGTAACACTGAAATACCGCTGATGTGCCAAAATTTGTGGTAGGAAAGACATATAAAATGTTAACTGTAATGTGGATAAGGGCACTGTAACTGGCATAGATGCACTCTGAAAGAATAGCTGAGTCCTGTGTAATATCCCCTGACAGGTACCTCTGAATCAAGCAATGGTCAAAGGTCTCTGTACAGGAACTATAAATAGTCAGTCTTTAGTCCTGAATCTTCAGCCGTTTAACATTGTGGCCCAGTGTTACTATTGGCACTCATAAGAATAATCACACTAAGGCTCGCAGGCAGTAACAGAGCTGTAAGCTGTGTAGTCAGTTCTTAATGACTTAGTCTCTAGTGATAGGAACAAGACACAGCTACAAGGCCCTCTCACCATGCCCAGCAACATAGTAATGGCAGTGATCTGCAATTTTTAGGGGGACTGTGACATTATAGTGGACAGATGGGACACTTTTGACTCTTTATTGAGAATATTGACATGCGTTTGGAGCTAAAAATAGGCACTGATTACTGTATAATAGTTACTGGCAGGGAAGGGGTTAACACTAGGGGCAATCAAGGGGTTAAGGTTTCCCTAGGGACGTGTTTCTAACTTTGGCGGCAGTGTACTGACAGGGAGTAGAGAGAGATCACTGTTCCTGATCTCGCTCTACTTCCCTGACAGAATGGGGATCTGTCTGTTTACATTAACAGATCCCTGTTCTGTCTCTCTCTGGAATGATCAGGGGTCACCAGCGGCCACCAACCACGTGCAATGTCTCCGACGTTGCACCGGCGGTGCACGTGAACTCCCTAGAGCTCTTAACGGCGATTCGCGCAGCCGTTAGTATAACTGCATTGACTGTTCGACAAGGTGTTAAGCTGCACAGAGGGGAAGCTCAAGCTTGCAGCTGCATACACAGCCTGGCGCTCCTCTAAGTCTGCAGGGCAGCACAGCAGCCAGGTGGGAGGAAACACATTCCACTCTACACACCATGCTGTGGGCTACAGTGGAACATTTCACAGTATTGACACATTCCAGCATCCTGGTTTTGGCTGTGATGCATTCTCCCTGTCTGCCTGTCTACCTGTAAGGTGATTGATGTAGCCAGTCTCTGGGTAGAGACCAAACCTGATTTAAGCTTGCCAAGCCTGCAGTCTCATGCTTGCGATAGCATCTGTAACATCTGCTCCAATCTCCCTGTTTATCTGCACTGCTGTTTGTATTCCCCTGTTTATGACCTCAGATTGACTATTCTAAACCCTACCTTCTGTGGACTGTCATTGAACCATTTTGCCTGTTTGCCAACTGCAAGTACTTGTTTGCTGTGTTCAGTTTGTGGCTGCCCTGACATGGTAGCCAGGCACTATTGCATTGTGCATAAGACTTAGGGGCAACCAAGTACTGGTAGGCCTGCTTGCCTTATGGGAAAGGGGGCTTCTATAGGTGAAGAACACAGAGGCCAGCTATAGTGCCTGACCACCTGCGCTAGCGGTAAGCATAACATGATCCTGAATTTCACATTATTTGACTTCTTGTTAAGTATTTCATTTGTGTTGTGTTGCTTTGGAAGCTTATGTTTCAATGATCAAATACACCCACCTCTTTTTCTGATCTAAAACATTCTACAGAGTGCAAATGATTCTAATAATTCTTTCCTTTGCAAATGTGTTTTGCATTTTTGATTTAGTTACTTCAAAACTTCAACTTTTCCATTTGGTTTCTGTAATTTTAACAAACCGCTGTGTAATATAATACAGTATGAATACGCAAAAACACTTGCGAACAAATGGGAGTTGTGTTAAGTACCAACTTATTCACCTGCTGTGTAGTGAAAGGTGTTAACAAGCTTACTGTTAACTTTTGCAATCTGGCAGATCACAATTCTTCTGAAAATTACAGTTGAACATATTGTCCAATTGCTATCACATTATTAGAAAGATAATAATTAAGGGGAGGCTTGCCAAACGTTCTGTAAATTAATTTATATCTAAGTGTGTAAGGAGAAAGGGTGGTCCTCTCTGGAATAGCGATACAACTCTAGAGGACATACAGCCGTGTGTTAAAAAGTATGCCTCCCTGCTTTTAAACTCAAAAGGTTTTACTTTCATTCATTCTTTGCTTTAAGGTAAAAAACTTCCAGTACCTGTTCCCCCCTCACACTTACTTGAGTCCTCTCATGCTCCAGCACCACTGCTCCCTCTTCCTGGTCTCACTGGAAACTCTGAGAGCAGCCGGCGCTATAGGCCCCTGCTGCTGTCCATCAAATCCTGTGAGGAGGGAGCCAGAGGGGATATTGTCAGGGCAGGCTTAGCCCTTCCTTCTCTGGGCTGGCTGCTCAGCTGTCGGCTAATTGCCAGCTCTTATCTCTCTCCACAGTTACCCAGCTGTTCCTGATCATGCTCATCAGACCTGCCTACTTAAAGCTGTCCAGCTCACTTCATCTCTGCCTTCGCCTTGGTCACATCACAAGAAACCATCTCCTGCGTACCTGTTTAAAGACTGGCTTGCTGACATCCCTTCGGCTCCTTATGCTGCATGTTGTTCCTTCACTTGGATCCCTGACTTCTGGCCTGGCTGATTACACGATCTGGTTATTGAACTCTGACCTGGCTGACTACTCGATCCGGTTACTGGACTCTGGCTATGCTTTGACTATGCTTACTCTATTTACCTTTTTTTTTTTTTATTAATAAGTGTGATTTAATTGTACTTCTGTCTTGGTCTGATTCATGGTTTCTGACAGACACACAGCTTGGCTGAGGAGTGCACCTGCACAGGGGCCCCCAAAGCACATAGCTTGCTAATGGGGCAATAGTAGGAAGAAGGAGCGGACAACGCCGGAAGGGGACTCCAGAAGAGGAGGTAAGCGGACGATTTGTGCAGTAGAACTTTAAATATTGTTGACTTTTTTTTTTTAACACATTTGAAAATGGCAAATGTTAGATCTTCAAATAGTGTCTACAGATAAAAGTAATATACTTGAATAAAAATATTCAACTATACTATCAATAATTGTAATTGTGTACCATGGAAAAGGCAAGTACACCCTTGCCCTCAGAAGCTGGAATTACCCCACTTTAGCTGAAATTACTTTTTTTAGGCTGTTGGATTTCCTACTATGCTTCAGGCCCTGAAGATGCAAAGGGGCCTCAAACAATAACCTTTTCACAACCATGCTTCACAGGTTACATGAGTTTCTTCTCATGAAATGCTGGTTTGTGCCAAACATGTCCATTATTACTGTGGCCAAGCCACTCTGTTCAAATTCGCAATTGTTCAAAAGCAAACTGTAGTCTTGCTCTAATGTTCATTTTGGAAAGCAAAGTTTTTTTTATTTATGGCATATCTCACATGCAGGGTAAATTTATCTTTCTGTAGATACATGCACTTTGACATGTAGGGCTTTTAGGCAGGTGCAGGCTGACCTCTCTACACGGGTGGTGCTTTTGCCTCTGCCTTGTAGGGGGACAAAAGGCATATCTATTCCTCTAAGGGCTCCTCACACCCATCATGTGGGCTGCTGTCCAATTGGACTCTGCCACCTAGGTGACCCCATATTTAGTGAGGGCAATGCTTACAAAAAGCCCTGGCTCACTGTGGTTGGCATGCATTCTGAGGTGAGAGACAGGAACCCACTTGATAGGGAAAGTGAGCTTAGCTTAGGGAAATGTTCCAGAAGGGGAAGGACAGCTTAAGAATTATCACAGGGCTCCTTGGGGAATTTTCCTCTACAGGGCTCACTGCATCTGCCTCCCAGCTGCTCCCTGCACCAGGTGCTTCCTGGGACTTGCTCTTGGAAAGACTCTGCTGTTGTATCTGAACTGGTGTACCAATATACTACACTTTCTTGAACACTGTATGTGCTATACCTTCCCTCCGGGTGCCTACTGTCTGGGTCTTTTCCTACCACTCAGCCTAAACGCTACCTTGGGAGTAGCTGCAGGATTGCTTGGGTACTTCTGCCCTAACACCAAAACACCATGTACAACACTGTAGAGCAGTATCAACGAAGGTGATTGGTGGCAATGCAAATAACTGTAATGATAGTTGAAATGTCTGTCTAATATTATCCAACCTTATCTGGCTATTGGGCATTGAAAGATGAGCTCAGTTCTGCTGTCATTGGAGCCCTTTCATTTACTCATGTTTTAGTGCTCACTTTACGATTTGTAGTTCACTGAGTAAAAGGAGAATTTAAAAGTTACTTCTCAAAGCAAACAGAATAATAATAACAGCACACAGTACATCAAAGTGGCCAATAAGCCTCTCACCCCTCTTACATTCAGTTGAAATCCTTCCAGATTCAGTCTGATTTGGCAATGGCTGCTTCTGTATTCATGATGGTTTAAGATAGAACTAGGCTGCAGTTCATGAGTGTAAACAGACAAAACATAGCCGGCCAGTTGTTCTTGGCGGCAGCCCTGAGCCCCTGTACACCTCGGCTCACAGTGTCCTCCCTGAGCAAATGCATCCCTCTTCCCTGGACTCACTGTTGTTTAGCCCGCAGGTCCAGCAGATCTTCTCAGACAGTAGGTGAATTTAAGCATGGCTGCACCAGTGGCCAACATAAATTCCCCTTGTTGGGACTTTATACAGCATTATCATAGTAACACATACATATATGGGTGGCACAGTGGTGTAGTGGTTAGCACTCTCACCTAGCAGTAAACGAGGGTCACTGGTTCAAATCCCAACCAGGACACTACCTGCCTGGAGTTTGCATGTTCTCCCTGTGCTTGCATGGGTTTCCTCCCACACTCCAAAGACATGCAGGTAGGTTAATTGGCTTCTGTCCAAAATTGGCCTTAGTATATGAATGGGGACCTTAGATTGTGGGCTCCTTGAGGGTAGGGACCAATGTGAGTGTGCAATGTACAGGGATAGTGGTAGACACTCACTCAAGATGGGCTGGTGTCTTTATTCAACCTTACTAACTATGAAACTATATATGTTTTGCTTTGTTTTTTTTTTAAGTAAAAACATTTTTTATTTGTACAACATCAAAGGTTTAAACAAAAATGTTGACATACACCAAAAAAAGTATGACATACACCATTGCTCAATTGTGACTGTCCTGAGTAGCATAGAAGATACACATTGTCTTCTGTTGCCCTACATGTTTAAGAAAAAAATAGTCTCCTTAATGAGGGGTGTATGAAAGGATCATATCTCTATAATGTAATTATGAGCTTATATCTTAATAGTACTAAACAGCAATTTAAATATAAACAAATGTATTTATAAGAATCAATTACGATCAGATGGACAATAGTAAGCAAAACATTGCTGTACAGAGTTAAAAACATGCAGTGGTCTTTTGTCCTTCCCAGTACCCACCAGAATTGTTATCAAGATCCTTAACCACTTGTCAACTGCCCCACGGTCATATACTGCGGGGCGGCAGCTCTCGCTCTTCCGGGTCTGTCCACTGGGACTCGCTGAAAAGACATACATTTTATTTGGGTACAGTGTTGCTTGACCGTGCATTTGTCAGTTAAAGCAACGCAGTACCATATTGCAAAAAAAAATGGCCTGGTCATGAAGGGGGGTAAACCTTCCCGGACTGAAGTGGTTAAACCCCCACACCAAGAGAGATGGGGGTAAGGTACAGGGGAAGGAAAGAGAGAGATCAATGACCACTGAGGCCTGGACTTTCACACTGGAACGGTGCGCTAGCCAGACGGTAAAAAAGTCCTGCTAGCAGCATCTTTGGAGAGGTGAAGGAGCGGTATATTCACTGCCTAAACCGCTCCTACCCATTGAAATCAATGGGGCAGAGCAGCTATACCACCAGCAAAGCGCCGCTACAGCGGCGCTTTGCGGGCGGTTTTAACCCTTTTTGGCTAGCGGCCGAATAGCGCCACTAAAACGATGGTAAAGCGGCGCTAAAAATATCGCCTCTTTACTGCTAACACCAGCGGCGGCTCGGTGTGAAAGGGGTCTTACTTTCCTGTTCTGCAGACATAACAGGAAGTGATGATACAATTCTCCAAAGTAAGGGAAAATGCAATGCAGACAGTTGTCCCAGGAACAGGTGTCCTCATTGGAAGATTTCCTCTCTATAGCTTTTCTGTTGATTTTCCTATAACTTTAATGGTCACTAGAACAAATTGGGAAGGCTACTTTACAGAGGGGACACATAAAACACAAGAAAAAACGTTTTTTCTATTCAAACAAAAATAAATAAACATGTTGCCGTTTTAAATACACTTTAGGGTTGATTTACTAAAACTGGAGAATGGAAAATCTGGTGCAGCGATGCATAGAAACCAATCAGCTTCAATATGTTTTTTCTTTGTTTGTTTGTTAAAGCTTAAAGTGATTGTAAAGGAGACATTTTTATAAAAAAAAATAACAAACATGTCATACTTACCTGCTCTGTGCAGTGGTTTTGCGTGTATAACACGCACCTTAAATTTAAGAGGGAAGTTTCAGGGAAAAAAAACATTTATTTTAAATTTTGAAGCATTTTGAAGCAAAATAATGGTCAGTACTCATCAATGCAGCCTGATTAGTGTCTGCCCATCTGCAGCCTCAATGCAGCCTGATTAGTGCCCATCTGCAGCCTCAATGCAGCCTGATTAGTGCCCATCTGCAGCCTCAATGCAGCCTTATCTGTGCCCATCTGCAGCTTCAACGCAGCCATATCTGTGCCCATCTGCAGCTTCAATGCAGCCTGATCTGTGCCCATCTGCAGCTTCAATGCAGCCTGGTCTGTGCCCATCTGCAGCTTCAATGCAGCCTGATCTGTGCCCATCTGCAGCTTCAATGCAGCCTGATCTGTACCCATCTGCAGCTTCAATGCAGCCTGGTCTGTGCCCATCTGCAGCTTCAATGCAGCCTGATCTGTGCCCATCTGCAGCTTCAATGCAGCCTGATCTGTACCCATCTGCAGCTTCAATGCAGCCTGGTCTGTGCCCATCTGCAGCTTCAATGCAGCCTGGTCTGTGCCCATCTGCAGCTTCAATGCAGCCTGATCTGTGCCCATCTGCAGCCTGATCTGCGCCCATCTGCAGCCTGATCTGTGCCCATCTGCCGTCACATCTGCGCCCATCTGCAGACCATCTCCCATCATTGCAGCTGCCCATCTGCAGCCTCTCAGTTGGCAGTCACATACACAGTCCCGCCTCTGCCATTGGTATTGGACCAGCTCCTGTGATTGATAGAACACTGGTCCAATGCCGGTGGTGGAGGCGGGACTTTATGTGTGACATCAGAGCCGAGTGAGAGCCGAGTAAACAGGAGATGATGGCTCGTGAGTTTCGGCGGCACTCGTCCCCCTCCTTCTCCTCCGAGGTACACTATCGGCGTATAACATGCACCCGTGATTTACCCCTTATTTTCAAGGGAAAAAAGTGCGTGTTATGCACCGATAAATATGGTACTTAAAGACCAGCCGCTGCAGTTGTACTGCGACAGGTTGGCTCTATTACATGAATCACCGTCACTGTACATTGCTTCTTGTAATAGATATATCAGGTGTGCACCGCTGCCCCCCAGACCCCGTGCGTGTGGCCATCGGGCGCAATGTCCTCCGGTCACCCGCGATTGCTCCACATAGAGGCAGAACGGGGATCTACCAGTGTAAACACGGCAGATCCCCGTTCCTGATAGGGGAGCTGAGAGTGATCGTCTGTTCTTAGTGATTAGGAACAGCGATCTCTCTCCTCCTCCAGTCAGCCCAGCCCCTATACAGTTAGTAACCCCTCCCAGGGAACACATTTAACCCTTTGATCGCCCCTGGTGCATTTTTATAGCACTGATCAGTGATCACTGTATAAATGTCACTGGTCCCAAAAAAGTGTCAAAAGTGTCAGTTTTGTCTGCCGGAATGTTGCAGTCCCGCTAAAAATCACAAATCGCTGCCATAACTAGTATAAATAAATAAATAAAAATGCCATAAATCTATCTCCTATTTTGTAGACACTATGACTTTTGCGCAAACCAATCAATATTCGCTTATTGCGATTTCTTTTTACCAAAAAATATGTAGAAGAATACATATTGGCCCCTTTTTTTGGAGATATTTATTATAGCAAAAAGTAAGAAATCTTGTTTTTTTTTCTTTTTTCAAAATTGTCGCTCTTTTATTGTTTAAAATAAAAACCGCAGAGGTGATAAAATACCATCAAAAGAAAGCTCTATATGTGTGAAAAAAAGACGTACATTTTTCTTTGAGCTCAGCTTCGCACGACCCTGCAATTGTTAGTTAAAGCGACGCTGTGCAGTATCGCAAAAAATGGCCTGGTCATTAGGGGTAAATCCTTCTGGCCCTCAAGTGGTTAATTGAACAAGCTAAAGTTAGAAGCTGATTGGCTACCGTGCACATCCGCACCAAATTTTTCAGTTCTTAGTAGATCAGCCCCTTTATCTCTGAAATCAGCCCTGTTTAGAATGCTTTTCATACACACGAATCGAAGAGTTTAGAATGTCTCCGTAGAACACAAACCCATGTACAATATAGCTGCAGCAAGCTGACATTTCAGAGGAAGCAGATGGAATCACTTGTGAAAGGTTTCATTTTCTCACCTGAACAGTAAACAGGAATACGGCGCAAGAGAGACACATACCCTATGATTGATGGGGCACTTCTATTGCTGGTAAGGCGAACTGAGAAAGAATAATACGCATTGTTCGAAACCTCCTCCATTGCCTATGGGCCCAGAGATTCCAGATTTCAATAAACTTCAAAGGCATTCTGCCGCAGTACATTGAATATTCCTGTCTTATTCCGATCACCGTCCCTGTTTTATTTCCTTGAAGATGCAGCTGCCATCAACAGCTTTGTTTTTTAACCATCGGATCCCAGTCATGCCATTTAAATCAAATTAACAAACATGTTTATTTATTGCGGTCTGCAATACGTGGCAGCCGATGCTTATTTACTGCACTCTATTCATTGTCCCTGTCTTCCTCTAGACAAGATGGCATAGTCTGCAATAAAAACAACAAACACAAAAGAAAATGATTCTCTATTTATAGGCAGAAAATATTCTCTTTTTTGTACTTTCTCTATTCCTACAAGAATATGCTATTTGGCAGTCAGGCAGCATCATTACTGGCCTAAAGTGCACCTTTCCATTGGCAGATAATTGGGTGCTCTTCGGGTCTTTAGTGTATTTTCAGTGAGTGCACATTTTGAATTATCATTGGCACCACATTTGCTTGAAATATTTTTTTTTCCTTTTAACCTCTTTGCTTTTCCACATTTTTACTACCGTAACTTGTTATCAGAAATAAAAAGGGCATTATTCATCATTTTTACAATACAGGATGGACAATGCAAATCAGTCCTTTTTGAGCCAATTTTGGATCATAAATATGATGTAGTGCCTGGGGACCGTAACCTGCCGATGTATACAGTAGCTACACATTCTATACTGTAATAATTTTATGCTCAGTGTTACAGATCAATCCAAATCAATATGGATGGGAAGCCACCCACATGAAACCTAGATATAGGGTATACGAAAAACGTTTCCAAAAATCCAGAAAGGGGTTTTGGGAGGACATAAAAGGTGGCTCCTCCCTTATGAGTCAGCACAGCATCAGGGAAAAGTTCCCACCCACCTTCCCTATTTGTTTGGTTCAGTTTTTGGATGTATTGGTTTGTCTTGTTTTTTTTCTTTTAAGGACAGGTTTGTGGAATATTGGACGTCGTGGCAGTGGCGGGTGTTTGGTCTTTGCAGGAGAAGGAGGATATTGCAGAAGGAAGAGTTTGAGAATTATCGTTGGTATGGATCCTGATGGTGGTTTCCAGTTAATGGAGGATAGCTGGGAAGTGGTAATGGGGGCACTGCAGTCAGTTTTGTTTCTGAGCCAGCCTGTTGGCGTGAGGCCTATTTATACACTTGGAGAGGTATTGCAGTGCAATATTGTTTTCCCACAGATGGCTATGAAGTTCCTTCAAAGACCAACACTAGGTAGATTTATGGGTTGATTAGCAAATGCCTGTATGTTTATGTTAATTTGAATATATATATATATATATATATATATATATATATATATATTTGTTTAAATAAAGTAGGCTGCTATGGCCTTTTGTTACTCCAAACTTGGTGTGGTCTCAATTAATAAGGTCAAGGTAAGAGGTGGGGGTTAAATAAGTGGTGGGTAGTAACATCTGTTATACAACAGTCATGCGGTACCCCCTTTAAATTATATATACATACAGTGGGGGCCCTTTCATATGGGGTGTGGGGGGGCATCCCCCCCCCCCCGAATCCATGCCTCAAGCCCCTAATCTACATGCAGGGTGCCAGACACATGGATTCCAATGTTTGTTTTTTGTTTTTAGAAGTACATGATTAGAGCCTGAGGCTCTAATTGGCTTCTAAAAAAGGTGCAGAGCACTGCACCCTGAGCCCACCCAGTTGTGTGACAATAGTGAATTAATATTCACTATTGTCTTCCTGATTCTCCTCCTGGCCTATCAGGATGCGGGTCCTAAGACCTGATTGTCTGAGAGGAGAAGCAATCCTTTTGGCCGCCGAGGAGGAGGAGACACAGGGGAAGCCACCGAGAAGGAGGAGATGATGCCGCCGCCTGCCGCCCGGAGGAATAGCCGTCTGAAACCTAGATGGGGTAAAAATATATCACTAGCCGCCACTGTATACATATAAAAGTAACATGTACAAATATGATATAATTGTGATAAACACAATTCAATAGAATCTAATCATCATATTCTTTCCTATTTTTAACAATCAATCAAGTAATAAAATGTCCCATCAAGAAGTATCCAAACAAATTATATATACAGTATCTCACAAAAGTGAGTACACCCCTCACATTTTTGTAAATATTTGATTATATCTTTTCATGTGACAACACTGAGGAAATTACACTTTGCTACAATGTAAAGTAGTGAGTGTACAGCTTGTATAACAGTGTAAATTTGCTGTCCCCTCAAAGTAACTCAACACGCAGCCATTAATGTCTAAACCGCTGGCAACAAATGTGAGTACACCGCCAAATTGGCCCAATTAGCCATTTTTCCTCCCCGGGGTCATGTGCCTCGTTAATGTTACAAGGTCTCAGGTGTGGGAGCAGGTGTGTTAAATTTGGTGATATTGCTTTCAATCATACTGGTCACTGAAAGTTCAACATGGCACCTCATGGCAAAGAACTCTCTAAGGATCTGAAAAAATGAATTGTTGCTCTACATAAAGATGGTCTAGGCTATAAGAAGTTGAGTGCACGTGCTCAGCATCATATCCAGGGGTTGTCTTTGGGTAATAGACGTATAAATGATGCCAACATTCCTCCAGAGGTTGAAGGGGTGGGGGGTCAGCCTGTCATTGTTCAGATCATACGCCACACAGTGCATCAAATTGGTCTGCATGGCTGTCGTCCCAGAAGGAAGCCTCTTTTAAAGATTGCACAAGAAAGCCCGCAAAAAGTTTGCTGAAGACAAGCAAAGGACATGGATTACTGGAACCATGTCTTGTGGTCTGATGAGACCAAGATAAACTTAATTGGTTCAGATGGTGTCAAGCGAGTGTGGCGGCAACCAGATGAGGAGTACAAAGACAAGTGTCTTGCCGACAGTCAAGCATGGTGGTGGGAGTGTCATGGTCTGGGGCTTCATGAGTGCTGCTGGCACTGGGGATCTACAGCTCATTGAGGAAACCATGAATACCAACATGTACTGTGACATACTGAAGCAGGGCATGATCCCCTCCCAGACTGGGCTGCAGGGCAGTATTACATCATGATGATGACCCCAAACACACCTCCAAGACGACCACTGACTTTCTAAAGAAACTGTGGGTAAAGATGATGGACTGGGCAAGCAGACCTAAACCCTATTGAGCATCTGTGGGGCATCCTCAAATGGAAGGTGGAGGAGCGCAAGGTCTCTAACATCCACCAGCTCTGTGATGTTGTAATGGAGTAGTGGAAGAGGACTCCAGTGGCAACCTGTGAAGCTCTGGTGAACTCCATGCCAAAGAGGGTTAAGGCAGTGCTGGAAAAAAATGGTGGCCACACAAAATATTGACACTTTTGTCCCAGTTTGGAAATTTTCACTTAGGGGTGTACCGAATTTTGTTGCCAGTGGTTTAAACATTAATAGATGTGTGTTGGGTTATTTTGAGGGTACAGCAAATTTACACTGTCATACAAGCTGTACACTCACTACTTTACATCATAGCAAAGTTTAATTTCTTCTGTGTTGTCACATGAAAAGATATAATAAAATATTTACTATAATATTTTGTATTTTAAAATGTGAGGGGTGTACTCACTTTTGTGAGATACTGTATATATACACACTATCTTGTCAAAAGTATTGACACACACATGCACTTTAATGGCATCGCAGTCTCCACTCTAATTAATCTCAAAGGAGTCCTGACCTCAACCTGATAGAACACCTTTATGATGACTTAGGGTGGTGACTGTGAGCCAGGCCTTCTTGTCCAACGTCAATGTCTGACCTCACAAATGCACTTCTGGAAGAATGGCCAAAACATTCCCATATACACACTCCTAAACCTTGTGAATAGCCTTCCCAGAAGAGTAGAAGCTGTTATAGCTACAAAGGTTGGGCCAACTGAATATTGAACCCTACAGACTAAGACTGGGATGCCATTAAAGTTCATGTGCGTGTAAAGGCAGGTTTCCCAATACTTTTGACAATATAGTGTGTGCACATATTGTACACATGCCATTGTTCACTAATGAGTGACTAATGAGTGACTCTGCAAATCACCACCACCACAAAAATTACAGCCTTTTACTAAGCAACATGACCCCTAAGATACTAAGGTCATTTGCAAATTTGGAACTTAGGTCTCATAGGCAGTTAAGGATGGCATCAACAGTAACTTCCCAGAATCTCCTAAGACACCTCAAAAAACATATGTCACCATGGACCATATAGACCATTGTTGATTTAAAGATATTTATAGATAATTTTGCAAAACTTTTAAAATACATGATTAATTATAGCCTTTAACTGAGAATGTGTACGGTTTTATGCAACAAGTATAAATACTGCATATTTTTTTCCTCTCTTCTCTCATCCCACTTGGGCTATTTTTTTATTTATTTTTGCTCTTTTTGCTCTTACGTATTCTCCTGTGCAGTTGCATTATGTTTGGTGCACAATTAACTAGCTGTTGCTGTATGACGAGGTAGATATGGGATTTTAAAGGCGCCACACACAAAATTCATATTTGTTTACTAATATATTGCTATCTTGTAGTGAACTGTTATGCCATTATTCTAGCAAAATCTCCTAAAGAAGCCATAGTCTGGTGAAACATGTAGAGCTATGAATACATTAAAGCACTACTGCATTAATAGATTTATTTTCAATGTTTTTATCTGATATAATATTTTAATGATAATAAAATAGTTTGTGTGGGGCTCTTTTAAAATCCCATATCTACCTCTTCAGTCGTTTGTTCTATTTGGGGGTGTGTGGTGCCTAGGGTTATTTCAGACACCAGTTTCTTTTTCTTAAGCTGCTGCTGTAGCTTCAACCTCCTCCAGTTATTTATTAAAGTGGAACCTCAGCCATACATTTGCTATGAAAACGTATGCAGTTTGAATACAAATACGTGAACCATTTGCTTTGATAAAATAAGTGAAACAAAATGTTGTATTTTTTACATTTTTTAACTTAATTGCTATCACATAGAGGGCTATTGAGATAACTCCCTACGTGATAGCATGCTGTAGTAAGTGACAAGTTCTCTTGACTGAGATATGAGGAGCCTATTAGACCCTTGATATCTCCCTTGCCATCCACTGAAGCTAAGGGAGCACCGTGGCCAGGAAAGGTGACAGCTGAACCTGGAAGTGACATAATATATGCAAACGGATGTTTTCTGGTATCCCTTCATCCCAACTGCCAATATCCATCACCATGTGGATGGGCTTTGTTGCCTGATGGGGACACCCTTGCAAATGCACTCACTAATGCACAGTTATGTGAGAATCAGTATTAAGGCAGCAACTTAGAAGGAAGCTATTGCCTTACACATTTCCACTTGATACACAAGCACTTTACTGTAAAGCACTTTTTTCGTGTAACCACACACCTTCACACCTGCTCCACCAGCACACCTATGATTGCAACCTCACTCCAAGTGACAATGTGAGAGTCCTGCCATCACCTCTCTTATTAACGATCCTCATAGTTTGTTTGGATTCACTTCTCTGTCTTCCCGTACCTCAGAGCTAAGTCCATAGGTTCCCTGTGCTGTGATATCAGTCCTAAGTGTAAGGTCAAGCTCACTAGCCCCCTAACTACCAGGGTTTCCACCCCCATACCAAAGCACTAACCTTCCGCTGGCTGGCTTCTATAACATTTTACACCACTCAACTGGTTACTCATGACAGCAACAATATGGCTGCATCTTCTGCCAACTCCTCTGCATAATTAACTTTTCATCATAGCCATCTCTTGTCTCTTCTTAATCCCCCTTTTTAGTACAAGAACTGTTCTTTTGATACGTATTTACATGCACTTCTTTGTAGAAACTTAAAACCAGGCTTTTGATGGCTTTGAGAATTTTACCACAAACTTTTTGCAAATTACAGAATTGATATATCACAACCTCTTACAGAATCCCCCACAGAATCCCCCATACACAGTTGTAGTTCATGCTCTCAGGCTGTCCAAGTCATAACTTCTACGTAAAAAGAGTCCTTTCATAAGAGTCCAAAGTCAACATCTGATACCCTGTCTGGGTACCCCAAAAAGGAGGCCACGTGCCCAGTACAGCTTCACATCATTCACCATTCCTTCCTGCCTTTTCCCATGTGGAAGAAGAAGAACCCTGAAAAATTTCCTCCCCTTGCATTTATAGTCCTTTACGAGGTGCAAAGCACACCCGGGAGTGAGCCGACCTAACCCATTCCCAACAACCTGGGCAGCTTATTACATAAAAACTTACTAACATAGACTTTATTACAACACAGGAAAAAAAACAGTATTAGGAGGCAATATAAGCCAATAGTAGGCACCATCCTACAACCATGTCTGACGAAGGAGTCTTGTGTGACCCTGAAACGTTGCACTCTCTTGTTTATGATGATCATACTTACTAAAAAACATTTTGGACTCAATCCAAAGATCAATGGTGTGCTAGCAAATATCTACACTTTGCCTACAACCAGTTAAAAAAATTAAAGCACATAATAGCTGGGAATGTGTTTAAAATACTGGTCTACCAGCTGCCATTTATAAGTTACTCAACCGCTACCACTCTCACATCTCTACAACGTAAAGGATAGTCATTCTATAGACCAACATAAGACCTAGGTGGGCTCTTTGAGATAACACAGGAATTGTGCAGTGGGCACACGACATTACCATTCCCTGCAGAATTCTCCTGTGAGACCAGCTGGAGAAAAACCCCAAGGGGCTCACAGGAACTGATTGAAATTATGCTGGGCTGACGATAGGTCACAAAGCAATGAGTCTGTTGTAGACAGTGTTGGAGGTAGTATTGCAGTGAGAATTGTTTTTTTACTTCTGAAAGTGATGGGTAATCATTTTTACATTGTATTCCAATCTGATGTTCATCTTTCGGAAAGGTTGGATCCAGCTCCAGTGTCTGCAGGCATTTGAATCGGAAGCCTCTTCCATTACAACTATTGAGGCCTATGGACCTCCTAGAATTATCTTTACAGTATAACTGAGCAAGGAGGCTTTCTGTATTATAGCCATGGTGGGTTAACAAATCCAGAAGGCATGTTGGAGAGAATAGACCTTTTATTGGTACTTGCCATTGCAAGTCTGTTTCCTGTCTATCAACTGCATGTAAGCCTTTTCAAAATCTGAGATATTTTACACTCAAGCTGTTGTAAGTAAATGGAAATCATTTCAAAACAACTCTTGTGTGGCTCTTCAATTCCCATCTGACACTGCATTATTATTTTTGCCTGGAGCTTTTTTAGGGCAATTTTGATCCATCACCAGTCACAAATTTCGAAACTCTAGATTGCATCAAGCAGGTGTTCTGACTTATCTTATTACTATCTGAGCTGAAATAAGTGTAAATCAATAAATGTATAATATAAAATGTCTATACTACTACAGGTAATATGTGTTTAAATGGCCATTTTTAGTCAGTCAATGAGGGATCATTTTTAATGAAAATCGCAGATGCAAAAATACTGAAAATTACACTTAAAATTCTATTATTATGTTTTTTAGATTTGTATTTAGATCTACTTTAAAGCTGAGCTCTAAGCAGATATAAATGTCACAAATTAAAGCGGCTCTGTTTTCAAAATTACTTTAAATGCATTCATTTTAACTGCAAGCGGTGTAAGTACCTGAACTGCTTTATTTAAAAGAATAAAATAATCAATAAAAATGCATTTTGTCCTCACTATAAAATTAGTAACCATCATGTTGAATATATTTTCCCCATCATTTAAACCATTTTAAAGGGTAACTCCATTTTCGTAGAAAAAAAATATAGCAAATAAAAAAAAATAATATAGCACATACCATTGCTACACAAGTCTTATTGTAATAAAATGTTGCTGTCATTTTCTGTAAAATTCAATAACATTTGACAACCTGCAGTTGTTCTGTACACAGATGATGTACAGAACTTCCCCAGAAATGTAATTTCCTTCTTGTATGATTGACTTAATGATTTTCCCAGAAGTCTGCACTAAGATACTATACCTATTGTAGGCATCCTATGCAACATGAATTTCATTTTTGGTGAGATACTCCTAAATGGTTTATTGCTTCTACATGGCTACAGACACTGCAACTTTCCTTATTAGAACCCTGCATGTGCATCAGCTGATCGATAATGAAAAAGTCACATTCAGATTCAGAGTGCTGGGGGGATATCTGGGATGTAGAGGAGTCAGAGTGCTTGGGGGTATTTCTGGGAAGTAGAGGGGTCATAGTGCTGGAGGGATATCTGGGATATAGAGGCGTCAGAGTGCTGGGGGATATATCGGATGTAGAGGGGTCAGAGTGCTGGGGGGATATCTGGGGTGTAGAGGAGTCAGAGTGCTGGGGGGTATTTCTGGGAAGTAGAGGGGTCATAGTGTTGGAGGGATATCTGGGATATAGAGGCGTCAGAGTGCTGGGGGGATATCTGGGATGTAGAGGGGTCAGAGTGCTGGGGGGATATCTGGGATGTAGAGGGGTCAGAGTGCTGGGGGGATATCTGGGGTGTAGAGGAGTCAGAGTGCTGGGGGGTATTTCTGGGAAGTAGAGGGGTCATAGTGTTGGAGGGATATCTGGGATATAGAGGCGTCAGAGTGCTGGGGGGATATCTGGGATGTAGAGGGGTCAGAGTGCTGGGGGGATATCTGGGGTGTAGAGGGGTCTGGGGTGGGGGGGCCACAGGGCCCCCCTTTCCCAAAGCACCCCCCCATGTTAAGGGCACACGGACTGGTACGGCTCTGGAGGAGGGGGGGGGGGGGCGCTCGCTCGTCCCCACCCCCTTTCCTGACCAGCCGGGCTGCGTGCTCGGATAAGGGTCTAAGGGTCTAAGTCTATACCAGGTGACGGGGCTAGCGAGGTATCAATCTCGCCGATGGAGGCGGCGACATTGACCTCTTTTGCTAATCCCATCTACCTGGAGCCGCGTTCAAAATGAACAGACTTTTCTCCGTGTGTGGGCAAGTCCGTTCATTTCAAAAGTCCAGTGGACTCCCGCCATAGTCCGGCGGTTTGTCCACTGGACCTAGTCTGCCGGAAAAGTCCGGTGGTGTGTGGGCAGGTCCGCTCGTTTGGAAAGTCTGGCATACCTCCGCTGCAAAGTCCGGTTGTTTGTCCGCCGGATAGTCCGATCATGTGTATGCCACATTAGGGACTTTTTTTAAATTGTTTTTACTGGTAATGGCGGTGATCTGCAATTTTTAGTGGGACATCGACATTGCAGCAGACAAATCTGACCCCAAATGGGACCAGCAACATTATTACATTGATAAGTGCTATTAAAAATGCACTGCTCAATGTATAAATGACACTGGCAAGGAAGAGGTTAACAGTAGGGGACGATCAAGGGGTTAACTGTGTTCCCTGGGTGTGTTCTAACTGTAGGGGAAATGGGCTACCAGGGACATGACAGAGATCACTGTTCCCAATCACTGGGAACAGTAGATCTCTGACATGTCATCTGGCAGAATGGGGATCCGCCTTATTTACACTGGCAGATAATCATTCTGCCCTTGTAGACTGCGACCGCAGGTCACAAGTGGGCATCGAGACCACCGGACCCTTGGCACACAGCTGGCTCGTGTGTGCCTGCTATCTCCCATGCCCGCAATGCCATACAGCAATGGCGGTTCATGCAGAAAAGCAGACCTGTCGCAATATAATGACGGCGGCTGGTCGGCAAGAGGTTAAGTAACTGCAAACCAGGCATGACAACGTATCAAAAGCTGTACTGGAAATTCTCACCATTAGACCCCTTTCACACTGGGATGCTTTGCAGGTGCTACATCGCTAAAAATGGCCCCTGCAAAGCACCCTGAAACAGCCGCTTCTCTCCAATGTGAAAGCCCCAGTGCGCTGGCAGGACACTCAAAAAAGTCCTGCTAGCAGCATCTTTGGAGAGGTGAAGGAGCGGTGTATACACCACTTCTAAACTGCTCCTGCCCATTGAAATCAATGGGGCAGCGCGGCTACACTGCCGGCATAGTGCTGCTGCTTCAACGATGGTGAAGCGGAACTATTTTTACTGCCCATGCCGCCCCCCACCCCAGTGTGAAAGTGGCCTTACAATTCCAAACAAACTGTGCAGTCGTGAACTAATCCTTAACTCGGGCTTGTGGCTGCCCCAGAGTACCTGCACAGGCAAGAGACCATACACAGCAGAATCCACAGCACCAGATCTCCAGAGCTGGTGTTCTTCATAAACATGTGTGGTTCGTTTAGTTCTGAATTGAAATCCGGATGTATCCGATTGTCCAAATTACAATAGTAGCGAATTTAAACGAATCTGAAATAACGAATCAAAATTTCGGATGAAATTGGAACTCGGATAGTTTCCAAATCGAATTTGAATAGTTTTTGCATCAAATTTGAATTTGAATAGTTTTCTAATCAAATTTGAATTTCTGAAGAGAATAAAATAGAATAGAAAATAAAGGAATAGAATAGAAAATAATAGAATATATTACAAAATAAAAAAACAGAATAGAATAGAGTAAAAAAGAACAGAATAGAAAATAAAAGAATAGAAAAAAATATAATAGCAAAAAAGGGACAGAATAGAAAATAAAAGAATACAGTAAAACAGTGCAAAAAAGAATAGATAATAAAAGAACAGAATAAAATAGAATAGAACAGAAAATAAAGGAATAGAACAGAATAAAAATAGGATAGAAAAAAAAGTATGAATATAACCATGTTCTGAAAGTCGAATTGCAAATAGAATAAATTTGAATTTGAATAGACTAGAAAAGAATAGAATAGAATAAACAATAAAAAAGAATAGAAAATAATAAATTGAATAGGAATAGCCTGATGTGCGAGCCAATCAATTAAGTATATCCGGAGTGGCAGTCAACATAAATAATAGTGTCCCCACAAAAATTATTAATATGAAATCAGTGTATATGCGGCGCCAACTAAAATAATAAGACGAATCTTCAAATATAACAGTCAAACTTCAAATAACATTCAATGTAAAATACAATATATCAATCAAATCCAATAAAAACAATAGTCCATAATATGCAAAAAATATTGTGCAAAAAACATGCAATGATAGCACCAATGTAAGATATTCCATGTGCAAAAAATAGCTTCAATGTCCAATAATGGACATGCAACAAAAATAGAGTTCGGTGATGTAA
Organism: Lithobates pipiens; assembly: GCF_037356315.1. NCBI lineage: Eukaryota > Metazoa > Chordata > Amphibia > Anura > Ranidae > Lithobates > Lithobates pipiens. The sequence continues at coordinate 571,013,514 of NW_027507903.1, forward strand.
AAGATGAAAAATTGTGATATATAGAAATGGCGATGGATTACATTGCCTATCTTTATCCATCACCATTCCTATATATCACTCACAATTATATGTGACATTGCAAGGAGAGGATTTCCACTGGCCTGTAGTGACCTGAAGCGCCATAAGCCCCATTGGGGTCTTTCTTTGAGGTGAGAGGCTGCGGCTCACTTGTGGTGGATCACGGATGTTGGTGGAGGTGTTTTTCACTGCACAATAAGAATTTGAAGTTCATCTTTTACATCACCGCACTCTGTTTTTGTTGCACGTCTGTTATTGGACATTGAAGCTATTTTTTGCACATTAAATATATTACACATTAGTGCTATCATTGCACGTTTTTTGCACAATATTTTTTTGCATATTATGGACTATTGTTTTCATTAGATTTGATTTATATACTGTACTTGCACTTTACATTGAATGCTATTTGAAGTTTGTTTATTATATTTGAAGATTCGTCTTAATATTTGAGTTGGCGCCGCATATACACTGTTTTCAATAGAAAAGAATATAATAAAATAGAAAGAATATAACAATATAACCGTTTTCCAAAATTCTAAATTCAAATAGAATAAATGTGAATTTCAAATAGAATAAATGTGAATTTTGAATAGAATAAATCTGATTTTTGAATAGAATAAATGTGAATTTCAAATAGAATAAATTTGAAGTCAAACAGAATAGAAAATAATAGAATCTAATAGTAAATAAAATAATAGAAAATAAAAAAGAATATAAAAAACAATAGAATAGAATGAAATAGTAATAATATAACCATCTTCCAAAATTTGAATTTCGAATAGAATACATTCCATTTAGAATGGAATTTGATTCAAATGCTATTCGATTGGAATTCAAATGGAATTCAATTGGACTTTGAATGGAATTTGAAAAAATTTAATTGATTAGAATTCGAAAAAAACAAAATGAATTCCAAAAACAAATTAAACTAATTTAGAGCCGGTTCACACAGCGGGCGATGCGAGGCGACACGACTCGCCTCGCCTCGCTCTCGCAAGTCGCCCCCGTTCTGTACAATGGAACCGTTCTGAGAGGAGCGACTCGAGTCGCTCCGACTCAGAAAAAAGGTTCCTGTACTACTTTTGGGCGACCTCGGGGCGACTTGCATTGACTTCTATACAGAAGTCATTTGCAAGTCGCCGCTGAGGCCGCGGCAGGTCGCGGCGAGGCAAGTCGGAGTCGCCTCGCCTGCAGTGTGAACTGGCCCTAAATGAAACAAACTTATGTAAATAACAAATCAAAGCAAAACACATGTTTTTGTTCTGCACATGTCTAATTCTACAGTAAGATTGCAGGTCTCAGCAATCCACTACATGTGGAAGGTTCCTAGGGGCAAACTCTCTCTGGTAGCTGCAACTGCAGCAGCTCCGTGATGTGGCTGGAGATTACATGCTTTGTCTTCTCTCCCATGCAGACTGTCTGAGCAGAGCCCTCCCCCCTTTTATTATCAGCAGGGGAGAGGGGCAGAGATCAGTAGAAAGTGGGAGAAACAGATTAACTGTTTTCTTCTCTGCGGGGACAGCAACTGTCTCACAAACCAGCATTTCAACCTTCTTACATGCATTTTGTGAATGGGCTGGTAAAAACGGGCTGAGGTGCGGAGTAACCTTGTGGTGTATTGGAAACAGCTATAAATACCCCCTTTAGTTTTGTTTTATCCTGATGCCTTCTTACAATTCTGAATCCATATCCTACAGGAGAATTATGGTCCAAAAACAGTTTTTACATCTTTCTGCATTGACTCCATAGTCTTGTATTTCTCTTAGGAAGAGTTGCTATGAATCCAATCGATTAATTGCAGTTTACTGTCTAAGTGGTGAACCCAAGTCTCATCACATCACTGCTGCATACACTATATTACCAAAATTATTGGGACACCTACACATGAACTTTTCTGGCATCCCAGTCATAGTCTGTAGGGTTCAATATTGAGTTGGCCCACCCTTTGCAGCTATAACCGCTTTCACTCTTCTGTGTCTATCGGAGTGTGTCTGTGGGAATGTTTGGGCATTTTTTCAGAACCGCGTGAGGTTAGGCACTGATATGGACGAGAAGGCCTGGCTCGCTGTCTCTGCTCTAATTCATCCTAAAGGTGTGCAGTCATCTTGGAACAGGAAGGGGCCATCCCCAAACCGTTTACACAAAGTTAGGAGCATGAAATTGTCCAAAATGTCTTGGTATGCTGACGCCTTAAGAGGAACTAAGGGGCCAATTCCAACCCGTAAAAAAAAAACAACCCCACACCATAATCCCCCCTCCACCAAATGACTTGGACCAGTGCACAAAGCAAGGTCCATAAAGACATGGATGAGCCAGTTTGCTGCAAACTTGACTGGCCTGCACAGTCCTGACCTCAACTTAATAGAACACCTGATCTCACAAATGCGCTTCTGGATGAATGGTTAAACATTCCCATAAACACACTCCTTGTGGACAGCCTTCCAGAAGAGTTGAAGCTGTTATAGTTGTAAAGGATGAGTCAACTCAATATTGGACCCTACAGACTAAGACAGGGATACATCCATCTTCTCGGTGGGTCTCGCTGCTCCGCCGCTGTCATTTGGCAAAGCCGCAAAAAACATCACTCCTGCGCATGCGCACGGGAGCCGGCATATCGCTGTTGACAGCGGCGCGCTCAGTGCGCCTGCACGCTGCTGTCTACGCCGCATGCGCCGTGTAGGTTTAGGAGATATTTCTTGGACCTACAGGTAAGCCTTAATCTAGGCTTACCTGTAGGTCAAAGTTGGTTGTAAGGGTTTACAACCACTTTAAAGCCCCAATACTTTTGGTAATATAATGTACATTCAAAGTTCAAATGTCTTTGTACATTCAACTGTTATTTTACATTGCAGTGTCTTTGTATGCCACAAACATTCTGAGAATCTCTGCATACACGTTCCCCAGTCTTTTCAATAACTCAGAGGTTAACTGCTTTGAAAGCCATTTAGCACAAATCTTGTGATCTCCTGAGCACCTTCATCACTGACGGCACTCATGCATAGGATGCTTCCTGAAGATCAGCAGTTTCCTGGATGGTGAAGTGTTCTCGTCTGGAATAAGCTCATCAACTTTGAGGCAGTTGTCATCAGTAACTGAGGATGATGAGTGACCACTCCTTGGCTTGTCCACAATTTCAGCTTTTCCTTTTCACCCAACACTGCACAGTATTAATGTCAGCCCCCGGCTTAGCATTCTTCAACTGAGTGTGGACGTTAGTCGTCTGAACCGCCCTACTTAGCCAGCAATTCAGTGACCGTTGTAACCGTAATAAACACAAGTGCAAAAAATATATATTCAGTTAGGGTTTATATCTTTTATAACTTTTAAACGTGGGATAATGTGATTAATTTAATTAATAGTTTGCCAAAGCACTGGAACTCATACATTTTTATTTTTAATAAAATACTCATTTTTAAATGTTCCATCCATTATTGCATCTCAGAGCTGCTGCTTTCCTGTAGCCTTATTTCAGCCGCTTCCTATCTGCACGCACTCCAGCAATGGTTACATGGCATTTCATGGGGCAGATTTTCTCAAAGGGACAGCAATATACCATGCCTAAGTACTGTGTGTTGAAATTATCACTTGTAGTCTTATCGCAAGCACTGGGAGATAGGGAAAAACGTGTTGTCACCCTATGACAGTAAAGGTCACACGTGACACGTAAATTTCCTGCCTGGCCTATAGCAAGATCACGCCAGCAGGAACCTCTTGTCGATCTGGGTGGACATCATATGACGTCTTCCCAGATCACGAAGTGGTGCGATCTGTCACTGGCTGCGTCCACTGGGCACAGCCGAGGACTGATCACTGTAACAGCCTGCTGCTGGTACCACGTGACCACTGTAACAGCAGGTCACATGACAGTTGTAAACAATAGATGGATCCTTTCAAGCCATCCATTGTATACAGTTGTGCTACTAGCTCTGATTGGTCAGTGTAATCACACGGTACAGACTGGGCCAATCACAGCCGATCTGTACTATGTGATTAGCTCTGGCCAATCACAGCTAATCGCAACAAAACAGACTGAATGAATCTAGGGAACAAATTCCATGTCTTCGCATAGTGAAAGCACCTCACACAGTTCATATAAACACTGGCTAGGCATACAGTTAAAGAGGAAGTAAACCCTGATGGGTTTACTTCCTCTTTCATTCCCTGCAAAGGCAAAGCATAATGGATATAGGTTTAGGAGATATTGCTTGGACCTACAGGTAAGCCTTAATCTAGGCTTACCTGTAGGTCAAAGTGGTTTGTAAGGGTTTACAGCCACTTTAACCCTTTGATTGGGCCTGATGTTTAACCCCTTCTCAGCCAGTGTCATTAGTACAGTGACAGTGCATATTTTTAGTACTGATCACTGTATTAGTGTCACTCGTTCCCACAAAGTGTCAAAAGTGTCTGTTAGTGTCAGAATGTCGGCCACAATATAGCAGTCCCACTATAAGTCATGGATCGCCGCCATTACTAGTAATAAATAAAGATATTTCACAGTTTGTAGACGCTATAACTTACGCAAACCAATCAATATACACTTAATGGGATTTTTTGTTTACCAAAAATATGTAGCAGAATACATTTTGACCTAAATTAATGAAGAAATTTGATTTTTTTATTCTTTTTATTGGATATGTTCTAGACCCCTTTCACACTGGGGGGCGGTTTTCAGACGCTTTAGTGCCTGAAAACCCCTTCTTTGGGGTTAAAACCGAAAAGTGTTGCTTAAAGTGGAAGTAAACTGATCGATTTAAACAGTTAAAAAAAAAGGCATGCCGGGAATGCTAACTGCACATTGGCTGTGCTCTCAGCCAAACTATCAAACCATCCAATGGCTGGTGTCATAACGAATCACATGTGCAGCACCATAGCAGTTGAATTAAACAGAGGCAAAGATGGCAGCTTCCTTGGCTGAAAACTATAGGGGAGTTTACTTCCACTTTAACTGCTTCCCGACCACCTCACACACATATACTGTGGCAGAAGGGCACATACAGGCAGATTAACGTACCTGTACGTTGCCCTTTAAGAGGCGGCTTGCAAGAGCATGCGCTGCCAGGATCTCTGAGGGCGGGATACCCACGATCGTCTCATGGAGAGGAAGAACGGGGAGATGCTAATGTAAACAAGCATTTCTCCGTTCTGCCTAGTGACAGCGTCACTGATCACAGCTCCCTGTAATCGGGAGTGGTGATCAGTGTCATGTCACATATAGCCCCTCCCTCCCACAGTTAGAATCACTCCCTAGGACACACTTAGCCCCTACAGTGCCACCTAGTGGTTAACCCCTTCACTGCCAGTCACATTTACACAGCAATCAATGCATTTTTAATTGCACTGATCACTGTATAAATGTGAATGGTCCCAAAATTGCACCAAAAGTGTCCGATGTGTCCACCATAATGTCGCAGTCTCGATAAAAATTTCAGATCGCCGCCATTACTAGTTAAAAAAATAATAATAATAAAAATGGCATAAAACTGTCCCCTGTTTTGTAGATGCTATAACTTTTGAGCAAACCAATCAATAAACGTTTATTATGTTTTTTTATATCGTTTTTGGGAATATTTATTACAGCAAAAATTAAAAAATAATGTGTTTTTTCAAAATTTATGCTATTTTTTTTGTTTATAATGCAAAAAATAAAAACCGCAGAGATGATCAAATACCACCAAAAGAAAGCTCTATTTGTGTGGAAAAAAGGACATCATTTTTGTTTGGGAGCCACGTCGCACAACTGCGCAATTGTCAGTTAAAATGACGCAGTGCCAAATCGTAAAAAGTGCTTTGGTCTTTGGCCACCCAAATCCCAAGGGTTGAAGTGGTTAAATATCAATGTATTCTAATTAAACTAAGGTAACTGAGGCAAGTTGGTTTTAGGCAAAATCCTTTTTTTTTGCACTAATCTTTATAACTATTTGTTGTTGTCTCTAATTATCTAACATACTTCACTGGAAGAAATAACAAACTAAAATGATTCCATAGAAGACCTCTATCTTGTTTGCCATGGGTTAGATGGAATTGCTGTTCTCCCTGTAATCTTCTATCTGTCCCTTGGGGACAAATTGCCCATAGCAGGCCCATGTATAACGTAAGGTTACAAGTGATAATCAGCCATAAACAGGACAAGGAGACTGACCTAAGGAAAATGTCTCACGGCACAATGCAGCTCAAACAGGATCATTAAATCGTTAGTTATAATAAAGAGCTTGCTGTATTACAGGAGATGGCCCTTTGTTACAAAGATGTCATGTTTAAAGCTGATCACCGGGCAGGTTTAGGCCCCATTCACACTTTGCAATTTGGAATCACGGGAGGAATCGGCACACTTTTGCCCACAATTCCAAATCATGCAGCAATTGCTGCAAGCACATGATGCATGTTTGGGTGGCATTAATGCTAAATGGCACCCCAAACACGGTGTGATTTTGCTTTAAAAATCGCGTGAAGCTTGTTGCCCCAAAATTAGCAGGAGCTTCTTTTGGGCTACAAACACACATAGGGCAGCCCATTCAAGAGCTGTATGTGTACTACAAATCCCATAGTCTCTAGTCCATCTTCACAGAAAGAGACAGTGGCTGCATTCCTACACACTATGGGACCATGGAGAAGGAATATAGTCACCTTCTGACAGAAATTTGGATCACAGCAGCAAAAAAGAAAAAAAAAAGAAGGAATTTGGAGATTTTGAGGTTATGCCACAAAGAATTAAAATGATAGTAAAGTGCTGTGTGTTTTTTTTTTTTTGGAACCTATAAGGTAAAGCAATAATGTGCTAGTATGTATTGCATGCTAGCACATTATGGGAAACTTACCTTAGAATGAAGCCCTTCCATCGGCAAGCTGTCACTGTTGACAAGGTTTCCATCTTCACCTTTCTTCCTTCCGGCATTTACGGCACAGGGCTCTGAAAAAATGCCCGGGGTGGCCGTTTCTTCAGAGCACAAGCGCCGATGACGTAGCCAGTAGCATGTACAGTAAATATCTCCTAAACAGCACACATTTAGGAGATATTTACAGTACCTATAGGTAAGCCTTATTATAGGCTTAACTATAGGTACAAATTATGCATGAGAGTTTACTCCCACTTTAAGGCAGTTCTGAAGGCAAAAGGGGGTCCAACCCGATACTAGCAGCAAGGTGTACCTAATAAAGTGGCCAGTGAGTGTATATACAAATAAATAATAATGTACTGTATGTGTTCAGGAGCTATAACTCTATTCCATGGTAGACACGGGTCCATTATCAGCCAGTTCAACAAAAAACGGCCAACATTCAGCCCATGTGTACAGCAGCCTGTACGACAGAAGCCTGCTGAATGTCCAGCTTTTGTTGAACAGGCATGCTGGAAAAACAGCAGCTGATTGGCGTCTGATCACCGGTCACAGCCAAAAGCTGTGAGCACTGACCGGTATGGCGGCCTAACTCTTTTCCTCTACCTGCAAAACCAGCAGTACACACCCATGATCCACTTGAAGCAATCGCCACTCTCTCTCTTGCAGATCACGTCAGAGAGAACAAAACAGCCCAACAGACAAGGGTAGTGATGAGGAATTTGCATCACTGGAAAGAAGATGATAGAAGATGAGAAATCTATTGACTTTCCTGGGAAATTCAGATTGTGCGTATACTGTATTTTAGTCAACTGCTTCTCAACTTAACTGCAGCACTTTCCGCAACTGCTGAATATTCGTTCATATCTACTTCTGCCTATTCATAGCTATTCAACTTAAAATCAAATTTGATCACTTAAATCTGCTGTCACATGGCAATCCTGGTGCACCTCTTCCGATCGTCACGAGCCAGTGGATTTTGATGGCCCTTGCATTGTAACATCATGTCACTTCTGCTGGAACTATTCAGGATTTCTCCTAGCTAGGTTGCTAGGATGTTAGTCAAACTTAGTTCTTTTTGGTTCCTCTGTAATCAATATAGCAGTTGTTGATTTCTTTTGGCTGTTCTGGACTTCATAGGCTACAGGTTTGATTACTAATCCCCTCCTTTTAGTTCTGGAAAATAGGAGCAGAGTAAGGCAAATAGGTAGCAAGCATGACTATTTGCTGTGCTGCAGCCAACCACAATCTTCTTTGTATTAAATGAATCCTCCAGACCTGTTGACTACAAATCAGCAGGGAAGAGGAGGTCAATCCATATGGGGGGTACCAAACTGTCTTCTTCTATTACTCTTGTTCAAAATATCAGAGGAAATATGAAGTTTCAAAACATTAGTTCAGGGAGATAAGAGTTATTCCTTCTGCTAGTACAAACTATTATCTTCATGATTTAAAATGACATGTCCTGGACCTTATAGAACAAACCAGGGACCAGTTATATGATTATACTGACGATATCTGTGGCAGTTTTTGAACCCATAATCCAGATGATGCCCTTTTGTGAAACATACTGTGACCTAAACAGAACCAGTTGATCCATATAACTTATGGCCACTTCAGAGGCAAGAACTTTTCTCGCAGCTGAGGAGGTACCACTGCTAAAGGTGATTGGTCAAAGGGAAAGAATCTACCTCCTTCTCTAAATTATGTAGCATGAAAATGAATAGTGTAATTCATACGGGACTTGTTCTAAACAAGGTGGTTACTAGATTTTCGCCATGCTCCCCTCTCAACAGGATAAAATAATACTGCCAAATGGAAAAGTTTATTTTTGCTTTTCATTTTTATTTTATAGCAAACAGTCAGTCTTTCGGAGTACCATTTTTTCTTGTCTTTAGTCATTTTTATTTCTGTACATATTTCTGTGCACTGCTCTTCTCAGGATATTAAATCATAATGCCCTTTAGAGATTCTTGTACTGTATTACCCAGTGCCTCAATGCTTGTTTGTTTGTTTTGAAGTTCCCTACTAAATTTGTGACCTAAAAAACCTTGAAGCACGGCTCCAGTTGAGAGGAGAACCTCTGGACCTCCTGGCTAGGGATTAGCTCGATGTTCGAGTCAAACGCATGTTCGACTCGAACACCGGCTGTTCGCCTGTTCGGCGAATCCAGAACTTTGTGGGCGGTTCGTGCCATATTCGTGTGGCGCTCACGGCCCACAATGCACTGCACCATCGCAGTGCATTGCTGGCTCATGATTGGCCAAGCATGCACTGTGACCCCGCATGCTTGGCCAATCACAGTGCCAGCAGCGAGGAGAGCCATAATTGGCCACAGGCAGGATGCCTCAGGGGGTTTAGTACACGCCCCACAATATATATGTAATGTGTTATGGCGGTCAGGGAAAGAGCACGATAGGCAGGGACAGTGTCTTTGTTGCTTGGGAACCTAGCGCTTGTTCAGTGGGTGTTGTGTGCTTCCTGCACAGTATACACCTGAAGCTACCCTTTATTACTGGTGTTCTGTTTCTGTAATACAGGCATCTGCAGCAGTTAAAGTGGGTGTTGTGTGTCTCCTGCACAGTATACACCTGAAGTTACCCCTTATTGCTGGTGTTGTTCTTTTTCTGTAATACAGGCATCTGCAGCAGTTAAAGTGGGTGTTGTGTGCCTCCTGCACAGTATACACCTGAAGATACCCCTTATTGCTGGTGGTGTTGTTCTGTTTCTGTAATACAGGCATCTGCAGCAGTTAAAGTGGGTGTTGTGTACCTCCTTCACAGTATACACCTGAAGCTACCCCTTATTGTTGGTGTTGTTCTGTTTCTGTAATACAGGCATCTGCAGCAGTTAAAGTGGGTTTTGTGTGCCTCCTGCACAGTATACACCTAAAGCTACCCCTTATTGCTGGTGTTGATCTTTTTTTGTAATGCAGGCATCTGCAGCAGTTACAGTGGGTGTCGTGTGCCTCCTGCACAGTATACACCTGAAGATACCCCTTATTGCTGGTGTTGTTCTGTTTCTGTAATACAGGCATCTGCAGCATTTACAGTGGGTGTAGTATGCCTCCTGCACAGTATACACCTGAAGCTACCCCTTATTGCTGGTGTCGTTCTGTTTCTGTAACACAGGCAGGCAGCTGCAGTAATTACAGTCGGTGTACTGTGTCATCTGCTCAGTGTGCACATAAAGCTACCCCAATTGCTGGTTTTCCCATCTTCCTGCAGGCCCTTACTATGTCTGGAAGGCCAACAAGGAGAGGCAGACAGTCACGAGCCAATAAAAGAGGGCAAGCAGGCTCTGTGTCTAGAGACAACAGTGCTGGTCGTGGACGCGGTGCATCATCAGCACGTGGCCATGGGACACGCTTGTCCTTATTTTCGGTAGCTGGATGTGTTGAGCCGCATCATGCCGAAGACTTGGTAGAGTGGATGACCAAGCCCTCCTCATCCTCTCTCACCCAGGTTCAGGGTACTAGCAAAGCAGCTGCCAACGCGTCCTCTTCCCTCGTCTCAATGTCATCAGTCACTCCTTTGCTAGACCCACCATGTCCTCCTGAGGAGTCCCCTGAACTGTTTGAGCAGAGTGTTGACTACATGCTCCAGGAGGATGCCCAGCGTTTTGAAGGCTCTGATGATGATACCCAGCTAGAGGAAGGCAGTAGCGTGAGTGCAGGGAGCGGGGGATGCTCAAGAAGGACAGCAATCTGGTAGTCATGTTCCATCAGCTGCAGCATACTGCCAGGTTTGCTCCAGTAATGAAGAGGGAGGGGATGATGAGGTCACTGACTCCACGTGGGTGCCTGATAGGACAGAGGAGGAGGAGGAGGCATATCTCCAACAAGGCAGGATGCCCTCCGGGGCCAGCTTAAGGGCAGCACACCGACTGAATCACACCGCAGAGCTCTGCCTGTGCAGGGCGCTGCCTCTGCGCGTTATTCCAAAAGTTCTTTGGCGTGGGCCTTTTTTGAGACAAGTGCATCAGATCGCACCGCTGCTATTTGCAACATATGTCTCAAGCGTATCTCACGTGGCCAAAACATCAGCCGGTTGGGCACCACATGCTTGACCAGACATATGTTGACCTTGCTCGTTGGCAAGCGTACCTTAAAGACCCACACCAAAGAAAAAAGCGGACCTCTCATTGCTCCTCATCAGCTGGGATCTCCAACCCCACTAGACCTTCAGTCCTCTCTGAAACCTGCACTGAGAGGATGAAGGTGTAGAATTAGGTGTGTCACAGCCAATTACTTGCGGGCACTCTGCTAGCAGTACATCGACGTCCGATTGTAGCAGGCAAATTTCCCTGCCCCAGCTGCTGGACTGTCGAAAGAAGTTCACTCCCAGCCATCCACATGCCCAGTGGTTGAATGCTAGCTTGGCTAAATTAGCACTTCAACTGCTGCCTTTTCAGTTGGTAGACTCGGCCCCTTTCCGTGAGTTTGTGCAATGTGCGGTTCCTCAGTGGCAGGTCCCCAAACGCCACTTTTTCTCATGGAAGGCGATTCCGGCTCTCTACCAGCATGTGGAAGGCAATGTCCATGCCTCGCTGGACAGGGCGGTCAGCGGTAAGGTGCATATTACCACTAGTGATGGCCGAACGGTTCGCCCGGCGGTCGTTTCGCGGCGAATTTCCGACTTTCGCCGTCCGCGGGTTCGAACGCCTTTTTCCGTCGTTCGCCCCGGCGGACTTACGTGTTTAATGTATACAAGAACTTTAACCTTTCGTGACACGTTTATCATGTGTTACAGGACAACCAATTGAGACATGACAGCTCATGGACACTTGGACATTCCCCCTAACCTATAAATACACCCGATCCGGTGGCCATTTTACATTCTTTCTTCTGTCACTGTAGGGAAAGGATCCTGTGTGGAGTAGGGACAGAGAAAACGCTAGCTATTTGGTACACAAAAGTTCTTTTCAGGACTGGTATAGGTGTTAGGTCAGCAGCCTGAGTTTCTTTTGTCAGTTTAGATAAAGGGACAGAGCGCTGTATGCTGCTATTTTAGGGACAGCTCAGCCAGATTAGTCTTTCTTCATCATCATCATCATCATCATCATTAGCTGTTACTATCAGGTCCACAAAAGAGCTGTTCCAGCTAATCGTTCCAGCCTACTCTTTTTTGCCAATTTGTATAGGGACAGGCAGGAAGCAGTGTGTCAGGCAGTGAGGATAATTTTAAAGACTTGCTGTTACTATTAGTTCCACAAAGGTTCTTTTCAGGACTGGTATCAGTGGTACGGTAATAGGCTTGTACACGTATAATATTCTTTCTTCCAAATATAGAAAGAATATTATACTTGACTGCTGCCCTTCTGCTGCAGTCTGCTAATCATTCACAACTCACTTGTTCCACAAAGCTCTTTATCAGGACTGGTAACTTGGTCTGTCTAGGGTGCTACGGTACATAGGCTTGGGTGCGGTACAGTCTGCTGTTCTGTAAGGACCGCTATCGGTCCACAATACATAGGGTTGCCGTGCACTACTGCTGACCGCTGCCCTATACTGCAGCAGTCCTTCATTGGTATAGGGACTGACGTACAGTCTGCTAATCACTAACACACAACCTGCTTGGTCCACAAAAGTTCTTATAAGGACTGGTAACTTGGTATAGGGTGCTACGGTACATAGGCTTGAGTGCGGTACAGTCTGCTGTTCTGTAAGGACCGCTATCGGTCCACAATACATAGGGTTGCCGTGCACTACTGCTGACCGCTGCCCTATACTGCAGCAGTCCTTCATTGGTATAGGGACTGACGTACAGTCTGCTAATCACTAACACACAACCTGCTTGTTCCACAAAAGTTCTTATAAGGACTGGTAACTTGGTATAGGGTGCTACGGTACATAGGCTTGAGTGCGGTACAGTCTGCTGTTCTGTAAGGACCGCTATCGGTCCACAATAGATAGGGTTGACGTGCACCACTGCTGACCGCTGCCCTATACTGCAGCAGTCCTTCAGCGGTATAGGGACTGACGTACAGTCTGCTAAACACTAATACACAACCTGCTTGGTCCACAAAAGTTCTTATAAGGACTGGTAACTTGGTATAGGGTGCTACGGTACATAGGCTTGAGTGCGGTACAGTCTGCTGTTCTGTAAGGACCGCTATCGGTCCACAATAGATAGGGTTGACGTGCACCACTGCTGACCGCTGCCCTATACTGCAGCAGTCCTTCAGCGGTATAGGGACTGACGTACAGTCTGCTAAACACTAATACACAACCTGCTTGGTCCACAAAAGTTCTTATAAGGACTGGTAACTTGGTATAGGGTGCTACGGTACATAGGCTTGAGTGCGGTACAGTCTGCTGTTCTGTAAGGACCGCTATCGGTCCACAATAGATAGGGTTGACGTGCACCACTGCTGACCGCTGCCCTATACTGCAGCAGTCCTTCAGCGGTATAGGGACTGACGTACAGTCTGCTAAACACTAATACACAACCTGCTTGGTCCACAAAAGTTCTTATAAGGACTGGTAACTTGGTATAGGGTGCTACGGTACATAGGCTTGAGTGCGGTACAGTCTGCTGTTCTGTAAGGACCGCTATCGGTCCACAATAGATAGGGTTGACGTGCACCACTGCTGACCGCTGCCCTATACTGCAGCAGTCCTTCAGCGGTATAGGGACTGACGTACAGTCTGCTAAACACTAATACACAACCTGCTTGGTCCACAAAAGTTCTTATAAGGACTGGTAACTTGGTATAGGGTGCTACGGTACATAGGCTTGAGTGCGGTACAGTCTGCTGTTCTGTAAGGACCGCTATCGGTCCACAATAGATAGGGTTGACGTGCACCACTGCTGACCGCTCACCTATACTGCAGCAGTCCTTCAGCGGTATAGGGACTAAGAGTTTTGTCACAGGGTCATTTAAAAAATGACATGCAGAGGAAGAGGCAGGCCCTTCCGCAGGGGTGGTAGGGGTAGGGCAGGAGCAACAGGCTTGAGCCAAAGTGGGAAGTTGCAGAAGGTGCGTTCAATTACTTTAAAGGATGCACCAGACTTGGTTGAGTGGCTCGCTCAGCCTTACTCTTCTGCACCCTCCTCATCCTCTCGATCTGCACCCTCTTCTTCACTCTCTGCTATGTGCACCCCCAAAGACACTACCACCAACAACACGACCACCACCACCACCACCACATACCTTCCGCTTGAGTCACTGGAATTATTTTCCGATCCATATCAAGAGGACATTTCTGATGCGCAGCCACTCTTGGTATTGGATCAGGAAGAGGAGGTAGCAACAAGCGCTACTCAGCAGTCTGACGCCAGTACCCAGATCAGCCCAAGGAGGAGGTTGGTCCCCGGTGTTGCTGCCTACTCTACTTATAGCGGTGGGGAAGGTGACGTTGATGATGACGTGTCTAGTGATGTCACGTGGGTGCCCACAAGAGAGGAAGAGGAGGGGAGTTCAGAGGGAGATATGGACCAGCAGATAGGGAGGAGAAGCAGCAATGACTTACATTGCACAGCAGGGACAAAGCAGACTGCAAATGTATCAGGAGCGAGTCATCGACCATGTACGGTCACATCTGGCGCTCCCAGGACACCGGCACATGGCTCCGCAGTGTGGGCTTTTTTTAACGTGTCCGCTGCTGACAATAGCGTTGCCATCTGCAATCTTTGCAGTCAACGCGTTAGTCGCGGTAAGCCCAATACTCACCTAGGGACGACCGCCTTAAGAAGGCACATGAGCAGCCATCACCGAGCCCAGTGGGAGCAACGGAACACACAAAGCCACACTGCAGGCTCTCACCGTCCAGCCTCGTCTTCTACTTCTCCTTCTCCTCTCTCCTCACAATTGTCCTCCACTCCACCTTCCATCACGCCAAGCTCACATTTTTCTGCAAAAAGGCAGGCTTCCGTGGGCCTAATGTTTGAGCGTAAAAAAATGATGACGCCGGATAACCCTCTTGCCCAACGGTTGGCGGCTGGCTTGTCAGAACTCATAGCCCGCCAACTACTGCCATATAAACTGGTGGACTCGGAGGCCTTTCGCAAATTTGTGGCCATTGGAACACCACAATGGAAGGTCCCAGGAAGGAAGTATTTCTCAGAGAAGGGCATCCCAGAGCTATATGGCCATGTTCAGCGGCAAGTGAATGTATCTCTGGCACACAGTGTCGGTGCCAAGATACATCTGACCACAGACACGTGGTCTAGCAAACACGGGCAGGGAAGGTATATCAGTTTTACTGCCCACTGGGTGAACCTTCTGACGGCCGTCAAGCATGTAACCCGTGGCACCCGTGTAGATTTGGTTTTACCGCCACGGATTGCATGCAGGCCTGACTCTTCTTCTCCTCCTCCTACTCCATCCTCCTCCCTCTCCTCCTCAGCTGCCTCCTCCTTTTCCGCTGCTAGCGTCTCTTCCACTGCACCGCCCAAGCTCCCCAGAACCTATTCCACATGCCAGGTGAGACGTTGCCATGCCGTGCTGCGTCTGTTGTGCCTGGAAGCAAAGAGCCACACTGGCCCGGCACTCCTTTCAGCTTTGCGTTCACAGGCAGATGAGTGGCTAACACCGCTCAATTTGACAGTTGGTAAAGTGGTGTGTGACAACGGTGCCAATCTGCTTAGCGCATTGAAACAGGGCAAAATCACGCACGTGCCGTGCATGGCACACGTCTTAAACTTGGTCGTGCAGCGATTCCTTGTCAAATACCCTGGGGTCCAGGACATCTTGCGGCAGGCAAGGAAAATCTCGGCCCATTTCAGAAGATCTTACACGGCCATGGCTCGCCTTGCTGACATTCAGCGGCGACACCATCTGCCGGTCAGACGTCTTATTTGCGATTGCCCGACGCGATGGAACTCAACCTTCTATATGCTTGATAGGCTGCTCCAGCAGAAACGTGCAGTTAACGTCTACCTGTATGAACTCTGCGAAAGAAACGGTTCTGGGGAGCTGGGTTTTTTTTCACCGCGCCAGTGGCTGCTCATGCGCGACACATGCAGACTTCTGCGGCCATTTGAGGAGATCACCAAACTGGTCAGTCGCAGCCATGGCGCCATCAGTGACATGGTACCTTATGCCTTCTTTCTGGAGCGTGCATTGCGTCGTGTCATTGATCAGGCTGTGGAGGAGCAGGAGCGGGAAGATGAGGAAGTCGCAATGCTGGATGAATTCCCAGGGGGGGCTACTCTATCTGAGACAAGTCAACAACAGGAGTCTGATGAGGAGTCAGAGGAGGATGGTGCCGGGGCGGATGAGCAGGAGCAAGAAGAGCATGCTTTAAACCTTTCTGGGATCCCTGTTGTGCGAGGATGGGGAGAGGAGAATGAAGAGGACGACATTATCCTGGATGATGAGCAGGAGCCAGGCCACCACACCGCTTCCACTTTAGTGCAAATGGGGGCCTTCATGCTCCAGTGTTTTAATAGGGACCCCCGTATAAAAAGCATGAGGGTCAAGGACCAGTACTGGGTGGCAACGTACTTAGACCCCCGGTACAAACACAAAATGGCGGAAATGTTACCGCCGTCGCAGAGGGCTGTCAGAATGCAGCACTTCCAGGCCTTGCTTCGAGAAATGCTGCATTCTGCTTTTGCGTGCGCTGGCAGAGGAGCAATTCCCACTCCCAGAGAAGGATTTGCGGGTACCAATCCAACAGCGCCTGCAAGAAGAGGCCGGTTTGAAGATGTGTTGGTGACTTCGGATATGAGGTCATTCTTTCAGCCGACCCATCGACAGGTGTCATCCGGATCCAGCATCAGGGAACGCCTAGACCGTCAGGTGTCCGACTACATTGGGTTAACGGCCGATGTGGACGCTCTGAGGAGTGATGAACCCCTAGACTACTGGGTGGGCAGGCTTGACCTCTGGCCAGAGCTTGCCCAATTTGCAATCGAACTGTTGGCTTGCCCCTCATCCAGTGTCCTGTCCGAAAGGACGTTCAGCGCAGCAGGGGGGATTGTGACCGATAAGCGTACTCGCCTAGCTCACCACAGTGTTAACTACCTCACATTTCTAAAAATGAATGAGGCATGGATCTCGGAGGAATTCAACACATGTGATCAGTAGACCATGTATATGTCTATAAACAATTTTTGGAATCAAGCACACAGACCTTCTTAATTCATTTGGCTCACTTCCCTGACCCAAAAAAGCACACCGTACTATATGCCCCTACCCTCCTCTTTGAAGAGGTTGAGCGGTGTCATATTTCTACTGGGGCTGCTTATTATGAGGGGTTCCCACCATCCCTGTGCTGTGCTGACTTCCTCCTGGGTGTTCTTATTATGAGGGGCTCCCACCATCCCTGTGCTGTGCTGACTTCCTCCTGGGGGTTCTTATTATGAGGGGATCACACCATCCCTGTGCTGTGCTGACTTCCTCCTGGGGCTGCTTACGGTGCTGCTGTCAGCGCTGTATGTCACGGAGCTGCTGTCAGCGCTGTATGTCACGGAGCTGCTGTCAGCGCTGTATGTCACGGAGCTGCTGTCAGCGCTGTATGTCACGGAGCTGCTGTCAGCGCTGTATGTCACGGAGCTGCTGTCAGCGCTGTATGTCACGGAGCTGCTGTCAGCGCTGTATGTCACGGAGCTGCTGTCAGCGCTGTATGTCACGGAGCTGCTGTCAGCGCTGTATGTCACGGAGCTGCTGTCAGCGCTGTATGTCACGGAGCTGCTGTCAGCGCTGTATGTCACGGAGCTGCTGTCAGCGCTGTATGTCACGGAGCTGCTGTCAGCGCTGTATGTCACGGAGCTGCTGTCAGCGCTGTATGTCACGGAGCTGCTGTCAGCGCTGTATGTCACGGTGCTGCTGTCAGCGCTGTATGTCACGGAGCTGCTGTCAGCGCTGTATGTCACGGAGCTGCTGTCAGCGCTGTATGTCACGGTGCTGCTGTCAGCGCTGTATGTCACGGAGCTGCTGTCAGCGCTGTATGTCACGGAGCTGCTGTCAGCGCTGTATGTCACGGAGCTGCTGTCAGCGCTGTATGTCACGGAGCTGCTGTCAGCGCTGTATGTCACGGAGCTGCTGTCAGCGCTGTATGTCACGGAGCTGCTGTCAGCGCTGTATGTCACGGAGCTGCTGTCAGCGCTGTATGTCACGGTGCTGCTGTCAGCGCTGTATGTCACGGAGCTGCTGTCAGCGCTGTATGTCACGGAGCTGCTGTCAGTGCTGTATGTCACGGAGCTGCTGTCAGCGCTGTATGTCACGGAGCTGCTGTCAGCGCTGTATGTCACGGTGCTGCTGTCAGCGCTGTATGTCACGGAGCTGCTGTCAGCGCTGTATGTCACGGAGCTGCTGTCAGTGCTGTATGTCACGGAGCTGCTGTCAGCGCTGTATGTCACGGAGCTGCTGTCAGCGCTGTATGTCACGGAGCTGCTGTCAGCGCTGTATGTCACGGTGCTGCTGTCAGCGCTGTATGTCACGGAGCTGCTGTCAGCGCTGTATGTCACGGAGCTGCTGTCAGCGCTGTATGTCACGGAGATGCTGTCAGCGCTGTATGTCACGGAGCTGCTGTCAGCGCTGTATGTCACGGAGCTGCTGTCAGCGCTGTATGTCACGGTGCTGATGTCAGTGCTCTGTATTACGGTGCTGCTGTCAGTGCTCTGTATCTCCTGCACCCTCTTGTTTGCCTACCCTGGTCCCTGACCTTCCCTCTCCTCCATTGCCTTCATTAGCTCCATAGTCCTGAATTGTCAGAACAATTTCCCAAATAAAAAAAAAATGCTTGTAGTTATCGATCCCAAATTCACCTCATACATGTATTATGCTATTGTCCAGGTGGTGGGACTACGTGCTACCCCCTAATAATTACCCCGTGGCCGCAAATTCGACCTAAAGGTTTGCGAAATTCGCCTCCCATTGAAGTCAATGGAGCCCGCGGCGAACGGTCGTTTTCGCGAACGTTTGTGTCCGTTCGCGTTTCGCGTTCGCGAAACGTCCCGTCGGAAGTTCGTCCATCACTAATTACCACTGACTCATGGTCCAGCAGGCATGGACAGGGACGTTACCTATCTTTTTATTGGGTCACTCTTCTGGCAGCTGGGAAGGATGCAGGACAAGGTTCAGTAGTGTTGGAGGTTGTTCCGCCACCACGCCTCCAAAATGCTACTACTGGTTGTGACACACCTCTCTCCTCCACCCCCTCCTCTTCTTCTTCCTCCATGGCCTCTTCCAGTGCTTTGTCCTCGCAACCAGTGGTGCTCCGTAGGCGTTCAAGGTGCTACGCAAGTACTCAGGCAAAAAGATGGCATGCCGTGTTTGCGCTGGTTTGTTTGGGGGACAGGAGCCACACTGGGGCAGATATTTTGTCAGCTCTGCAGGGGCAGGCCGAGAAGTGGTTGACGCCATGCCAGCTTAAGCCAGGAATGGTGGTTTGCGACAATGGCACCAACCTCCTCTCCAACAGGGACAACTGACCCATGTGCCCTGTGTGGCTCACATCCTTAACCTGGTGGTGCAGCGGTTCTTGGGCAAGTACCCGGGCTTACAGGATGTTCTGAGGCAGACCAGGAAAGTCTGTGAGCATTTTCGCCGATCATATAATGCCAGTGCTCGGCTGGCTGAGCTCCAAAAGGAGTTGAACCTGCCCAAGAACCGCCTTATATTTTATGGCATATGGCATGCCCACCAGGTGGAACTCAACGTTGGCCATGCTGCAGCGACTACGGCATCAGGAAAGAGTCAGGGGAGCTCGCATATCTCATATCAAGAGTAAATAGTTGTGTGTGAGTATATATATAAATGTATATTCAAGATGTTATCTGCCAGAATTATTGATAGATCACTCCACGGAGATGCACAGCCAGAAAGTGCTAGGGACCCATAGGTGGCCCGCATCAAACCCGCACCTAGGTCTTATATTATGCTGTTAGGGGAACAAACAATCTCCACGTGTGGTGTCTAGGCAGTTGAACAGCACCAGGTGCTGTTCAACAGCTTTCTGGCTGTGCATCTCTGTGGGGCGATCTATCAATAATTCCGGCAGATAACATCTTTGATATACATTTATATATATACTCACACACAACTATTTACGCTTGATATGAGATTTATTCTCAGTTGTTTTGTTCATTTACAAATAAATGACTACAGCTATTTGTTCTCCTTAGATATGCCTCTGAAGAAGGGAATGTTTTCCTGAAACATGTCAGACGTTTTGGAGTTCACATTATAAAACCATATATGAAACCTTTGATGTTGTGAAGACTACCGTATATACTCGAGTATAAGCCGAGATTTTCAGCCTCTTTTTTGAGGCTGAAAGTGCCCCCCTCGGCTTATACTCGAGTCATCGCTGTCTGCCCGCTCGATCAGCGTGTCGAGCAGACAGACAGCGGCCATTCTGATTCAAAAGCCGCGCCTCCGGCTCCCCCTTCGCCTGTGATAGGCGGAACACTGAATTTCCCAGCAGCCTGTGTTCCGCCTATCACGGACTTCGTATCATCCTCGTACTACGGACGAGGATGATACGACGTCTGTGATAGGCGGAACACAGGCTGCTGGGAAATTCAGTGTTCCGCCTATCACAGGCGAAGGCGGCGGCGCAGCTTTTGAATTTTACAATGGCCGCCGACGAACGAAGAGGGCACGGGACGGAGGCAAGGCACAGGACGGCACGGCACGGGACGGGACGGGACGGGACCGGAGGCAAGGCACGGCGGCGAGGCACGGCGGCGAGGCACGGCGGCGAGGCACGGAGGCAAGGAGGCTCGGCACGGGACGGAGGCTCGGGACAAAGGCTCAGGACACAGGTAGGCTGGACACACACACACACACACACACACACACACACACACACACACACACACACACACGGATACACACACACACACAGGGATGGATGGATGGATGGAGACACACACACACAGGGATGGACGGACACACAGGGATGGACGGACACACAGGGATGGACGGACACACAGGGATGGACGGACACACACACAGGGATGGACAGGCATGTCTTACCCTCGGCTTATACACGAGTCAATAAGTTTGCCAGTTTTTTTGGGGGTAAATTGGGGGCCTCGGCTTATATTCGGGTCGGCCTATACTCGAGTATATACGGTATATATTTATATGTATGATTCCACGCATTGATATATGTATGGATTTTTATACTGTTCTGTAAAACGATTTTGTGTATCATTTTTGTGAATAAATTTGGAATATATTTTTTACTCATATTTTGGTCTGCCTTAAAAGTCCCGGGGGGTACTGTGATCTCCTTATTAGGGGATCTTTCTATTTACACGTTTTGGGATGTTGGCGGCAATGATATTGGAAAGTTTGATGCTTTCCTTTACGGTTCATCTCTTATAAAATACGATCATTAAGAACGCTGTGACATACAACACGCACGACGGGACTAGAAAAAGGAAGTTCAGTAGTCAGTAGCCAATAGCTTCCGTCCCGTAGTTGAATCTGACCATGCATGATTTTTGGGGTGTCGGAATTCCATACACACGATCGGAATTTGAGAACATGCAATCAATTTTTGGCTGGCGGAAATTCAGACAGCTAAATTCCGATGGAGCATACACATGGTTGCATTTTCTGATGAACAGCTCTCATCGGTCCTTTTCCTTACGGAATTCTGATTGTGTGTATGCGGCATAAGAGGGCACCAGATTGTATATAAGATTTTCTGCTACCTGCATGTGTCCAGCCAGTTATATTTTGGGTGAGTCCCTAATGGTGGCTGGTGGTATTGCAGGCAGTGATAACTGTTTCACAGTCTTGTTTTCCCTTCCCAAAAAAAGATCTTTTCTCATCCCTCCTCCCTCAAACATGAATCTTGCCCAGTTATCGAGCTGTGGGTCTCTAGAAACAAGGTGCTGCAGGACATGAGTTTGTGCATAATGTTTTTGAGTGTCTCCTGTGTCCAGATTGGGGAATTTTAGGTCCAGTTTTTGAGGATGTCCAGCTTTCCTTGTCCCTGTACCTTCTGGACCCCAATTTGTTACACCCTAGGGGGACTATAAGATGTGGAAAATTTTGAAAGTCAGTCGCCAGGGGCACCGCAAGCACCCCTCTACAATTCACTCAAGAGAAAAGAAGACTAGAGACCCAACCTGTGACATGACCACAATTTCAGTTTGGGAATTCGGGCATATATTTTTTAAATAAAAAGTACTAATCAACTAGAACAGCATCCATCAGGTGATAGAGGACCCCTTCTTTTCTTCATAAGGCTTATTCCATCATCGCAGATACTTGTTGATACCGCCCCAGAGTGGAAACCCTCAACCACATTTTCTGGTCCTGTCCTAAGTTAAGACCCTTTTGGGATGGAGCTAGGGCAGTATCTCAAAAGTTACAGGCTACACAGCATTCTATTTATTCTTAGAACATACTGTAAGTCAGTCCTTCTTCGCTTACTAAATGCGACCAAGACTTGCAAGTAATGGAAGAATTCTTCGCCACCCATGATTTCTAGGTCAGTCAACAAAGTGAAAGAAATTAGGAAGCTGGAAGACTTTATTCACTCAACTAAAATGCAAAGCCCATCTCTGTACATGTTTCTACTGGATACAAACAAACCCAAGGATGAACCGAGGAAAAAACCAAGCTTTGCTTACCACCAGCCCACAGACAACCAATTAACCTGTCTAACAATATGCGTTAAAAACAGGGGTTTAGTCTGCACACATTTGCAAATGCATGCGTAAGCCACAGAGCCCCGTCAAGGCACCCCGATATCTGTGGTACCTAACACTGACTTATGAGTGTCCCCACAATGGAGGCACATGCATTTTGATGGATAGGTGAGAGCAGGTGGACTGAAGGGGAACCACCCCTTCTTAAAGGTACAGGAGCCCACTGAACACCCAGCACAATGGCAACACAGGTGGCAGTGGGATGCCTGACCAAAAACACGACCAGTGACGAAAAAAGACGCCACCCGCTCTCACCTATAGCTGGCTATCGCAGTAAGAAACTTGGAAGGCTAACAATAGATACAAACAAACCCAAGGATGAACCGAGGAAAAAAAACAAGCTTTGCTTACCACCAGCCCACAGACTCATTTATTGTCTCAGACAAGGGTAAGGCTCTACTGTTGAGGTGCACCTGAATCATTTATATCCCCTTCATCGCAGAACCTGGGGAAGTAAGCCTGCCCTTAACTTTTCTCTACTCTCCCCCCTCCCCAAGCCCTTCCCCCACGCTTTCTCACTCCCCACAGTCTCCACTTTTTTTTCCTCTGCCCTAGCTTGTCTCCTCTTTTGTTCTTTCATATATCTGCCTCTTTTCTCCTTCTGTAAATTTTTCCAAACATTCTATAAAAAGAAATTTGGAACGACTCATCATCTTGAGAATTCCTAACAGCTCTGAGAGGACAAAGCTGACCTTCTCATCTTTGACTGCCCTATCGATAATGGACATTATAATACACTCGATCTCACCTCCTGAGGTGTCAGTTAGTGATGGACGAACTTCCGACGGGACGTTTCGCGAACGCGAAACGCGAACGGACACAAACGTTCGCGAAAACGACCGTTCGCCGCGGGCTCCATTGACTTCAATGGGAGGCGAATTTCGCAAACCTTTAGGTCGAATTTGCGGCCACGGGGTAATTATTAGGGGGTAGCACGTAGTCCCACCACCTGGACAATAGCATAATACATGTATGAGGTGAATTTGGGATCGATAACTACAAGCATTTTTTTTTTATTTGGGAAATTGTTCTGACAATTCAGGACTATGGAGCTAATGAAGGCAATGGAGGAGAGGGAAGGTCAGGGACCAGGGTAGGCAAACAAGAGGGTGCAGGAGATACAGAGCACTGACAGCAGCACCGTAATACAGAGCACTGACATCAGCACCGTGACATACAGCGCTGACAGCAGCTCCGTGACATACAGCGCTGACAGCAGCTCCGTGACATACAGCGCTGACAGCAGCTCCGTGACATACAGCGCTGACAGCAGCTCCGTGACATACAGCGCTGACAGCAGCTCCGTGACATACAGCGCTGACAGCAGCACCGTGACATACAGCGCTGACAGCAGCTCCGTGACATACAGCGCTGACAGCAGCTCCGTGACATACAGCGCTGACAGCAGCTCCGTGACATACAGCACTGACAGCAGCTCCGTGACATACAGCGCTGACAGCAGCTCCGTGACATACAGCGCTGACAGCAGCACCGTGACATACAGCGCTGACAGCAGCTCCGTGACATACAGCGCTGACAGCAGCTCCGTGACATACAGCGCTGACAGCAGCTCCGTGACATACAGCGCTGACAGCAGCTCCGTGACATACAGCGCTGACAGCAGCTCCGTGACATACAGCGCTGACAGCAGCTCCGTGACATACAGCGCTGACAGCAGCTCCGTGACATACAGCGCTGACAGCAGCTCCGTGACATACAGCGCTGACAGCAGCTCCGTGACATACAGCGCTGACAGCAGCTCCGTGACATACAGCGCTGACAGCAGCTCCGTGACATACAGCGCTGACAGCAGCACCGTAAGCAGCCCCAGGAGGAAGTCAGCACAGCACAGGGATGGTGTGATCCCCTCATAATAAGAACCCCCAGGAGGAAGTCAGCACAGCACAGGGATGGTGGGAGCCCCTCATAATAAGAACACCCAGGAGGAAGTCAGCACAGCACAGGGATGGTGGGAACCCCTCATAATAAGCAGCCCCAGTAGAAATATGACACCGCTCAACCTCTTCAAAGAGGAGGGTAGGGGCATATAGTACGGTGTGCTTTTTTGGGTCAGGGAAGTGAGCCAAATGAATTAAGAAGGTCTGTGTGCTTGATTCCAAAAATTGTTTATAGACATATACATGGTCTACTGATCACATGTGTTGAATTCCTCCGAGATCCATGCCTCATTCATTTTTAGAAATGTGAGGTAGTTAACACTGTGGTGAGCTAGGCGAGTACGCTTATCGGTCACAATCCCCCCTGCTGCGCTGAACGTCCTTTCGGACAGGACACTGGATGAGGGGCAAGCCAACAGTTCGATTGCAAATTGGGCAAGCTCTGGCCAGAGGTCAAGCCTGCCCACCCAGTAGTCTAGGGGTTCATCACTCCTCAGAGCGTCCACATCGGCCGTTAACCCAATGTAGTCGGACACCTGACGGTCTAGGCGTTCCCTGATGCTGGATCCGGATGACACCTGTCGATGGGTCGGCTGAAAGAATGACCTCATATCCGAAGTCACCAACACATCTTCAAACCGGCCTCTTCTTGCAGGCGCTGTTGGATTGGTACCCGCAAATCCTTCTCTGGGAGTGGGAATTGCTCCTCTGCCAGCGCACGCAAAAGCAGAATGCAGCATTTCTCGAAGCAAGGCCTGGAAGTGCTGCATTCTGACAGCCCTCTGCGACGGCGGTAACATTTCCGCCATTTTGTGTTTGTACCGGGGGTCTAAGTACGTTGCCACCCAGTACTGGTCCTTGACCCTCATGCTTTTTATACGGGGGTCCCTATTAAAACACTGGAGCATGAAGGCCCCCATTTGCACTAAAGTGGAAGCGGTGTGGTGGCCTGGCTCCTGCTCATCATCCAGGATAATGTCGTCCTCTTCATTCTCCTCTCCCCATCCTCGCACAACAGGGATCCCAGAAAGGTTTAAAGCATGCTCTTCTTGCTCCTGCTCATCCGCCCCGGCACCATCCTCCTCTGACTCCTCATCAGACTCCTGTTGTTGACTTGTCTCAGATAGAGTAGCCCCCCCTGGGAATTCATCCAGCATTGCGACTTCCTCATCTTCCCGCTCCTGCTCCTCCACAGCCTGATCAATGACACGACGCAATGCACGCTCCAGAAAGAAGGCATAAGGTACCATGTCACTGATGGCGCCATGGCTGCGACTGACCAGTTTGGTGATCTCCTCAAATGGCCGCAGAAGTCTGCATGTGTCGCGCATGAGCAGCCACTGGCGCGGTGAAAAAAAACCCAGCTCCCCAGAACCGTTTCTTTCGCAGAGTTCATACAGGTAGACGTTAACTGCACGTTTCTGCTGGAGCAGCCTATCAAGCATATAGAAGGTTGAGTTCCATCGCGTCGGGCAATCGCAAATAAGACGTCTGACCGGCAGATGGTGTCGCCGCTGAATGTCAGCAAGGCGAGCCATGGCCGTGTAAGATCTTCTGAAATGGGCCGAGATTTTCCTTGCCTGCCGCAAGATGTCCTGGACCCCAGGGTATTTGACAAGGAATCGCTGCACGACCAAGTTTAAGACGTGTGCCATGCACGGCACGTGCGTGATTTTGCCCTGTTTCAATGCGCTAAGCAGATTGGCACCGTTGTCACACACCACTTTACCAACTGTCAAATTGAGCGGTGTTAGCCACTCATCTGCCTGTGAACGCAAAGCTGAAAGGAGTGCCGGGCCAGTGTGGCTCTTTGCTTCCAGGCACAACAGACGCAGCACGGCATGGCAACGTCTCACCTGGCATGTGGAATAGGTTCTGGGGAGCTTGGGCGGTGCAGTGGAAGAGACGCTAGCAGCGGAAAAGGAGGAGGCAGCTGAGGAGGAGAGGGAGGAGGATGGAGTAGGAGGAGGAGAAGAAGAGTCAGGCCTGCATGCAATCCGTGGCGGTAAAACCAAATCTACACGGGTGCCACGGGTTACATGCTTGACGGCCGTCAGAAGGTTCACCCAGTGGGCAGTAAAACTGATATACCTTCCCTGCCCGTGTTTGCTAGACCACGTGTCTGTGGTCAGATGTATCTTGGCACCGACACTGTGTGCCAGAGATACATTCACTTGCCGCTGAACATGGCCATATAGCTCTGGGATGCCCTTCTCTGAGAAATACTTCCTTCCTGGGACCTTCCATTGTGGTGTTCCAATGGCCACAAATTTGCGAAAGGCCTCCGAGTCCACCAGTTTATATGGCAGTAGTTGGCGGGCTATGAGTTCTGACAAGCCAGCCGCCAACCGTTGGGCAAGAGGGTTATCCGGCGTCATCATTTTTTTACGCTCAAACATTAGGCCCACGGAAGCCTGCCTTTTTGCAGAAAAATGTGAGCTTGGCGTGATGGAAGGTGGAGTGGAGGACAATTGTGAGGAGAGAGGAGAAGGAGAAGTAGAAGACGAGGCTGGACGGTGAGAGCCTGCAGTGTGGCTTTGTGTGTTCCGTTGCTCCCACTGGGCTCGGTGATGGCTGCTCATGTGCCTTCTTAAGGCGGTCGTCCCTAGGTGAGTATTGGGCTTACCGCGACTAACGCGTTGACTGCAAAGATTGCAGATGGCAACGCTATTGTCAGCAGCGGACACGTTAAAAAAAGCCCACACTGCGGAGCCATGTGCCGGTGTCCTGGGAGCGCCAGATGTGACCGTACATGGTCGATGACTCGCTCCTGATACATTTGCAGTCTGCTTTGTCCCTGCTGTGCAATGTAAGTCATTGCTGCTTCTCCTCCCTATCTGCTGGTCCATATCTCCCTCTGAACTCCCCTCCTCTTCCTCTCTTGTGGGCACCCACGTGACATCACTAGACACGTCATCATCAACGTCACCTTCCCCACCGCTATAAGTAGAGTAGGCAGCAACACCGGGGACCAACCTCCTCCTTGGGCTGATCTGGGTACTGGCGTCAGACTGCTGAGTAGCGCTTGTTGCTACCTCCTCTTCCTGATCCAATACCAAGAGTGGCTGCGCATCAGAAATGTCCTCTTGATATGGATCGGAAAATAATTCCAGTGACTCAAGCGGAAGGTATGTGGTGGTGGTGGTGGTGGTCGTGTTGTTGGTGGTAGTGTCTTTGGGGGTGCACATAGCAGAGAGTGAAGAAGAGGGTGCAGATCGAGAGGATGAGGAGGGTGCAGAAGAGTAAGGCTGAGCGAGCCACTCAACCAAGTCTGGTGCATCCTTTAAAGTAATTGAACGCACCTTCTGCAACTTCCCACTTTGGCTCAAGCCTGTTGCTCCTGCCCTACCCCTACCACCCCTGCGGAAGGGCCTGCCTCTTCCTCTGCATGTCATTTTTTAAATGACCCTGTGACAAAACTCTTAGTCCCTATACCGCTGAAGGACTGCTGCAGTATAGGTGAGCGGTCAGCAGTGGTGCACGTCAACCCTATCTATTGTGGACCTATAGCGGTCCTTACAGAACAGCAGACTGTACCGCACTCAAGCCTATGTACCGTAGCACCCTATACCAAGTTACCAGTCCTTATAAGAACTTTTGTGGACCAAGCAGGTTGTGTATTAGTGTTTAGCAGACTGTACGTCAGTCCCTATACCGCTGAAGGACTGCTGCAGTATAGGGCAGCGGTCAGCAGTGGTGCACGTCAACCCTATCTATTGTGGACCGATAGCGGTCCTTACAGAACAGCAGACTGTACCGCACTCAAGCCTATGTACCGTAGCACCCTATACCAAGTTACCAGTCCTTATAAGAACTTTTGTGGACCAAGCAGGTTGTGTATTAGTGTTTAGCAGACTGTACGTCAGTCCCTATACCGCTGAAGGACTGCTGCAGTATAGGGCAGCGGTCAGCAGTGGTGCACGTCAACCCTATCTATTGTGGACCGATAGCGGTCCTTACAGAACAGCAGACTGTATCGCACTCAAGCCTATGTACCGTAGCACCCTATACCAAGTTACCAGTCCTTATAAGAACTTTTGTGGACCAAGCAGGTTGTGTATTAGTGTTTAGCAGACTGTACGTCAGTCCCTATACCGCTGAAGGACTGCTGCAGTATAGGGCAGCGGTCAGCAGTGGTGCACGTCAACCCTATCTATTGTGGACCGATAGCGGTCCTTACAGAACAGCAGACTGTACCGCACTCAAGCCTATGTACCGTAGCACCCTATACCAAGTTACCAGTCCTTATAAGAACTTTTGTGGAACAAGCAGGTTGTGTGTTAGTGATTAGCAGACTGTACGTCAGTCCCTATACCGCTGAAGGACTGCTGCAGTATAGGTGAGCGGTCAGCAGTGGTGCACGTCAACCCTATCTATTGTGGACCGATAGCGGTCCTTACAGAACAGCAGACTGTACCGCACTCAAGCCTATGTACCGTAGCACCCTATACCAAGTTACCAGTCCTTATAAGAACTTTTGTGGACCAAGCAGGTTGTGTATTAGTGTTTAGCAGACTGTACGTCAGTCCCTATACCGCTGAAGGACTGCTGCAGTATAGGGCAGCGGTCAGCAGTGGTGCACGTCAACCCTATCTATTGTGGACCGATAGCGGTCCTTACAGAACAGCAGACTGTACCGCACTCAAGCCTATGTACCGTAGCACCCTATACCAAGTTACCAGTCCTTATAAGAACTTTTGTGGACCAAGCAGGTTGTGTATTAGTGTTTAGCAGACTGTACGTCAGTCCCTATACCGCTGAAGGACTGCTGCAGTATAGGGCAGCGGTCAGCAGTGGTGCACGTCAACCCTATCTATTGTGGACCGATAGCGGTCCTTACAGAACAGCAGACTGTACCGCACTCAAGCCTATGTACCGTAGCACCCTATACCAAGTTACCAGTCCTTATAAGAACTTTTGTGGAACAAGCAGGTTGTGTGTTAGTGATTAGCAGACTGTACGTCAGTCCCTATACCGCTGAAGGACTGCTGCAGTATAGGGCAGCGGTCAGCAGTGGTGCACGTCAACCCTATCTATTGTGGACCGATAGCGGTCCTTACAGAACAGCAGACTGTACCGCACTCAAGCCTATGTACCGTAGCACCCTATACCAAGTTACCAGTCCTTATAAGAACTTTTGTGGAACAAGCAGGTTGTGTGTTAGTGATTAGCAGACTGTACGTCAGTCCCTATACCGCTGAAGGACTGCTGCAGTATAGGTGAGCGGTCAGCAGTGGTGCACGTCAACCCTATCTATTGTGGACCGATAGCGGTCCTTACAGAACAGCAGACTGTACCGCACTCAAGCCTATGTACCGTAGCACCCTATACCAAGTTACCAGTCCTTATAAGAACTTTTGTGGAACAAGCAGGTTGTGTGTTAGTGATTAGCAGACTGTACGTCAGTCCCTATACCGCTGAAGGACTGCTGCAGTATAGGTGAGCGGTCAGCAGTGGTGCACGTCAACCCTATCTATTGTGGACCGATAGCGGTCCTTACAGAACAGCAGACTGTACCGCACTCAAGCCTATGTACCGTAGCACCCTATACCAAGTTACCAGTCCTTATAAGAACTTTTGTGGACCAAGCAGGTTGTGTATTAGTGTTTAGCAGACTGTACGTCAGTCCCTATACCGCTGAAGGACTGCTGCAGTATAGGGCAGCGGTCAGCAGTGGTGCACGTCAACCCTATCTATTGTGGACCGATAGCGGTCCTTACAGAACAGCAGACTGTACCGCACTCAAGCCTATGTACCGTAGCACCCTATACCAAGTTACCAGTCCTTATAAGAACTTTTGTGGAACAAGTGAGTTGTGAATGTTTAGCAGACTGCAGCAGAAGGGCAGCAGTCAAGTATAATATCCTTTCTATATTTGGAAGAAAGAATATTATACATGTACAAGCCTATTACTGTACCACTGATACCAGTCCTGAAAAGAACCTTTGTGGAACTAATAATAACAGCAAGTCTTTAAAATTACCCTCACTGCCTGACAACACTGCTTCCTTCCTGTCCCTATACAAATTGGCAAAAAAAGAGAACGATTAGTGGTTACTGGAACAGCTCTTTTGTGGACCTTGATAGTAACAGCTAATGATGATGATGATGATGATGATGATGAAAGACTAATCTGGCTGTCCCTGTAGCATACACCGTCCTTTCCCTTTCTCTAAACTAACAAAAGACACTCAGGCTGCTGCAAGAATCAGCAGCACAGCAAACCTATCAACACCTAACACCTATACCAGTCCTGAAAAGAACTTTTGTGTACCAAATAGCTAGTGGTTTATCTCTCCCTACTCCACACAGGAACCTGTCCCTATCGTAACAGAAGAAAGAATGTAAAATGGCCACCGGATCGGGTGTATTTATAGGTTAGGGGGAATGTACAAGTGTCCATGTGCTGTCATGTCTCAATTGGCTGTCCTGTATCACATGATAAACGTGTCACCAAAGGTTAAAGTTCTTGTATACATTAAACACGTAAGTCCGCCGCGGCGAACGACGGAAAAAGGCGTTCGAACGTGCGGACCGCGAATGTCGGAAATTCGCCGCGAAACGACCGCCGGGCGAACCGTTCGGCCATCACTAGTGTCAGTAGTACCAGTTGTACTCAGTAGTATAGTAGTAGTATACTATGTAACTGTTTCTGAGGCTTCAACAAATAAATAATTTAAAAATATATATTAAAAAAAGAAGTTGGTAGTTTTTTTTTTTTTTTTTTTTTTTTTTTTTAGAATAGTTTTAATATAGACTCAATAGACA
The DNA here is from genome assembly GCF_037356315.1 of Lithobates pipiens. NCBI lineage: Eukaryota > Metazoa > Chordata > Amphibia > Anura > Ranidae > Lithobates > Lithobates pipiens. Next base: position 571,044,678 of record NW_027507903.1, read on the forward strand.
TCTCATGAAACAAAGACAAAAAGTAAATTGACTTTTGCCATAAGGCATCTGTTTGATTGTCAGTTCTTCAGCCCACACTGCATGTTTTCTCACTGCAGCACAAAAATGCTTGAAGGCTGCATTTATGCCCCTGTCTTTGATGTGGTAAGGCAAGCCTGTAATTCTCTTCACTGGGACTTCATATATTCCCTTTCCATATGTGAAAGTATGCAGCCACAGCATCTCAGAGACTGAACAAACACCAGCAGACAGACAGTGGGAAGTGCCGAGATTTCCATCCTGTCAGTGCTGGAGGAGAGAGAGGCATAAGGAGAATGGGGCCCTGGGATTTATATAATGAAGGAAGAACTCAAACAAGGTGCTGAAATGGACAGATTCCGCCGCCATATCCGCGTTCTGCAGCTGTTAGAGTCAAAGTTCACTCTTGGCTGTCAGAACTGTGGTTATTTATAAAATATAGGACTTGTTAAAACCTCTACAATCTGATTAATTTGCCAGATTTTGAGCCTACGGAACAGATGCTGCAAACATAATTTAGTTCACCCCAGCAATATGACAGAATAGATTTAATAGAGTTTATTGTTCTATAAAATTTTCCCTTAAAGGTCTTTTCCCATTGTTAGTAAAATCTCCCTTTGCGTCAACTCCAGCAGAAGCCATGTATGGCCACTCGGAATGCAAGAAATGTATGCATTCATTTATTCCTTTCTTATACCTTTTTCTGTGAACTAGTGCTTAAATTCGAGGTACTTACCCTTTAACTCTCTCCTGAATAGTATACGCAGTTGCTTTATAGTGATGATGTAAAAAGAAGATCTTCCATATAAGGAAATCAGCCTCCAAGCTGCATGCAAAAGCTGTTGGCTGCATGGCACAGCCAGTCATCTACAAAGCTTACACAGCAGGACAATAATATGAAGCCAGCAAATCAATGGGGTCATTTAAGTCAGCTGTTAACCCTTTATCCAAACAAACAATAGCTGCCACCGCTCATTTTATCAGAACCATACATCGCTTACTGTCAGGAATGGGTTCACCTGTTGGTGGCACTGTGGCTGCCAGACTTGTAGGTTGTAATTCCGTTGTCCACCAGTGAGTGTCTCCCTTCAGCTCTTAGTAATTAGTTATCACTCGAGGCTGGTTGCTGGGAGGATATTTAGTCCTTTCTGTGCTATTCCCCCTTGCCTTCATGTTCTGCCCATGTGCCCCTGTTCTGTGAACCTTGTAACTGTACTTTGTTCCTGGTCATGTTCCTGATTCTGTTCCTGATCCTCTGCCTGCTTGTTCCTGCTCCCGTGTACCCTTTCCTTGTCCTAGTTTGCTCCCTGCTCACTCTGCCTAATCTCCCATGTATGACCCCAGCTCTGGCACTCACTATGCTTTTTTAGTCATATCCTACTGTCTGTACATAGTTATTTTAGTTGGTTTAGGTAGTTCGTTCACTGGTAGCCCTTTCTCTCATTAGATTTTCTGATTTTGGTTTATAGGGTTTTGGTATATTGCTGATGTGTTTATGTTATTGCCTATTTATTGTATCTTAAAAAAAAATCACATTATTTTATACTATACTTGCGTCTAGTGTTCTCTGTGTAAGTCCAAACATTTCTGATAACACCTCTTTCACATGATACTGGCATTTAGTACCTGTGACCCTCACAGTATCTACTTTAAAAGTCCTGACCTGTAAGCCTGTGACATCCACTGCCACTCCAGACATGGATGAAACAGTTTAACTTAAGGTATCTTTCTTTATGAGGCAAGAATTATTTAATTTATGATTTAGAACATTAAAGAGGAAGTAAACCCTTCCAAACAACTTGGACCTATAGGTAAGCCTAGATTAAGGCTTACCTGTAGGTCCAAGCAATATCTCCTAAACCTATATGGTTTAGGAGATATTTGCCCGAAAATGGGCACCGCTGTCTACGGTGCACACAGGCGCACTAAATGCGGCAAATCCAAGAATGGATTTGCCTAATTTGTCGACTCCCATGTGCATGCGCGGGAGTGACGTCATCGCGGCTTCGCCGTATGGCAGCGGCGGAGCTGCGAGACGCGACTCCCGTGCGCATGCGCGGGAGCGACGTCATCGCTGCTGCGCCGCTGTGATTCGTCGGAGCTGCGAGACGCCACCAGCAACATGGATGCGGCGGACTACAGGGGACAGCGGCGACTTCGCTGGCTCCTGTGTCAGGTAAGTGACACATAATGAGCTACTATGCGATGCATAGTAGTCCATTATGCTTTACCTTTGCAGGGAAAAAAAGAGGAAGTAAACCCATCAGGGTTTACTTCCTCTTTAAAGATAAGCTTAGCAATTTTTGAATATTGGTTTAAAAAAAGCCAAAAAATTGATGCGAGAAAAATATTTACAGAAAAAGATATTACAGAAAATGAATTTGAAAAGCAACAGTAAAATGAATGGGAACAAAGAAGAAAATGTTTTGCCTGGTCTGTAGTTTTGACATAGTTCAACTCAATGTAGCATAAGTCCGGTTCTGACCATCACTGGCCCTTAGAGTGATTCTCAGTTTAATTGCTCAGCTTCGATGGATATATATATATATACAACCATAACAAAACATTTAAACAAACTTAACTAAAACCTAGTCTGGTGATCTCTGACACAAAAGTAGACGTAACGTAAAAAATGAACAATTTTGCTAGCAAAATAAATATAAAATGAACGAATGCTAAAGCACAAAGGGTGAGCGTAACTACCCTTATGCTCACCCTTTGTGCTTTAGCATTCGTTCATTTTATATTTATTTTGCTAGCAAAATTGTTCATTTTTTACGCTCATTTTGTTCGCTCACCCTTTGTGCTTTAGCATTCGTTCATTTTATATTTATTTTGCTAGCAAAATTGTTCATTTTTTATGTTACGTCTACTTTTGTATGGCTCGGTGGAGTCATTTGTAGCGCTTAACATTATTCGGTTGAATAATACATTTTACGTGTTTAAACTTTATTACACGATTGGGCGCACTTTTTTATCTTTGTTTTTTTGGTGATACGATATCCCGAGACTTCTGAAAGGACCGGAACGGACCTGGGAACTACGAAACACTCGAAGGTGTGGGCTGACTTTTGGCTTCCCACATCGAAAGCTCTACACGGCTGTGCAAATCGTCCAGTGAGAGGACTCGAGTCGGTTCGGTGACTGTGGAACGTCTGAGAGACTGGGTCTTTTCTGGCTGTCCGTTTCGAATCGTTTGGGTATTTGCATTTGTGCATACTAATTGGTGATCTGGTAAGCCTTCATTTATTATTGATTTGTAGCTGTGAAAGGTCCACGTGGTGAAGCACTTTCTCCTGAACAAACAGGATTAACTACATTTTTTGTTCACTTATATAGGACACTATCATACATTTTTGGAAAAAAAAAATAAAAAAAAATTTTCACATGTTTAAATACATTGGACTTTTGAGTTTCTGATGGATGTTGTTTTTTATTTTGGTACCTTTAACATACCAGGCCTCCAGCTGTGACCGCTCGGAGACAACCAATTCCTGCAGTGAAACCATCCCAGTATTCCGTCCAGCATTCAGGAATACACCGGAGGGGCCCATATTACCAATGAACCCCCCACCTCTTTTAGATCACCTCTGTTTACCACCACCGTCAAAGACCACCAGAAAGAAAACGCTGCAGCCCCCCAAAAAGGGCCGGTTTCAACTGTTGTGACGACCGTCAATCTTCCCCTGAAAGAAAAGAAAACACAAGCAAGAGAAAACCAACATATAGCCTAAAAACTCCACAGTAGGGAGGGAGGGTGCCTTCTCCGTTGATCTCCACCGTGCACTGCTCCCGCTTTGGCTCCGCCCCCCACTTTTATATTGCCCCTCCCCTTCCCTTCTTTTCCTTACGCTAACCCCCTGCCTGCTTAACCCTCCTCCTCCTGGATCCCTTGGCACCTGGTCATGCCCACCCCTACATTACCCCCCCTTGGGGTTTGTCCATTCCGGGGCTCTCTTGACCAAGGAAAGGGTCTGAGGTGGTGGGTGTGCTAACCATTTACGATAATTTCCAATAGACTGTCACTTTGGGGAGATTTACTAATGTGGGGTACACACTATAAGAAAATCAGGTGAACAATCATCTGATTTTCCACGTTGTTTCACAGCAAATTGGAACAGATTAAAGAAAATTCGGATGAAACTTGTCATATGACAATGGAATTTTTTGTTGTTGTTTATTGTTTCTGATCATGTGCAGTCTTTCGTTTCTGATTTTTCTTGTAAAAAAATCATACGAAAATGGTACACATTAAGCGAAAATCGCTTGTTCTGTTCCTGTAAAAGAAAAAATTTCGGAAATGTTCGCTCAGAAGGTTGGAAATCGGCTGTAGAAAGTTGTTTACACACTATACGAAAATCGTATGAAAGTTCTTTGGACGAAAATTCTCACCCGATTTTCTTCTAGTGTGTACAATCCTTAAAACTGGTGCACACAGAATCTGGGGCAACTGTGAATAGTAATCAATCGGCTTCTAAATTCAGTTTGTTCAATTAAGCTTTGTCAATAAAACCTGGAAGCCAATTGGTTACTATGCACAGCTGCACCAAAATCTTGCCGCATCAGTTTAAGTAAATCTCCCTCACAATGTAATTTTTGTAAATGCAGTCTAATTTTTATTTTACCACATGGTACCGACTGATAACCCATCATTTGTTGTGCGGCATGAAATTACCATTTTATAAATTATGATTCATCTTCCTTTCTCCCAAGTAATAGGTTCTTGGTGATTGGCCACTCAATGCACATAATCCCTCTTATGACATATATGTTATGACTTTCTTCTCACCCAATGGCCACTCATAGTGGAGGGAAACAAATGGAGGATAAATGTAAGCTGGTATTGGAACTGCAGTTAAAGGTGACTTTGCCCTGCAAGTAAAGTTAATCATTCAGCCACCAGTGCTATCTAGCAATCACTGTAGCTTTGATTAAATTGAGAATGCCCATTAGCTCCTTCCCTTATATGCAACCTCATGGAAATGGGTCTTAATCCTGTAGGGCCACATGTATATGCATACCTATGTTTGTGCTGGGAGCGAGCTGCACATTATTATTTCTATTATTTTGTGACAGTTTTCCTTTGATAATAAAAAAATAATGTATAGTTCACCTGGATACACTAAGTAGTTGTGATGATAAGTACAATTTTACAGTTTTTCATGAGAGTAATATTATTATTATTATTATTATTATTATTATTATTATTATACAGGATTTATATAGCGGTAACAGTTTGCTCAGTGCTTTACAGTGTGAGGGTAATCATTACAGTTAAAATACAATTCAATACAGGAGGAATCAGAGAGCTCTGCTCATTAGAGCTTACAATCTAGGAAGGAGGGTCAAGTGATACAAAAGGTGATAACTGTGGGGGATGAGCTGATGGACAAAATAAAAGTACAGTTGTTAGGTGGAGGCAGGATAGGCTTCTCTGAAGAGAAAAGTTTTCAGGGATTGCCTAAAAGTGGACAGAGTAGTGAGGCCGCGTACACACGGGCGGACTGTTCGCCCAACTTTGTCCGCTGAACAGTGTTTGGGCGGACAGTCCGCTCGTGTGTGGGCTTTCAGCGGACAGTTTCAGCGGACAGTTGGACGGACAAGGTTTTTCGGAAATTCCGAAAAACTGTCCGCTGAAACCTTGTTTGAGCGAACAGTCCGCCCGTGTGTAGGCTTGTTCGTCAAACAAAGTTGCGCGCATGCTCAGAAAGGATTTTCACGCCGAAAGCTATAATGCAGTGTATAGGACGTCGTATTTTTCGTCCCGTCGTACGTGCCGTTCACGTCATCGCGCACGGTTTCAGCAAACTGTTCGTTCGTCGTGTGTGGGCATGTCCGTCCATGCTAAGTTTGAGCGGACTGTTTGCCGAAACTGTTGGACGGACAAAGTTGGGCGAACAGTCCGCGCGTGTGTACGCAGCCTTATAGTTGGACAGATATAGTTAGACAGAATGGGGTAGGTAATGCCGTAGGATGGGAGAGGCTCAGGAGAAGTCCTGGTAATTTAAGAAACCAGCTCCCTTTTTTCTCTCTCTACTTCCTGTTTAACCAATCACATTCAGTCTTCAAGGCAGGATTTAATATGATTGGTAGCTGTAAAAAACACTTAGTGCTGACATTTATTTCACATGTAGGAAGTTGTAAGAGAAAGCCTGTAGTGGGCATGTTTGGGATTCCCTTGTTTGCATCACAAGCAAAGGTTCTTAGATCACCGGGTTTGGTGGACTAACTGTAGTATAGCTGTAGTATATCTGAGTTAAAATGAGAAGCCCTGAACAGGTAAACTATGCTTGCACTGACTCAGAAAGTACCAAAACCACTGGACATGCATGGAAGACACACAAGTGGTGTTTTCAGGAGAGGGTGAGAAATGGTAGTCTCAACATTTCTTTAGTACAGGTTCCCTTTAGTTTTCACTTTCCATTGGAGTGTACCATTAAGGTACAACCATATAAGAAAGCTGTGGCCCGATTGCAGTATAACTGTCTTATAGTCTAATAATCTATATATGTGCAGGATTCCTCATAACTGGCAAGGTTACCTATACCTACAAGGGAGCTGTTTCACCTGCCAAAGGATTTGTATTTCTGTTCATTCAGACCGATCAAAAATCATAGCCAGAACAATGACGCCACTTTCTCTTCACAACCTTTAAGGGAAATAGTCATGTCTCTTTCCTAAAGGTAGTGATGGAAGGGCACTGGATGTGGATTTTCACAGGTTGTCAAGATGTGGATAAAGTTATTGCTTGATCCCAATCGGCCTGTATTTGGTAGCTCATAACAAAGATGGAAGTCCCCCAGGAGAGGACATTCACTTGAGCTGAGAAATCCAAGTGTAATAGGTCAAGGAGAGTACCAAATGAAAAATCCTTAGATGTCCAAAGGCTTTATAACTAGTTGAATAATAAAGACTTTGGAGTTCTAAAGATTTTTCATTTAGTGCTCTCTTTGACCCACTACACTTGGGTGTCTCTTTCCTGTCCACATTCTGTGATTGGACAGCAAGGAAGCAGCAGAAGACTGATAAAATCATCTCGACATCTGGAGCCTTTTATTTTACATCGGAGCATTTGTTGTTTTCTTTCAGTAATTCTTATTCAGTTCATAAACTTGATAACCTGATGACCAAACCAGAAAAAATAAGGTACTTACTTAAAAAAAAAAAAAATCAAAAGTGCTCCTTGTTTTTGTGGTACTTTGACCCTCACGCTGCTAAATATTTTCTGTTTTGTTTTTCTCCAGTTTATAAAAGTTTGACATGGAAAGTTTCAACTGACATGATGAAAGGTATAGAGATTGGCAAAAACATTAAGCAAAAGAAAAAATAATTACTTCACCCAGAGGAAAGTTTCTTCTTCAGCTTCCTCTAGTGAAAATGTTAGATTACGCCTACTACATTGTCAGCAAAATTTTCAGTGTTAAAAAATACGTTGAAAGTCTTATAGATTGAGCAAATCTATTTGGAAAACACATTATACTGGATTTTTTCATTTCATTGAAATAAATGGTCAAGATTTCAATTTAAGGCTTTTATAAATAAGCCCCTGGGAGTGTTCATTAGTCTCTGTTGAAGAACAAACAGACTTCTGTCTCTTGGGACCAGCTGTACAGTGATGATGTGTTAGCAGTACATTGCTGAGGAAAAGGAAAAGTACTGTTGTGTTGGTAACAGCACACATATGTAATAAAGAGCTGCCGAAAGTGACACTAAAGTCTATTTAAAAAAAAAAATATATATATATACATACATACATACATACATATATATATATATATATATATATATATATATATATATATATATATATATATATATATATGTGTATGTATGTATATGTAGCGGACATAACCCTCAATGGGGCGGCCTTGACTTTTGGGCTTACCGGTTACCTCCACTTGGCTTGTTCTTCCTGGTCTAGGGGTTCCCAGGGTTAGTACCCAACGACTTTGGATGCTGATACCATAAAAGTCCTTTAGAACGTTTTTTATTTGCAGGGGTAACATCCAACAAACACAGTCTCATATGGGAACAGAGGGCAAGGGTGAAGAAACTCAGGTGCCTTGAACTGCTAATCACTAGAAAGTCTCTAATACAACCCAGAGAGTAGCCACTCACAACTGGGCATTTCAAAGCTGAACAAATCTCTAGCCAGAGATTATGGCAGTCAGCACTTTAATCCAGAACTTGCAAAGTCTCTAATCTTTTTTTTTATTTCAATAGATTTTTATTGGATTTTATCACATACAGATATAACAAAACAGAGGATAAAGGAATACAGAAAGGTAAGGTAGGTTATGTTATTGGACACAGTAAAACAAGAAAATATCAAGGTACATACAATCACAAAGTATCTGCAACATATACCATGCGATTACTGAAATATGAGATAACTTCATTCACAAGGCTTAAACCTGGTGGTCCACAATTTCCAATTACTATCAAAGGTTTTGCAAGAAAAGGAGTTAAGTGCCAGCAGTCTTTCAAAGGAGTGATTCCTATTCACAATAGCAATCACCTCAGAAAAGTTAAGGGCTAGAGAGCTCTTCCAATTACGTAAAATTAGGTTGCGTGTAGCCAGGAGAATATGTGTTACCATGGCCCTATCACCATATGGAAACGTATCTATACCGATGTGTAAGATAGCCAAGTTGGGGTTTGGAGGCGTTAAGATACCTGTAAGATCAGATATCGTTCGGAATGTCTTGTTCCATAGGCCTCTCAGACATTTGCATTCCCACAAAACATGTATTAAGTTCCCTACATGACCGCATTGCCGCCAGCATTGAGGTGAGGAGGTCGGGAACATGACCGACAGTCTGTAGGGAGTGTAATGCCACCTATGTAGTATTTTCAGGGTCATTTCCCAATGACTTACGCAATGGGAGTATTTTTGGATGGTTCTGAGAGCTAAAAGCCATTGGTCTTCAGTAAAGGTAGTTGCTAAGTCCTTTTCCCATTTGCTAAAGGTAGAGTGTTTGTGAAACTGTCTTTTGTCCTGGAAAATGTTGTAAAACAGGGAGATACCCTTGTCATTAGGTTTCAAATTTGAGTAGAAATCCCAGGCTTTTGTGGGTATTGAAATGAGGGGTATTGGGCGTGAAGTCAAGAAGTGATGCGCACGAGCGCATGAGAACCACAGGGATTTCGATAGTTCGAATTTTGAGATAATGTGGTCTACCGACATAGGCACTGTGCCCTGGAACAAGTCCTGGACATAGCATATATTTTTCGCTTTAAGGCGCGACGTCTGTATCGAGGGGAGTTTGGCGGATAGCAGTTCTATAGGTAGGTCGTATTGTAACTCAGTCGCTACCACATTCTTACATTTGAAGAGATATCGCCATGCTTGTAATGTCACCCAGGGGTCCCAGGCATCGCTGAGCAGAAAGTCCGCAGGCCTGTCTACAGGAAGCAAAGAAGATTTGATGTCCACCCATTGCGGACTTTCTGCAGAACGGAACCAGTATTTGAGTTGATCAAGTCTAGTGGCCCACATATAATCTGTAAGATCTACATATCCAGCCCCCCCGAACGCTTTGTGGGGCAGAAGAACCCGACGAGGACATCTGGCTCTCCTGCCCCCCCATGTGAATTTCCACATACTTTTGGACAATGCTCTAATGTATTGAGCGGGTATCGGGAGTGGTAAGGAGCGGAAGATGTAGAGTATTTGTGGTAGTATTGACATTTTATAAGCTGCTATTCTACCCAGCCATGAGATTTCTTTTTTCCCAATGTCCGCGAGTTGTCTGTCTATGCTAGTCAATAGCAGTGTAAAATTCTTCTCTACAAGAGTAGATGTTGTGCCCGTCAACGTCAGGCCTAAGTAGGTGATGCCGTTGGCAGACCAGGAGTAAGGAAGAGTAGATTACAGGACTAGTTTAGTGGATGGGTGAACTCCCAGGTCTAAGATCAATGATTTGGAGTGGTTGACTTTATAATAGGATATGTCCCCGAAATCCGATAAAACTCTGTGGGCTTGAGGGAGGGAGTGTAAGGGGTCTGTTAGTAATAGTATAATGTCGTCAGCAAACAGGTTTATAACATGTTTGGATTTGTTAAACGTAAAGCCCTTGATGAGGTCGTTTGCCCGTATAGATTCTGCCAATGGTTCTATAATAAGGTTGAATATGGTGGGGGAAAGAGGGCACCCTTGGCGAGTGCCGTTGGTAATGGTAAATGATTTGGACAATAGACCTGCTGTGTACACCTGTGCAGATGGGCAGGAATAAAGTGCCAGGATGGCATTAAGGATTAGACTCTGGAAACCAAACTTGTCTAACACAGCCTTCATATATGTCCAATGCACCCTATCGAACGCCTTCTCCGCATCCACAGAGAGGAGCAGAGAAGGCGTTCGCGAGGACCTCGCATGGTGAATAACATTAACAATTCGTCTGGTGGCATCCGAAGTTTGCCGCCCCCTCACAAAGCCCATCTGGTCTTTAGAAATGAGATGTGGTATGATAGTCATCAGCCTATTGGCTAATACTTTTGCATAAATTTTCGTGTCAGAGTTTAGGAGAGAAATCGGCCGAAAATTGGAGGGAGTGGTAGGGTCTTTGCCCGGTTTTGGTAGAGTCACTATGTGGGCTCTCAGCATCTCAGGGGGGAAAGAGGAAGTCTGTTCAGCTTTTGTGAAAACTTCTAAAAGGTATGGAGATAGCAAATTTTGGAAGATTTTATAATATTCATTCCCAAAGCCGTCTGGACCTGGGGATTTGCCAGAAGGCATTGAACTGATTATTTTCTGTATCTCCCGACACGTAAATGGAGCATTTAAGTAAGTGATATGATCTGCGGATAGAGAAGGGAGATTAATATGCTGTAAGAAGGATTGAATGCTCTGCATGGACGGTTGGGGAGTGTTCATGTCATCGCGGAGGTTGTAGAGGGCCCCATAGTATTCTGCAAATTGGTCTGCTATCTCTTGGGGGTTTACTATTTTGTGGCTGGTGAGAGGATGTAGTAGGTGAGCGATTTTAGAACGGGTGCGCACCGCTTTGATTCTATGGGCTACGTATTTTCCCGCATGATTAGCGTTTGCATAGGAATTAAGTTGTAACTTACGGAGGTGTCTATCAAATTTTTGAGTTAGTATATTTTTTAATGTATTCCGAAGATCAGCGAGCATAGTCGTTGTAGCGGGTGAAGGGGAGGTTTTATTACGTAATTCTAACTCGTGTATCTCTTTCAGGACTCCCTGAAGTAATGCATTGTATTTTTTCTTTTCCCTGGCCCCTAATTGTATAAGAATGCCTCGCATGAAAGCTTTGTGAGTGTTCCAAAGAAGAAATGGATCAATATCAGGGGTAGAATTGGTTTGGAAGAAATCCCTGAGATGCTGAGAAATAAGTGGTGCAAGCTTAGGTTCCTGAAGGAGCCGAGTATTGCAACGCCAGATAGGTGGTGAGGAGGCGGCACCATGGGTGGCAAGGGACAAGGAAATTGCAGCATGGTCTGACCATGAAATATCATGTATCTGAGTGGATCTAACCCTCTGTAAAAGCCATTTGTCAGTCAGGAACATATCAATACGTGAATAGGAGCAATGTCTTGTAGAAAAAAAAGTGTAGTCCCGTTCCATAGCGTGATGACATCTCCAGACATCGAAAAGGTCTTTGGTGTGAAAAAGATTAGGTAGAGGTGAAGCCCCGCGTTGGTGAGTTGCTGTGGTGTCCAGATTGTGATCCGCAATGAGGTTAAAGTCCCCTCCAATGAGGAGGTTTCCATATAACATGGAATCAGCCTTTTTGAGAACCCTCTTAATAAATCTCAGTTGGTGGATGTTAGGAGCGTATAACGTCACTAAGGTGAGGGGCTGGGAATCAAAGTCACCTGTAAGAATGATAAATCTGCCTTTGGCCTCGATGAATGATTCCTTAGGAAGGAAAGACGCAGTGTTTTTGATGGCTATCATGACCCCGCCAGTTTTTTTGTTAGGAGTACATGCTAGAAAGATGTGCGGGAAATCCTTATGCGTACAAGTAGGTGTTTTCATTAGTTGGAAATGAGTCTCTTGAATGAGGAGAATGTCTGCCTTCTGGGTTTGAGCCTCCCGTCATAATGAAAAGCAGTTGGCAGGGTGGTTCAGACCACGCACGTTAAGGGATAGACACTTAATGTTCATTGGGGCGGTGCGGGAAAAGTTTGTAATGTAACAGATGCAGGGTACTCACTGCGTCTTCCGTTTGTCAAAGCAAGAAAGGGTGCCAGCAGTTCATTCTTATGTGTAGTCAAATTCCAGGCATGTGGTCCACCGTGTCCAGATAGGGAAAACGAAAAGAAAAAACAAACACATGAGGTAAAAACAAGTAACTGTAGCATAGTAAAAAAGGATCTTACCAAGAAAAGGAGGAATGGCAGTTCCACACCCAAGGAGCTACTTTTTGGCTGCTCAATTACAACACTTGGGAATGAGTGAGGAGATGGGTGGGGGAACTAACAGGGCCCTAATACTAATGGAGACACCCCATAAGAACATGGTAGAAGCCCTGGAGGCAAATTCATTTCCCCAAAAAAAAATACCTACAATAAAATTAGTAGTAAAAGTGTGGAAGGCAGTTAAGGCGATTAAAGGCCTGGGAGGCTTAACTCAGTATACCCCACTGTGGGATAATCGGAACCTACAGGAAATGGAAGAAATAGGGGTATATAAAGAATGGGAAGTTAAAGGGATAGATAAGCTGGCCCAGTTATACACAGGGAAAATATTAAAAACATTTAGCGCTTTAAGATCAGAGTTTGATATATCAAAACAATCTTTTTATAAATACCTCCAAATTAGACACGCTCTAGGGAAACAATTTAATAGGCAAGGTCCTGTGTGGAATAACTCCCCTATTTTTAGTAGATTAAATGCCCCAGTAAGTTCAAAAGGATTTATAGCGGATGTATATCCAGTCATATGTGAAGGTAGTATAGGAAGCCCAGAAAGGTTTAAATGCAGAAGGAAATGGGAGGAGGAATTGGGAATATTTACGGACGAACAGTGGATGAAAATACTGGAGGATGGTTATTCAATCTCAGTCTCGCCTGCCCAGAAGATGTCTCACTTAATGCTGCTACACAGAGCCTATTATACACCAAAAAGACTGTTTAGGTTTGGACGTAGAGCAGATGACAAATGCCCTAGATGCCAAGAGTCTGGAGACCTGGCACACATGTTCTGGCGATGCCCAAAATTGTTTCGCTACTGGTCAGAGATTGTTATCATCCTGAATGAAACATTTGGTGTGGCGATCAAGGGGGATCCCAGGATATGTGTGCTGGGCCTGGGAGAAGCAATAGGAAGATCGCGACACATAAACAAAGCAATACTGAGATGTCTGTTTCAGGCAAGAAAATTGTTAGCTCAAAGGTGGCAAGCAAAAAATGCCCCTTCAGTAGCGGACTGGCAGTTAGTGATCATGGAAACAATATGGAAAGAGAGGGTGATATATTTAAGGAGAGGAAATTTTAAAGAATTTAAAAAGATGTGGAAACCCTGGCTGGATAGAATGAGATATCCAGAATGAGGCAAGGGAGAGGAGGAGGACGGGTAGAGAGAGAGGAAGTAGGAGGGGAGGGAGGAATATTTGAGCTATGAGTGAAAAGTGAGGTTAGATAGAAGAATTATTGACACATTATGGATAGGAATGTTTTCTAAAGGTTTTATTCCGTTCTATAGTATTACTGTATCTGTAACGGTGAAACAAGTGTTATACGTGTTATAGAGAATGTTTTTCCTGCTTTTATTATGTAAAAAAAAATTTTGAAAATGAATAAAGATTAGGAAATTAATAAAAAAAAAAAAAAAGGATCTTACAACTGATCTGCGTGCAGACATGTCTGCTGAACTGAACATTAGGGTGATCGGAGACTGATAAAAGACTCCGTCAGCCAGAGAGACATAACGTGAAAGTCAGAAGTTGTTCAGGAGCCGCTCCCGGCCTGATGTTTGCTGTGACGTCTACGCGTGACTAACTGCCATTCCTCCCTGAGGGGGGAAGGTTGTGGCGGGTGGATTGAGACTGGGTGTGGGTCATGCAGGATTCCCCATTGTGTCAGGGTTGCTATGCCATCCTCCAAGGTGTTGACGGATCTTGTAACCCCATTGTACGTGATTACCAGTGTAGCAGGATATTTCCACTTATGTGGAATTTTGTGGTTCCTTAAAGCTTTGGTGATGGTAGCTAGATTACGCCTTCTCTGCAGAGTGCGTCTTGAGAGATCCGGAAGGATTATCAAGTCAGCATACTGAGGAGGTATATTGTCAGGGTTGCGAGCTGCTTGAAAGATCTGTTCCTTAACGTGGTAAAAGTGAATCCGCAGGAGAGTGTCTCTAGGCGTACCTTCTGGTAAAAAGGAGGGTTTAGGGATCCTGTGTATGCGGTCCACTATTAAGTCTTGTGCAGTCAGGTTAGGCAGTAGAGAGGAAAATAGCGTTTGAGCGTATTGTAAAAGTTGCTGTGCAGGGACCGATTCGGGTATACCACGCAATTTAATATTGTTGCGTCTACTGCGGTCTTCAAGGTCAGCGACCTTATCCTTTAACCAAGCTATGTCCTCTCTCTGTGCTGAATGTGCGTCCACCATTACGTTATAGGTTGTGGAGAAATCCTCCATCCTGCTCTCAACTCTGTCCACCCTGACTTCCATAGCTTGCACTTCCCTGTGACATTGAGTAATGCCTTGTACCAAATCACTGTGAAGAGCTGACCGAAGGGAAATCAACATTTCTTTCAGTACTGTGTCAGAAATTGGCTGGTCAGTTGTGGGAAAGTTAGCTATGGGATCTGGGGCCTGCGTGTGTGAGGCCTGTGCAGCCTGCATGCCTGAGGTAGCGCTTACCTCCATGTCTTGTTGTCTGTCAGGGGAGAGCAGTCTAGGCTTAGATTTGGCCGGGCTCCTTGTCGTGGGACTCGGCGTTCCTGAAGATGGATCGCTTCGGATATCGGCGTGTCCTTTGGACAGGAGGGAGCCTCCTCCGATCGTGTTGTTGCTGTGTGCGGCCTGTGGCTCCGCGTCGCGAGGGCTCCGTCCGCCGCCATTTTGTGGAGATCCGCGGGCTTTCGCCACGAAGAACTGAGCCATCTTCTGCGGTTGGATCACGTTCTTCCGTCGCCTAGACATGTCTCCGCCGTTCTGCCGATCTTTCCGTAGGTTCGGAGGTGTTTTGTCGGCCGGTGCGCTCTGATGCGGCGAGGTCTCTCTGGAGGACGAACCGAGCTCCGGAATCAAGCGTCCATCTTGGAGCTCGTTCGCCACGCCCCCCCCCAAAGTCTCTAATCTTGAACACGTTGCAACCAAAAGTGAGCAGGAACTTTTCCTCAGTACCTGGAACGTTCTCTTTCTCCTTGGCAGTACTGGAAAATGTGGATCCGTTAGTGTCCTTGACAACCCAGCATCCAGGCACTTCTTGGGATGCCAACTTGTTGGCCCTCCTCCGAAGAATCCTCCCCCAATCGCTTGCAAGGTCTGTGGTGCCCCTCCACCCTGAGGCCTTGAATCCTCCCTCAGTTACTGCGCCTCGGACCAGCCTGTTCCAAGACCTGGGAACAGATGGATCCTTGCCCCAGACCATACGGGTCTAATGGGGCTAGTCAAACTGACCATGTTGCGGAGTAGCATATGCTCCCATGACCGGGACCCCTCGTGGGGCTACCCCGGTTCAGGAACAGGCTGCTTGGCCTGACGAACGAACCCCGAACATGTGACTCCAGCCTCTTAAGTACCCTTCCCCAGACTCCCCCACTGATTGGCTCTGAGGAACGCCGATACCCAAAGTGTTCAACCAGGCCTGGTTCTGATCCTGTCATGTGCACCTAACTGTACACATGACCAAGTAGAACCCTAACACAGCCCAGCCAAACTGAAGCCAAAGTTAAACCAGCACAATCAACCCTCAGAACCCCTTTTACTGTTCTGAGAAAAAAACGAAATTTGCACATAGAGGACACTTTGTTAAAAGTGTTGCCGCTAGATATAGATATAGATATAGATATATATATATAGAGATATAAATATATATATAGATATATATATATATATATATATATATATATATATATATATATAGAGATATAGATATATATATAGAGATATAGATATAGATATATATAGTATCTCACAAAAGTGAGTACACACTTCACATTTTTGTAAATATTTTATTATATCTTTTCATGTGACAACACTGAAGAAATTACACTTTGCTACAATGTAAAGTAGGGAGTGTACAGCTTATATAACAGTGTAAATTTGCTGTCCCCTCAAAATAACTCAACACACAGCCATTAATGTCTAAACCACTGACAACAAAAGTAGGTACATTCCTAAGTGAAAATGTCCAAATTGGGCCCAATTAGACATTTTCCCTCCCAGTGTCATGTGACTCGTTAGTGTTCTCAGGCGTGAATGGGGAGCAGGTGTGTTAAATTTGGTGTTATTGCTCTCATTCTCTCATACTGGTCACTGGAAGTTCAACATGGCACCTCATGGCAAAGAACTCTCTGAGAATCTGAAAAAAAGAATTGTTGCTCTACATAGAGATGGCCTAGCCTAGACTCCAAATCTGAGCTGAAGCACAGTGGCCAAGACAATACAGCGGTTTAACAGGACAGGTTCCACTCAGAACAGTCCTCACCATGGTCAGCCAAAGAAGTTGAGTGCACATGCTCAGCGTCATATCCAGAGGTTGTCTTTGGGAAATAGACGTATGAGTTCTGTCAGCATTGCTGCAGAGTTTGAAGGGATGGGGGGTCAGCCTGTCAGTACTCTGAAAAACTGATAGTGTGTATGGGGCTTAACCACTTGCTTACTGGGCACTTAAACCCCCCTCAGTCCCAGACCAATTTTCAGCTTTCAGCGCTGATGCACTTTGAATGACAATTGCGCAGGCATACAACACTGTACCCAAATGAAATTTTTATCATTTTTTTCCCACAAATAGAGCTTTCTTTTGGTGGTATTTAATTACAGCTCAGAGTTTTATTTTTTGCTAAACAAACAAAAAAAGATGCAAAAAAAAAAAAATCATGTTTAATAGTTTGTTATAAAATTTTGCAAACGGGTAATTTTTCTCCTTCATTGAAGTGTGCTGATGAGGCGGCACTGATAGGCTGCACTGATGGGCTGCATTGGTGGGCACTGATAGGCTGCATTGGTGGGCACTGATAGGCTGCACTGGTGGGCACTGATAGGCTGCACTGGTGGGCACTGATAGGCATAGTTAAGGCGGCACTAATAGGCACAGATAAGGCGGCACCGATGGGCACAGATAAGGCGGCACTGATGGGCAAAGATGGGCACAGATAAGGTGGCATGGATGGGTGGCACAGATGGGGGGCACGGATGGGCACTGATAGGTACCACTGGTAGATGGGACTGATGGGCACTGATAGGTGGCACTGATAGGTGGCTCTGATAGGTGGCACTCCTGGGCACTGATGGGCGGCACTGCTGGGCACTAGTAGATGACACTGATGGGCATGGATATGTGGCACTGGGGTGCAGCACCTATGTTGAGGCAGATTGTGGGCACTGCTGGGTGGCACTGTGGGCACTGCTGGGTGGCACTGTGGGCACTGCTGGGAGGCACTGTGGGCACTACTGGGTGGCACTATGGGCACTGCTGGGTGGCACTGACGGGGGGCCCTTTATTTTTTCTATTGTGGCACTGGCAGGGGGCAGGTGGTCACTAACAGGGCTGGCCATGATCGGGACTGATGTACCGATCACGGCCGCCGGCGATCGGCTTTTTTTTTTCTCCTCGCGCTGTCAGCGCGAGGAGGAATAATAGCTGATTACCGGCTCCATTATATCACATGATCAGCTGTCATTGGCTGACAGCTGATCACGTGATAAGGGGTCAGGATCGACCCCTTGCACGGATCGGTGATCAGGCGAGTCTCGTGCACGGGACTACGTCTATTGACGTCGTCCCGGAAAAGGAGATCCGCGCTGTAGCCGTCATTTGGCTATAGCGCGGATCTCAAGTGGTTAAAGATGATGCACAAGAAAGCCTGCAGACAGCTCTGTGATGTCATAATGGAGGAGAGGAAGAGGACTCCAGTGGCAATCTGTGAAGCTCTGGTGAGCTCCATGGTGAGCTCCATGTCCAAGAGGGTTAAGGCAGTGCTGGAAAATAATGGTGGCCACACAAAATATTGACACTTTGGGCCCAATTTGGACAATTTTGTTTAGGGGTGTGCTCACTTTTGTTGCCAGTGGTTTTGACGTTAATGGCTGTGTGTTGAGTTATTTTGAGTGGACAGAAAATTTACACTGTTATGCAAGCTGTACACTCACTACTTTACATTGTAGCAAAGTGTAATGTTCTCTGTGTTGTCACATGAAAAGACATAATAAAATATTTACAAAATAGTGTGTAATATTTTCATATATATATATATATATATATATATATTCAAGTATGTATTCGTAACTCCAAATAGTTTTTTTGCTGCGAATTCGAAAGCCGCGCAACAACATTTAAAAGTCTATGGGAGAAATCAAAAGTGCTAATTTTAAAGGCTTATATGCATGGTATTGTCATAAAAAGTTTGGTGACCTGGGTCCTGCCCCAGGGGACATGTATCAATGCAAAATTCTTTTTTAAAAACTGCCGTTTTTTTTCGGGAGCAGTGATTTAAATAATGCTTAAAGTGAAACAATAGAAGTGTAATATTCCTTTAAATTTCGTACCTGGGGGGGTGTCTATAGTATGCCTGTAAAGTGGCGCATGTTTCCCGTATTTAGAACAGCCTGACAGCAAAATTACATTTCTAAAGGAAAAAAAGTAATTTAAAACTACTCGCGGCTATAATGAATTGTTGGTTCGGCAATATACATAAGAGTTCATTGATAAAAACAGCATGGGATTCCCCCACAGGGAAACCCGGCACCAAAATGTAAAAAAAAAAAAAATGACGTGGGGGTCCCCCCCAAGATCAGGGTCTGGTATGGATTTTAAGGGGAACCCCGCACCATTTTTTTTAAATGGCGTGGGTCCCCCAAAAAATCCATACCAGACCCTTATCCGAGCATGCAACCTGTCAGGCCACAGGAAAAGAGGGGGGACGAGAGCACCCCCTCCTGAACCATACCAGGCCACAGGTCCTCCACATTGGGAGGGAGCTTTGGGGTAGTGGCCCCCCCAAGCACCCAAGGCCTGTAGTGTCTTTTTTTGCCATTTTCACACATTTTTTGTGAAATGGTAGGGTTACATTTGTACCCCGTTACCATTTCACACAGGGTGGGGCTGAGATATGGGGATCCCCTTGTTAAAGGGGGCTTCCAGATTCCCATAAGCCCCCCGACCGCAGACCCCCACAACCACTGGGCAAGGGTTGTGGGGATGAGGCCCTTCTCCCTATTAACATAGGAACAAGGTGCTTTGGGGGGGCTGCTACCCCAAAGCACCCTTCCAATGTTGAGGGCATGTGGCCTGGTATGGTTTAGGAGGGGGGCCGGTCTATCGCCCCCCTCTTTTCCTGTGGCCTTCCTGGTTGCATGCTCAGATAAGGGTCTGGTATGGATTTTGAGGGGGACCCCCACACCATTTTTTTTTTCAATTTTGGTTCAGGGTACCCCTGTGGGGGAATCCGATGCCGTTTTTATCAATAAAGTTTTATGTGTATTGCCGGACCGACAATTCATTATAACCGTGAGTAGTTTTAAATTACTTTTTTTTCCTTTAGAAATGTCATTTTGCCTTCAGACTGTTCTAAACACTGGAAACATGCGCCACTTTACAGGCATACTATAGACACCTCCCAGGTGCGAAATTTAAAGGAATATTACACTTTTATGGCTTCACTATAAGCATTATTAAAATCACTGCTTCCGAACAAATTGCCTTTTTTAAAACTTTTTTTTGCATTGATACATGTCCCCTGGGGCAGGACCCAGGTCCCCAAACAATTTTTATGACATTACCATGCATATAAGTCTTTAAAATTAGCACTTTTGATTTTTAATGTTCGTGTACCATAGACTTTAACGGTGATTGCATGTTCGAACAACTTTTTTGCCTGTTCGCATGTTCTGCCAACCGAATGGGGGGTGTTCGGCCCATCCCTAGCCAGCAGTATCTGTAGCAAGGGAGATTCCTGAGTGAAAGATTAGTTTAAAGGTCAGTTGATACTCTAAAATCTGTGTATATATAGGCATATTTCTTCTGCAGTGGTTAGTGGGTTGCTTTCAAATTGATCCGCAGGTGCACTGCAGTGCACCTGCAGGCTACCTGCACTGAGCCATAGACTTCTGTTGTTACCTGTGGGTTTCATGCACTTTCTGAAAAGGCAACACAATTCCTGCATGCAGGAGTTTTGGTGTGCTTTGAAAAAGTACAACACACCTGCAGGAGATAATAGAAGTCTATGGCAAAGTGCAGCTAACCTGCAGAAAAGCCATTGGTGCACTGTGCTGCACCTGTGGTGTGGATAAACTATAGCGCATCAGTTGGAAAGCAGCCTTAGGCCTCTTTCACACAATCAGCCTGATCGGGTCCTGTCCGTTTTTCAGGTGGACCCAATCAGACTCTCCATTCACCTCTATGAAGTGGCAGATGTAAAGTTTACACCTGCCTACCTCTAATCCGAATCTCTTAAATCAACCAGAAGGGAATCTGTTCCCTTCCGTCTGGGTGAATCGGATTGGAGGGCCCATAGGGTAGAGTGGACCATGCTGAATGGACCAACAACCAGTGTGGACAGCAAACCGGTGAAATCAACATGCAACACGTTTTGGAATAGCTAATTTGTTCCTTCTTCAAGCAATGGGGCTGGGGGCTGGAAAAGGCCTTGGAAGGTTTTTTACCTTGAAGCAGAGAATGCATTAGGGTAATAAAAACTTTTGACTTTAGAATCATTTAATATTTATTTTAGAGCAACAAAACAAACAGTACTAGAGAATTTCAAATAGACAAGGTGATATAGTTAAAGTGAATAACTGTATACATCATCAACATTTTGGAGTAAAAAAAAACATTTATCAGGTCTGTTTTCACAATCTAAATCAACTGGAGCACAACCCTTTGAAAAAGTCACGAGGTCGTGACGCAACGC
The DNA here is from genome assembly GCF_037356315.1 of Lithobates pipiens. Taxonomy (NCBI): domain Eukaryota; kingdom Metazoa; phylum Chordata; class Amphibia; order Anura; family Ranidae; genus Lithobates; species Lithobates pipiens. The sequence continues at coordinate 571,065,746 of NW_027507903.1, forward strand.
GTCAGGAGGGAGCTTTTGGTGTTGCATTCATCACTTCCGTTCGCGGCCGAGACCGGAAGTTCCGTTCGTATTTGCGTAGTTTGTTGTCATCTGCTCCGTTCGTACTTGCGAAGTTTGCTGTCATTTGCTTTAATGTAAGTGATTTATTTTATCTATTAAAACGCTGCTATTGATTACTACCCATGAGAGCCTCCCCTTATCTTTCCTATGTACCACGAACGATAATCTCACCTGTTTGAAGACATTGGGGAAACACTATTCCTATATATACAGTGGTATCCTGCTGAAGCTGGACTGCTAAGGACGAGTGAATATCGGTTTTGTTGCAGTGCTTATATATTTGATTTCTGAGGTGAGAGGCTGGGGGAAACAGTGGGTGCACGGAGTTGTGGCACTGAAATTGGGCACTGAAGTTGATTGGTGGACAGTCACGGATTTGGAGAACACTTTACTAATTTTGCATGAACTGTGATACATGCTCACTATTTAATTGCATGGACTTCATTAGAGAAGCACTTTTTATTTATTCGTCATTTTATTATTATTCGTCATTTCTTGGACTGTTTTCATAAGAGTATTTATTCAGCAATTTTCACATTTAATATTTTGTTAATATTTCATGCATGATGTTTTGAAGATTTATACACTTTATTTTATCGGATACTATAATATTCACAGTTGAATATTGCACATTTATCACTTTTAGTGAGGTGAATTCACTGTTGCACTACATGTGTTTGAGTATTGTATTTTATTCTAGGTAGCGCCGCATTTTTTGTATTTTTATATTTCTTTTGGTGTTGAGATCACTATTTTTGCTGGCGGCTTCCTACATATGTACACGTATTTGGATATTTTTTAGGCTCACATATATATATATTTTTTAGGTATTTTTTACACATTTAATATTAGCCAGGTGGAGCGCATTAGTTTCGTGCATTCATTCAACTGGAGCACATAAACATTTGAGTTATGTGTCTTGCCTGCAGGCATGTGATGTGTTCATGATGGTACCAGTGTGATAAGGCCCTGATCCCAGAGGACTGCCTGCTGGAAGCTTGACAGGTCATTTGACTGTAAAGAGTTGAGATATAAAAGGATCTGCTTGAAGGATCTGCTGGAAGCTTGACAGGTCATTTGACTGTAAAGAGTTGAGATATAAAAGGATCTACTTCTGAGGATATCAAGGTTGGTATCATAGGAACATTTTGAAGGTGCCTTTATGGTGAACTTTAAAAAAAAAAATAATTGGGTCAGCAACAGGTTAGATTCTTATTTACTCCGTAAGAGAGTCTATGAGCTATCTGAAGTTGACACATCATGGGCCTCCCCTGGTCAACAAAAGAGATCCCACTGGGGTTGCCTGGGGAGAAGGTCATCAATACTACTTAATGGCTCATAGCTATAGTCAAAAATGAATATGTTATATTTTCTGTTAGTATTTTAATCTATGTTAAGTTCTACATGTTTCAGCATTTCCGTTGAAGTTCTATCGATGTACATTGTATACAATGTCTGTATTTCCTTTTATTCAAAATCAATAAAAAACTATTAAAAGAAAAAAAAATTAACAAAGGAACCTTTAGAAAAGTTTCGTAATGATAATCTACTAACAAATACTCATAGGTAATTGAAGGATTGTTCTTTTCCGCGTACATTATCTTTATTTGTCTCCCCATCCTTTTCACAGTGGCCATTTTTACTAAGGGCAGATAAACCCATGTCCCTTTGCTTCCTGGAAGACGTAACAGGAACTTCCCAGGATACATCTGTGAGGCTCTGGTTACCAGTGCCTCAATTAACCAGTAAGTAACCAGCAAATTTAAAGTAAAACCAAAAAATATTTATTTAACTGTTAAAAGTAAGATGATTTCATATCAGGATATGGAGCTGTATGCTTCTGTGATTTTTAGCAAAAAGGTCCACTGCAGGAGCAGAGGATGCTGATCTGCTGAAAGAACAACATTAAGTGCTTCTGTTGTGAACTTTGTGAATTAAGTTCTCCACAGTATTTGCAGGTAAAGAGGTCAATGAGGGCTCATTCACTGATATGTAGCATGATCACTGGTTCATATTTAAGAAGAATCCATTATTATATATATTTTTTGTCACTGTTGTGTCCTCTATGGGATATAAATATGAGGTCTGACCTACCCCCTTCCCCTCCTGCTTTAGCTGATCCGATAACTCCTTTGAAGGAGAATGCTGATTCATAAGTGTAGTTTGTCAAGCTAAACTTATGAAACGGCAATCTCCTTCAAAGCTGTTTTCAGATTGGCCATGGCAAGAGGAGCGGGGGCAAGCCAGACTCAAACTCATAATTATAAAAGCACTTAGCAATGTGGAATAAAGTAATACATATACTTACTTAACAAAAAAAAAAATGATAGTGATAAATCTTCTTTAGGCTTCACTTTAGTATATGGACGTGTCATCCTGGCCAAATGTAACACTAATCTTTCACAGAGAACAGTAATAGTTTTATACATTAAATGTACTATTTCCACTCAATTAGTTTTTTTGCAAAGGCATGTAGTAATATTTCCATATTCAGATTTTCTTATATGTGAGTGTCTTTTTTGAGAGGAAAAGTGATGGTATTGTTTTTGCTGTCATTATTTACCCTTATATATATTATGTTAATCTTTTAATCCATCGTTATTTTATGGGCAGGAAAATTCTGATGCTGAAGATCCATTTTTCATCTCCACTACTCTTTCTGCTTGTTTAATTGTTTATCGGCATGACAGTACCCTGCCGCTCATTAGGACTCAAGTATGAAATGTCTGATGGGAGGATAATCTGTTTTTCTCCTAGAAACACATTAATGTCTTTCTTGTAGGTCCAATCTGCCCTAGCAACAGGACAGGAAGGAAAGAAGCTGCGTTGTTGTTAGGTGGGAATTCCAATCATTCGCAGGACGTTTCATATTTTTCAGTTATATAATGAGGAGAAAGGCTAAAACACTACCTCGAAAAAGGGGACATTTCACCATAAAACAATGGTGGTATATACTGTTCCTTTCCGTCTGTATAATTAATTTCTGTTATATGCATTTTTTATTTTGTTTGGTGTTTTGTAGTTCACTAAGCCAGGTTTTTTACTGTAACATTTACAACATCAACTTGTACGCCATTGTAACTATGCCCATATGTGCTACAGGCTGGATGCTGTAAGCTCACACAACAATCTATAGTGTGACCTTGATATATTTGTTATGTCATGGAATTTGATAGTGAGATCAATGGGCTTCACTACACTTGGGTACCTAAGGGCATGTGACCTCGGTTTTCTCCATGATGCCTCAACTTAATGATACCAGCACTTTATCACTATTCCGGAGTCCTTGAACAGCTTTAAATTGTGTTGTTCACCTCCATGCAGTGACCATTGCATTGTGGTAATATGCCTGTATAGACCTCAGACACCGCAGCACACCAGTGCAGAACGAAGGAAAGCTTTCTTAGGCTCTTTCATTAGTAGACAGGAGTGTGAAAAAGGGTGGCTTGCTGGTATAGAGGTCACTGGGGGCTCATTTACTGAAATGTAAATATACAGTATGAATGTCCATAGCATGGTCACTGGTTCATATTTAAGATCTATCATTATAATTTTTTGTTACAGTTTTTTTGTCACAGTTCTGTCCCCTATGGGACAAAGTACATGCAGTACTACAGTATGTCCCATGTTCTAACCATAGTTATGAGGTTTGACCTGCCCCTTTCCCCTCCAGCCTTAGTCAATCAGATAACACCTTTGAAGGAGATGGCTGATTCATAAGTGTAGCTGGTCTTGGCTGAGGGCACTTTCCACAGACAGGCAGTGGCAAGAGAAATGCAGAGGGGGGACGTGTCAGGCAGGGGCGTAACTATAAGGGGTGCAGCAGTCGCGACCGCAACCGGGCCCTGTGATGCAGGGGGCCCATGAAGCCCCCTCTACATATGGCCGGCAGCAGCATAGGCAGCTAGGGGTACCAGTGCACCATGCACACGGGTGGCTGGAGGTGGAGGGTGACTAGCAGAGCTCCATGCTCGACTATCACACTGGCTGCTCTTTAGTTGTGCATTCACCGCATGACCTGTGTCCTCAGCTGGCTCCTCAGAGTACCCATCTCCTGCTCCATGCAAGCACACAGATGCAGTGCAGCCCTATGAGAGCCGGCTCCTTGGAGGACACTGCAGGCTTGTCTGCCAGCCCCCCTCCTCCCTGCCATACACAGATGATGAAAGGTCTTTCTGGGAGATATGCTGATCGCCCGTCCAGCACACTGGAAGGAGCCCAGGCCAACATGGATGAATGCGCGGCCTACAGCTTGGTCATGGTGAGTGAGAGGACCCCATCCCCCACACACCATTACACACCCCCTCCATCTCCCCCTGGGGACAGGGACCCCTACCTCCCCTGGGGACAGGGACCCCTTCTCACCTGGTGGCAGTAACTTCATCTGCCCTGGAGAAAAGGACCTCATCTCTTCTGGGGATCCAATCCTGCTAGGGACAGTCCCCCAATGGGGCACCTAAAAATAAAAAAATAAATAATAAAAAAACTACTGATACCAGTGGTGGAACTACAGGGCTCACAAGGGTCATACCTGTGACCACGCCCTGGAGTTCCACCGCCGGACTCAGAGGGAAGGGCCCTTGCTGGGGTTCAGGGGGGCCCTTCATGGTTTCTTGCATCGGGGCCCTGAAGGTTCTAGTTACGCCACTGGTGTCAGGCTTTGCATTTCCCTTCCCGTTGCTTGTCTGTGGAAAGTCTTCAGAGCCAAGACAAGCTGAACTTATGAATCATTCCTCCTTCACACCTGTTTTCAGATGAGCTGTGCCAAGAGAAGAGGGGGCAAGCCAGACTTGGCCAACGGGCTTTACATTCCATTAGGACTGCACTCTGAATGCTGTGTGTTAAATACTCCTGGCTACTGCACTATGCATGCTGGGAGTGCAGCAGTTGGGAGTATTTAACATACAGTACAGTATTCAGATTGTAACAGTCAGGTGTATGTAAAATACATTACATATTCCTGAGTAAGGATGAGCCGAACACCCCCCCCCCGGTTCGGTTCGTACCAGAACTTGCAAACAGACCTAAACTTTGTGTGAATTTTAGAACCCTATTAAAGTCTATGGGACTCGAACGTTCAAAATCAAAAGTGCTCATTTTAAAGGCTAATATGCAAGTTATTGTCCTAAAAAGTGTTTGGGGACCTGGGTCCTGCCCCAGGGGACATGTATCAATGCAAAAAACAGTCATTGAAAGTCATTGATAAAAAAAAAGCGTGGGGTTCCCCCAAATTCAATTACCAGGCCCTTCAGGTCTGGTATGGTCTGGTATGGATAGTAAGGGGACCCCTCAAAGCACCATGTCCCCATGTTGATGGGGACAAGGACCTCATCCCCACAACCCTGGTCGGCGGTTGTGGGGGTCTGTGGGCGGGGGCTTATCAGAATCTAAAAGCCCCCTTTAACAAGGGGACCCCCAGATCCTGCCCCCCTGTTTGAAATGGTAAGGGGGTACAAAATTACCCCTACCATTTCACAAAGAAAAACACACACACACACACCGTTGGGAAAATTCCTTTATTAAAAATAAAAAAAAATGTAAAAAAAGTTTCCAGCTGTGGTAATCCACTCTTGCTATCCAGCAATGGATGATCATCTCTCCGGGGTCCAGCGATAGGTGATCTGATCCAGCAATGGCTGATCTCTCCCTCCAGCGCACATCCATCCTGTCTCCACTGGAGACACTGCGGGAATCCTGGCAGCCTGACACTTCCTAACTGAGGAGGGCGGGGCCACCCGTCACCTGACCCCGCCCCCCACTGAAACAAGGGGAAAGCCGGGCTTCCCCCGTGACGTACGGGTGACCCTGCCCCCCTCTGATGTAACGCAGGTTTCCGGGGGACGGCGTCAGGTGACGGATGGCACCGCCCTCCTCAGTCTAACAGTTCACATTAAATATAGGGGTTTAGTTTGCACACAAATACAAATACATGCGTAAGCTGCAGAGGCCACATGACAGCACCCAGTGCTACTGGGACAGCACCCAGTATTGTCCCAGTATTGTAACTATACATTTCAGGAGCCTCCATAGTAGGAGCACATACAGTATATAATAATGGATAGATTGAGGGATGGTATGCCTGGAGGGAGCCCACCCCTTCCTAAAGGCACAGGGGCGCACTGGACTCCCAGCAAATGGCACAATGGCAGCAAAGGTGTCCAGTGCATCCCCTCGCCACTTAACCAATGGTACAAACAAATGGCAACTGCCCCAGCCTATAACTGGCATTAAGGGAGAGAAAGGAAGTGATCCTAGTGGTCCTATGGAGGTGAACAGAGTGGCAACCTCAGCCTGGGCTCCAACCAGGCCACGCCCCCAATGTGTTTCACTCCGCCCCCCCCGGGGCTTAGTCATGGGGATGGAGATCACATGAGTATGGGGAGGATTTACAATTTACAATCCTTTACAATAAAAACATGTGAATGCATAAGCTATTTGTGTAAATGCGTGAAAACATTAGATCAAACCCCTAGTGTGATGGAAGAAAAACCTGATCGCTTGTACTCCCACCTAAGCCTGTTAAAAACAAAAAATGTATTCATATGTTTATTTAAAAATATATCTGTGCTTAAAGAAAGCAATATTTAATTATATATGTGCCTAAGGCATCAATTGAAAAAAAGATTTTTATCTTCACTATGTAGATTTACAAAAGATCTCCAAAATTCTAAGCATTCTAAAAAAACACTGAGTTATTCAGGAATGCAATTACCATTATAATTATAAATATGATTCTAGATATGAGTATGAATAGTAATGGGTAATATCCCACTCATAATTTAAACTCTTAAGAGATTCTAATGTCCCTACTAAAAATCCAGTAAACCTCCCTTTTACAAAGAAGGGAGAAGCGATCTCCATCACAGGGCAGACAGTTAATTATTTCAATTATTTGAACTTTGAGAGTTCGTGTATTCTGTTGATGGAATTGATTTAGGTGTCTCTTATTAAGTGTTTTTCGCAATCTACTGAGCTGTCCAGAACCACCTCTGGAGGGAGTCTATTCCACATTTTCACAGCTCTTACTGTGAAGAAGCCTTTCTGTATTTGGAGATTAAATTTTTTTTCCTCCAGATGTAAAATGTGCCTCTTGTCCTCTGTGATTACTTTAAAGTGAATAATTCAACACCAAGTTCATTATGGACCCCTAATGTATTTGTACATTTTGATCATATTTCCCCTTAATCTCCTTTTCTCAAGAAAAAATAAATTCAGTTCCTCTAATCTTTCCTCATAGCTGAGTTACCGCGTACTATATATTACTTATTTGGTGTGACAATTAACCAGTTGTTTGATGGTTTAAGAGAGGCCAATAGAACAGGAGGTTATAGTGTGAGGATCTTCTAGATAGTTACAAGTTGAGCACCTAAAGGTGGCACATTTGAACTAACCGGTGATATTTAGCCATGTATGAGTAGCTGAATTGGAGGTGTACATGCTGGGAGAGCTCTTAACTGGCCTTAAAGGCAAGTGCTCCCCTGTGCTTTTAAGGATGGATGGGCTCTCTCCAGGCATACCTACTCTCAATCTATACATTAGGGAAGAGGTGATGTTACCTGGGTGACCCTTTTAAGCGTGTTTGCTGCTTATAATGGCGCAGCCACGTGTTCTGATCAGTGTTGGTGGTGGAGAATGCAGAGTGGAAGTTTACAGGCCACCTAGTTGATCCACATATATTACAGAGGAGAAGCACCACACTTATTTATACTATTTGGTGATATCGCTTTATGTATAGTTGAAGTTGAAGAACTTTAGACCTTATGAATTAATTACATACTCATTATTTTTAATTGCATTATTTTAGGATTATATTGCTCTTGATGCTGCACTTTTGTATTTATTCAAAATAAATTGAAAGAGCTGATGGAAAAGGATATCCAGAGAGACTGCAAGAACTTAATATGTAGTGTATAGTCACGAGAGAAAAAAATGAAAAGGGGGAGGCTAAATGATTGAAAGCTTTAGGCTAATTTCACTGGGGTATTGGGGGCATCTGCGGTAAACCGCCGCTATTTTTAGTGGCGTTTTCCCTTTGTTTTTGTGGAGATTTTTGGCCACTAGTGGAGTGCTTTTAACCCTGCTAGTGGCTGAAAAAATGTTAAAACCGCTGGAAAAGCTCTGGTTTAGCTTTCACACTGGAGCGGTGCACTGGCAGGGCAGTAAAAAAAAGTCCTGCAAGCTGCATCTTTGTGCTGCTGTAGGAGCGGTTTATACACCGCTCCTACAGCGCTGCAAAGATGCAGCTTGCAGGACTTTTTTTACCGTCCTGCCAGCACACCGTTCCAGTGTAAAAGCCCTCGGGCTTTCACATTGGAGTGAGAGGATAGGCTCTTTCAAGGTGCTTTGCAGGCGTTATTTTTAGCATTATCGTGCCTGTAAAGCGCCTCAGTGTGAAAGTAGCCTTAAAGTGGTTGTAAAGGCACAACCTTCTGTTAGCAGCAGCCCCCCCCCCCAGACCCCCCTAATACTTACCTGAGCCCCCTCTCAATCCAGCAATGTCCACGAGAGCCTTGCCTCTCCAGGGACTCACACTCCTGATTGGCTTTTGGCTCCTGCTGCTGTCAATCACAGCCAGTGAGGCAATCAGTAGATGGAAGGGGTGGGGCCAAGCCGCAGCTCTGTGTGTGTATGAACACACAGAGCTGTGGGTCAGGAGCGAGCCTGCTTTGGTGCCCCATAGAAAAGCTGTGTGCTGTGGGGGTACCCGGCATGAGGGATGGGCCAGGACACCAGTGGATCCGGTCTGCTCTGTGCAAAACCACTGCACAGAGCAGGTAAGTATAACATGTTTGTTATTTTTAGAAAAAAACACAAGGCTTTAATATCACATTAAATGCATTTAGGGTATGAATGAGGTGCAGGAGGGGTAAGATCAAGAACATCGGGATATGACCTCAAATCATCAGGAGAAAAGTTCAAAATGGCCCTTGGAAGGTATTATTTTGCCAAAAGAGTAGTGGATGCTTGGACTGGACATCCAAAAATGACAGTCAATCAATAGTGAATGAATGAATGAATGAAATACTTATATAGCGCACAATGCGAACTGAATCGCCTCTAGTAAGATTGAGTCCATCAATAGTAGGATTGCATCAATCAATAGTAAGTGATATGCTTTGGGTAAACATAGGTCTATTCTCAGACTAAAAGTTAATAAATAAACCCCTCAGACTCAATGGGCCACTTAGTATTTTTTTTACAGTTACTCTTCTGTGCTTCAAACTATTCTAATTAGGAGCAACGCAAGGGTTCATTGTAATTTTCAGAGTTGCCTTCTTGGTTTACAGTAACACATCCCTTGTGTGAACACATCCCTTTTACATTCTATACAAAAAAGAGAATATATTGAATTTCGTTCTCACTCATGGACAAGTAGACCTTTCAACTAGTGTAGCTGTATGAAGATTGAACTTTGGGTGGAAAATGACTGATTTTAGAACACATTTCTGCTTTGTGTCTTTCATCTTGAGTAGAGTCGAAGTGCCCTCATTGGTATTCACCAGATCATGCCTGGTATTTGAGAGCGGAATTTTCCCATCCGTCAATTTTACTAGGATTGTCTAGCTCTGAAATGCCAGCTATCCACTTTCTCCCCATAAGTAATCGGCACAAAAATAGGATTTTGACAACATTCAGTCCCATTAGTTACCCAGAGATTAAAAAAAGCAGAGCTCGTGCCTGTGAGTTACGGTACAGAAAGTAACAATGTTGCTTTCATAACAATTAATTTTGACAGGTCTGTGGGCATAATTTTTTTCTTCTAGGTACAGCATGTAATTTGAATGGTGTTTAAATCACCTTAATAACAATGTTCTATTTTAGCTTAGAAAATATTTTCATCAGAGTTTAACCTACGGGTATTACATATTACGTCCATTGAGGTTAACTAAAAAAAATTACCTATGAGATTTCTAAAATTAAAATGCATCTTTGTAACAGTTTATGGACCAATGATTTATAGAGGGCCTGCCTCTATAAATTCTTGACACATCCCAATATATCTTATCAGTATAATTTTTTATTTATATCTACATTTATTTAACCATTAAAAACACACTATTAGCTTCAGTAAGTTACCTTGTCTAGGCCCAAGGCCTCCAAACTGCAGCCCATGGGCCAAATCTGGCCCTCTGATGTATGAGGGGACCCTGATGTAAGTAAGCTCTGATTTGGACTCTGATATAAGGGTGGACTGTGATGGGGACTGTGATATGAGGGGAGACCCTATTGTGAGGGGGGCCCCCGATGGCTCATGTTTATTTGGAATTGGCTTTGTTTTACTGACATTTTTCTCATTAGAAAATCATATCATGCAAATGAAAAATATACTCCAAGTAAAACATTATCCATTCACTTAAATTTGACTTTTTCATTTATTTAACTGATTTTTGTTAACCACTTGTTAACATATACATTGCAGCTTTCAAGTGGTATACCCAGATGATATCTGCAGCGACAGGCATCATCCTGGTTTTGTTTTTGTTTTTTTTGTAAAAGCCATCCAACTGTACACCTGCTGGTGCCTCCCTAGGTTATATCGTTCCCCTGGCAAGCCAGGAATAAAGCCGGCAGTTGTGCCGGCTTACCAGAGAGCTGAACGAGGATTGGAAGGTCAACGATTATCTCTATGGTATAGGAAACAACTATTTGAGAGTGGTGGAAGCACAATTTCATTGGCTCTTTACCGTGATCGGAGATGGACGATGTCCAAAGGATACGCCTCATCCCCAATAGCCGCGCTGTGGGCCCCCAGGGGCCTGCAGGAGTGCCGAGAATGGGAGGACATCATATGATGTCCACCCAGGATGGGAGGGTGTTCCTGCTGGCGTCATTTTGCTATGGCCCAGTATGGAAGTGGTTAAGGCAGCTTCTTGGTCCAAGAAATAGATACTCACCCTGGATGATGCCTGAACAAAGATGGTTAAGACATTGGCAAGGAAAGTATTTTGAGAGATAATGGATAGAAACTGGCTAAAATACAGAATTCAGAGAGTAGTGGTTAATGACTCTTACTCTGAATGGTCTAAGGTTATCAGTGGTGTACCCCAAGGTTCAGTGCTGGGACCCTTACTTTTTAATAACTTTATAAATTATATAGGGTCTTGGATTAAAAGTAACATTTCTGTCTTTGCAGATGACACTAAGCTATGCAGTGGAATAACGTCCTTACAGGATGTCTCCAAATTACAAGCCGACCTCAATGCATTGCCTAATTGAGCAACTAAATGTCAAATGAGGTTAAATGTTGATAACTGTAAAGCTATGCACTTGGGGGCTACGAATATGCATGCATCATACATACTAGGGGAGTACAAATGGGGGAATCAATGATGGAGAAGGATCTGGGGGTTTTGGTAGATCATAAAAAAAGGGGGGTAGGATGCGCTATGGAGTTTGTTATACAGAGAGTATATATAATGTAATATAGGTAAGAGCAGCCTCTATTTTGTTTCCATCCAATGGATGGAACAGTGAGACAGATAAGGAAAAGGAAATAGATGTGGCGCTATACCTTTTTTGACCAACCAAATATGGAAATCGTAAAATTGTATAGATTTTCCAGCTTGCTGGCTAATAATTCAAAGTAGTAGATATAGAATCCAAAATAGAACTAAATGAAATAAATAATTAAATAAATAAATGATAAAATGTTTACAAAGATCAGTCAATATTAAATAGTGAATACAAAGTGAATATAAATTTTTTAGCGTGCTGGTTGATAATTTGAAATAAGGATATAAAATCCACAATAAAATAAATAACTAAGATGGGTCAATAAATAAATGATTAATAACGTGTTCCTAAAATACCATGAATCAATCAATGTTAAATAGTGAATGCAAAAATTGCAACTGCTGAAAGTGCCTGTGACTGTGATTAAGATGCGACCAAGTGACTTGGTTTACAAAATCAGGAAAAATTCCATATAAAGAAAGTTCAGCCCAAAAAATGGGAAAAACAAGGAATAGTATACAGAAATATAAAAACGTGAATACAAGTGGAAAAATAAGTGGAAAAATATATAACCAGTTGTGTAAAATTGCAAAACATGCAAAAATGCAAAATTAAAATTAAAAATAAAAATAAAAATTAAGTCCAGAATGTGGAAAAAATCTTGCGATGAAATATATGTGAGGTAGAAGACGGTGAATAAAACTAAATGAAATTAGATGTAAAAGTCCACTTAAATTAAAAATTAATTAAAAAATAAAAAATATAAAAAATAAAATAAAATAAAGTCTGATGGTGGAAAAAGTCTTCTATGTATAGGAGAGGAGTGGAGGGAGTGACTTCGCTTTCAATTCCCAGTGCCCAGCGAACGTTTATGAATTTTGCTCTCAGCAGAGATATAACCCCCTCCGGGGTGGATCAGCCTTCACAGTATAAGCCACTGTGTTGCTTCCTGGGCTGTCTCTGCTGTGATGCTGGGGGGGATCCCTCGTTCCTCCGTGGGTGTGTTGTACCTCGTTCACATATGGTAGAAAAGAGGACTATCCATGGTGTGGTATGTTTGAAACTCAATTTATTTGAAACGAACTTTAAAAGTACTCACATTTGGTAAGATAAAAACACGTATTATATTGCTTTAAAGCGTTCGGAAAATCCGCTCGGCTGCCTCGCCGTCTGCACTGAAGGTGTACGTTGTCTGGCCACGCCACAACTTTTTTTTATTTTATTTTATTTTTTATATTTTTTATTTTTATTTTTTAATAAATTTTTCATTTAAGTGGACTTTTACATCTAATTTCATTTCGTTTTATTCACCGTCTTCTACCTCACATATATTTCATCGAAAGATTTTTTCCACTTTCTGGACTTAATTTTTATTTTTAATTTTAATTTTGCATTTTTGCATGTTTTGCAATTTTACACAACTGGTTATATATTTTTCCACTTATTTTTCCACTTGTATTCACTTTTTTATATTTCTGTATACTATTCCTTGTTTTTCCCATTTTTTGGGCTGAACTTTCTTTATATGGAATTTTTCCTGATTTTGTAAACCAAGTCACTTGGTCGCGTCTTAATCACAGTCACAGGCACTTTCAGCAGTTGCAATTTTTGCATTCACTATTTAACATTGATTGATTCATGGTATTTTAGGAACACATTATTAATCATTTATTTATTGACCTATCTTAGTTATTTATTTTATTGTGGATTTTATATCCTTATTTCAAATTATCAACCAGCACGCTAAAAAATTTATATTCACTTTGTATTCACTATTTAATATTGACTGATCTTTGTAAACACTTTATCATTTATTTATTTAATTATTTATTTCATTTTAGTTCTATTTTGGATTCTATATCTACTACTTTGAATTATTAGCCAGCAAGCTGGAAAATCTATACAATTTTACGATTTCCATATTTGGTTGGTCAAAAAAGGTATAGCGCCACATCTATTTCCTTTTCCTTATTTGGTAGATCATAAGCTCAATAACAGCATACAATACTAAGCTGTGGCTTCCAAAGCGAGCAAAGAGAGAGAGAGGTATGGACACCGGAGAGAGAGTTATCATTTTGCCCCTGTACAAATCATTAGTAAGACCAGGGATTTTTTTCAGCAAGAACGCGGGGGAACACAGTTCCAGCACATCCAATATTGAATATACTGTATGCAATGACAAGGGGTGCTGGGGTGTGCTGGAGGGTCTATTGATGCTGGAGGTGATATTTTTTGTATGGTGATCTATGGTAGCTGGGGAGGTCTTTTGTTATTATTTGCTGGGGGTGTTTAAGTTGCTGGGGGGGGGGTCGATTGGTGCTGGAAGGGATCTGCTGTTGATGGAAGGGTCTAGTGATGCTGGATGGTTGGAGATCAGTTCTTGCTGCTCAAGGTCTTTTATTGCTGGGGTGATATTTTTGTGCATGGGTCCATTGTTGCTAGGGGAAATCTGTTGTTGCTGGGGACGGTCTATTGCTGTTGGCTGCAGGGGATCTATTGTGCTGCTTCTCTTGTTACCATTAACATATTTCATACAAATTACTTAGCATCACAAAATAATACTTGGCTCTATAGTCTAAGGGGCGATACTGAGAGGTGGGTGGAGAGTGGAATCAAGAAGTGGTGCTCTGAAATCGGTAGGAGGCGGAGACATGAACTGACTCAGAAAGGGGAAGTTCCTGCACCTATTTTCTGAGGAAAAAAAAGCCCTGAGTAAGACCTCACCATGCAGTTCAGTTTTGGGCACTAGTTCTCAAAAAGGATATCGGGGAACTGGAGAGACTCCAGAGAAGGGCAGCCAAACTGATAAGAGGCACGGAGCAACTCAGCTATGATGAAAGATTAGAAGAACTGAATCTATTCCCTCTTGAGTAGAGGAGATTAAGGGTAAATGATCAACATGTACAAATGCATAAGTGGTCCATATAGTGAACTCGGTGTTGAGTTATTCACTCTAAGGTCATCACAGAGCACAAGGGGGCACTCTTTTTACAGCTAGAAGAAAAAAGATTTAATCTCCAAATACGGAAAAGTTTCTTCACAATAAGAGGTGGTTCTGGCCAGCTCAGTAGATTGCTTTAAAAAGGTCTGGGTTATTTCCTAAATGTACATAGTATACCTGGGTACTAACATTTATAGGTAAATTTAATCCAGGGAAAATCTGATTGCCTCTTGGGGGATCAGGAAGGATTTTTTCCCCTGCTATAGCAAATTGGATCATGCTTTTCTAAGGGTTTTCACCTTCCTCTGGATCAACTGTGGGTGAAGGATTATGCATATGGGTGTAGCGGATGACATTTAGGATCAAATGTCATACGCATGTAAATTTAGTTTTTGGCCTCAGAACAGTAAAGGTTCTGAGGGTTAATTATGTAGGTAGGCCTTAACACCAGTCTGGCCAGGCTGTGTTTGGAAGTTCTGCCTGGTCATGTGAACGGTGAGGTGCACGTGACAGGTTAGAACCAGGTCTAGTTGGATGTTTAGGTATCGGCTTTCTCGAAGCCAATCAGTGGGAGTGCCAGGGCCCACTGAGGAGTCTGGGAAGGGGTACTTAAGGGGATATGGGTCACGTGTTCGGGGTTCCGGAGTTGTTTGTGAGACCCATGTGGTCTATTCTGGTTCCAGGACCGGGGTAGCCCCGTGAGGGGTCCCGGTTACGGGGTGTTTGACACCCCACAACATGTTCCTGTCAGTGGCCCCTGATAGACCTGCTTGGTCTGGGGTAGGGATCCTGAGTCTCGGAACCTGCTGGTCCGAGGCGCAGTAACTGAGGGAGGATTCAAAGTGTCCGGGTGTGCTCTCGGCTTGGAGGGACACCGCAGCTCGTGGAAGTTACCGGGGGAGGACTCTTTCAGAGGAGGGCCGGCAAGTGGCATCCTGAGAAGTGCCTGGTTACTGAGTTGAGAAGGACATTGACGAATTCACACTTTTCCAGTACCATTGAGGAGACAGGAAACATTCCAGGTAAGGAGGAAAAAGATTCCTGTTCACCCTTAGTTAATTGTTCAAGTTTGAGTCAACGTGCTGACTGCCATGATCTCTGGCTAGAGATCTGTTCAGCCTTGAAGTACCCAGCTGCGAGTGGCTATTCTCTGGGTGGAAATAGAGACTTTGCTAGACCTGCAGTTTAAGGTGCCTGAGTTCTTCACCCGTGCCCTCTGTTCCCTAAGAGACTGTGTTAATTGAGAGTTCTTACTGCAAAATAAAACCTTTTAAAGAGGACTTCTTCATCTGTGTCAGTATTCAAGTCATTGGGTGTCAACCCTGGGAACCCCTAGAAGTGGAAAAGCAGGACAAGACAAGGTAACCGGTAAGCCCATAAAGTCAAGGCCGCCCTGCAAACGGGCTATGGCCGCTACATGGGATTGTATATTTTTATTTGATTTGGTTGAACTAGATGGACTTGTGGACTTGTGTCTTTTTTCAACCTGACTATGTAACTATGTAACTATGAATAAAGAAATGTTAGGCCCCTTCCACACACTCGGATTGTTCATTTCATCAGTTCAGTCGTGTTTTTTCAAAGAAAATATGGATGATGTTTATCTGTTTTTCATCAGTTTATCATCAGTTTTTTACATCCACCAGCTAGAGTCCTTAACCACTTGAATCCCAGAGCCATTTTTTCATGCAAAAACTGACCATTTGTCTGTTTACATACGTTTTTTCATCCAATCCATTTTTTTTTAACGAAAGAAAAATATGTCTTCGATCTGTTTCAAAAAATGGATGTTGACGAAAGCAGATGTAAATGGATGAAAATGGATGGTCATCCATTTGCATCAGTTTTTCCACAGAGATGCATTGATCTTCTGCCAACGGATGGATGAATAATGGACAAACAGCCCGGATGTGTGAAAGTGGCCTTACACCTACTTATTACTTAGCATCAGGAATGAGCACAGATGTGTTTACATCCTAGTCTGACCCTGCCTGAGCTATCCTGCCAGGAAGCTTTCACTGCGGACCACCAATCATAAGGGGACGAGGTATTCCCCACCCACAACTGTATGTACACATTCCCCTTGTATACATATGGCTGTTGGATGGGGAATGCCTCAGACACTTTTCTTTGACAGTTTGCTGTGACAGCTTCATGGTGGGACAGCTCAGTCAACTACTTAGCATGCACGCACTTAAAAGCAGATGTTTCATGAAAATGGAAGGTACTCTCTATTCAGTTCTCTCTATCCTCAGTTCGCCTACAAAGGCATTTTAGAAATAAGGCTGTTAAGTAAAAAAAAGTTTTTTCCCTGTTTTCACCTGGTGATCTGGCCAGTAACACCAACACTTGTATTAGAGCACCTACATTCTGCATGGAGAAACACAAGGGGCACATTTGGACATTATCAGTGTCAGTCTGGGGGGCAGGGTAGTGTTAGATATACTGGCTGCTATCAGATTTAAATACACTAACAAATGGAAGCCAAACTCCAGCTAACACTTTTTAGCAGTTATAACAAACAGGTTTTTTGTTTTGGGACAAAGGGCCAGTTCACACCATAGAAACACAGACTGGATGCACTCAGGATGCTTTTCTGCATGCACTTTTTTAAAGCATTTTTGGTGCATCTTCGATACAGTCCAGTGCATTTTATCCTCTTTTTTTTCTTAACCTAAAATAAGGACATGTATGCTCCAATGTTTTTGGTGTATTTTTGATGTGTTTTACCACGTTCCAATACAGTCCAGTGCAGAAAAAAAATTCTGGAACGCACTGGGACTGACTGCACTGGTGTGAACTATGCCATTGAAAACCATACAACCTACTATTCATGTGTTTTTGATGCAGAAAAAAAAGCACATTGGACTGCATATGGTGTGAACTGGCCCAAAGGCTTTACATAAATCATTATAAGCACCCCTGCCAGTGGTAAATGGTTTGTCTCCTCTCTGTAACTAATAGATCTGCAGGGAAGCTTGTTCTTTTGAAAAAACTAAACAAAAAAAAAACATCAAACGTACAGGCCTACTCAGCAGGTGAAAACAAGGGAAAGAAAGCCAAACAAATAAAACAAATGCAGTCATCACATCTAAGAATTGGTAAGCTGCAATATAATTAATGCTTGCTTTTGGTTTGATATCAAAGTATTTTTTTCAGAAGCATCTCAGTCTGTATTTTTGTTAGCCTCCTGCAACCCTCTGTATTAGTAGAGGGAAGAGCAGCACCAGAACTCAGCCCTTATACACAAAGGTTGGAGATTCCGACGGAATGTGTCCTATCGGACCGTTTTGTCGGATAATCCGACTGTGTGTAGTCTCCATCGGACTGTTTCCGTAAGGCCGCGTACACACGCGCGGACTGTTCGCCCAACTTTGTCCGTCCAACAGTTTCGGCAAACAGTCCGCTCAAACTTAGCATGGACGGACATGGCCACACACGACGGACGAACAGTTTGCTGAAACCGTGCGCGATGACGTGAACGGCATGTACGACGGGACGAAAAATACGACGTCCTATACACTGCATTATAGCTTTCGGCGTGAAAATCCTTTCTGAGCATGCGCGCAACTTTGTTTGACGAACAAGCCTACACACGGGCAAACTGTTCGCTCAAACAAGGTTTCAGCGGACAGTTTTTCGGAAATTCCGAAAAACCTTGTCCGTCCAACTGTCCGCTGAAACTGTCCGCTGAAAGCCCACACACGAGCGGACTGTCCGCCCAAACACTGTTCAGCGGACAAAGTTGGGCGAACAGTCCGCCCGTGTGTACGCGGCCTCAGAGTATCCGACGGACCAAGTTTTCCAACTTGTCCGTAGAATTTTCCGACAAAATGCTCCGATCGGACATACTCCGATCATGTGTAGCCTACTCCGACGGACAAAGTGCCACGCATGCTCAGATCAAATTCCTAGACCAAAACTATTGGCTACTAGCCTGAACGTAGTCCCGTCGTAACTAAATAACGTCATCACGTTATGTACAATCGGATTTTCCTACAACTTTGTCCGGCCGTGTGTATGCAACAGTTTCGGACAAACTCCAACGGATTTGGTTGTCAGAATGTTCGACCGTGTGTACAAGGGCTCAGACTACATCGCATGGTACAAAGGGAATTGGCTGATAGAAGAGTTAAAGTCATTTCGTGTTGCTGCTCAAGCACTGTCCAGTGAGACTGGGAGCAGTTTATGAACAAGTTGTTCTACTTTAACTTCAGAAAAGGAATTTTGCAAATTAGAAAGTTCACCCTTCTTTATTTCAGGTGTAAATGTAGCTGTTTTTTCTACACTTCTGCTTGAAATAAATATTTCACATGCCCCTGTCTCTATATTCAGTAGGATAATATTAAGGTTATTTCATCATTACAGAATTTAAAATGAAACCCGCTGAAAGAACAACACAGAGAACTGTATTTGACAAAGGCTTGCTGAAAAATGAATACACAATTTTAGTCCTTGAGGAATGTTCTTTTGCCCTTTTTTCATTAAAAAAAAAGGAATGAAAAAAAAATGTTCATCCCTACCATGCTTACCATCGCAGCGCACCAGACATGCAGGCTTATATGCCTATAACAAGAAAGGAGAAATTATGCAACTCTCTTCTACGTTGATAGTAGCTGGCATGCTTTGAGAGGGGTTCCTTCCAAAAACAGACCCCAAAAGCACTAGAACATATCTTGGCATGGCTTCTCTACACCCCTATTGCCCATGGGGAGAGGAAAGGGGGCCTCATGTTCCACCTACCTGACCCCTCCCTGGTGAACTGGATTTAGAGGTTGGTAAGTAAAAGCTAAAAAATAAAACATGACACACGTTTAAAAAAAAAAAAAAAACACTTTTATTATTCATCTTTTAAACATTTACCTTTCTAGGCTACAGCAATTTCCAAAAAATGTCTTATGCCATCCGATCCACCGCTGACCGTTGAAAGGGAAAAGGAACATAGTCCTCCTTCCTTGCCACTCTTGTTTGAGCAATGACAGGTTTCCAACACTGGGTCTAGTTTTATATGTCCAGGGAACTCTGAAATGGAGGTCCATATCCAGTTGTAGAAGTACAGATAGTGTTGGTGGTCATAGCTATTCTATCTAAACATATGTAAGCAAAGACTAAGCTGTTGCTGTGCAGACACATATTTTGGGGAAGCTCTCAAAAACTCATTAAACGCAATTTCAAAATCCTGCTTGAGAAGCACAGTGACCAGCTATTTCAAGCTTTTCCACCATGCCTTATAGTCATTCTGACCCCCCACTCAAAAATCCAGACTACATCATCAATATCTGCTGCCACTGTTGTTAATCAAGGCTACTCTTCTACTGCCCAACAATTCTCTGTCTTCTACTGTAGTGCTGAAAAAAAAAAAAAAACACAGGAGACATCTACAGACTGTGATACCACACTGTGATAGATACCTTCAACACCCAAAACATGGGGAAATGGCAAACATAAATTACCACTACATAGGAGGAGCCACTGGTTGTACTAGGTTCTTCCATCATCAGGAAGACGGATTGGTTTCATAGCTCCTAGAACAGAACAGACATTTTTTTTTTCAATTTAAAACAGCTGCTCTGGGGTTCGTTCACAAATATAAAGTAATGCAAGTTCACCCTAATTCTGAGCAAGACATCGCTAAACTGAGCCCAACTAGTTTGAAAAGTTTCTCCCTTTATCTTTGGCCAGTGTACTCTAGAGTCTTTTGGTTTTGGGTCCCTTAAGAGCCTGGATGTTTTCTCTCCAACTGGAGAGATTTGTAACCCAACAGTCCATAGTCCCGGATGGGGGGGTTTCTCTCCCTCCATCTGGCTGCACATGTCTCTCCTCCTGGTCAGTTGCTAGGGGAGGGCTTCCTGTGCATGGCTGTGGCTCCAGACAAACAAAGGCTTTCCTGTGCTTGGTCTTCAAAAACATGGCCTCCACCCCTAATGCTTGGGGACACTTTCACTTTGAACTCTGTTCACCAATGCAGGAAGGAGATATACACTGCCCTCAAAGAGGAGGGGGAACTCTACTTTATCCCTTATCCCCTTTCTCACAATATGTTTGCCTGGTATGAATGCTGTAAATGAATTACTTAACTGGTTACAATATGCCGTAGTGATATCAGTATTACCATCACAGACTTGAAATGTAATAACACTTTTTCAACTAATTTGATTTTTAACTTTGACACTATAGTTGTAAGGCAGTGGCCCTTTAAAAGTGACAAATCCTGAAGGGGAGGAGCTTTGCTGTTATAAGCATGCCAAGAAGCCCACTGCATTGTTCTGATGAAGCTCACGGAGTTGAGCGAAATGCATTGACATCTCAGTGTCCTACAGCCCAGCTCTCTTGGTGCACACATGCGGTCTTTTTCACCCCTTCAACCGGCATGGAACTGGTCAGGCTTCACGGTACCACTGAGGTTTAGTATATAGCACCACTGCACAGGCCCAGTGTGAAAGAGCTCCAAGCAATATATACCTGAATGAGGTTCACTCCAATGGTGTCATGGAACATAAGACAGACTAATTAGGAGACCTTGTGAGCCTTTTGATGGTAACATTTCATGGTCATGGATGGACCATTGGAGCAGGCTGCATGATGTGTGAGACCAATCCATGGGCCGGTTTGTTCTGCTTTACATCTTCACGCTGTGCTTTAATTATATGGACTCTCACACCAATACATTGCTGTAGCTTCACTCATCAGAGATAATCCATCTCCGCCTATATGCTCTTTCACTGACAGTCTCCATGTCTGCACCATCACCATTTAGGATCTGTCTGCTTACATCCACATGAATAACTATTAGACAGTTCATCTCAGCACTGCCGTACTACTGCCTTACTGTTGGTTCACTGTGGCTGTTCCTCCAATGTGGCATTTCTGGCTCTGAGTTTGTGACATTTTTGTTTCATCAGTTGATTCAAGGGATCCTTGAACTTCATGCTCCCCAGTACTTAGTATTACCAGATGCCAATTCGACTGTCAAACATCTAGTCACCCCCCATGTATGTGAGAAGTGAATGTCTGTGTGCAAGTTAGCCCAGGCTGTTTTTATTCATATTGTGACAATGTTACCATAATGTTTTTACACTTTTGGTGAAAGTTTTGTTAATTTTGGCTCAATATCCAGCCGTAACGTTTACATGTGTCTTTTTTGGCATCAATTAAAGTTTTTGTACTCATACCGCAGTGTGTTCCATTTGAAGCTTTTATTCAAACCTTTGGTTTACTTTCTATGTTTCCCATGTCTTCAGGAACCCCAGTTTTATTCAAGTTGATAGGGCACATTTTATACTATCAGTCAGCATGTATTGTATGATAATATGGAATATATAATTTTTTCCCCTTGCAGTTTCTTTTATTTACATTTTTTGGATAGTTCCCAGTGATTCCTCCACCACAAATATTCAGCCTCTTACCAAATCAATTGATCTTGATGCAGAGATCAATATGTTTTTGTGTGTATGCTTTTAGGCGACGCTGGCTATGTTTTTATCAGCCATCTGGACTCCAGTACCCATGATATTCCAGGTAGGAAGTAAACCCTTTCTCACAAGCTCAGCTTTTCAATATCCCTCCAAAGAGAAGCCAAAAGGGAGCTGTAATAATGTTATACCAAAGAAAAAGATCAGATGAAACAAGAGCTCACAGTGTTATAAATGCCAAGATATCGATATCGGCAAATGTGTGAAGCTAGGCCCTGTCCCACATGTTCCGCCACCAATCAGTATTATCAGGGGTGTGGAGCATCTCAACTGGACCAGGCAGTGGGACGGCAGACCTCACTGGAGCTGGCTGGTACATGGTGGAGACAAAGAAAAACCTTAAAACAGGCCAGAGGTTAAGGAGGAGGGCAGACAAGCAAACCCAAACAGGCAGTCAAAGACAGTACACAGGAAGTTCATCCAAGGAAGAAAAAGAGTGTAGGCAGGTGCAGTCTACTTTCTCCACTGCAGGTGGTGCTCTTCTGCAGCGGCATTGCATTTGCAGAGGAAGTCAAGAGGAACATGCTTCCTCTATGGTTTCCTGAGTCACTTGGGAAGCTATCCAATTATATACTGCCACCTCATGTGACTCTAGCAGACACTTTTTGAGTGTTCAGAGTATTCAGAGTAGGAACAGATACACCGCCTCGGTAGGGACTGAAATAGTGGCAGGGAAAGGTTCCTGACAAGAAGGGAAGGCGTATGGCTTACAAATTCTCTGCACATCTTCCTGCTTGGACAAGAGACGGCCAGCATTCTGCCCCTCCTAACAGGCACAGTCAGCTAACCTGAAACCTGCTCTCTACATGCTGCTGAACCTGTGAGTGTTCCCGGTTGGGTTACTGTGTGTGTTATTGCCGATGCACAAAGCACCATCCACTTATAGGCTTAAAATAAACACACAAGGGGGGCGTGGCCTGGCGATGCACTAGAGCGGACGTGTGCTCTGTGAGCTCCGGGGCCGACACCGCTAAAATAGCCTAAAATACCTAAATTATCCCTCATCCTTCTCGCCTGACGATGGGCCGGCGAACGAGCAAGTCTCTGCCCAAGAAAGGTGCCTCCACGGGGTCGATTAAGCGGTTCCTCTCCGTGGAACCTGAAGATGCAGAGGGGCAGGATGGCCTAGGCCGCTCGCCGCGCTGTGGAGTAGACCTCGCCTCCCGTGATAGGCCGGACCGGAGACCGCGCTCGCCTGAGTCCTCCGCGGGCTCGGGCGATGAAGAGGACCTACCTAATTCTGCCGGCGCGGCGCCGAAGGTGAGCGGCCTACCTACCACCTCTGACCTGGCCTCTATGCTGCTAAACCTGGAGTGGGTCATTAAGAAGGAGGTCTCCGCAGTCCGATCGGACCTATCTCAAGTGTTGTTGCGAGTCGAAGAATCGGAACAACGTCTAGATCGCCATGCGAACGCTATTCGGTCTTTGCAGACGACTACACGTCAACTTGCCATTGCTCATCGAACAACCGTTTACAAGCTCGAAGACCAAGAGAATCGCAACAGACGCAATAACGTTCGGATTCGGGGTCTCCCCGAAGCTACTGGGGATGACGACCTTTTACCGTCCGTCAGAGGCATTTTTAACAGCCTTCTTGGCCGAGCAGCAGATGCCCCCTTAAAGATTGATCGGGTGCATAGAGCTCTTCGACCCTGCAACCTCACCACGGACATCCCACGGGATGTCATATGCCGGGTCCACCATTACCCCGAGAGGGAGCTGATCATGCAGAAGGCCAGGGGCGCCACACCATTTGACTTTGATGGGGCGATGTTATCCTTCTTTCCAGATTTGGCGAGGGAAACCTTGGATAGACGCAGAGCCCTGCGTCCCCTCACGGAACTGCTTCGGGCGGCGTCCATTAAATATAAGTGGGGCTTCCCTGCAGCCCTGATTGCTTCTAAGGATGGCAAAACCGCGATACTTCGCTTCCCAGAAGATCTGCCCAGATTCTGCAACGATATGGATGTCACTGTCCCAGAGCTACCTGGCTGGCAGGATGGCATCCCGCCTATACCCACTGGGGCCGACCAGGGATGGCAGAAAGTGGGCCGTGCCCGTCGCACCTCTGCCCAGGATCACCGTCCTTGAAACGGCGAAATGCCCTGCCGCTTGCTTTCCCGCACTGGATTATGAGCTGCAATCGCAGGGAGTGCCGCATTATTGAGGTTGTGAAGTCTTCCCTGCCCTGGTTGTGCATAGTCAAGGACCGTTTCTGGCGGCTGCTGGACCTTGCTAGGTTATGGGTAGGACGTTGATGGCTGTGCAGCCTACACCTTTGTGCCTCACTGAGGGCCCCTACCCGAGGGTGGACATTGCTATATTTTTGTTCTGGGTCCTCTGCCTTTGTAGTGCATATGTTTTATTTAATGTCGTTTTACTTTTTCTTTTCCCTCCCCTTGCTTCTTGCACTTGGTTGGATTGCGGTTTCCCCCTGCATGCTTTACCGCCCTAGTTCCGTATTCTCTTATACAGGCGTTCTACTGTTATACATACTGGATGATGTGAGTTATCTGTTGTGGTGTCGGCACCGGGCCACTGGGCAGTGCTTCAGGCCTCCATGGTGTGGTTTGCGCCCAGTTGCCTGAGTCCCGTCTCCCCCTTTTTGAGCGGGGGCTGCCCGGCGCGGGGCCCTGGTGTCCTTGCCCCTTTTAGGGTGGGCGGCGCGGGGGCCCTGTGGCGGACATGTGGCCCGCTCTCGCACGGCATGATTATGCGTGCACCACTAGCTGTTGTCAGACAGCATTTTTTCTGGTACGTTTTGTTTTTCCCACTACTGTGTGGTCTTTTCTCTTTCTGTTCCTTTTTCTTCTTCTTCTCTTCTCCCTCCCCCCTCTCTTGGCTCCTTCCTACACCTTCCCCGCCCCCCCCCCCCCCCATTTGGCGGTGGTCCGCCTCTGTATTGTACTGGTTATGTGTTGGTGTTCGCGGTTCCTCCTCCTGAGACCTCATGGCCACGGTGAACCTTGTATCTTTTAACGTAAGGGGCCTCCATGCCTCGGGGAAGAGACACAATTTATATAAAGAGCTGGGTCGTTTGCGGGGGGACGTGGTCTTCCTCCAGGAGACCCACCTCACACATGCGACCCTAGTTAGACTACACTCCCCGAAGTACCCCACGTGGTACTACAGCCTCTCCGACATTCCTAAAGCAAAGGGTGTGGCCATTGGGATTCGTGGGGGAACCGCGTTCACGTTTGAAGATATGATGAGTGATCCTGCGGGACGTTTTTTGTTTCTCCGGGGCACCCTGGGCAGCATGCCGTGTACCCTAGCTACCTTGTATTCCCCTAACAAGAATCAAGCGAGTTTTCTTGCCTCCACACTTAACTCCTTGCGGAGTTTTGCCCGTGGATGCATCCTACTAGCGGGCGACTTTAATGTTCCGCTGGAACCTACTTTGGACACCTCTATGGGTGGCTCCTCTTTATCCAGCAGAGGATTGAGGTTTATACGCTCACGACTCCATGACCTGCAGTTGATGGATGTCTGGAGAATCGCTCATCCACGAGAAAGGGACTTTACCTACTATTCTTCCGTACACCAAACGTATTCCAGAATTGATCTGTGTTTCATTGATCATCAACACCTACCGCTCATAGTGAAGTCAAGCATTGACTCCTCTCCCCTGTCAGATCACACACCTATCTTGTTTACCATCAAAGTAGAGTCCATACCCCTGAAATCCACTAATTGGAAATTGAATGAGGACCTGATAGCTGAGGAGGCAGATAAAAAGGTGATGGGAGACAATTTACAGTTTTATTTTAGGACTAATGAAAGCCCTGACGTCTCCCCGGGAGTGTTGTGGGAGGCCCACAAGGTGTATATTAGGGGTAAGTTTATGGAATTGGGTTCCAGGAAAAAGAGGGAGCGCATGCTACACCAATCTACCTTGCTGCGTGAAATTGCAGGCTTAGAACGCCAACACAAACTGAACCAGACACCGGCCCTTTTCCATGCCCTGACTGAGAAGCGGGAGACCCTGAAGTCCC
Organism: Lithobates pipiens; assembly: GCF_037356315.1. Lineage (NCBI taxonomy): Eukaryota > Metazoa > Chordata > Amphibia > Anura > Ranidae > Lithobates > Lithobates pipiens. The sequence goes on from NW_027507903.1 coordinate 571,091,668, forward strand.
TCCTTCATTTGGACCAAAAGCGACGTTCTCGGTTAGTGGCGCACCGATTTTATGAGTGGGGGGATAAACCCAGTAGGTTGTTGGCCAACTCGGTGCGACAGCGTAAAAACGCGGCGTTCATTGCTAAGGTTAAGACCCCCTCGGGAGACCTGGTGTTTGATACCCCCCACATAGCCAAGACGTTTAGGGACTTTTATCAACGCCTGTATCAGGTGCACCAGGACGTCCGGGATGGAGATACACGGGGACGCCTTATTTGGGACTATCTGGCCCGTGCCGCCCTCCCCACGCTCCCTACGGAGGTCTTGGCTTCCTTGGAGAGTGAGTTTACAACGACGGAGCTCCTGGGCGCCATGAGGAGTATGGCCTGTGGTAAGGCCCCAGGTCCTGATGGCCTCACGGTGACTTATTATCGAGCGTACGCTGACATATTGCTCCCTTACTTGACCAACTATGCTAACGTGACCTCGACCGGCGGAGACCTTCGTCCGGAAACCACTCATGCCCACATCACTGTTCTACCCAAGGCGGGCAAAGACCCCAGTGATTGCGCGAGCTACCGTCCTATCTCGCTATTGAACATTGACGCAAAAATTTATGCTAAAGCTATAGCGAACCGGCTGCTCCCCTTGATACCACAATGGATCTCGCGGGACCAGACGGGGTTCATCCCAGGGAGGGAGGCGCGGGATAACTCTCTTCGCACACTTTCCCTGATGGTGTATGTGCGGCGGACTTCCCAGCCCACCCTGTTACTTTCCACAGATGCTGAGAAGGCGTTTGACAGGGTGGACTGGGAATATCTTATGGCTACGCTGACGCATCTAGGAATTGGCCCCTCTTTGCGCTCTAAAATATCGGCCTTGTACCACCGTCCCACTGCTCAAATACGGATTAATGGCACCCTTAGTGACCCCTTCACCTTATACAATGGCACCCGCCAGGGATGCCCACTCTCGCCAATTTTTTCGCGATCTCCCTAGAACCATTCCTCTCCCTCATCAGGCGCAACCCGAGTATACATGGTATATCAATAGGCAAGACGGAACACAAATACGCAGCATACGCTGATGATATATTGTTTTATGTACAACAACCGCTGATCACCCTCCCCAATCTTATGTCTGAGTTTTCAGCCTATGGCTTGGTCTCGAATTTTAAAATTAATATGTCCAAATCGGAACTGTTAAACATCTCTGTCCCCGCCCGACAGGTGTCTCACCTGAAACGGAACTACCCCTTTACTTGGCAGATGAGCTCCATTAAATATTTAGGTATTCAACTCACGCCCTCCCTGTCGTCCCTATTCCGCGCTAACTTTATACCCTTGCTTAACACACTTAGGTCAGATATTCAGAAGTGGTCCCAGCTATGACATTCTTGGTTGGGCAGAATTGGGCTGGTCAAGATGAATTTGCTGCCCAGGGTGCTCTTTATGCTTCAGATGGTCCCGTTCAGGATACCGGTGTGTTTTTTTACAATTTTTTTACCTCTATGGTATATAGATATATATGGAATAGGAAAAGACCCAGACTGCCTAGATCTCTCCTCACCCGCCCTAAGTGTAAGGGTGGCTTAGCAGTACCAGATTTTAAACTTTATTATAGATCCATTGTGTTGACTAGGCTCTCTGACTTGAAATATTGCAAAGAGACGAAACTATGGGTTAATCTAGAGACGGACCTATGTGGCACTGAACTTTCCACGCTGATGTGGATCCCGAGGAAATTCCGGACTTTCTTGCCTACTACGTCACCGCTAACGCACTCATCCTTGATGGTATGGGACTCTATATGTAAGACGCATGGCTGGTCGTATAACTCCCCCCTGATGCCCTTGGTGGGACACAATTTCTTCCCACCTGGTAATATGGACCCTCAAACTCATCCATGGCGGCTGGGCAATAACATCTACCTGCATCAAATCGCCGGCCCCTCCGGCGTTTTACCGCTTTCTTCCATCATGGGTGCATCCCCCATATCATATATGGACCGCTGGAAACATCATCAATTGTTGGCCTTTGTTCGTTCGCTCCCAAAACCCTTACGCTCCTTGGCGGAGCTTACGCCTGTGGAAACCGCATTTGCCGACACTAGCCCAACTGAGAAGCCAGTTTCGTACTTTTATCAAGCACTGCTGTCCCTCACTTCTACTAGTACTCCCACATTCCTACGCAACTGGGAACGGGATCTACAAAAGGAACTCTCGCCGACCCAAAAATCACAAATCCTAACCCTGGCACATACATCCTCCGGATCCTCTAAAGCGTCGGAAATGGCGTATAAACTTTTAACCAGATGGCACTACACGCCTGTGGTATTACACAGGTTTTTCCCCCTGACCTCACCACTGTGTTGGCGGGAGTGCGGTGAAGAAGCTACTCATGCTCATATTTGGTGGTACTGCCTGAGGATCCGGCCATTCTGGCTAGCGATTCTCTATTGGATTAAAGAGATCCAGGGATGGGAGGTCCCTAATGACCCATGGTATGTTCTGTTCCACTGCACGGGGAAGCCAACAGGCCCTTATAAAAGATCAATTACACCCCACCTTCTTAATGCCGCAAAAACCCTCATTCCACAATTTTGGAAACTGAGGAAGATCCCTACGCTCCGACGTTGGTTACTCAACGTGGATACCACTTATTACATGGAGGACCTGACTCTCTCCCTCCGTGGCAAATCTGAGCTGGCAACAAAGATTTGGGCCTGTTGGGTTGCCTTTAAATACTCCTCTAGCTATGCAGATATAATGTCTCAACCACTGTGATGTAATCATAACTCTTAAGGTTTTTCATGTAATTCTGGAGCTGATGTCAGAGGTGGACCTGCCTTCCCCCCCCCCTCCCCCACTTCCACATCCCCCTCACTTCTCTATGTCCTTTATCTCCTACCCTTTTCTTCCTTTCTTCCTTTTCTCTTTTCTTTCTCTATCTCTGTCAATTGTGTTCTCTCTTTAATAATGGAAGAGAAGGGTGTATTCTTATTACCGCAGAGGTTGACTGGTTCCAGCGGCAGTGATTCGTACCGATCACCTGATCCTGCGCCTTTGCAAGCCTGATGTGGTTCCAGTTCGTAAACTGCCTCTAGTAGCTAGGCCCTCGTGGGCGGTATTCTGTTTTGAACCACGGCTGCTGACTATGTGATAACACTGCCCCCTACGCTGGTTTATGTATTGTCTATTATGTTATTGTACATGCTTCTTTTCTTCAATAAACATTAATAAAAAAAAAATATAAAAAAAATAAAAATAAAAATAAACACACAAGAAAGAAGCTTGGACACGGGTGGAAGAGTTGCTTGGGAGATGAGCCTGTGGTTGCAGATCATTTAAATAGGTACGGCTCCTTTAAAAGACACATGTCTATGACTTCATTGGCTATGACGCCACAGACAAAACCCCAAAAATACTGCTGAGCAAGACAGGGAGTGAGGAAAATAAGTGACAATTTCATAAGCAGCTAGCAACAAGGATTTTACCTGTTGCCACTTAGACATTGATAGTGTCAATCTCACAATTAAAGCTTGATAAATATAAAGGGAAGCAAAGAAATCCAACAGGAGTGAAGTGCTGAAAAAGACAAAATAAAGTTTTCTTAGCTCCTGGAACTTCTATAAAACGTAGCATACGGAATCCACTATTTATTATGGTGATTACCCTGCAGTCGTACATTTGGAGAACAATAAATTTCAAACAGAATGACGTCCACGTACAAACAGATTCATGTATCAGAAAGAACCCTGCTGGGGAGAGCAAGCAAAGCCCTAAGGAAATAAGGGAAAAAAATTCCACCCACGTCCCTCTGTGATCGAATTAAAGGAAAGAACGTGAGACTGCAAATAAAAACTAAAAGTAACATTAGAAAATAAATCAAACTGAAACCAAATATGTATTCATCACTCTTGGATTAATATTTTATCCAGTTAGTTTATTGTAAGAAAAGGAATGTTGAGTTTACAACGAAACATAAGCCAAAGCTGGCTTTGTGCTAACAAAAAATAATAAGAATATCAGGATGGCTGGAATGCATAACATTTGCTTGTCCTTTCCTCTTGTGTTGCATTATATTTGAAGGTATAACCAACAAGATTTCTGAATTCGCCTTTGTCACCCACAGATGAGCAATTGTCTTTGAAGCTCTAACTTCCTCTTATTGAGTCACTCCATGGGTTGGTCAATGTATCGTAGAAGCCTCACGTTTCTTTCCAAGTTTCTCTCAGTTCTCAGTTGGTCAAGAAGGTAAAAAGAAATAGGTTGGAGGGTAGAACAATTTGTAGGTTCTGCACATTTCTATGCATTGCAAAGGAAAAAAAACAATCTTTATCTAAATAAATTTATATACAGAAAGGAAGACATCGAGACTGCAATGAAATGGCTAGTCAACATGAAAACAAATCTTACCTATGATTCATGACCTTAACCCCAATCTATGGCTTTTTTTTTACGATGAAAGTAAGTGTTTCTTATCATTTGGTGTATTTTATTTTCCATTTCAGATGAGTTGTAGTTTAACGAAAGTTGTATTTACCTTTCCTTTTTTGGGTCATGAGTTGAAATAGAACAAAAGACATGGACTACATTTTAATTTGCGTGAAATGTACTTTTTTATCTTTTTTACCTTAATACTCCACTAAGTCACCATAACCAATGATTTTTTGATTGTGTTGGTGGAAGCATTGACTAGTAGGGATCAGCTCCAGATTCAGACCGTACTTTGCTTGTTTGGGAATTTATCCAAACACAGACTTTCAACCCGTTTGGCAGGAGCGTAGTGGGTTTTTCTTCCACTATTTTATATGACAATTTCACTTTTTCTGCCAATATTTGTTAAGGGATAAGTGGTTGCCCACACCTTAGCAGCCAGCACTGGACCTCGTTCATTTACTAATTGAGAATCCCCAGCTATGTAAACAAAGGAGCCGGTTAGAATTAAAAATGGCAGGTCTTTTACGTCTAGTAAAAATTGTATGGGGGGGGGGGGGGGGGGTTGGGGACCTATGCAAAAATCAAGAACAGGGAAAAAGAATGAGGATTACCCCCCAAAATCCACACCAGATGCTTATCTGAGCATTAAGTCTGGCAGGCCAGAAAAAAAACAGTGAGGGGGATGGGTAAGAGTGTGCATCCCCTCCTGAACCATACAAGGCCACATGCCCTCAGCATGGGGGGGTTACCTTGCCAGGTTTGACCCCCCTAGCAAAGCACCTTTTTCCCATGTCAAAGAGGACTAGAGCCTCTTCCCAACAACCCTGGTCCAGTGGTTTTCGGGGTCTCATCAGAATCTGGAAGCCCTTCTAACAATAAGGGGCTACCCAGATAGCCCCCATGTGTATGAGTAAGGGGTACATAGCACCCTTACTCATTCACAAACACATTTAAAAAAACAAATATACCCAGTTTTTATAAAGCCCTTTGGTTTTCACGACGGAATCCCGCTCAAGCTTGGCTTGCTTACACACGGTCACACAAAAGTTCTCTGGACTTTAGATCGTCAAGAACGTGGGGACTTACAGCACTACAATGAGCCGAGAAAATGAAGTTCAATGCTTCCGAGCATGTGCCGAATTGTTTCAGAGCATGCGTAGGAATTTTGCGCATCAGAATTGGTACAGACGATCAGAATTTTCATTTGGAACTTTTTCCAACCGAAAAATAGAGAACCTGCCAGCAAAAGTCCGATGGAGCATACACACGGTCGGAATTTCAGACCAAAGCTCACATCAGACTTTTGCTGGGGGAATTTACAATCGTGTGTGCTGGGCATAGGACCTCTTTTATACTAAGGTAGTTTTCAGGCGGTTTAGCGCTAAAAATAGTGCCTGTAAAGCGCCTGAAAACTGCCCAAGTGCTTTCACGCATACCAGTGTAGGAGCACTGTATACAGCGCTCCTACACTGCCTCTGCCCATTGGAACGAATAGGCAGTGGTTCAGAAATGCCTGTAAAGCACTTTGGAAGTGCCACAACATGGACAGTTTTAATCCTTTCTTCGGTAGCTAGCGGGGGTTAAAAGCACCCTGCTAGTGATCGAAAAGCGACAGTAAAGCCCTGCTAAAAAACAAGCGGTGCTTTACCACGAATGGACCCACCGCCCCAGTGTGAAAGCAGCTTAAATGAAAGAGTGTGGTCTCCTGTGTGACATCATTGACCATATGTGGTCAATGATCATTGACCAAATATGATTATGCCCAAGTTTGTTAAAATTAGAGAACACCCCCCCCCCCCCCCCCCATTTGTTTATGTCAGCTGTCCTCTGCTGGTCCTGTGTTGACAATCTGTGTTTTTTTCTTTCAACAGGTCAGCGGGCATGGTGAATGACATGTATCTACATTGCTGGATGGCATGATTGATTTGTACAACACAGGGCAATTTTTTTTTTTTGTAAAGGACTTCTCAACAGCTGTATCTGTCTCTATTTATATGTTCCGTATATAAAACTTTACTCTTTCATATGGGGGGGGGAGTCTACAGACCTCCACAACCACCAAGCTGGAGCTGTGGGGAAGAGGGCCTTGACCTCATCAACATGGGGACAAGGTATTTGCTTGCATGGTTACCCCTAGCAAGGTACCCCTTATGTTGAAGGCATGTGGCTCATTATACTTTAGGATGGGGGCTGCACACTCATCTTCCCCCTTTCTTGGCCTGTCAGGCTTAATGGTTCTTTAACATCACAACTTTTTTTTTTTTTTTTTTGAGGGATCTCCCTTAAAATTCATGCCAGACCTGAAGAGCATTTTGGAATTTGTAATGTTGCTCTTAAAGCATTACTAAAATTGCTACTCTGCGCTAAACTGATTTTATTTTGCTTTAGCACATGTTCCCCAAACCAGTGTTCAGCCCTCCATGCAATTTGTTCCCTGCCTATTAGCCTAGGAAATAGCCATTACTGTTTTTTACACATAAACCTCCCATTGACCTCAATGGGGTTTGGATTAGGCAACTGAACTTTAGTAATATTCGCCAAACCTGCCCTTAACCAAACCCAGGTATGATTTGGTCATCACTATTAGTAAGGGATTGTAGGCAAAGTGAGCATAAGCAGTTTAGGGGGTGTCCTTTGCAGAGACAGTGTCTCTTTAAAGCTTGATTTTGGGCTTCAGCCCCCCCACAGGTTGATCAGCAGTGGTCCCTCACCCTATATTTCCCTCATCTGTTCTATTGCCAGATTTAGCCCAAGGTTTCATTAACTGCATTATTCTATTCTAGGCAGTCGCTCAAGAGAAAGATCAGTATGATGAAAGGATAGAGGGAGAAAAACGAAAGACTAGAAAGCAAAGCTGGTCTGAATTATCAGAGAATATAGCAATCTCGTTTGACACCTAAATAAAACATATCTGTTGCTTGCAGTATAATGTCTCATTAGAAATGCTGTAACATAAGTGGGAGTTTCATCTCTCAGCCCTCATATTCCTTTGTGACGCCTATTTAATGTAATTTCCAGGGACACATCGCTGCTAGGCATGCATTTTAAGCAGACATTGGCAAACTACAATTATGAATATAACATGTGAAATGAACAAGGGTTATAGTGTCATTTATATCTGTGTTTGATTCTCTTCTTCATTAAATATTCATTTAAAAGCACTCAAAATATAGCAATAGATAGACAAACACAGCAGGTACAGATTGTAGTACAACATACGGTAGATACGGAATTGTACTGTACATAGGAAACACATTTAGGTGCCAGATATTTTCAAAGCAAATTGTTAGCAAATAAGAAAAACAGTAGTTATCCTTCTTATAACTTTAAAAAAAAAATGAAGGTCTCTTGAGCCCCTATAGGGAAAGAGAGCCTTGACTGATGGGGACATGACCACCAGTAGCTGGGCATAAGCATTTGGTGAGTGGTCACTCAAGATTGGATAAACTCATGGGGGGTTATCTGGGCCTGAGCTCAGTAAAACTACTGCCGGAGGGAATTCTGGGCCTTTTGAAGAAACGTGGCTGGAAGAGCTGCCCATCCTCCCGCCCCCTTTTTTCTTTGATGGTTTGTCACTGCTTGCTGCGGTATCTTGACCTTGCCAGCATTCAAGTGATTGTAAAGGCTCGTTTTAAACTTAAAAAAACAAACAAACATATCATACTTACCTCTATAGTGCAGCTCGTTTTGCACAGAGTGGTCCCGAACATCCTCTTCTAGGGTCGCTCAGTGGCATTTGTAGCTCCTCGCCACATCAGATAACCCCTAGGAGAAGCGCTCTCCTGGGGGGGTTACCTTACGGATGCACTCCCGAGTCCAGCATTTGAGTCCATAAACACGAATGCTAGACCCGGTCCTGCCCCCCGGCGCCCTTGTCATTGCATTTGTTGACAGCAACAGGAGCCAATGGCTGCGCTGCTATCAATCTATCCAATCAAGAGCCGAAAACCCCGGCCAGAGGAAGAGCCTGTCTCCGGTGTGTGAAATTCCAGGGCTCAGGTAAGTAAAATGGGGGGGGGGGGGTCTAGGGGGCTACCAGGTGTTTTTTTACCTTAATGCATAGCATGCATTAAGGTGAAAAAACGCAAGGGTTTTCAACCCCTTTAAAAGTTGCTGCATATGCCCTTGATTGGAAATTGGAAGTATGCCGTTTGTCCAGCCAAAAGGCCCCCTTTTGGAATTCAAATAGATAATGTTAAAGCGTGCTCACAGTACAACTGAGACTGGCACTGGTTTAACCTCCCTGGCGGTATGATTAGTTCTGGTTTTAGGTGCTGAAACCAGTACAATTATTTTGCATGGAAATTTGGCATTTTATATTGTAGTCCTGTAATTCTTAGGAATAACTCTCTTAAATCTGTTTAAACCAGAGTCTAGCAGACATCCCGGGTATGATAAAGTTTATAATATAATGGAGAATAATAAAAATTATTCAATAATGTAATCAAATCCTAAAACACTGAAAAAGGGACACGTTTTGGTTGCTATGGACCATCTCCAAATTTCAGGCAGAAAAAACTGTATTTATAATATAAAAGTGCATGCAGGGCACGGCACAGGCCACTAGGGACAAAGGGGGTGTGTAATTTTTGTATACAGTACTGTAATCTGTAAGATTACAGAACTGTGTGTGTTTTGTGTATTTTTACTTTTTTGAATTTGGCGCCGATCTCTGCTCCTGCGCACCGTAACGTTGCAGGGAACGGAGATCGGCGGCATTCGGGCACTGTGTGAATCGAGCGGAGGACAGCTCGATCACACAGCGCGGAGGACATCGCTGGATCCAGGGGACAAGTTAAGTAACTCTCCCTGTATCCAGCGATGCTCGGGGTTACCACTCAGGGTTACCACTCTTGGAACTAAAATCCCAACCCGAGCCAGACTCGGGATCACCGCTAGGGAGGTTAAAGTTTTCACACGTTCTGTGTTGGAATTTAAATAAAGCTATGGCCTTGCCCTTTCCAACCTAATGGTTGTAAGTGTGTTTTCTTGTATAGGGTGAAGGCAAGGGGGTTTTCTCCATTATGTCTACAGTTGGTTTGTGCCTAGGCCCATTGCACCTCAGCAGTCATGAAGCCACTTGTGTTCCATCATGGCCACCGCAAGCCAGTGATATTGGATAGCACTAACCGGCTGCGTAACTCTTGGAACCAAGGCCTGCTGCCCCTTTTTTCTCTTCAGTTGTCTCTCTTTATGATCTGATGTGTAGACCTCTATAAAAAAATAAAATAATATTTAGCTACCAAAGAGTGCTATGCTACACTCATCTGTTCACCCATCCTCTCAATTACTGCATGCTTTATTTTAAAAGAGCAGTATAAAGGAAAAGCCTCGTGATAACTAGAAAAAAAAGGTTTTGGGGTCCATTCACACCAGGTGCTGTGGGACTGCGTTGGGTGACCTTTCCAGAACAGTCCCACCACACCCCCACCCCAAGACAAGACAAAGGGGTTGATTTACTAATAGTCTAGGCATTTTGCAAAGTGCAGTTGCTCCAAAGGTTAGTAAATGTGCAAAAGCTCTGCTGATTTCCATCATCCAATTATATGCAAGCAAACATTTTTTTTTTTTCCTTGCACGTGATTGGGCATTCTTTGCAAAGTAAAGCTTTACCTCATTTACTAAGCTCTGGAGCAACTGCACTTGCAGAGTGCAATTGCACCTTGCAAAGTACACAGTCTATTTACATTTCATAAATCAACCCCAAATGCCTTGCCTCTGGTGACTGGTTCACACCACTGTGTTGCTGTGATGGGCAGGCGGTCTGCACTGAAAAAAAAATAGTGCATGCAGGGCTTTTTTCTAGCACAGCAAGAGTCACCGCATGCTGGTCTGATGGAAACATCACTATGTGACATTGCAGTAAAGTTTGTTCCAAAGAAAAAAGAAAATAAAAAAGTACAGTGCGATGCACTGTATTGGCGCATAAACGCACTGGATCACATGGCACACCAGCTGATGAATTGCAGTGGCTGGTGTGAACAAGCCCTAAAAGTTTAGATTTAATAAAATAAATAAAAATAAAACCCAACATTCCCCCCAAACCCATGTACATGCACATATGTTCGCAAACACAAAAGTCGGGTGAGCGCACGTAGAAAAGCCACACCGCATATATTACGTAACACCACACATGCTGCAGTTTTAGCAATAATTCTATTGCCATCATTTAATGTTCCTTCTGAAATGATGAGCTGTAAAAGATTTTAAAGTGTCACGTATGGACATGTTTGGGTACTGCCATTTTTCACTGCTTTGCAGGAGCAATTTTGAGGGTTGAGATATTTGGTATTTATTTACTTAAAATAACCTTATCTTTTATATTATCCCCCAAAATATGGAGATTACATTGGGTATAGAAAAGACTCACCCCCTTTAAAATAATCATATTTTGTGTCTTTGCAGCCTGAAATGAAGACAGGCACTGTTTTTGTTTTTATTCAGCTGTATTTACTAGTGCAACATATACCATCCAATTGAAAGATATAACAATAACATGTCATAAAAAAATGTATAAAATAAAAAACTGACATCCTGAGTTGGAAAAAGGATCACCCCCTTATGTTGTCAGTATTCTGTTGGACCACCTTTTGCTTTCACCTAAGAAATGTACTTCAATTTTCTCCATCAGCCCCCCCCCCCCAGTTATTACCTTTTGTATCACTTGACCCTCCCTCCTAGATTGTAAGTTCTAACAAGCAGGACCCTCTAATTCCTCCTGTATTGAATTGTAATGTAACTGTACTGTCTGCCTCATGTTGAAAAGCGCGGCACAAACTGTTGGTGCTATATAAATTATGTATTATAATAATAATAATTACAGTCATTAGTCTATTGGGATATGTCTCTACTAACCCTTGCACATCTAGGCTTTGCAATATTTGCCTACTCTTCTTTGCAGAACTGTTCAAGTTCAGTTAAATTTGATGGTGATCGTTTCTGGACTGCAGTCTTCAAGTTATTTCACAGATTTTCAATGAGGTTTAAGTCTGGGCTCTTTGTGCACTAAAACTAACGTAAGTACATTTTTAATGAACATATGGCAAATATCTTGCAACATAAAAATTTGAAACTGCCACCCTTTTACAGGGTCTCTGCTTTCAGAAAATATCTAGGGGTTGATTTAATAATACCAGAGAGTGCAAAAACTGGCGCCGCTCTGCATAGAAACCAATCAGTTTCCAGGATTTTTGTAAAAGCTTAATTGAACAAACTGAAGTTAGAAGCTGATTGGCTACCATGCACAGCTTCACCAGGTTTTGCACTCTCCAGTTTTAATAAATTAAATTAATAAATTAAACCCAGCTTCCGGTCATGTTTCATGTGAACTTTAACCACTTCAGTATCGGAAGGGTTTACCCCCTTCCTGACCAGAACACTTTTTTGCGCTTCGACACTGCGTTGCTTTAACTGACAATTACGCGGTCGTGCAACATTGCACCCAAACAAAATTGACCCCACAAATAGAGCTTTCTTTTGGTGGTATTTGATCACCGCTGCAGTTTTTATTTTTTGCCCTAAAAACAAAAAGAGCAACAGTTTTGAAAAAAAAAAAAATACAATATTTACTTTCACTAGGCTATAATAAATATCCCCCCCAAAAATAAATAATATAAATAAATATATATATATATATATGTATATATATATATATATATATATATATATATATAAATTTCCTCCATTTAGGCTAATATGCATTCTTCAACATATTTTTGGTTATAAAAAATCATTATAAGCATATATTGTTCGGTTTGCGCAAAAGTTATAGCGTCTACAAAATAGGGGATAGTTTTATGGCATTTTTATTATTCATTTTTTTTAAATGAGTAATGGTGGCAATCTGCAATTTTGTATCGTGACTGTGACATTATGGCGGACACACCGCGTACTTTTGACACTATTTTGGGACCATTGTAATTGATACAGCAATCAGTGCTATAAAAAATGCACTGATTACTGTGTAAATGACACTGGCAGGGAAGGGATTAAACACTAGGGGGCGATCAATGGGTTAAGTGTGTCCTAGGGAGTGATTCTAACTGTGGGGGGATGGGCTACTACTCACATGACAGCGATCACTGCTCCTGATGACAGGAAGCCGTGATCTCTGTCATGTCACTAGGCAGAACAGGGAAATGCCTTGTTTACATAGGCATCTCCCCCTTCTTCTGCTTCGTGAAACGATCACAGGCATCTGGCGGACATCAAGTCCGCAGGACCCATGGTCACGGAGCATGTGGTGGGCACTCGCCCACAATGCTGCATCTTAAAGGGGACGTACCTGTATGCCCTTTTTCCCACCCGTGCCATTCTGCCGACGTATATCGGTGTTCGGCAGTTGGGAAGGGGTTAGTATGTGTGCGCAAAAAAAAGAGTCAGGGAAAGGGTTAAAGTTAAACCTTAGTCTTACTTTTAGTTAAGTGAAACGTGGCAGTAGGGGCCCGTTCCGTGGGATGTTGGTAAAAGATGAAGAAAGTTGCAGTGGTGCGCCCGGCACTACTTGTTTCTTTGAAAGTCAGTTATGTTTTGGGTTGGGTCCTGTGTGCCTGCAGATGGTCCACAGAAAAGTCATCCACACACCCTGGGAGTGGTACCATTGTCTACCTAACAGAAAATATTCTGTTCAAATATTACAAGGGATCAGTAGAGTTAAATGGCAGGAGGGGAAAGTGTGAGCTGGAACTGAGAGAATATGATTGGTACATGATAATATCCTCACCCTGACTGTGGACTGCTTGATTATAACTAGCTTCAATGTATAAACTCTGGTCTCCCAAGTGCATACATTTATGTTCTCTGACCTGCTGACATTTACCCACTGATTAATTTAAAAGAGTTCATTCTCCATTCAGCTCACTCAATTAAACATCAGCTCCAGAAACAAGCCTTTATTATAAGCAGAAGGAATCGAACTGGGACAATAACAACATTGATAGTTGTGTGAATGGATGAATTGAGACTATATCCTGTCCCTGATGGCTTCATTTACCAGAGAAATTACTTGTTTGTGCCAATTATTCTTTCATCAGCCATACAAATACACAGATTGTATGACTTCATTATTATTTCCAGAAACTGCATTCAGTGTAAGAGAACAGGTCAAGGACAAGATTCACCAATCCACAGAATAGACTTTCCATGACTATTGAAGGCCATTATTTTATCTAGCTAGCCCTCAGGTGAAGTTATGAATTGATATTCTAATATGTTCTTTAAGGCATAACTCTCTCAATCGACATTGACAATTTTAACCACTTTAATACCATGCTATACCCAAAAGATGGCTACAGCGACGCTCTCTCGTTCTGGGAGGGCGTTCATGGACATCCTCCCAGAACGTGCCTCCTACACATCCACCTGGAGCATGCATCGGGCTTGTTCTGTGATTGCTGCATCCTTCGGACACAGCTGATCACAGATTGAGGTGAAGGGCCAATCACAATGGCCCTTTACCATGTGATCAGCTGTGTCCAATCACATGTAAACAGACTTACCAGTTATCGGCATTCTTTTCCTTACACGCTGTCTCTGTGTGATGAAATGATTGCCAATAAGCTGCAAGCCTGTCAGTATTGAGGTGGTTAATCCTTATGCTGATAGCATTAATAAATAGATAGGAAAGTATATCCTATTTCTTTGTTTTAAACTTTTGTTTTTACATTTCTTTAGTTACTTCCTGATTTACAGGTCTAGGCAAATCCCAGGAGTCTTTAGGAGGGGAGGATAGGCTTTCTCAGCTAAGCACAACCTCCTGCTTGTACTAAAGGGCAGATGGATTCCAGGAAGTGAATGCTACAAGAATCATCTGCCCTTATTCAAGATGGCCATGTCCAGAAATGTTAGGGATTTGTCAGCAAAATAAAGCATGGAGACATGGATAGATGGTTGAGTTTGCTTTAAACATAAATTTCATTCCCGCATGTCAGTCCCAATTTTGGGGGAAATTTCAGAGACATCTGTGCGGGTTTCTACAAATCAGTCCGAAATCTCACACGAAATTGCCAAAAGTACTACAAGAGACTACTTTTGGGAATCAGTGCAGCGCCGCAATTGCTGATTCGGATGCTCCATTGCCGGCAATTGCTGTTGATTTGGCATGCAATTTGACATGTTAAATTGCATGCCAAATCACATCGATGTGAACCAGGGCTTGGAAAGGAATTAAATAGCTGTGACGGACCAACTGGTACCCACCCTGGCCAAGATACAGCTTCCTCCAATCTGAAACCAGGAACCAGGTATTATAGCTGAATATTGCACCCTAGATGATACTAGCTTAGATGCAAACTGAAACTGACTTTAATGTCAATTCACACAGAATATATACAGCATAAAATCAGGTAAGAGCCTGATCATATTATCATAAACAAACTGTAAAAAGTAATGTCAGTACAGCTAACATAAACAGTAACCTAATTAAACAGTAAGCTAATAACAACTAGTTACGTAGACAAACCTAGGTGACTCAGTTCACTGCCCATCCAGACAATGCTTTGATTAATCAAGGATCCCACGCCACCCCACCTCTACAACAGTCTATGACATAAAACTTATACAATGTTCCAGTATTCCGAAAAAGTGGAATAAGTGGAAAAAGCAGAATTAATTTATCTAAAAAAACCTGCTGTAATTTTGTGGAAATGTATACCACATCCCAGCCTACTTCCCAGGTCATCTGAGTCACTTCCCAGGTCATCTGAGGCATTTTATGACAATGGGCAATATACTTTGCATAGTATGTTAGCCAGAGTAACTGTCATAGACACTGATCAAAAATGGCCCATCAGGTTAGCCTTGAGAACTGAGTAGAGAAGTATATTCAGAAGTACAGGTGAATTGTGTCCAATAGAACCATGTATTCCAGAATCTCTACTCCATGTGATTGGCCAAAGCCATTAAATCTTTAATAGTTTTGGTGATCTCAGCAAACCACAATCTGATGGGTGGGGCAGATACTTGTTTCCAATTAGCAGGAATGCAAGCCCTTGCGCGTTGAGCAAATCAATCAATAGGGAGCGTTTATTTTGTTTGAAGGAGAGAAGAGCTAAATGAAGAAGAAATGCAAGGCATATGAATGGCAGTAAATTTAAATATCCAGTGTTTGACCTGAGGCAAAAATGTCTGAATCTTATTGCAACACCAGGAGATATGGAGCATGGTTCCGTTCTCCTCCAGACAATACCAGCAGAATGGTTGTGGGGTTAACTACTTCTTTATTTAAAATAAACATATTTTCCTTGCCTAATGATAAGTAAATTATGATTAGTTTCCTGGTGTTACTGTGCTTTCTTGTGTAATGATTTGCTTTGTATTCTCTTTATTGAATAAGCTTAGCCATATTCTTAGGAAAAAGGGATGTAAGCGGAGCATTCATCCTATTTTAATCAGCTGCCTATGATCAATTCTTACTCGGATGGTATTATAAAGAGCTACATTTGTGTGGTTCTTCTATGTAGTGGCGATTTTTATAGAGGTGTACAATTACCAAAGGGAAGTTTATCTGTGCAAATATGGAGCAAAGTTAAGCTACCCACCAACTTTAAATTGTAGTACGATGCCCACTTGTTTCCATAAACATGACTGCTTAGGTCAGCTGAACATTCATATTTATGCTTATGAAAAAAGAGAGGGGAGAGATGTAGACAAACGCCTCATCAACCAGCTTATTATGGGGGAAATCATTAGGAATCAACTGGTAAAACCCTCTCTAAGCCCTTGTATACACGGTCGTCAGATAATCCGACTGTGTGTGGTATGCATCGGACTGATTCCGTCCGAATCTCCGTCCGACCCAATTTTCCAACATGTTGGAAATATTTCACGACCAACTGGGCCGGACGGACCTAATCCGATCATGTGTAGAGCATTTTCATCGGACCAAGTGCCACGCATGCTCAGATCAAATTCCTACATCAAAGCTATTGGCTACTAGCCTGAATGTAGTCCCATCGTAATGAAATTATGTCATCACGTTCTGAAAGATCGGATTTTTCGCCAACTTGGCCTGACCGTGTGTATGCAACAGTTTTGGACACAATCCGTCGGACTAAATCCGACGGTCAAAATCCGACGGATTTGGTTGGCAAAATCTCCGACCGTGTGTACGTGGGTTAACAATTCTTTAATGTGAAGGTCATCCTGGGGATATCTGGAGGTATTGAGAATGTGTAATCATTTTACCTTAACTGGCTGGATTAGACGATCATCTCATGCCTGTAGGCACACTAATCTTGTTATTGTAATGTACAAAACCCTCCCAAACAATTCAAATCTGATCTTCAACTGATTATGTAAAGCCTTGGTTTGAAAGTAACTTGGTTTGAAAGCGTTTTGCAAAACAAGCAATATTTTTAAATAAATGTTGACTTGATATACAAGCAATGTCTTGATATACAAGCAATGTCTTGATATACAAGCAATGTCTTGATATACAAGTAGCGTCATGTCACAACTGAGTATAAAAGAGAAGAGAGACACCTCTAAGTGTAGCAATATGGTTACATTTAATGAAGGTACAACATTTAGAAACTCACATGGTTGATGATTAAAAGAGGCACATCTAAGCCCTTGTACACACGGTTGGAGAATCTGTCAGAATGAGTCTTATCGGACCGTGTCGTCAGATAATCCGACTGTGTGTGGTATGCATCGGACTGATTCCGTCTGAATCTCCGTCCGACCCAATTTTCCAACATGTTGGAAATATTTCCCGACCAACTGGGCCGGATGGACCTAATCCGATCATGTGTAGAGCATTTTGATCGGACCAAGTGCCACGCATGCTCAGATCAAATTCCTACATCAAAGCTATTGGCTACTAGCCTGAATGTAGTCCCATCGTAACGAAATTACGTCATCACGTTCTGAAAGATCGGATTTTTCGCCAACTTGGCCCGACCGTGTGTATGCAACAGTTTCGGACACAATCCGTCGGACTAAATCCGACGGGCAAAATCCGATGGATTTGGTTGGCAAAATCTCCGACCGTGTGTACGTGGGCTTAGTATGCAGTCATCCATGGTAAAGCTGCCCACCATCCTCCGCACCACAGACTCTCACCGCTGTCAGTCTGTAATCGTGACCAGGAAGACTACCTTGAAAGTGAGGCTTGAAGTGCTTGTGGAGCACAGCATGGAAGAGATGGCGCCTCTCTTCTCTTTTATACTCGGTTGTGACATGACACTACTTGTAAATTAAGACATGGCTTGTATATCAAGTCACAATTTATTTAAAAAAATTGCTTGTCTTGCAAAACACTCTCAAACCCAGTTACTCTCAAACCAAGGTTTGACTGTATATACTCTTATATTGTCAAAAGTATTGAGACACCTGCCTTTATACCCACATTAACCTTAAGTGGCATCCCAGTCTTAGTTCGTAGGGTTCACTATTGAGTTGGCCCACCTTTTGCAGATATAACAGCTTCAACTCTTCTGGGAAGGCTGTCCACAAGGTTTAGGAGTGTGCATGTATATCCAAGCTGTCCACATAGTCCATCCTCCACACTGCCATCAACATGATCCCTTCCATGTGTGGTTCAAGTCTCGCTTTCAGATCACTCTACTTTAGGGTAGTCTTCCTGGTCATGATTGCAGACTGACAGCCGGCAGTGCGGGGGATGGTCTACGTGGACAGCTTTACCCTGGATGTCTGCCTACTTAGATGTGCCTCTTTTAATCATCAACCATGTGAGTTGGTAAATGTACCTTCATTAACCACTAGAGATCCGCGCTATAGCCAAATGATGGCTACAGCGCGGACCTCCTTTGCCGGGACGACGTCTATTGACGTCGTCCCGTGCACGAGCGGCCTGCGCGCCCCCTGAGGTGCTCTGTGATCGGCGAGTCTATGAGACTCGCCTGATCACGGATCCGAGCAAGGGGTCAATTCCGACCCCTTACCACGTGATCAGCTGTCAGCCAATGACAGCTGATCATGTGATACAACTGAGCCAGTAATCGGCTATTATTCCTGGCTGACAGCGCGAGGAGAAAAAAAAGAGCCGATCACCGGCGGCCGTGATCGGGACATCAGTCCCGATCACGGCCAGCCCTGCCAGTGCCCACCTGCCCTCTGCCAGTGCCACCTCATTAATAAATAAGTGCCCCCCGTCAGTGGTGTCATTAGTTAAAAAGGGGTATATTCTAGAAATGTTGCGGAGGCATTATGTGGATAGGGATTGGATGTGGGCCTGAAAGGAGAGTTCAGAGTCTAAGATTACCCCTAGCACACTGGCATGTGGGGACAGACTGATAGATGTGCCATTGATCTTGACAAAGAAGTCAGGGGAAGGGGCAAGTGGGGGAGGAAATATTAAGAGCTCAGTTTTAGACAGAGACAGTTTTAGGACATGTTTTGACATCCAGGCTGATATGTCTGTTAGTAAATCAGTGATGCCTGAGGAGACTGATGAGGTGAGCTGAGAAGCAGAGAGATAGATTTGGGTGTCATCGGCATATAAATGGTAATGGAACCCATTGAAGGCTATCAGCTGACCCAGGGAGGACGTTTAGATCGAGAATAGTAGCGGTCCAAGGACAAAACCTTGGGGGACCCTAACGGTAAGAGGAGTTGGAGAGGAGGGCGTGGAATTGTAAGTGACACTGAAGGTGCATGAGATAGGTAAGATTCGAACCATCAGAAAATGCAGCCATGGAGACCAATCAAATTGAGTTTTTTGAGGAGGAGGGGGTGGTCAACTGTAACAAAGGCAGTGGAAAGGTCCAAGAGTAAGAGTACAGAATAATGGCCTTTGGTTTTGGCTGTTAGTAAGTCGTTTGTGAATTTTGGACGGGGCAGTTTTTGGTGGAGTGCTGTGGGAGAAATCCAGACTCAAAGGGATTAAGAAGGTTATTCTCAATGAGGTGATCACTCAGTCGGTTGTAGACTAAATGTTCAAGGAGCTCTGGAAGGAGGCAAAAGGGAGTAAAGAGATGGGTCTTAAGTTGTTAAGATTGGTCCAGTGAGGTCTTTTTTTTTGGTATCAGAGTGGCTAGTGAATGCTTTAGAGGGTTGGAGAAGATGCAGTAGAGAGGGAGAGTTTGAAGATATGAAGATAAGATGTCCCTCTGGATACAACTGTATAACTCTCTCCTATTCACCTCGGCCGCGGCTCACACTGACACGGAGCACCTGCTGGCAGATCCAGGCTGATATCCCAAGAGAGCAATCTAGGCCTCAACTATCCTTTTTATAACCTCTCCCAGCAGTCTGGTTATTTCTCCTCAGCAATCTGGTGGTTGTAGTTCAGGCCAGTCCTGCTGGAATGATAACCCCAGCATTCTGAACTACACATCCCACAATGCTCTGCTCTAGGCTCTGTCTTTAATAAATGACACACAGGGGCTGATTTACTAAAGGCAAACAGACTGAGCACTTTGCAAAGTGTAATTGCACTCTGCAAGAGCAGTTGCATCGGGACTCAGTAAATGAGCAGAAGCTCTGCTGACTCATCATCCAATCATGTGCACGCAAAAATGCATTTTTTTTTTCTTGCACATGATTGGGTATTCTTTGCAAAGTGAAGCTTTATCTAATTTACTAAGCTCTTGAGCTCTTTGCAAACTGAACACTCTACTGGCCTTTAGTAAATCGACCCCATAGTGTTGTAGGTAATTTAACTTTTCTTGTATATTGGCTTATGAACCTAATAACAGCATCACAATTTCCATAGTTCCCTTCAGCAACCAAGGAAGACTGTTCTGCTGACCCAGATGATATATTGCCTTCGCTCCTGGAAGGACAGGAGGTCACAACTGATAGGCATGATCAACAGCATGACCTGCAGACAAGTGGCTGGGGTTGCAATAGAGGGCTTTATAAAATGTATGCCGCCCAAACAAACTCCGGGTAGAGCAAGTAAACATTTTCATGAACCATTGTAATAATAAAATACTGGACAATATAAAACTCTGAAGCTCAATAGATGTGCAGGTGGTATGTAACCTCTTGGCATTTAGCAAATAGATCTTACTATCATACTATGAGCAATGAATAGTCTGCCAACTGTCAAATTGTTGAGCTTCTTAGGATTTCTGTAGTCTCTTTCATATACAGATCGAATATGTTATTCCTTTTTGTATTTTATATAAAGAACAATTTTGGATCATTTTCTACAACTATGTGACATTGAAATGTAATAGCTTTGAACACTTAATGATGCCAGAGCTGCTGGTACTGTCGGGGAGAGTGCAGATGGAGTGAGTGGGGGGTAGTGAATGGTGATATATTATTGGGAATAAAGGCAGAATGAACAGCTGCACTTGCAGACACAACATACTGTAGGTGCCCTCTGAATTCAGACACAGACACTGTCCAGGTGGCACCAAAGCACAAGAGTATATCAGCAGTTATGAGTGTGAAAAGAGGACAGAACTACCTTTTTTCTTCTTTTGATGGCCTCTGCAGTATGTGTATGCTACTGAAAAATGTATCAGGAAACTCAACATTTTGGTCTTGCTGTTTACATTAGGAGCGTAAAGTGAACCTGTCCTGGAAAATAACCCTTTTCGGTATGCTGCAATTAGTAATAAGGCAAAATGAATTGTTATTTCAAGGATCACAAAAAGGACAGAGGAATGTCAGTTGCCTGTGAAAGAAAAAGATTACCATCTGTTTAGGAAAAATTTCTTTAGAGTAAAAATAAAAGAAAAAGGTGATCTGTGTCCTGTATTTTAACAAACATTGTAGCAGAGCCCCACCTTTTACTGCTCTTAAGAGAAAGCTGTTTGTATCACTATGTCCTTGCAAGATTGATTCATGGATGAGGGGGTCTGGATCATTATAGCCACCTGGTGAACGTTAAGTGTTCTGGTGAAGAAATCTCCAGTATCAGCATCCCTTTGGAAGTAACTAACCCTTAAGGAGTAACTCACCAAAAATTAAATTCCTTTTACAGGCGATGCCTAAAATTTTACTTGTAACTTAAACCGCTTAGGTGTGTGCTCTGGAAGGATGCAGGCAAGCTACTCGACCACAACCTAAGGCCCAATGGATCTGTAGTGGAGACGCTAACTTATTGAAGATTTCGGTCCATGTGTTTCTGGAGAGACCCCTACTGGGACTGGACACTTTTCACTCTAGCACTACCACATGTAACTTTCCGTATAATGTGTTAAAGTGTTACTAACCCACAGCAGTAAAAGAATAGCATGCTTGTTATACTCACTAGGGAACTTAAGGGGGGTAATTCTCTGCATTATGTAAAAAGGCTCTTTGATCCTGTATGCACAGATCCTTTCCCTCTTGCAGGGTCTCTCTGGACAAGGCCAGAAAAGACACCGTCAGAGTGGTCCCCCTTCACATGGTCTTTTTGATCTCTATTGCTGGAGAGAATATTTCCTTGTTGAGTTGAGCTAGTCAGGTCACATGGTACTGATATCACACAAGTAGACGTGTATACAGATCCTAAATGACAGACCAGTCACTCCCAACCCAACTAAAAAAGAACTCAGTGGGTGGGATGTCACAGCTTGATTGGTGGACCACCTACCATAACAACATGAGGTAACAGGCTGTAGTGGAAAGCTCCTCCTACTTGAACTCTCAGCACTCGGATGGACCCTGCAGTTTATCACATGACCGTGGTATACAGATCAGCCAAAAAGGTATATAGTGGCAGTATTTTAATGTAAAAAGAAGATTTATAAGCTGTGGACACTGTGGGGGGGGGGGGGGGTTGTGAACTATTTTTATATTACTGGGATTAGTAATAGTTTAAGGAAGTCCTACTCTATAATAAAGCTGAGGGTATACCCCACTACTTACAATGGGCAGCTCTGTTTGGCATCCATACCTTTGAAATCGACAGATGCTGGCCTTCGTATTGTTCCCTCCGATGGCTTTTAATCTACAAATGTAGTTCTCCAACTTGCTACTAGAAACAAATGTTTGCTTAAGCTCCTGAGGAAGCGCAATATCGCAAAACATGTATCGCTTCATCAACCTACACCAAGCTCGCCTGGTTATCGGTAGACACATCACTGGCACGTTACTTTTATGGAATTGGCTAGGGCCTGCTGGTGCTATGTATTTGGTTAGCAGGTCCATTGTGAGATTTTATATAATTGTTTATGTTTTAGGATCATTTGTATTAAAATATATATATTTTTAAGAAACTGTTGTCTTCTAGTGCCTATAAAGTCCATTGTTTCGCTCAAATTGCATTTACTTATATCTTAGTTAAGATGTCTGAGAAAATCAGTGAGCCACCCCCAACTTGCCGTATTGCATTGCATTTTTTGACAACTTTAGAAAATTATAGCTGCTTCCGATTAAATAGAAAGGTAATTTTTATTAACAATAAATTACAAAATGGCTTGTGTGGCAATATTTTATGATTTATTATTTTTTAATGAAAGTGGAATTCCTTTTTAGTTCTTGTACTTTTGGGAAGTCAACTGTATAATTGGGTCCATAACCACGTTTATGTAATTGCTATAGAAAGTGTTCTGCCCTCATTACATGTGGCTGGGGTATAATTAGACAGACAGCTAACTCTCTTCCCTTAACAACTCCTTGAGGCAGGCGCTTGGTCCTTTTTTCAACTTTTATTGCAGGGAAGTTAGATTAAAACTAAAATAAAAGAAATAACTAACAATCAGTGTATACAATATACAAAATATACAGTCCTGACACACTAGTCTAACTAGGGAAAGGGGTTATAAACTTATATAGGTTATAGCATGCAGCTGAACAGGTGTGGAGTCCTCTGGAGAAGATGCATGGATGAAAATAAGAAGATGGCTACTGGGGGCTGTCTCTTAGACCTCATGGTATAGTGCAGTGATGGCGAACCTTGGCTCCCCAGATGTTTTGGAACTATGTTTCCCATAATGCTCAACTCTACTGCAGAGTGCATGAGCATCATGGCAAATGTAGTTCCAAAACATCTAGGGTGCCAAGGTTCTCCATCACTGGTATAGTCCATTAGAATGATGGGAAACTACAGTGGCTTTCAAGCAATAATCTGTCTATCTACAGTAAATTATTCTAGAAAAGAGGGTGAGGTGGAGCGCTAGCAAGGGCAATTGGAGAGATAAAAAAATAATTATTGATAATACTGGTAAAAAATAGTAGTTGAGGTCTAGTTTTTATTTTTTATTTTTTTTTGGGGGTCTTATACCTTCTTCCTCTCTCTGAGTTCGAAGTGGCAGCCGGCTCAAAACAGCAGAAGTACTCTATAGTAACAGAAGAAAAAGGAAAAGAGCAGCGTTGCTCTAAGCGTAATTAATACATTTAAAAGTAGGCTTTAAGCCTCCGCGGCGTCAGGTACGCACCGTTCGCACGTCCCTCCCCCTCTGAATCTGGCGGATTTGCACTCAGTGGCCACAGATATCAAAAACACTTTATTTGCTGCCATATCAGACCTCAGATCAGACATCAGGGCAGTCGCATCCAGAGTGGAGCGTGTGGAGGCCGCAGCCATGACACATGGGGCAGCCATTCAACAGGTGCAGCAGGTCTCCAGTGTACACGGCCAGCATCTCCTGGACATGCATCGCCACATGGAGGACCTGGACAACAGGGGGCGAAGGCGCAACCTTCGGGTACGCGGCATCCCAGAAACAGTGGAAGGTCCCCAATTACAGGCCGCAATCTGGGCTATTTTTAACACATTGCTGGGTAGACCTCCGGATGCCCCGGTGGAGATGGAACGATGCCACAGAGCTTTAAGGCCCAGGGGTAGGGATACAGACCCCCCCAGGGACGCAGTGTGCTGCCTGGTAAGCTTTACCCAAAAAGAAGAAATTCTGAGGCTCGCACGCAACCATGACCGCCTAGAATACGAAGGTGCACGTATCCAACTATTCCAAGACCTATCTGCCATCACGCTACAGCACAGACGTGACCTTAGGCCCCTGTTACAAGTTTTGCGAGACCGCCGCATTCCCTACAGATGGAAGTTTCCATTTTGTCTGCAGGCCTCGGCTGGCAACCGCACGGCACACTTGAGAGTCCCGGCTGACCTGAGACCTTTCTGTGATGCCCTGGACATTCCCTTTGTGGAAGTAGCTGATTGGTACAGCGCCTTCCTGCGACCGGACCCCTGGATTCCCACCCAGCCTGACTCTACGCCACGATCGCACAGACACCGGCCAAGGAGAAGGAGGAATTCTACCACCTCTCCTCCCAGGAGTCGAGGTGACATGGAAACGGAGGATAGTCCACGGGCTTCCCCCTCATCTGTTCGTCGCAGAACCGACCAGTGACTAGTTACATGGTTGGGTGAGTAGTTTATTACCACCCCTTTGTTTGTTCTCCTGATTCGTGAACTTGCACCTATCCTTATACATTCCAGAGGGCCCTCTGGATGGCATCTTCTCAAGCAGCCTGTCTTGACAGCAAACTGGCAAGGGGACGCAACTCGCACGGACTATGACCGCAGCAGAAGCAGACTGTAAGTATTTCCCCCAGGCTTGGGGTTGAGAACTGCCATATTACATTGTGTCTATCTGGGCAACTAAGGAACTTTTCACTTACCATGGCCAGACAGAGCCCCTGACTCTTAGTTTTGTTTTCAGACAGTTAAAGGGGACAATCTCTCTCTGGTAGGGGTCCAGACTTGCCCCCTTTATGGATTGCTCACAGTCGCTATGGAACACTCACCCTATATGCCAATGTGTGCCCCCCTAGCGGACTGGGGGCCTTATCCCTGCCCCTCCAGATGAGTCCATGGGCCAGCCGGCCTACGAAGGGGCGTATGCCCTATTTTGTTCTCCCTACAGTCTTAATCTTGGTTTCTGCTGTTGGGACTGATGTCGTTGATTACTACACTCTGCAAAGCACATGAACTAACTTCACCCTCAGTGCCTATCTTTGTCCTTACACGCCTGCTGCTTGAGATCGTTGCACTGGCTTGCTATTTGATTTGGTGCTCTTTTTTGACATGCTGATGTTCCCCAATAGGGGTTGGTTGCTGTTTGGTTTATGAATATAATGCTTAATGGTCATTTACACTTGTTTAATGTTGGGGATTGTACTGTTTTGGTTAAGGATGTTTGGACGTTCTACCAGGGCACTTATGGTACTGCCTTAGCTGTCCTTGGCCGTGCGGAGGCATCGCTGCAGAATGAGGAGTTTCGCTCCTCGGATCCGCCCCTCCAGTATCTGGCAACTAGACTGGAGACATTGCAACCTCTGCTGTGGCTGGAGGCGCGGAAGATTCTGCCTCGCTGCCCCTTAGTGGCCGGGGTCACCGGGTGGGGGACCCTAGGATTTGGTACATCTGTAGTGCAACCTACTGTTTGCCTAATATTGGGTACAAGTTACGGGTTGGTTTTGGGTGTAAAATGTTATATTATTTTCAAGTGCCGGAAGTACTCTTTCTTGCTCTATAATAAGGGTGCGGACCGGACCACGGTCCTTTCAGAGCATGGTCGAGGGGTTAAATGTGGGGTTAACAATTTTCTAAAAGACCGAATCCTCCAGAGGGGGGGTTCTTCCCATATTTTATGTGTTAGACAGGGAGTCACCTGGGCGGGGATAGCTGTGTGTCTCCCTCTATTGTTCGGCCTCGTTCTCACATCAAGAAGGCAGGTTTCCCTCTTGAACATACCCGGAATTGGTTATTCCGCTTTCCCATTTGTCCCTAAAGGGCGATTAGGTGGGGTAGCAGGTCTATACTCACCTCTGGTTGTTTTTTCCCCCTGGGATATCCCCAGATTACACACAGTGCGTTAAGTGGTGCCCCAGCAACGGCTGGGACCTCCACTGGGGATTATTAGATAGCGGTTCCCCCCCCCCCTTTTTTTTTTTTTTTTTTTTTTCTCTCGCCTTCTTTTTTCCCTACTCCCTCCCTCCCCTTTCCACCCTCTCTTTCTTTCTCGCTCCTCCTCTTTCCCTTTTCTCCAGGCTCACCCTCTCCGTCTCGTTGTTGCTGGGCTTAGACCAAGGCGTTCATTGATTTAGTGTTGTGACCACTGTCTTCCGCCCACTCTTCTTCTCTGCCCCTGATCATGTCATCTGTGAAGCATATCTCAGCTCCTCTGTCGCTTAAAGTTTTCTCCCTGAACGCTAAAGGTCTCAATGTACCGGAAAAACGGAGCAGTGTTCTGGCAGAGGCCCACAGACATAGGGCACAAATCCTTTTTTTTCAGGAAACTCATTTCAAAACAGGCTCAATTCCCCGCCTGTCGGACAAACATTTTCCGACGGTATTTCATGCAACTTCCCCTGACTCCAAGGCTAAGGGTGTTTCCATCTTAATGGCTAAATCTCTCCCGTTTGTTCTGACTGATCAACTAGTTGACCCGGAGGGTAGGTACCTCTTTTTGAAAGGGACCTGGAAAGACAAACCTGTAACCTTGGCAAATGTGTACTGTCCCAATGCTAATAGAATCCCATTTTTGAAAACTGTCCTATTGAAACTCACTACTTTTCAGACTGGCCTCCTTATTTTAGGGGGGGATTTCAATCTAGCGCTAGATCCCTTGCTGGATACTTCGTCGGGCACGTCCTCGCTCCCTTACTCGGCACTAAGGCAAGTCAAGCTCCAACTTGCATCTCTTGCACTTCACGACACCTGGCGTACGCTTCACCCCAGTGAGAAGGACTACACCTTCTTTTCACACCCGCACAATCGCTACTCGAGGCTGGATTACCTTTTTATACGGCAGACGGATTTGTCCCATCTAGTTAATGCATCTATAGAGGCTATGACACTCTCCGATCATCATCCCATCACGCTGACTTTGCAGTTCCCACAGATGGAGAGGCTGACTAGAATATGGAGGCTAGATGCGTCCACCTTGTCAGATCCCGCAGATTCAACCCGCATAGAACAGGTCATACGGGACTACTTCACCACGAATGATACACCGGATGTGTCCCCTATGATGCAATGGGAGGCACACAAGTGTGTGATTCGGGGACACCTTCTGGCGATAGCAGCTAGGAAGAAGAGGGAGAGACAGGAATTGATAACGAACCTTATACAGGAGATTACCAATCTAGAATTACAGCACAAATGTACTAAGGCTATTCAAGTGGCACAGCAATTAGCTGATGCCCGAGCCCAACTGGTGGAGGAATTGTTTCGGCGGGCACGTAAACGCCACATGCTGTCACAAAAGCTGTTCTACGAGCAGGGTAACAAACCTGGGAAACTGCTGGCACGTTGTTTACAAAAGCGTACCCTTGCCACGACGGTGCATCATCTGTCAGATAATGCAGGACGCTCCTTTTCAAAAAACGAGGATATTGCGCAGCAATTTCTTCGTTACTATAGTAAGCTATATAATTTAGAGGAAGACGGTCATGGCCTCGTGGAGGGTGGGACTCGCTCGCGGCTGATTGGGGAATTTCTGGGCAAATATAGTCCCAAAGCGTTGTCGGTTGACGAGCGTGTTGGCCTAGAAGCCCCCTTGTCCTCTGAGGAATGGGAGGCGGCCTTGAAGTCAATGAAGCCAGGTAAAAGCCCGGGTCCGGACGGCTTCACGGTGCCGTACTACAAAATATACGGGGCTCTATTGGTGCCGCGATTTCTTAAAGCCTTCAACTCGCTGGTTAAGGCCCCCCAACCTCCAGACACGCTTCTAGAAGCGTATATTACGGTGTTACCCAAAGACGGCAAGGACCCCACCGACGTTAAGAATTATCGCCCGATCTCGCTTTTAAACGTGGATCTGAAGCTGTTTGCGAAGATCATTGCGAACCGTCTGGCGTTTTATATTCCTGCCTGGGTGGGGAAGGATCAAGTGGGCTTCGTGCGGGGGAGGGAAGCGAGGGATAACACGATCAAGGCCTTAAATCTCCATCATTGGTTAACTTCCACCCAACAGGAGGGTTTTTTCCTGGCCATGGATGCGGAGAAGGCGTTCGACAGGGTGGCCTGGGACTACCTGCAAGCAGTGCTTCGGGCCCTGGGCCTGGGCAGCAATATGTGTACCTTTATTGGAGCTTTATATTCTAACCCCAGGGCCAGGGTCAAGGTTAATGGTCACCTGTCGGACGCCTTCCCCATCCGAAATGGCACTAGGCAGGGGTGCCCTCTCTCTCCCCTTCTGTACATACTCACCCTGGAACCCCTCTTGCATTGCATTAGGCTCCACCCAGACATCAAGGGTATCACAGTACGCCATAAGGAGTACAAAGTCGCGGCTTTTGCGGATGACATCTTGCTTTTTCTTACGTCCCCATTGACGTCCCTGCCAAATCTAATGCCACTCCTGGAGCAATTCAAACGCATAGCCAACCTAAAACTTAATTACTCTAAATCGTTCGCGCTGAATGTTTCCTTACCGCATGCTCTTGCCCGTCAATGTCAAGCCAACTTTCCTTTCAAATGGAACTCGGATGCTATTACATACCTGGGTATACAGCTGCCTGGCAAGCTGAGTTCCCTTTACGAAAAGAACTTTCTCCCCAAACTCAAAACTATTCAACAGGAGCCGCAAAGGTGGGATGTCCCGACTCTGTCGTGGTTTGGGCGAGCGGCTGCTCTCAAAATGACTGTGCTTCCACGACTTCTCTATAAAATGCAGACAATCCCCATACGTCTCCCACCGGCCTTTTTCGCAACTTTTAAGAGAATTTGTAGATCCTTCCTCTGGGGCTCCAAATCGCCTCGCATCGGGTGGGCGACCCTGGTTCTACCCAAATCTAAGGGAGGCATTGGTCTACCTGACCTTAAACGTTATTATTGGGCAGTACACATGGCCAGGGTAGTGGACTGGAAGATTCATACACGTTGCAAGGACTGGCCAGTCCTTGAAAAGCTCGTTGTCGGTCAAGATCTGCAAGTGCTTCCTTGGAGCACTAAGCGCCCCACGGGGCACCAGCTCTCTGCACACCCTCTTGTTGGGGCGACCCTACAAGAATTCGCCAGAGCGTGCAAGGCAATGGCACTCTCCCATACAGAGAGTCCGATTACGCCTATTAGGAGTAACCCTGACTTCCCCCCAGGACTTTCTGCTAGTTTCTTGGCTCAGGAATGG
Organism: Lithobates pipiens; assembly: GCF_037356315.1. Lineage (NCBI taxonomy): Eukaryota > Metazoa > Chordata > Amphibia > Anura > Ranidae > Lithobates > Lithobates pipiens. The sequence goes on from NW_027507903.1 coordinate 571,121,031, forward strand.
CCGTCTACGGAGATGGTGGCAAAACAATTTTTTAGGAGGGGCAGATTCTTAAGTCAGCAAGACCTGGTCAAGCTATCTGCCACCAAGACGTTCCCGTATTGGCCATACATACAGCTGAAACACTTCTAGGATTACCCAGGTAGGAGACCGGGATATCTGACAGAACCCACTGTTTTTGAAGCTCTGTGCTCCAGCAAGACTCCCCAGAACCGCGTGATCTCGGCCTTGTATGCTTCTATGTTTAAGATCCTGCACCCAGACAGGAGTCCAGATCGGGTCTTCTGGGGGTCTGTGCTGGACCAGGAGATAACGGATAAAGAGTGGGAACGTGTACATCTATATATTCATAAGGGGTCCCAAAATGTACACACGCAGGAAAATGGTTACAAATTGAAGATGAGATGGTACAAAACTCCAGACCTGCTCCATAAGATTTTCCCGACGGTTCCTGACCACTGCTGGCGATGCGAAAGGGAGATAGGTACCCTTCTTCACATATGGTGGGGTTGCCCCCTGATTCAACCCTATTGGAGAGAGATGCATAAGATAATTTCGGAGGTTTCACCCTTGGCCTTGGAGTTCACCCCTGCACAATACTTATTACACCTATCAAACATTCCCCAGAAGAAATATTGTAAGTCTTTGGCGATACATATGATCAATGCTGCTAGGCTTTGTATTCCGGTGCTTTGGAGATCTGTGTCCCCCCCCTCGATTAAAAGCTGGTTTCTTCGCATTAATCGTATAGAAGCGATGGAGGAGCTGATTCATACAGCGCAGGACAAGATTGTTCGTTTTTCTGCGATCTGGGGAGTGTGGCGGACTTTTAAACTTTCCCAGAGATATCTTGCGTTGATGCAATCTAAGGCCGCGTACACACGCGCGGACTGTTTGCCCAACCTTGTACGTCAAACAGTTTCGGCAAACAGTCCGCTCAAAATTTGCATGAGCGGACTTGCCCACACACGAGCGGACTGTTTCAACGAACTGTTTGCCAAACAGTCCGCTCAACTTTTGAAATGAACGGACTCGCCCACGTAAGGCGGAGGCAAATCCGCCCATTTCGAGCGCGTGTACAGGTAGGCGGGGCCCGCGAAGGAGACGTCGCGGGCTCCGCCGCCTGGAATGGGCTTAAAGGGGAACCCCAACGCCGAAAAAAATCGGCGTGGGGGTTCCCCCAAAGTCCACACCAGACCCTTGTCCGAGCACGCTACCCGGCCGGCCAGGAAAGGGGGGCGAGCGAGCGCGCCCCCCCTCCTGAGCCGTACCAGGCCGCGTGCCCTCAACATGGGGGGTGCCTTGGGGAAGGGGGGGCCGCGCGGCCCCCCCACCCCAAAGCACCTTGTCCCCATGTTGATGAGGACAAGGGCCTCTTCCCGACAACCCTGGCCGTTGGTTGTCGGGGTCTGCGGGCGGGGGGCTTATCGGAATCCGGGAGCCCCCTTTAAGAAGGGGGCCCCCGGATACCGGCCCCCCACCCTATGTGAATGAGTATGGGGTACAATGTACCCCTACCCATTCACCTGTGAAATAAAGTACAAAAAAAAACACAACACAGGGAAAAAATATTTTATTGCACAGCTCCGGGGGTCTTCCGTCTTCGGGGGTCTTCTCGCCGGACTCCTCCGCTATCTGTGTGTAGCTCTTTTACTAGCGGAGGAGTCCGGCTTTCTTCCTCCCCGCCGCCGGCCTCTTCTCCCGACTTCGGGGGTCTTGTCCCCCTCTTCGGTTCTTCTGCCGGGCCACCGCGCCTTCTTGTAGCTCTTTTGCAGGCGGTGGCCCGGTCTTCTGTCGCCGCTGCCTTCCGTTCTTCTGTCGCCGCCTTCCGTTCTTCTGCCGGGCCACCGCGCCTTCTTGTAGCTCTTTTACAGGCGGTGGCCCGGTCTTCTGTCGCCGCTGTCGTCGCCGCCGCCGCCGCCTTCCGTTCTTGTTCTTCTTCTTGTTCTTCTTCTTCTTCCCCAGGAGATGTTGACTCGACGAGCTCTCCGGCCGGAATGCCAGAGCCGCGCTGTGCGGTCACTTATATAGTGACAATGGGGCGGTGTCACATGGTATATGTCACATGGGTTGGTCACATGGTGACCCCGCCCCCTTACGATGTCATAGTCCCCATGTGACATCAACCCATGTGACCAACCCATGTGACATATACCATGTGACACCGCCCCATTGTCACTATATAAGTGACCGCACAGCGCGGCTCTGGCATTCCGGCCGGAGAGCTCGTCGAGTCAACATCTCCAGGAGAAGAAGCAGAAGAACAAGAAGAAGAACAAGAACGGAAGGCGGCGGCGGCGGCGGCGACGACAGCGGCGACAGCGGCGACAGAAGACCGGGCCACCGCCTGTAAAAGAGCTACAAGAAGGCGCGGTGGCCCGGCAGAAGAACCGAAGAGGGGGACAAGACCCCCGAAGTCGGGAGAAGAGGCCGGCGGCGGGGAGGAAGAAAGCCGGACTCCTCCGCTAGTAAAAGAGCTACACACACATAGCGGAGGAGTCCGGCGAGAAGACCCCCGAAGACGGAAGACCCCCGGAGCTGTGCAATAAAATATTTTTTCCCCTGTGTTGTGTTTTTTTTTGTACTTTATTTCACAGGTGAATGGGTAGGGGTACATTGTACCCCATACTCATTCACATAGGGTGGGGGGCCGGTATCCGGGGGCCCCCTTCTTAAAGGGGGCTCCCGGATTCCGATAAGCCCCCCGCCCGCAGACCCCGACAACCAACGGCCAGGGTTGTCGGGAAGAGGCCCTTGTCCTCATCAACATGGGGACAAGGTGCTTTGGGGTGGGGGGGCCGCGCGGCCCCCCCTTCCCCAAGGCACCCCCCATGTTGAGGGCACGCGGCCTGGTACGGCTCAGGAGGGGGGGCGCGCTCGCTCGCCCCCCTTTCCTGGCCGGCCGGGTAGCGTGCTCGGACAAGGGTCTGGTGTGGACTTTGGGGGAACCCCCACGCCGATTTTTTTCGGCGTTGGGGTTCCCCTTTAAGCCCATTCCAGGCGGCGGAGCCCGCGACGTCTCCTTCGCGGGCCCCGCCTACCTGTACACGCGCTCGAAATGGGCGGACTTTCCGAGCGGGAACAGTCCGCTCATTTCGAAAGTACAGCGGACAGGCCCACACACGGGCAGACTGTTCGCTCAAACACAGTTTCAGCGGACAGTTTTTCGGAATTTCCGAAAGACTTTGTCCGTCCAACTGTCCGCTGAAACTGTCCGCTGAAAGCCCACACACGAGCGGACTGTCCGCCCAAACACTGTTCAGCGGACAAGGTTGGGCGAACAGTCCGCCCGTGTGTACGCGGCCTTAGGAGACAGTGATACCATGCAAGTGGGAATCTTCCCAACTGGCATCCCCCATGTGGGTAGTGCTTACAGTACTGTCTATCTGGACATAGCCACAGCCCTGGAGCATAATGGCGCCTTCCTTTGTTGTTGGCTGCACCGAGACGGAGAGGGTAGCTGGTGGTTAACCCACCCCCGATCCGTTCGAAGGCTTATCCGAGCTTTTTTTTTTTTCTTTCCTCTTCTCTACCTCTATATTCTTCCTCTTTAAGTCCTGGCTGGTTCCTCTCCTACACCCCTCACCCACCCTCCCCCCCCCCCTTTTTTTTCCCCTTTTTTTTGTTTTGTTCCCGCTATCTTATAGGAGCCATTGGTAATTTTATGTGACCGGGCCGTTAGAGACACGGTCACATAAACGGTTAAGGGTAACCAGGGGGCACAAGGCCACTTTGAACAAGCTTGAATATAGGCATGATTCTACACGCTATGGTTCTCTCTCTGGCAACTTAGTGTCTGCAACAGGCTTTTCTCAACTACTACAACTGCTGTCTACAGATATCTATATACGAGGTTGTACGGATGGCTAACGAGACACTGTATGGTTTACTATATTTGTTTTGTTTTTCTTTTTCTGTAATTCTGTATTTGCTTGCTGTTACCTTGGAAACATAATAAAAATTTCTAAAATTAAAAAAAAAGTAGGCTTTAATATGCTTAAAATGCACTCACATTTTGGCTGTATTTGTCAGACATATAGGTTAAAAGTTTTTCTTCCTTGGTTGTACTGGGCGTTCCTTTGATTTTCCTGGCCAGGCAGCAGCAATTAAACAGTGGCATCCGTAGCTCTGAGGCTGGAGAAATCGCAGCCAGGCACATTAGCTGGGCACGCAAGAGGACGTGTCAGGTGCTGGAGAGAAGGGGGCGTGGCTTAAATGCTCATGTTCGGAGCATGCGTACTCCATCAGGCAATTAACAATAGAACATAAGAAGCACTTGCTGAAGGCATGACAGGAAGAATGGTGTTAATATTGGGACTAATAATTCCCTTACCCATATAGTAGATGAAAGTAACTATCATTTGTTACATGACCAGTGTAGATCAGAGGTCACCCACATATCAATCCCTATCTGGCTATTATTCCCAACTCCTCCTTTCTATAGCCTTTCTATAGCCAATCCAAGAAAACAACTATCCTAAAGTAGAGGTAAAATGGCAAAAGCTGTCTTTTATTATAAATAACATACAATATTTATCTACTTACATTTACTGCTGGCGTTGGACTCCCCCAGGCACCGCAATGTACCCATATATCATGGTGCACATGTGTGCTCACCATTGATCACATGATACCTGGGCCAATCAAAGCACCCAGTACCATGTGATAACTGTGGGCCAATCACAGTATCACATTAGTAAACAATGAGTCATAAAGCAAAGCCATTCATGAAATTTCAAATGATTGCTGTTACAGTGATCATCACTGTAACAAGCAGAGGTGGAATGGGCCGGGGGGCAGGGTGGCAATTTTCCCCTCGGGCCAATCAGATTTTCCCCAGAAAAGGCCACCACAGCAGCAGCTCCACTGTCACAGTGAGGGCCGGCGCTACCTATGTGCAAGGTAGGCGCTGGCCTAGGGAGTGCACATCAGTCGGGGGTGCCGCCCGCTGCCCCCCCCCCCCCCCCCCCGGGCTGTCTGCGCTCTTTCCTGAGACACACGGCTCCCAGCCCTACCACTGCCTCTTCAAAACTCTCTGTGACGTGTTGCTAGGTATTTAGAGGCAGAGTTTGGTGGTGTGACTCACCAGTTAGGCGGGACTGTGACTGATGGGGCGGAGAGCTGGCATAGGTGATCTGAGTTCCGGGCTGTGCCGTCAAAGCTGGACAGAGCGGAGAAGCCACCGGAAGCAGCCTCCTCCACGGAAACTGAGTGGGACCTGTCTGGGGGAATAGGTTGGAGGGGAAGTGATGGGAGCAGAGGGGAGGGGTATCTGGGCTCTGTACTGAGGGGACCTGATTGGTGGAAGAAGTCACCTGACTGTCTGATGTGACAGTTCCACATGGAACTGTGTGTTTATTCTTATATATAGAGTATGAGCCACACCAGTGTCTGCTTACTACCCTAGCCTTTCTATATATTACCCTAGCCTGTCTATATACTACCCTAGCATGTTCATATACTACCCTAACATGTCCATATACTACCCTAGCCTGTCTGTATACTACCCTGGCCTGTCTACCCTAGCCTGTCTATATACTACCCTAGCCTGTCCGTATACTACCCTGGCCTGTCTATATACTACCCTAGACTGTCCATATACTACCCTAGCATGTCTATATACTACCCTAGCCTGTCTGTATACTACCCTAACCTGTCTATAGGCTACTCTAGCCTGTCTATATGCTACCCTAGCCTGTCTATATACTACCCTAGCTTGTGTATATACTTCTTTTGGAGGGAATGTGAGCCTCCAAAAGTGAAGGACTACAGGTCCCAGCATGAGCCCCTAAGAACTTATTATGTGTCACACCCTCCCCCCAAAAAAAGTGAAGAACTACAGGTCACAGAATTAACCCGTGAGATCTAAGGGTGTCACATCCTTAGATCTCAGGGGTTCATGCTAGGACTTGCAGTGGATGTGTCCCCCCAAAAGTGAAAGACTACAGGTCCCAGCATGAACCCCTCAGAACTCAGAATGTGTCCCGCCCCCCCCCCCCCCCCCATCCCTCACCCAATTAGTGAAGAACTGCAGGTCACAGCAAGAGCCCGTTAGATCTAATGATCTAAGGGGATCACATCCTTATATCTCAGGGGTTCATGCTGGGACTTGTAGGACTTGTAGTCTTTCACTAGTTGCTTTAACTGGTTAGTTTAATGGGCCACTTGACTGGACTTGCCCGCCAGGCCTAAGACTGCCAGCCCTCCCCTGGTAACAAGTAATCACAGTTAAAAACAAAACCCTGATCACCCTTACAGAGTTGTACTATGGTGACACTGAACTACTCTGATGAGAGTTTGTAAAACAAAATTGAAGAAAACACAATCTTTCAAAAAAGAGAATCATGTTTAAAAAAAATATTAATATTATTATTATTTATTTTTTTTGTAACATACTGTCACCAGTCAGTACCCCAGATCATCACCACACCAGTCATAGAATGTGGCTGTACTGCACTAGTGACAGTATGCAAAGAAATTGTGAAGAAGTTTCTTCATTTTCCAAAAAATTATGACAAAAAAATTGCAACTTCAAAAAGTTTGCCATTTGAAGGCCTCATGAAATGAGATAGACAGTCAGTACATCAAGACTGATCAATTTTCAAATATATATACACTGTACCATAGTTTATAAATTTCACATAGACTAAATAATATACACTGATTTGGATTATTTTTTAACAAAGAAATGTAGTAGACTACATTTTAGAATCCATTTGTAAAAAAATTATTTGTTTGCAAAATTTTATAACAGAAACTAAGAAAACATGTGTGTTTAAAAAAAAAAGCGATGAATAAATACTAACAAAAGAAAGCTCTATTTGGTTGAAAAAATGATATAAATTGAACTTGCATGTTTGAGCAAGTAACAGTTAGGCCGCGTACACACGCGCGGACTGTTTGCCCAACCTTGTTCGTCAAACAGTTTGGGCAAACAGTCCGCTCAAAATTTGCATGAGCGGACTTGCCCACACACGAGCGGACTGTTTCAACGAACTGTTTGCCAAACAGTCCGCTCAACTTTTGAAATGAACGGACTCGCCCACGTAAGGCGGAGGCAAGTCCGCCCATTTCGAGCGCGTGTACAGGTAGGCGGGGCCCGCGAAGGAGACGTCGCGGGCTCCGCCGCCTGGAATGGGCTTAAAGGGGAACCCCAACGCCGAAAAAAATCGGCGTGGGGGTTCCCCCCAAGTCCACACCAGACCCTTGTCCGAGCACGCTACCCGGCCGGCCAGGAAAGGGGGGCGAGCGAGCGCGCCCCCCCTCCTGAGCCGTACCAGGCCGCGTGCCCTCAACATGGGGGGTGCCTTGGGGAAGGGGGGGCCGCGCGGGCCCCCCCACCCCAAAGCACCTTGTCCCCATGTTGATGAGGACAAGGGCCTCTTCCCGACAACCCTGGCCGTTGGTTGTCGGGGTCTGCGGGCGGGGGGCTTATCGGAATCCGGGAGCCCCCTTTAAGAAGGGGGCCCCCGGATACCGGCCCCCCACCCTATGTGAATGAGTATGGGGTACAATGTACCCCTACCCATTCACCTGTGAAATAAAGTACAAAAAAAAACACAACACATGGAAAAAGTATTTTATTGCACAGCTCCGGGGGTCTTCCGTCTTCGGGGGTCTTCTCGCCGGACTCCTCCGCTATGTGTGTGTAGCTCTTTTACTAGCGGAGGAGTCCGGCTTTCTTCCTCCCCGCCGCCGGCCTCTTCTCCCGACTTCGGGGGTCTTGTCCCCCTCTTCGGTTCTTCTGCCGGGCCACTGCGCCTGGTCCGGTGGCCCGGTCTTCTGTCGCCGTCTTCCGTTCTTCTGTCGCCGCCTTCGGTTCTTCTGCCGGGCCACCGCGCCTTCTTGTAGCTCTTTTACAGGCGGTGGCCCGGTCTTCTGTCGCCGCTGTCGTCGCCGCCGCCTTCCGTTCTTGTTCTTCTTCTTGTTCTTCTCCTGGAGATGTTGACTCGACGATCTCTCCGGCCGGAATGCCAGAGCCGCGCTGTGCGGTCACTTATATAGGGACAATGGGGCGGTGTCACATGGTATATGTCACATGGGTTGGTCACATGGTGACCCCGCCCCCTTACGATGTCATAGTCCCCATGTGACATCAACCCATGTGACCAACCCATGTGACATATACCATGTGACACCGCCCCATTGTCACTATATAAGTGGCAGCGGAGCGTGTCCCTGGCATTACGGCCGGAGAGCTCGTCGAGTCAACATCTCCAGGAGAAGAAGAAGAAGAACAAGAAGAAGAACAAGAACGGAAGGCGGCGGCGGCGGCGGCGACGACGACAGCGGCGACAGAAGACCGGGCCACCGCCTGTAAAAGAGCTACAAGAAGGCGCGGTGGCCCGGCAGAAGAACCGAAGGCGGCGACAGAAGAACGGAAGACGGCGACAGAAGACCGGGCCACCGGACCAGGCGCGGTGGCCCGGCAGAAGAACCGAAGAGGGGGACAAGACCCCCGAAGTCGGGAGAAGAGGCCGGCGGCGGGGAGGAAGAAAGCCGGACTCCTCCGCTAGTAAAAGAGCTACACACACATAGCGGAGGAGTCCGGCGAGAAGACCCCCGAAGACGGAAGACCCCCGGAGCTGTGCAATAAAATACTTTTTCCATGTGTTGTGTTTTTTTTTGTACTTTATTTCACAGGTGAATGGGTAGGGGTACATTGTACCCCATACTCATTCACATAGGGTGGGGGGCCGGTATCCGGGGGCCCCCTTCTTAAAGGGGGCTCCCGGATTCCGATAAGCCCCCCGCCCGCAGACCCCGACAACCAACGGCCAGGGTTGTCGGGAAGAGGCCCTTGTCCTCATCAACATGGGGACAAGGTGCTTTGGGGTGGGGGGGCCCGCGCGGCCCCCCCTTCCCCAAGGCACCCCCCATGTTGAGGGCACGCGGCCTGGTACGGCTCAGGAGGGGGGGCGCGCTCGCTCGCCCCCCTTTCCTGGCCGGCCGGGTAGCGTGCTCGGACAAGGGTCTGGTGTGGACTTGGGGGGAACCCCCACGCCGATTTTTTTCGGCGTTGGGGTTCCCCTTTAAGCCCATTCCAGGCGGCGGAGCCCGCGACGTCTCCTTCGCGGGCCCCGCCTACCTGTACACGCGCTCGAAATGGGCGGACTTTCCGAGCGGGAACAGTCCGCTCATTTCGAAAGTACAGCGGACAGGCCCACACACGGGCGGACTGTTCGCTCAAACACAGTTTCAGCGGACAGTTTTTCGGAATTTCCGAAAGACTTTGTCCGTCCAACTGTCCGCTGAAACTGTCCGCTGAAAGCCCACACACGAGCGGACTGTCCGCCCAAACACTGTTCAGCGGACAAGGTTGGGCGAACAGTCCGCCCGTGTGTACGCAGCCTAAAAGTAGCACAGAGCTATAAAGAGAGTGGAGCACCAAGATGGCCGCTCCAGACGACGTCCAATGGCGAAACGCGTAGGGAGTGGCCTAAGGTGTATACACTCTCGTACAGCGGCAGCGGCGGTGAATTCAAACACGCTGTGACTCATATTGAACTATTGAAACGTTTGGTTTATCTTCTACTGTGTGAGTAGCTTTCTACTGATTTATTTAATACATTTTTTTTTTAAATACTGGATTACACTATGTTTGCCTCATCTTGCTTTTAATGAGGAAATCCTTGGATTATCACTGGACAATTAACTGGACCAGCTCAGTATAGTGGCACAGGGGCTCACACTGTGGAGGCGCATTAACCCCTTAAGGGGAGGGGGAGCTGGTGAGTGCGGATTATTATCTTTTTACACAAAAATCGCACCGGTTGCAATCCAGGAATCCTGAAGCACACTGTCACCTTTGTTTTAGAAGAACTTTTTACTGGAGCTTTATTGTCTTTTCTGCCGTTGGACTCTTTATATCAACTTATATACTGCATGCTTCCATTTAGTGATTTTATAAACGCATAAGGACTGTAAATATATATATAAATCATGGCACTTTAAATAGCAAGCAGCACTTTTGCACAGACATTGTCATTCCAGCACTTTTTAAGCACTGTGCACTTTACAATGAATGTTTTGCACTAAAGTACATTTTGCACTAAGTATATTAGAATTTTCATACGTGTAGTAGGGCTTTTATAATACCCCTGCGCATTGTGGCAGCGATTTATACTTGCAGAATATTTGTTGTGCGTTTTTTCACACATTATTGGTTACTTCATATTTATATTGGTTTATTATCGGTTATTAGAATCTTTTCATAATTTCATGTGAGACATTATCACGTAGACATTTTTATGTCACATTTTTTATTCTCCCACACATTTACACAGATTCTTGCGAACATAAAATACACTGAATAGCAGGTGCCTGCTGTTAGGGTTAATCCTGTGTCTAGGGTGGTCCCTTCAACCTCTCAGACCTTAGATCCAATGTATTGTATAAATTCAGATATATCTGGAATCAATTCTCAAAGGACAAATAAAACCACACACACACCATGGCGTCCTTCGAGAACTAATTGTATTGAGTTGTTACAAAGCAATTGATATAGGATATTTCACGTCATACAGAATAAGACATGCGCAGTAGACATCAAGACGATTACAGCTGGTCAAGACAAAAACGCTATTGTTCTTTGTTCTAAGCTAGCTGAATTAATATAAGAAAAGATACATAATTCCTTCTGTAGCTAAAAGATGCTGAGAAACAGTGTGAAGGTTATAGATAAGTGTGTGAGAACACATGTGTTAGAAGAATCTCATGTTGAGACAGTTATCTGAGAAGTTAAAGGGGTGCTCAAACTGTACATATTATTGAAATGGAAGTTTGTGAATATTAAGATGGCTGACAGAAACAAGATGGATGCTTAACATAACCTTTCAACCCCCTCTTAAGTCATGGAATGACTTCTACAGATCCGCAGCCTCCTGAAATCTACGGTTCTTGCTACGTTTGTTATATTCTTTTACATAAAGCTGTAGATATTGTGTATATGCGTGAGAAGGTTGGTCTGGTGTAGTACACTTGCTAATACAAAGTAGAATAAGCTTGAAAATCAAGTAGCCTATCAATCCTAACAATAGTACTATGATAATCATAATCACTATGTCCTTTAACCATGAAAACATTCCACCTAAACCCAAACTAGAAAAGGGGTTCCATCCATAATTACCTATGTCCCTTGCTTGTTTCATTAATTCATTTACCTGTGTTCGGTGTTGATTAATAACATCATAGTAGTCTGGGATTTCCAGGCTGGTATTGTGAAACCATGTACAACATTCATAATCTTGGGTCATTTCGCATAAACCTGTCAGAGCTGCACTCATGCTTTCAATAGCTAATTCGTGTAACTCTAGTTGTCTTCTAATTGCTTTGAGCTCGACATTGAGTAGTCCTATATCTTGGGAGTTTTTTTCCATAACATCATTTATTAAACTAGTGTAGTTATTTAATTTGTCCATCATGGTTATGCCCCATCCTGTCCAGGATGCAAACCATGTCCATGACTTATCTGAAGTAGAAAACATAGGTGGGGCTTCTCTCTTGTATTTATAAGTTAACCTATGTACTGGACTTGAAGTAACTTGTATGTGATGTTCCTGATTCTGGCCTAGGGCTGACATGACTGGTACCAACTGTGCTAAATAACACCATCCTTTCACTCCTGCGGGGATCCATGGGTAACAAATTTTAGCACAGCATACATATGTATTGTTTCCCAATGAAAAACTTCTTAGAGAACTACGTTGGGGCTCAGTTCCAGCCTCAAATGCAGCACTAACAAGTTTACTCACAAGTATCCCAGAGGTTGTGTTCCTGTATGTAGTAAGTTCACTAATGGTGTTGTTAAGGGATTGATTTTTGTAACTACACATATGACCCATGATAATGTTACTGGTGTGGAAGGGAATACCCTTTGAAATGTTAAATACAGACTTGGAACACATACCTATTCCGTTGGATGTATTGCCTAACTGAACACACCACTCAGGTTCATGTGTCTTTCCTAAAGTGTAAAACATAATACTCTGATTGCGGTACCCTTCCGAGACATTCTTAATACTTAAGACTAGAGTATTTTCCAATAATGACTTGAGGTTCAGAGGGACAGCTAAGAGTGGGATTTTAGCAGTTTCTGGGTGCAACTTACTACAAATCCAGCATTTTTCATATCCTGACTTTCTAGCGTAAGCATATTTAAATTTTAACAGTAACATTTTTTTCAGAAAAAACTTGTTTCTTTGATCAATTCATTAGAGACATCTCTTTTACTGCGATTTCTGAGGTGAAAGTCAGTATGGTTGGTGTGTATTTCGCTTTTACCACATATGAGTTTCAAGGCACCTAAGTCTTCAGGATGAAAAATACAGTTAGTTATTATCCACACTGGGACAAAGATCAGAAGTAGAAACATCACCAGAAGGCAAAAGGCCTTCCCAGAAGTCTGTGGTGAAATGAGTGACATCACTGTCCTTTATGTCTGTGCTTGTCTTTTGAGGACTTAAAACACCTGCTTCACCTCTTTTCAGCCTTTCTTGAATTCCTGGGCTTAGATCAACCTTCTTTACTCTGCTGGCATGGATCCAAGTAGGACTTTCCTCTGTAAGGATGGCGGTCCTGGTGACGGCTACCACTTTGGTCACTGGTCCGAATGGAACCTCTTGCGGCTTTCGACCTTTCTGAAGCCTCTGGACCACAACTTGATCACCGACCTGGAACGGGTGGGTTGGTACCTGTGAAGAAGAAGGAGAGGTGCGAGCAACTCTTCTTTCGACAATATCAAGAGTTTCAATCAGTTTTTTTACATATTCCTCCTGTATTTGTTCCAAATCACCTTTCTCTACCATCAAGGGATGATTAGCCCACGGTGTGGGGAATGGCCTACCCATGAGTACCTCAAAGGGGGAATAACCCGTCACACTGTGAGGGGTCATTCTGATTTCAGCTAATACAGCTGGGAGAACTTTTTTCCACTTGCCAAAATTCCCACCCGTAGCTTTCCTTATCCTGTCTTTAATTGTTCTATTCATTCTTTCTACAATTCCTGAACTCTGTGGATGGTAGGGGAGGTGAAATTTCCAGTCTATTTTTAGTACTTTTACAAGATCTTGGCATATTTTAGCTGTGAAAGCTGGGCCATTGTCTGAATTTATTTGCAATGGACACCCCCATCTAGGAATAATTTCCTGTGTGAGGATCTTCACTACAGTTTGTGCGTTTTCATTGTTGGTGACAAAAATTTCGGGCCAGCGTGACATTATGTCCACGATAACCAAAAGATATTGTTGTTTCTTTCCTTCTTTGGGCATATGTGTAAAGTCTATCTGTAAATGGGTAAACGGTGTTGTTGGGTACTCAAGATGTTCATGTTTTGATTTCTTTGGGTTTGTTGGATTGTTCCTAATGCAAGTGACACATCTCCTTACAAAAGCTTTGACTAGATTAGGTAATCCTGCAATGAAAAAATCTGCATCTAGAAGTTCACATGTGGCATGCCATCCCTTGTGACCCAGTCCATGGTATTGTGCAATGAACAGGGGGGCGCTAGCAACAGGAATACACGGCTTCCCCTCTTTGCAGATTAATCCTGTTTTAGGATCCTTTTGTACCATCCCATCACAGTTCCATTGCGCAATATCATCAGGGGTGGCAAAAGCCTGTAGTTCCGTGAGCCAATGTGTCTCTTTCACGGAACATGGCTGAGGTGTTAGCATGGGCATTTGAATGTTTGCCTTTTGTGTAGATGCAGCTTCTTTAGCTATTCTGTCAGCTAGTGCATCACCTTTGGCTATATCAGTCATTTGGCCTGTATGTGCCTTACAGTGCATGATAGCTAGTTTTGAAGGCAACTGAATTGCATCTAGTAATGCTGTGACTAGGTCAGAGTGTGAGATGCTCTTTCCATCTGCTGCCACATATCCTCTGCGAAGCCATATTACACCATGGTCCCAAACCACACCATGAGCATACCTGGAATCAGTGTAAATGTTTACTTCTTTTCCTGCAAACAGCTGGCATGCACGGGTTAATGCTATCAATTCAGCAGCTTGTGCAGACTGATAGGGTATTGGATTGGCCTCGAGGACAGTATCCGGCAGTTGGACAACAGCATATCCTGCATGATAGACATTATCACTTGGTCTGCTGCAAGAGCCATCAACAAAAACTGTTTGTGCAGTAGGAATTGGTACTGAAAGCATATCTGCTCTAGGTGAAGTGTCCTGATGTATTGATTGTGTACAGTCATGAGGTGGTGGTAAGTCATCCTGTTCTCCTTTAAGACCTAATAAGGCATTCAAAATTGGAGCTGGGCCAGAGTTTGTTTGAACTTTTTATTTTCAGGTTTGGATTGGACAGGAGGATGACTTCATACCCACTCAATCTTTGTGCTGACATATGCTGAGTATGTAAAGTTTTGAGGAGTGTGGTAACGTTGTGTGAGGTGTGTAAAGTAGTGTTATGGCCCAAGGTAAATGGTGCTGCCAACTCTGCAACCATAGAACAAGAAGCCAACGCTTCAAGCTTCAACGAGACAAGCAGGCATGCCTTGCACCTGTACTGGAACCACCTTTTAGAAAAAAGCTACAGGGCGCAGTCTCCCACCATGTTCCTGTGCCAGTACTCCCGCCATGGTTCTGCAATTTTCCCTAGCAAACAAGTGAAACATTTTGCTAAAATCAGGGAGGCCGAGGCTCGGGCTGGTAACCATTGCACTTTTCAACATGGTAAAAGCATTTAACATTTCATCAGACCATTTTACAATATCAGACATTTCAGAGAGGGTTGCTTGTCTCAATATATTGTCATAGAAAGAACAGTCAGGTATCCATTGGCGGCAGTAACCAATCATTCCAAGAAAGGTTAGCAGGTCTTTCTTGGTAAGTGGGCGGGGCAGACCCACTATAGCAACAGTTCTTTTGTGACTGACTTTCCTAACTCCCGGAGACAGCACAAACTCTAGGTACTCAACCTCCTGTTTACACCATTGTAATTTTTCTTAGACACTTTGTGACCACACGTATGTAACCATTTCAATAAGGATAGGCTATCAGCTCGGCAGTCCTCCTCTGAAGAACTACAAATCAAAAGATCATCAACATATTGCAACAGTACAGAACCATGAGGGGCAGTCCAAGGCCTGAGGGTGGCTTGGAGTACTATAGAATAGACCACAGGTGAGTCTATATATCCCTGGGGCATTCTACACCAGGTAAACTGGCGATTGTGTTGGTCAATTGACACAGTAAAAGCAAAGAGTGGCCTTGTCTCCTTGTCTACAAGGACAGAGAAAAAAGCATTCTTTAAATCAATCACAGTAAAACATTTGGCTGTTGCTGGAATGGAGGAAAGTAGAGATGGAACATCAGGTACAATGGGTGCTATTGGGACTATGAGGTCATTTATGGCCCTCAAGTCCTGTACAAATCTGAAGGAGCCATCCAGCTTCTTTACAGGGTTAACAGGTGTGTTGTATGGAGAAATAATTTCCTCCAGGATTCCATCCTGCAGAAACTTTTTCACCATTGGCACTATGCCATCCATCTTTTCTTTAGAGAGTGGATACTGTTTGTGATAGATAGGAAATGCACCTTCTTTGAGAGTGGCCTTGTATGGTGTGCATGAAACAAGTCCTACATCCAGATCTGACGTAGACCAGACCTGGGGGTCTATATCCTCAAAATCTTCTTCACTATTTTGTTGTGACAGCATCAATGAACCTGGTTTGCATGCTACTATAGTGATTTTATCTGAGGAAATGTCTAGACCTCCTTCTGAGTTGGTTCTAATTGTGATTCCTAGTGGCCCAAACAAGTCTCTTCCCAACAAATTTACAGGACACCTTGGTATTATCCTGAAAGAATGTGTGCATATGGTGTACCCTTCATCATCTTCTATTGGTAGGGGTGGAGTCCTATATGTTTTTGTCAGTATCCCATTAATTCCCAAAGAGGGTTCCGCTGGTTCCCATTTGCCTCTGAAATGATCTTCACAAATAGTACTCCTAGTGGCCCCGCTATCAACGAGATAGGGGAGGAGTCTCCCATTTATTGAAATAGCAACCATTGGACTGTCAGTGAAATCATCTGAGACAAAAGGAAAAGCTGGGACATTACCCTCCGGGCCCCATCATTGTTGTTGATTTCCCCATTTGATTGGAAATGTTGGACCTTGTTGGATGGATGCCTGTGGTTGTTGTGTCTGGTTAGGGACAGAGCTGGAATCGGGAGTCTGAGTAGCAGTGGGGTGAGGACACTGACTCACCCAGTGATCCTCAGCACCGCAATTGAAACATCCATTGTTTCTAGAGCGACTCATCCCTCTTCCATTTCTGCCTTTAAATCTGCCTCTAAAACTTCCTCTGCCTCTAAAGTTCCCCTTCGTATGGGATTTGAGATTACTCAGGAAAGTCTGGATCAATAATGGATCCAAAATTGTCAGAATACCCAAACTGGCTTTCTGTCCATCCTGCCATATGATCCACCCAAGGGTTAACTAGGCATTTAATTTTCCTATGAAAACAAAACAATTTATCATGGTTGACTGCCACCTAACGGTGCAGACAATCAGACAACGGTGTGAATCAGACAATTAGACAATACCTCAACCTAGATTCCTTTACCAAAAAAAATCAGTACTGTCCGTGATACTTTTTTTTATACTAATAGAGCTACAATCACTTCAAGACTGTAACAGAATAAATTTGGAACAAGTTCAAGAGTATTTCAGACATACAATAAACACACAATCTTGCTCATGGACCTGCTGTTTTGTTTCAGACAAATTTAAACCACAGATGAATTTAACTTGCAATGTACATTAATCACAAAATAGCTTTACCCAAATTGTAACTTTATAACCTTCAGGAATACTACTCACCAAGTATGCCTTTTGGTTCTGGAAACAAAATAGCAGTCCACATATACACACTCAGCGCAATTCATTCAGCGTGATACATTTAAAGCAAAGCAGTTATACAATCATACACAAAGTTTACACAATACATTGATCATCAGTCACCAGTTCTGTCCCGAACAGAACTAAAACTCTAGAGTACTCTGTAAATTTTTCTAGGTCCCCAAAACCTATTCTTCTAAGATCGCCAAGATCTTTTCTTTTAAGGTCACCAAAACCTTTACAAGTGTCCCCAAAACACTATATGACCTCCAAGGTCATGACCGGTCAACTTATGTATACTTATGAGAGGTTCTATAACCCAACAGCAATC
Organism: Lithobates pipiens; assembly: GCF_037356315.1. Classification (NCBI taxonomy): domain Eukaryota; kingdom Metazoa; phylum Chordata; class Amphibia; order Anura; family Ranidae; genus Lithobates; species Lithobates pipiens. Next base: position 571,138,213 of record NW_027507903.1, read on the forward strand.
TCTGTGGGATGGAAGCCAAGTCACACACCTGACACCTGGACTCCGGCAAGTCAATTTCACTCAATAAGAATAGAATTCACTTACCGAGCCGTTAAAAGTAGCTTTCCACGTCCATTAAGGGTAAATAAACATCCATCCCAGGACGAGCTCCCAGTTCTGTTAGGGTTAATCCTGTGTCTAGGGTGGTCCCTTCAACCTCTCAGACCTTAGATCCAATGTATTGTATAAATTCAGATATATCTGGAATCAATTCTCAAAGGACAAATAAAACCACACACACACCATGGCGTCCTTCGAGAACTAATTGTATTGAGTTGTTACAAAGCAATTGATATAGGATATTTCACGTCATACAGAATAAGACATGCGCAGTAGACATCAAGACGATTACAGCTGGTCAAGACAAAAACGCTATTGTTCTTTGTTCTAAGCTAGCTGAATTAATATAAGAAAAGATACATAATTCCTTCTGTAGCTAAAAGATGCTGAGAAACAGTGTGAAGGTTATAGATAAGTGTGTGAGAACACATGTGTTAGAAGAATCTCATGTTGAGACAGTTATCTGAGAAGTTAAAGGGGTGCTCAAACTGTACATATTATTGAAATGGAAGTTTGTGAATATTAAGATGGCTGACAGAAACAAGATGGATGCTTAACATAACCTTTCACCTGCAACAAGTACAATTAATCAATAGTAGGTGTGCGTCGTTACTACCACCTTTGATATATACTCACGTTATTCACCTTTTGGGTGAATTTAAATGGTAGTGGCAGCCCCTTTCTCTTACCACTAGGGTTTTATTTTAATTTAATTTTTTGTAGTTTGGGTTGTTCACATCCAGGTGTAGTTTTTATTAATAATTTAGGGTCCATAGCGTACCTTTACCCCTTCTTCCTTTTTTTTCAATAACAAAACATAACTTAACACATTAAATCAGGATGCAAATCCTTGAAGTCATAAAACCATACCAAAAACCTTGTGTCTGTGGCACCAGTTAGCTATGTCTTCATCTGCAAAACATGGACTATCTTAGCTGACCTCAGATGTGAACTGGTCTATCTACAACTACCCAGTAACTATGAGTTGATCAGATCAACTCATAGTTACTGGGTAGTTGTAGACCAGTTCACGTCTGAAGTCAGTTAAGATAGTCTTGGGGACTCCATACCAAAGATAGGTCCTCATTGTTTTCCCAAGAAACACCAGATTTAACCTAACTTCAGGAATCCCAAAGTACCATCTTTGGCTACTACCTAAACCCAAACCATCTAGAGCATCAACCCTGTCCTCAGGGCCCACTAACAGGCCAGGTTTGCAAGATAACTGAAATACATCACAGGTGACATAATTTGCTTCTCAGTAATTGCAGTATTCTAGTCTGCATCACACAATGACTTAAAGTCTATGACTGGCTCTTCTTTACTGCTCTCTGCAGACTAGCCTCCAATGCTGCTACCCCTCAGACCATATCTTCTAAGCAATCAAATAAGTACAACTGCTTTATTTATTTTTTTACAAATTAACTCCACACTGTCTGATTCCTCTTCCACTCAGTTATGTTGGTAATACGCTTAATTCATTCCCTCATAGCTCCATTCCGGTGATTCCAACAATTGTCTATTCTCCGGAGTAGCAAAGTCATAATAAGTTAACACCGTAAGTTTAATTATATCTATAAAATGGGACATGGAAAGAAAGTAGGCTATATTTTAACAACAGCACACACAAAGTTAGCTTCCTGTAGCTGTCAGAGTCTTCATGATGACATGATACAGGTATCCCCACTGAGGACTCACAGGCTTTATGAATAGATTTGTAGCAATTTCCTTTCCTTTCTCCGAGTGGCGTGATCTTGTGAAGAGCACTTTCTGCCGCCTGCTGATCTGCCTCTGTTTAGCAGAGTTGAGAAGAAAGAGCAGTGAATAGGGGATGACAAAGGACTGTTTAGTGGATCAGGACAGAAATCTACAGTCATCTCACATAGGGTCCTTATCGTTCTTGCTTAAACCCTTCAAAAAGAAAAAGAGTTATATTGTGTCACACAGACGGCTTTTTTCTTGCCATCCTTTGTATTTTAGTTTTCTTGCTGAGTTTTTTATCTATGAAAGCAACACGTAGGACTCATGTAACCAAGGACTGGATGGATAGGAAAAAATAGGTCTCCTAGGGGGTCAATGTCTTCTAAAGGGAAATCGTAGAATAGTTCACTTTATTATGAGTTATACTTGTAGTTGTTTATTTATATGTTTCCATATGACAAATAGGAAAAATATGTGAATCTTAATTGAAAGTTATGTAAATCTTGAGTGGAAAACATGCCTTGTGTCACTCATTAATGTATGTTCAGTTAAAGTGGTTGTAAACCTCAGACATGAAATATGAACAAAGCATATTCCTCTATAGTGTGTACTTGTCACAATTAAAGTGTTACTAAAGCCTTGCTTATTAAAATAACAAATATGCCTATACTTACCTGCTCTGTGCAATGGTTTTGCACAGAGTAGCCTTGATACTCTTTTTATGGGGCCCCCCTCTGGTGCTCTGGGCCCCTCCTCTTTGGCAGCTGCCCCCCAGGGAAAGCTGCTTTCCATGGGGGCACTCGTGTGGGCTCGTTCCAAAATCGTTCATTGACACAGACAGCAGAACTCAGCCCTGCTCTCCACTCCCATGTCACAGTATTTGATTTACAGTAGTGGGAGCCAATGGCTCCCGCTGCTATCAATGTATCCAATGAGGAGGGAGATAGCGGTGGAAGCCCCTGCTCTCTTGCACATCACTGGATCGGATCTGGCTCAGGTAAGAAAAAGGGGGGGGTTCTGAAGGGGACTTGCAGCACAAAAGGTTTTTCACCTTTTAATTTTGCAAGGCACCAATGCATAGAATGCAATGAGGTGAAAAACCTTAAGGCTTTAGAACCACTTTAAGAGCTCTAAGTGACATTTCTGTCTGCTGCTTTGTCCCTCTGCATCAGCATGAATCACTTCACAGTTTTCCTGACAACAAGAAACAAAAAAGTGACAGGGATGGGAGCTCCAGTTGATTGACAGCATCAGCTCTGTTCCTGTGTGCTGTGTGGAGGGGGGTGTGTCCCTTCCCTCCAATCAGAGGGAAGGGACTCACTGAGCTCTACAGAGTGTAATTTCAGGTCTCTACCCCTTTTCTCTGAACTCCCAGACAAGCTTTATAAATTCAGCACTTTGAAAGGATGTAGAGAAGGGAAGATGACAGATAAACAGGTACAACTTATGTAGGAGGATTTCTTTAATCTCTGTGTATCACCTGAGGCCAGCCACTTTACTGGGTATATGTAAGGGTTTACAACCACTTTAAGGTGCATAATTCATATTCCATGGGCTGCCAATGCACAGGAAAAAAACAATAAACAAACATGATACACTTTTTCCGATGCAGCAAACTATGAAGAGTGGTAACGCATTACTTTGTGTTGTGATGCTCTATATTACATGTGAATCATAGCTGCCTTGCCTTGGTGCATTGGAGTGTCCTTAAAGGGGTTGTAAACCATCAGTTTTTTTTTTAAAGAAAAATAACAAACACGCCTATACTTACCTGCTCTGTGCATGCATTTCGCACAGAGCAACCCTGATCTGCTTCTTCTGAGGATGCCCCGCTGGTGCTCCAGGACCCTCCTCTTTATCGGTGACCCACTCAGCATCGCGAGATTTCGTTGCAAGATTTCTTCGTTGCCATCACAACGGGGCGGGCACTTCCAATGACGCCGCCCGTTGTGATGGCAATGTCAGAAGTTTACAGCACTGTGAGCCAAACATATGGCGCATGTGCGAGAATGGCCAGTGCATGCTGGTCGCTCAGCTGCACCGTATCCCAGGAGATTCTGCTTGTGGGCATCACATGCCCACAAGTAATATGGGAACTACCGAGACAGCAGACCATAAGGTATTTATTAATCTATAATCTTCAATCTAGTGTCAAAATTAACAAAATAAGTGAGTGGCATTAGTCAGTGTAATGATCCTAAGAAATGCATTATATATATTTTTTTTTAAATGCGTTTCTTAGGATCATTACACTGACTAATGCCACTCACTTATTTTGTTAATTTTGACACTAGATTGAAGATCATAGATTAATACATACCTTATGGTCTGCTGTCTCGGTAGTTCCCATATTACTTGTGGGCATGTGATGCCCACAAGCAGAATCTCCTGGGATATGGTGCAGCTGAGCGACCAGCATGCACTGCCCATTCTCGCACATGTGCAGTATGTTTGGCTCGCAGCGCCGTAAACTTCTGACATTGCCATCACAACGGGCAGTGTCATCGGAAGTGCCCGCCCCGTTGTGATGGCAACGAATAAATCTCGCAATGCTGAGTGGTGGCAATCCACACTGACTCCTGGTAATACCAAGGAGACACCAAGCTTCCAGGAGACAGTGCGCTGCAGGAAATTACATTATCAGCCGCGGGTGGGAGAAGGAGGAAGTAAAAATGAAAAAGCTTATAAACATGGTAAGGTGAAAGAAAAAAAAAAAAGATTGATGATGAAACGATTGCCATATATATGTTACATAACAGAAAGTTTAAAAAGTGTGTGGAACTCCGCTTTAAGGTGAAAAACCTTGAGGCTTTACAATCACTTTAAAAATGAAATGAATGGCTGCACACCAAGGTAACACACATAACATGCGTTAACAAAAGTGTTTTTCAGCCCTTATAGTGGCCATTAAATGGTAGCCATGATGTCAGAGCTGTCAAGAAAGTTATTGGCCTTTGGTTCTGGATGTTGACGAAGGGAAGAGTCAATTAGTGTAGAAGTAAGCTCAGTAGTTAATGCAAAAGAGATGCCATGAAAAATCTTAATTTCTTTTTTCTTTTTACTTTCCACTTTAAAAAAAATCTATATGCCACATCACAACTGTCACTACTGGGAAATATGCAGTCACATCATTGATATAACATGGTACAGGTGGGACTCCCAGCTTGGAAGAATCAGCATAATTGATTGATGACCAACCTATCTGAGAGATGTCAGCTCATTACAGCAAATTGTCAAGTTCTGCATAGCTCTGGTTAACCTTTCCAGAAGGGGAGATGATGGAACACGTCCACATCCAGCCATGTCTGCAGTGACATTACAACCTACAGACGCTTGACTCAGCTGCCAGATCTGACTCCCATATATCCTCCCTTTCACCTCTTCCCTATTAGCCAGATCTTTAAGTATGTATAACATATTATTTATATACCCATATATGTGTTAGCACATGCCACACAACGTTTCAAATTTACTTTCCTGTCCCTCCATTAGGATCATCCCAGTGCCATAAAAGATAAAATGTCATTTCATTAAGCGAACAGTTAAAAGTCCCATTAATATTTCATTACTGAAGGCTACCTCTGAAATATGAATTGGTGCTTAACATTTTTATGAAGTGTGCTTTCTCGTTTCCAATCTTAATGTAGAGACATGATTATTCTTCTTTTTTTTTTTTTAAAGGATTGATCGACGAAATAAAAAATATTTTAAGGGCTACGGAGTTATGGAAACAAAGCTTCAAAGATTCACATAGCAGTGTGGACAAACACGGCATATATGAACAAAATCGCCTATGGTTTAAAGCTGTATTGGCCTCCAAGCACTTTACACATTGATGCTCCTAACTTTCATCTGTGTTGGTTGGCCCTTCTCACAGTAAACACTCTGGAGACGGAAAAATGTAACTTATTTTGCACATACTGCAAGCTTTCGGCATCCTACGTTGTGCGATAAAAACAATGCAATTTGATGTCAGAGCACAGACAAAAAAAGAGTAGTTACAGTGCCTTGCAAAAGTATTCACCCCCCCCGGCATTTTTTGTGTTATGTTGCCTCACAACCTGGATTTGCATCATTTCATTTACAGAACATGTCCACAACTTTGAAGATTTTTTTTTTTTATTCCAAGGTCTGGAATAAAGAGCACGTAGGGCATCAATAAAGGGACCTTCAATGCCAAAGAGAGAGAGAGTGGCAAACATAAATGGCCAGCTGAGTCTATCGAACGCTTTTTTTGAGAGAGCTGTTTGTTTATACCCATCATAAGGGGCTTCCTGTGTGACACCTGGGTAATGTGACACCGTTTTATAGGACATTAGTTGAGACTGAATCAAACAGGCTCTTGCACTAAATCAAATTGATTTAGGCTGCTTTCACACTGGGGCGGGAGCAGCGTCGGCGGTAAAGCGCCGCTATTTTTAGCGGCGCTTTACCGTCGTTTTAGCGGCGGTGTGCAGGCGCTAGCGGGGTGGTTTTAACCCCCGCTAGCGGCCGAAAAGGGGTTAAACCCGCCCGCAAAGCGCCGCTGCAGCGGCGCTTTGCCGGCGGTATTGCCGCGGTGTCCCATTGATTTCAATGGGTAGGAGCGGTATAGGAGCGGTGAATACACCGCTCCTTCACCGCTGCAAAGATGCGGCTAGCAGGACTTTTTTCACCGTCCTGCCAGCGCATCGCTCCAGTGTGAAAGCCCTCCGGCTTTCACACTGGAGTTAAAGGGGCCGGTTTTTTTCAGGCGTTACACAGGCGCTATTTTTAGCGCTGTAACGCCTGAATACCGCCCCAGTGTGAAAGCAGCCTTAACATCCGATTGCAGTGTATGGTCATCTTTAAAGATCAAGATCTAAAAATATTATTTTATTGGGTTTAGAAAAAGTTCTCTGTTCTTTGTAATGTATTGAAATATTTGGGTAAAAAAAAAGAAAAAAACACATTTCAAAGATATATTAGAAGTGATAGGAGTGAGATTAGCATCAAAAGGGTTAATTAATACCTACTAATTGACTAACAAGACACATCCAATGAGATGAAATTAACTAATTATACTGGGCGTGCGCTATTATCAATGAGAAAACCGCAGTTACCCTAGCGCCAGTTGCAGTTTACATATGCAGATATTTATTATCGCTATTTGCGCTTCAAAATGCGCCGGTTTCGCATGTTCAATCAATGACTTTTCCGGGGGAACCAATTAATGTATGAACTAGTGCAGTGCCTTCTTCTTAGTAAATCACCCCCTTTGTCTCCAATTGGGACTTTCACTCTCTCTGTCCTGGTGGCCATTGCCATTAAGACAGAAAGTAATGGGAAATCAAACTTTTACAGTTGACATCAGAACAAGGAGTGAGAGAAAATCTTTCAATAGTGAAAGAAATTCTTCTCACTTTTGAGGCTGGATTATTTGCATTTTTACTTGATGAGTTTTCCATTGAAATTCATATATATATTCCTTAAAATAGATGCTATATGCCTTAAAATAGATGCCCGTGCATGCCGTAAAATGTGCATTGGCAAACATCATGATGAACATTAATGTTTGTGACGTTTGTCAATGTACGCTGATGCGCACTAATGTCCATTATAATGTGTGTTGTTGACTTTCAATACAGCATACTTTGGAATAAAAATGTGCGTCATGGTACAATAGCGTGCATTGAAGCACAATAGTATGCAATTTGATGTGGTTTTTATTGATTCCAATGGAAAACACATCAGGAGGTAAAAACACAGGTGTGAATTTAGCTCTAAGCAGTGCAATCTGGCTGTACAGCCACTTCACTGTATTCAAAACAGCACACAAAAAAGACATTTCAGCTAGATGTTCACACTGGGTTAGTTTGCTTGGCAAATTTCTATTCAGAAGGCATTTTACATGTGGTGAGGAGGCATTATGGTTTAACCAGTGGTGGCTGGTGCTTAATATTTTGAGGGGGGGCAAATAAACCTGCCCCCTGCACATGCACGGGAGATGGACTGGGGCGATCAGTAACCTCCTGCAGGTGACGGGTGGTGGCGATCAGTTATTCCCCCGTGAGGGAGATGGATGGCGGCGATCAGTGGGCTTATCTTAAGAGGCTGATGCTGATGCTCCAGGGAAGAGCCGGGGCCGTTGCTTCTCCTCCTGAGACCCGATTGGGTCCTGAGACCCGATTGGCCAGGAGTCCTAAGACTCCCTGTCAATAGGGTCTCAGGACCTGCTTCCTGATTGGCCAGGAGAACAATAAGAAAAGGGATACTTGCTAAGTAGCCCTGGGTCAGACTTTAAAGGCATAGGAAACAATGGAGAAGTAGAAAAAAATATTACAATGTTTATTGAAAAAAGTACCTAGTATGAACAGAGCTGACACATACCTCGGAGGTGAGCCTGACGTGCAGAGATACATCTTTTGTACAGCCCTGGTTCCTGGGTCACTGGAGTTTGGGACAGTGACCGTAGGAGCACAGTGAGGTAACAGTGCCTGCTGAGTTCTCTGGAACTGGAGATGATGACCACTGGAAGGAGCAGGAACCGGCTGGAATGCTGAGGATGCAGGTAAGCTGGATGCAGGTCAGCTGGATGCAGGTCAGCAAGATGCAGGTAAGCTGCATGCAGGTCAGCTGGATGCAGATGCGCCAAGAAGCAGCAAGCGCACGTGAATGTGCACGGCAGGCATGAGCAAGGTCAGACAAGCTGGGTCATACACATTGGATCAGTTCAGGCAGAATCGGCAGGCAAGGGATGGAAAGAGTTCAGGCTGGTTCTGGAAATGGAAGATCAGGCAGGCAGGTAAACAGAGCAGGGTCAAGGAAAGCCAAAGGTCAGGACTGGAGACAGCAGTGAGGTCAGAGAGCCGGGACAGTATGAGATCAGTATGAGATCGGGTGCAGATTCAGGAACAGGTCACAGGAAAAGCTGCAGATCAGACAGCAAGAACTGAACGGTAGGAACCCCTTTTAAAGGCCACTGGGCGCTAAAGCCGCATTACTGTGCGCGCGTGCACGATCTCTGTGATCGGCGCAAGCGCATGTGCATAACTGTTCGCTCCTGGAAGCCTACTGACTGGGGTGCGCCTGAGCCCTGTTGCAGGTCTAAGAACCATACGTCCATAACAAGAGCATTCAAAGATAGGTTAAAAATCATATATAATGATGCAAAATATACAGTGAGCCCTTGTGCATCAGCGCATTTCACCGTTAGGCTTCATCAGGACATGTTCAAGGTTCAAAGATAGCAAAAGAGAGGGCGGATCTCACTGTCTGAAGTGGCCAGGAGGAGAATCAGGAAGACAACAGCAAATATTATTTCGCTATTGTCACACAAGTGGGTGGGCTCCGGGCACAGTGCTCTGTGCCCCAAACCCACCCTTTTTTTAAACAAATTAGAGCCTCAGGCTCTAATCATGTGCTTAAAAAAACATTGAAATCCATGCTTCCGGCGCCCTGTGTTTAGATTAGGGGCCGGGTGCATGGATCAGGTGCCCATGGTCAAGAATGTTTGCAGTGTGGTCCCATTTAGATGAAAGGGTCCTGTTTGAGGGGCAGTACCTCCTGACAAATGTGACAGTGGGTTTCATTCTTGCTACGGACATATACCCCTCCCCCCCTCCCATGTGCTGAATATGCATCTTAAGGGGAAGGGTTTGTGGGGTGGCAATAGGAATGAGGCTCAACCGTGTGTTTTTACTACCGTGACCCAACAGCAAGTGTAAATGAGCCTTAAAGATCGACTGCTTAGATTGCATTACTTTTTTTATTCTATGCCTCTGTATAACCCTCAGGTGCTACCAATTGATAGTAAATTAGGTTACACACTAACATACTTTGTGGTGCAGTGTACTGCCAAAAATGCTAGATGCATAATTTTTGGTGCATTTAGGTGTGTTAGGCAACCTATTCAAAAGGAATGGGCTGCCTTAACACATTGCATGTTAATTTGCAGCATGGTGCGATGACACAGATCAATAATGAGAATGGCCCATTGGTCTCTAACCAGGAATAAGGATGGAGATAGAAACTTCTGACTTTCCTGTTCAGCAGACTTGTTTTGGATGAGTGATTCAGAATATTGAAGCCTGAGGGTCAGTATGTCAGCGTGGCACCTAGCCTTTCAGATAAAGGTGACAGCCTCCATATTAATTTTATTAAAGATGAACTTTAGCGCTGAACTCCAGGTAGATATAAAATACACATATTAATGCAGCACAGTATTCATTAATACAACATTATTATTATTTTTCTTTATTTTTTAATGAAAGCAATGAAAATACCTGAATTTGACTTCATATCATCCTCTTGCAATTCCCCGTAAAAGTAGCAAAGGGGGGGGGGGGGGTAGAATTTGGAGCCAATCATCTGTTCAGCATATTCTGAAAAGAAGAATTCTAATAGGAATGGAGAGCAAAGGGATGACCCCATCATTCTTGGCTGATCTTTCACTGTCAGGTTATAAGGATGCGGATGGAGAGATGACCCTGCCATTTTCCTTAAATGTAAGCCTAGCACACATTGACCCAGCGGGCTGAACTGAAAAAAACTGACGAGGTCCCTGCACTAACTATGCAATATTAGTACAGCGACCGGCTGCTGTTTTTCCAGCAAGCCTGTTCCACAGAAGCTGGATGTTTGGCTGCTGTACACACAGGGCAAATGTCAGCAGATTTCCACTGAAACGGCCAATACTGCCCGATATTCGATCCGTGTTTTAGTGGTATGCACCTGGCTGTGCTCAAAAAAGAAAGAATTTCTCCTGGTGTCTAGTTCCTCAGTATGTGGTGTAACCAGCTTCACATAGTAATGTCTAGCGTCTTGCAGCCCTCCTCAGAATAATGGGTATTCAGGTACTGGAGGAAACAAAAAAGGAAAGGAGGGAGCACCAACCTAGTGCATTACCACTAATAGAGCTTTATTCAATAAAACACAGCAAAATATATACTCAATACTCAAACGAGTATTGATAGAAGGCATAATCAATAGAGCAAAATCCACTATTCTGAACTTTGACAAGCCAGGACCTGACGTTGAGTGGATCAAACGATACCTCAAAATTCTGAATTGCTTCAGGGGAGAACCCCTTTCTTCAGAGCCTAAACGGGCAATAGTTAATCAGCTGCTATGTGCCCCCCCCCCCCCCCCGAATTTGATATTTGGAGTCACTAACTTGAAACGAGTCGATCAATGACTTTAAGTGCTGGGTTCATACTTGTCATCACATGTGATTTGCACACTGCACTGCTGTGTAGATCACGTGCGATGTCTGTGTGATTGTATGGCAGAATTTGCATCGCATTTGCACCAAAATGGTGCAGGACCTTTTTTGTGGTCCACACTGGAATCGGATGGCAAGGGTATTCACACCCATGTGATCCGATTCCTGCACCATTTGGCAGTTCACACTGCGAATCGATCTGGGGGTGTCATTAACTTTTCATTGACACCCGCAGCGGTTCGCAGATGTCAGTGTGAACCGCCGGCAGGTGATATGTGATGCAGGAACCTGCGCTGGAATCACGCTGGTTCCCGCATCGCATATATGTGAACCAGAACTTACTGTGGAAGCAGTATCGTTGGCATGAAGGCCAGGCAACTAGCATTTTCAAAAGAAACTAGTAATGGCAATATCCACATTTTCCTGTGATATATATAATATAATATATTCCTGTGATATATATAATATATCATATAATATATATATATATATATATATATATATATATATATATATTTATTTATATATATATATATATATATATATATATATATATATATATATATATATATATATATATATATATATATATATATATATATATATTATGCTGTTGATGATTTGTGGCCTGAATTAGATTACTGTGACCTGTTGCTAAGGACTTATGAAGTTTTGCGCCTCTGCTCAAAGAGCACATTGGTTGTCAGAATTCTTCAGTTTGAGTCCAGCTGTGTGTGTTATATTCAGAAAAACTCTCAGTAAAGTACCATCTGTCCTTGGCTCTTCATCTTCAAACTGGGACAATCCAGGATGAATCTGGATTTGTACTGATCTGCTCACTTATAGCTGACCATTAAAGAAATGGATGTGAAAATCTTTAAATATCCAATCTGTCTTTGATGCAAGAAATTCTGGGCAAACTTCTACGTATTGGCTGGCTCATGTTTTAAAAAAAAAAAAACACTTTTTTTTTCTTTTCAGGGCCCTTTCACACTAATGCTTTATGTTGAAAGACAAGTTTAAGCAATGCATCCTAATGAACAGACTGAAAAACGATGCACTGAGGTGCTATTAGTAATCTTCTATGCTGGTTTACTGCCTTAATGCCCCGTGTCCATTTTTTTGTGTTAGCGTCCACTACTAACCCAATCAAAAAATGGGCTATCTTAACACATGCAAATGCACTACGTTAACATAACAAATAGCAATATAGTTATAAAAAATGAGCAAGTCTCCCAATGAAAGTGTATATGTATGTAGCACCGATTACCTCCACCAGCTCATAACTCGTTGTCCTTGTCTAGGGGTTCCCAGGTGACCCAGTAACTGTAGAGACCGACACTTGAATTCCTTGTTAGGATTTTTAGTTTGCATAAAACAGTTGAACAAACTCGGTCTCTAAGTTGGGAATAGAGGGTATCAGGATAAAGTTTAGCTCAGGTGCTTGGAACTGCTGACTTCAATAAAAGTCTCTCTCTGTACATAATCCAGGGAATAGCCACTCGCAACTGGATTCTTTAGCTGTTGGATAAATCCTTGACCTTGGATCTTTCAGCCAACAAGTAATTCTAGCTTTGCAAAGTCTCTCACACAGACTTGGTTGGAAAATTTAGTTGTAACCGGAAGGATAGAGGTAGGAACTTTTCTTACTGTACCAGAATCTTGCAGTCGGTCCGGCGATACCATAAGAAATGTGGATTCAATCAATGTCCATGGCAGCTCAGCTTCCAGGCTCTTACCGAGCAGCCAGCCTTGTGCGTGGCCCTCTTACTGAAGAATCCTCCCCTGGTTGCATGTAGAGTTGCTGGGCCTCTCCAAACCCGAGACGGCACCGGAACACCTTAGAATCCTCCTTCCAGTTACTGCGCCTCGAACTAGCCAGTTCCGAGGCTCAGAAATGGATGGATCTGCACCCAAGGCCATGAGGGCCCCTGGGGGCTGGTCAGGAGGACCAGGACCATGGAGTCAGCAACAACTTCTGGACCGGAACCCAGAACCATGTGACTTCAGCACCTTAAGTACCCTTTCCTGGAATACACAGCGAGACAAACACCCACTGATTGGCTCTGAGAGAGAGATTGGTACCCAATGCGTCCAACCAGACTGCGTTCTAAAGCCTTTCACAGGTGTGAACCCCACCTATGACCAGGCAGAACCTTAATACAGCCCAGCCAAACTGATGCCAAAGCACAATTTAGAACAAATAACCCCAAAACGTAACTATAGTTTTGGGAAAAAATGAAATTTACAGACATAGCGTGTACTCGTTAGGAGTACCAGCGCTACATGTACATTTGTTATGTTTAAAAAACAAAGGCTATTTGGTTATTTCATGTGCTGGACAAATGTTTTTTTATTTAAAACAGAAATACCCTGATTGGCCACTAGATGGCGATGAGTATCATGGTCCCAAACCCCAATAGACTTTTAAATGTTGTAATAAAAATAGCTTTTGCTGCAATTACCTCATCTCCCACCCCCAACCCCCCCCCCATTTATTGCTTTCCCCAATACTCAATCCAGAGTTGTCAGCCGGACGTAGGTCCTTTCTCATCATTAGATGTCACCACAGGCTGTGATGGACACATCAAATGGGGCACAACATTACTATACATCACTAAGCCTTGACTCTGACTACTACATCACAGAACGTCACTCACCCATCATTACGTGTGCCTCCTGGTGCAGGAGTACGGACTGCCTACCACCACTGCGGAAGAAGATGATCGATGGGGAGTGGGCATCATTTTGGCCTTAGGACTTAGTACAGCAAGTTCATAGCATAAAACAGACAAAACTTCTGTTCAACCAAGTCACCAAAACTATGTCAGCTTCTGACTAACAAGGTGTCCCGTACTTGTACCTTTTTAGTATTCTGTCAGCACTCAGCCTTTTACACAGCACCAGGCTTTCACAGTAGGGAGGCCACTGAACATCAGTCAGCTCATATGCAGACCTGCACAGACTGAGCCTAATCAAAAGGTTTGGCAACCAGGTAAGATATGGACCTAAGATTGGAGGCCTTATCCCACCAAAATCTCTACAAAGTTCCAGGAGCTAGACTGGAACATATTAAGATTCTGAGAAAATAAAAAGTTGGTTTCTCAAGAGACCTAAATCCTGGAGCACCTCACCAAAAATATATGTTTTTATGTTTTTTTTTAGATGGGAGGAGGGGTGAGGAGCAGTAGTGTGGGTGGGGGCATTTGCAGAAGTTAGAGTTTAGTTTTGAACATCAGACCCCACTGTTATCCTCTCAGTCAAACTAAAAGACAACATAAGGTCTATAACACTGTCAGGTTATAAGTTTGCAACTGTTCTTGTATGAGTTGTAAGCCTATGCATATATGTATGTGTGCATACATCTGTCTATAGAGAACATGGAACAGGCTGCAGAGCAATCGCTACACTGGGGAACACTGTAGAAAATCTTAAGCACATAAAGCACAATAGCCTGCCCTGGGTTGCAAAAAAAGACGGAGCAGCACAGGCAGTATCATCAAAGAGCAAATAGAAGGTAACCTTATACATCAGGTTTGAAGCAAATGTCAAGACATAATAAATATAAATTGATATGCAATAGATATTTGTAAATAGGTGCAATTTCTTTGTTTTATCAATTTAATAACAAGCAAGTACAGAAAAATACTGTAAGCTCTCAGTCTGCAGAACAAGGAGAAAAAGGTCCCAGTGCCACTGCCCATCATACAAGCCCAGCATGTAGTAGGTGATAACAGCCTCAGCCTAACTCCATCCAGGCCATGCCCCCGACATGCTTCTCCCCACCCACGAGGTTTAGTCATGGATAACTAAGCCCTGTGGGTGGAGGGGAACATGTCGGGGCATGGCCTGGATGCAGTTAGGCTGAGGCGGTTATTACCTATTTCACGCTGGGCTTGTGCAGAGTGTGTTGGCTGAAACATATTTCTCCTTGTTCTGTGGATTACATGGCGTCAGGGCAGAATCCTTGCCTGACTTGTACCTTCAGTGGAATACACTGAATGGGAGACATAGATGCTGGAGCCAAGACCTTAAAGTCAATTTAGGTTCAGGGCCTTTTTTAACGAAGGGGAAAAGGGGCAGCTGCGCAGTCATTGTTGTGCGGCCCAAAGCAGCTGAGCTGCCCCTTGAACCTGCACTGTATTGTCTGCAAATAGTTGACAATTGAATTTGGCTATCACTGGGGCACTATTGATTGGTTTGGTGTTATGTTTGCAGCCTGTGCGGAGATATGCAAGCTTGGTAAGGTAAACCTTGTCCAGGAGAGCACCTGTCAGTCCTGGGCACAGTCACACCGACCCCTTTCCCTCACCATGTCCTACAAGCTGCAGACCATTGGCCTGCTGAACAATTTCTTAACCGGATTTTTTGGCGTGGTGTGCCTGGTGTTTGCCTGACAACCTCCTGTTGCTATCAAGGTGAGACTGCTGGGGGGGGTCAATGCAGAGGTCCGTGGAGAGAATGGGAGGGGTTCCTGTGTAAGGATGGGGGTGGTATTAGGATGGGGTCCTGTGTAATGACGGGGGTGATATGGGGGAGAGGGTCCTGTGTAATGATGGGAGTAATATGGGGGAGGGATCCTGTGTAATGATGGGATTAGTATGGGGGAGGGGATCATGTGTAATAATGGGGGTAGTATGGGGATGGGGTCCTGTATAATGATGAGGGTAGTATGGGGAAGGGGGTCCTATGTAATGTGTGAGCAAAATTGCATTGGGGGGCAAGAAAATGGGTCCAATCAATATTAAAGACAGCCCTGTTTAGGTTCATATCAAGCTTTTAGTTTAGGTTCAAATCTGTGCAGGTGTGTGTGTGGGCATTTGCACGGGCGCCGTAGCCCATTTATTTGAATGGGCTGTTGTACCTGCGGGAAATATGGTGAAAAAAAAGTCCTCAACACTTTTTTTTTTTAAATGCAGCTGCACAGAACCACATGGTACTGCAGTGCCATTAAGAATTATAGTCACCCCAGTGTATCTGCAAAAGGGCAGCATGTTTCGCCTGTGGGTCAGGAACATGCACAATGATGCACTTGTTCATACCTGCACATTTGTGAAACAAGCCTTAAAGTGATTGTAAGTCTAATTTTTTTTCTATAAAAATAACAAACATTAGTTATACTTACCTGCTCTATGCAGTTGGATTTGCAAAGAGCAGCCCTCCTCCTCTTCTCGAGTCCCTCTTTTGTGATCCTGGCCTCTTCCTCCTGCTGAGCGCCCCCAAACCAGCTGAGCCACAGCTCCCTGTGTCCAATCAGACGTGCCCCCCCCCCTTTCTCTACTCATTGGCTCACTGACTTTGATTAACAACAGCTGGAGCCAATGGCGCCACGCTGCTGTCTCAGCCAATGAGGAGTGGAGTCCCAGGCAGCCGAGACACTGCTGCAACATCGTTGGATCTAGATGGGGCTCAGGTAAGTATTATAGGGTCTGAGGGGAGCTGCTGCACACAGAAGGCTTTTTGCATTCTATGCATTAAGATAAAAAAAACCTTCTGCTTTTCCAACCACTTTAAATAAGGTTGTAAAGTGTTGTTAACTCTGCCGATTGTCTTTTGTCCACATTCAGATCTCTAATCATTCTGTATTACAAAAAAAAGAACTAGGCTGGCTTTGAAATAAACAACACATTCCTGAAGTGCTAGAAGCTATAAGTCATATGGGGATATATGTGGATAAAACTGATACCCAGTTCAGCTGCCAACCACTGGAGAAATGGGGAGCGGGAATCAAAAGACAAAAAAAGCAGCGCTCTGTGGGTAGCAGCCAAAATGATATATATATATATATATATATATATATATATAATAATTATATATATATATGTAACTGTAGTATATTACAATTAAAAAATGTACCACCTTGATGTCTGGATGAGAAGGGGTTAAATGCTTTCAGGAGGCTCGCCGGTCACACGTGGAGAGAGATGATTCCAAAGCGTGTGGGGGACAATATTGTCTTGATGGAAGAAAGTGGGGTGATGGACTGCCTCTTGCTTCTGATGTGAGGTCAGGTACTGTCAGAATCCAGAGGAATAACATGTGAGCACAGAGACACTGGCTGGCTGCGATGATGGCTGGGACTAACCTCTGTAATCCAACAGCGTTGTGCCAAGCTGTTTAGGATGTAGTGTCTGCCACCACTGGAGGATGGAGCCAGGGAAGCTGAGCATAGCTTACATGTTTCGCGCGGATGCACTTTATCAAAGCTCTTTGATAAAGCGCATCCATGTGAAACATGTAAGCTACGGCAACGTTTTCAGCTTGCAGTCCACCACTACACCCAGGATTCCTGCTTCTGGAATAGCGCTGGCGTCATTTCGTGCACCTGACTCCAATGGCTAGGCTCGGCTTCCCCGGCTCCATTCTCCATTTTCCATTCTCCCACTACATCCTAAACAACTTGGCACAATGCTGTTGGATTACAATTGTTCCATCATCATCATCGCAGCCAGCCAGTGTCTCCCTGCTCACACTGTGTTCCTCTGGATTCTGACAGTACCTGACCTCACGTCAGAAGCAAGAGGCAGTCCATTAACCCGCTTTCTGGTACCGTTTTTAACTTTAATATATTACAGTTACATAGCTATATGCTTTTTATTATCTGCTGCAGTTTTGTACCAGCACCAATAACCTTTGTAATTTTCTGGGTAACTGTCTGAAGTGCAATAAACTAAGTTTGAATCCAGTCCATGGTTCATATACATATACATATATATATATATATATATATATATATATATATATATATATATATATATATATATATATATATATATATATAATCATTTTGTCTCCTACCCTCTGCTTTTTTGACTTTTGATTCTCGCTCTTTGAAATAACACAACAGTCTGCAGGAAAAAAACAGCTCAGAATTTTCCACAAAGCCATCAGGGTTTTTTTTTTAATCATGTATACCAATGTTTTTTTTTAAACATATAAAAAAACAATAAAATAAGAGAAGCTCGTTCTTTGGATTCACATATGCATTAAAGTAAACTTGTCACAGACCTCAAATAAATTGTAATAAAAATGAGAATAACTCTGTGCACAATTATTTCCTACCAACAGAATTGTTCAATAATCCTCCAGTAGCAGCCCACACTGACTCTTGTTCCCACACTGCCAATAACTTATATTTATGTAATATAGTGCAGTGCCACAAAAAAAATTACTAACACCTATATTCCATATACTGCATGTACAAAATTATATACAGTGCCTTGAAAAAGTATTCACACCCTTTGAAATGTTCCACATTTTGTCATATTACAACTAAAAATGTAAATTTATTTTATTATGATTTTATGTGTTATACCAACACAAAGTGGCACATAATTGTGAAGTGGGAGGAAAATGATAAATGGTTTTCAAAACATTTTACAAATAATTATGTGAAAAGTGTGGTGTACATTTGTATTCAGCCCCCCGAGTCAATTTTTTGTAGAACCACCTTTCACTGCAATTACAGCTGCAGGTCTTTTTGGGGATGTCTCTACCAGCTTTTCACATCTACAGAGTGACATTTTTGCCCATTCATCTTTGCAAAATAGCTCAAGCTCTGTCAGATTGGATGGTGAGCGTCTATGAACAGCAATTTTCAAGTCTTGTCACAGATTTTCAAATGGATTTAGGTCTGGACTTTGACTGGGCCATTCTAACACATGGATATGCTTTGATGTAAACCACAGACCTCAGAGACCAATAGAGAAGCTAAGACGATACGACAGGGTTTGGGCCAAACTAGACTTTTCAGCTTTCTATATTTCTTGATCCTACCTCAAAGCCTCAATAGTGTTCTTTTAATATGTTGAGTGGTCTCACAGAGAAAAGTTAAGATGGTAGGAAGGGGTTTGGGCCAAGTTGGACTTGAACTTCTTATATTTCTAGATTGAACCTCATAGCCTCAATAGGTGTCTTCTAATATGTTGGGTGGCCTGACAGACTAAAAGCTAGCTAAAGCGATAGAAAAGGGTTTGGGCCAAGCTAGATTGTCAACTTCTTATATTTCTTGCTCCCACCTTATAGCTTCAATTGTGGTCTTCTAGTCTTCTAGACTTCTGTAGACTTTAATTTCTCTATATTTCTAGATCTGCTACTCGTTTTAACATGGGTTTATTTTACTGAAGATATAAGTATGTTTTCCACATATGCTCCATTTGAATTGCCCAGAATTATGACAAGTTTGCTTAAATGCTGGTGCAGACTTTTTAACACTTTGATTTTTTTTGCCCATCCTTGCGCATGAAGCTTTTATTTCTGTACATCCTCTTGACTTGAAGCTTCATTGTCTGTAATTATTTTACACCTCTTTCATCCTAACTAGCGCAATTTCATAATGAAAGTTATTTTCAAAACTCATTGAAAGGAACAGCTATATGAAGGCAAAGCTTACTTTATTATTCGTACACGTACAAGGAAATTGGCTCAACTATAATCTCTTCTCTTCAAGCCCAAAACAGAACATAAAAGTAAGTAAAATTTCCCCAACAATGCATTAAATGTGTGTGTTAAATTGTGAAAGGCATTAACATTTAAATATTTTTAGCTTCCGTCAATAAACTATTTAATCAAACACTACATATGCAAAATAAATGTATTCAAAAAGTCTTTCTTCGCTGCTAAGTAAGCTTACCTTTTGTAACATCATTTTGTCTATTGCTGTCAAAGCAAAACCCAGAGTAAACCCTTTATTGTATTTAAACTGCAAGTCTGTTTAAAAGTTCTGTTCTAATCAATCTTATCTAATAACACAAAAAGCAATATGTCACCTATGAAAATGCATCACACACATTTGTAGCACATTTTCAGCGATGTGTCTAGGTTTTAATGGGTTGCCGTTTAATTTGTTTGAATGTGAATAACCCAGAAGCAATGGTGACTTGGTGACGGCTGTGACCCCTTTTATAGATGTATTTGTAAAACTAACGCCAATGAAGGGGCAGTGGTAAAACACCATAGCTTACTATGAATTTAAGTGGAAAATATATACAGTAAATATACAAATATACACTATATCAGGGATATGCAAATAAAAAAACCTCCAGCTGTTGCAAAACTACAAGTCCTACCATGCCTCTGCCTCTGGGTGTCATGCTTGTGGCTGTCCGAGTCTTGCTATGCTTCATGGGACTTGTAGTTCTGCAACAGATGGAGCTCCGCTAGTTGCATATCCCTGCACTATATGTTTCCTATATATAAATTAGATGTATGAATATGTATTTGCATTCTTATCGTAATATATTTGCTTTAATAAACCATAGTATACAGCGCTAATTATCTCATTTAAAAGCCCTTTGGGTAGAATTAATCTGTTTTGACTGAGCCTACTCTAGCCTACGGGTGTCCCATTTCCATCTCTCCAAACCAAAATCATATAGAAGGATTGTGTTTCGGCACCCTCTTAAGTACTATCAAGCAACACACTTGGCTTATGTGGTCGCCTGGTGTAGAGACCAGAACCTGAAGCAGTGGATCTCACTAAAACAGTGTGCCATGGGCATTCCTTTGTGTTGCCTTCTCTGGTTTCCCCAGATTTTTTTGATGGACCTGTACATAATACTTGTCCTCCCTGAAGAGAATTTTGTGCCACCATCCTTTCCTAAATGAGAACTGAATTTGGGTTCCTCTTCTACTCCTGCCCAGAGGGAAGATATTTTTGCCCATTACTCTTCGTCTATAGCTAGCAAGTACAGTGCCAAAAACTGGGATATAAAATTCTGGCATGCTGGTACAGGGGTCCATCAGTTCTATGTAAATTATTCCCTCACACCTCTAGTAGCTGTTGGGGGTGCCAAAAAGAGGAGAGTACCCTCCTGTAAGACTTCTGAACCTGTTACAAACTGCAGCACTTTGATCTACAGTCCAGTCCGTTATCAGATAACTGATTTTGTCTCAGCAAATACTTATTTTACATGTCACATTTGCCCAGAAAACACTACAAGAAGCCTATGTTGATTCACACAGCAGATGCTGCTAGGGCGTGTATCCCGATTCTATGGAAGAAGTAGACTGCTACCTTCATTGAGCTGTGGCTCTCCAAAATTGCACCATATGGAAAGCCTCATGGAAACACTCAAAGGCACTGAAGAAAAATTCTGAAACACCTGGTTCCATTGGACTTTATTCATGTGTTCCTTTCCTTGTTAGCAGAAAACATGTGACTGACAATATTGCTTTTCTTTGACCTTTTACCTACAGCTAGTGGGACATGGACCCAGTAGCTCTTGGACCTCTCCTGGACCCCCCATCCTTCCTGGCCCCTTTTGCCTGTACCCCTTATTTTTATTTATTTTTTAATAAAATTGGATCGTGCAAAATCTGGAGCAGCTCTGCATAGAAACCAATCAGCTTTTAATTTTTTTCTTTTGTCAAAGCTTAACCACTTGCTTACTGGGCACTTAAACCCCCCTCCTGCCCAGACCAATTTTCAGCTTTCAGCGCTGATGCACTTTGAATGACAATTGTGCGGCCATACAACACTGTACCCAAATGAAATTTTTATCATTTTTTTCCCACAAATAGAGCTTTTTTTTTGGTGGTATTTAATTACAGTTGGGAGTTTTATTTTTTGCTAAACAAACAAAAAAAGATGCAAAAAAAAAAAAAAAAAATCATGTTTAATAGTTTGTTATAAAAATTTGGAAACAGGTCATTCTTCTCCTTCATTGAAGTGTGCTGATGAGGCGGCACTGATAGGCTGCACTGGTGGGCACTGATAGGCTGCACTGGTTGGCACTGATAGGCATAGTTAAGGTGGCACCGATAGGCACAGATAAGGTGGCACCGATAGGCACAGATAAGGTAGTACTGATGTGCACAGATAAGGCGGCACTGATGGGCACAGATGGGCACAGATAAGATGGCACGGATGGGTGGCACGAATGGGTGGCACGGATGGGTGGCACTAATAGGTACCACTGATAGATGGGACTGATGGGCACTGATAGGTGGCACTGATAGGTGGCTCTGATAGGTGGCACTGCTGGGCACTGATGGGCGGCACTGATGGGCGGCACTGATGGGCACTGATGGACACTGGTAGATGACACTGATGGGCACGGATATGTGGCACTGGGGTGCAGCACCGTTGTTGAGGCAGATTGCAGGCACTGATGGGTGGCACTGTGGGCACTGATGGGTGGCACTGTGGGCACTGCTGGGTGGCACTATGGGCACAGCTGGGTGGCACTATGGGCACTGCTGGGTGGCACTGATGGGCGGCACTTATTTATTGATGAGGTGGCACTGGCAGGGGGCAGGTGGGCACTGGCAGGGCTGGCCGTGATCGGGACTGATGTCCCGATCACGGCCGCCGGTGATCGGCTCTTTTTTTTTCTCCTCGCGCTGTCAGCACGAGGAGGAATAATAGCCGATTACCGGCTCCGTTGTATCACATGATCAGCTGTCATTGGCTGACAGCTGATCACATGGTAAGGGGTCGGGATCGACCCCTTGCTCAGATCCGTGATCAGGCGAGTCTCATAGACTCGCCGATCACAGAGCGCGCCGCGCGTGCCCCTCAGGGGGCGCGCAGGCCGCTCGTGCACGGGACGACGTCGATAGACGTAGTCCCGGCTAAGGAGGTCCGCGCTGTAGCCGTCATTTGGCTATAGCGCGGATCTCAACTGGTTAATTGAACAAGCTGAAGTTAGAAGCTCATTGGCTAGCATGCACAGCTGATTGTGCACTTAGCAAAGTAATCCTTATTGCCTTACAAAAATATTCACCCCCTTGGCATTTTTTCGTGTTTTGTTGCCGCACAACCCTGAATTAACGTGGATTGTTTGAGGATTTGCATCATTTAACCACTTGCCGCCCGCCCTATTGGCAATTGACGGTGGCAAAGTGGTTGCATAATCCTGATCGGACGTCATATGACGTGATCAGGATTATGAGCCGCTGCGCGCCCCCGGGGGCGCGCATCGGGGCGATCAGTCTGACATCCGGCAACTACGATCTCGGTAAAGAGTCTCCACGTGATCAGCCGTGTCCAATCACGGCTGATCACAGTGTAAATAGGAAGAGCCGGTGATCGGCTATTCCTCACTTGCGTCTGTCAGACGCGAGTAGAGGAGAGACGATCGGCTGCTCCTCTGACAGGGGGGTCTGTGCTGATCGATTACCAGCACAGCCCCCCCCGAGGATGCCCACACTGGACCACCTAGGACGCCACCAGACCACCAGGGATGCCCAGCAAACGGTAATCCTCCCTAGACCACCAGGGATGCCAGTCAGTGCCACAATGGATGCCAATCAGTGCCCATAATGGATGCCAATCAGTGCCCACAATGGGCATCACTGATTGGCATGCATTATTGTTTGGCACTGATTGGCATCCATTAGTACAGTATAACACCAATGCCGCCTATGAGTGCCCACCTGTGCCGCCTATCAGTGCCCACCTGTGCCACCTATCAGTGCCCACCTGTGCCGCCTATCAGTGCCCACCTGTGCCGCCTATCAGTGCCCATCCGTGCCCATCTGTGCCGCCTATCCATGCCCATCTGTGCCGCCCATCCATGCCAATCCGTGCCAGCTATCAGTGCCAATTTGTGCCACCTATCAGTGCCCATCCGTGTCGCCCATCAGTGCCACCCATCCGTGTCGCCCATCAGTGCCGCCTATCAGTGCCACATATCAGTGTCCATCAATGCCACCTCATCAGTGCCACTTCATTGGTGCCACATCATTGGTGCCCATCAGTGCCGCCTTATCAGTGCCCATCAGTGTAGCCCCATCAGTGCCCATCAGTGAAGGAGAAAACATACTTATTTACAATGTTTTGAAACTGAAACAAAAAAAAACATTTTTTTTTTCAAAATTTTCTGTATTTTTTTATTTGTATCGCAAAAAATAAAAACCGTAGAGGTGATCAAATACCTCCAAAAGAAAGCACTATTTGTGGTACAGTGTAGCATGACCGCGCAATTGTCACTCAAAGTGCGACAGCGCTGAAAGCTCAAAATTGGTCTGGGCAGGAAGGTGTTTAAGTGCCCTGTATTGAAGTGGTTAATTTACAGAACATGCCTGCAACCTTGAAGATGTTTTTTTTTTCATTTATTGTGAAGCAAACAACAAATATGACCAAATAACAGAAAAAGTCATGTGCATAACTATTCACCCCCCCTAAAGTCAATACTTTGTAGAGCCACCTTTTGAGGCTATAACAGCTCCAAGTCGCTTTGGATAAGTCTCTATGAGCTTGCAACATCTTACCACTGAGATTATTGCCTATTCCTCTTAGCAAAACTGCTCCAGCGCCTTCTAGTTGGATGTTTTGAACTTGTGAACTGCAATCTTTAAGTCTGACCACAGATTTTCTGTTGGATTGAGGTCTGGGCTTTGACTAGGCCATTCCAACATATTTACATGTTTCCCCTTAAACCACTCAAGTGTTACTTTAGCAGTGTGTTTGGGGTCATTGCCCTGCTGTAATGTGAACCTCCGTCCTAGCTTCAAATCAGACACAGAGTGGTACAGGTTTTGCTCAAGGATATCCCTGTATTTAGCACCATCCATCTTTCCCTCAACCCTGACCAGTTTCCCAGTCCCGACTGCTGGAAAACATTCCCACAGCATGATGCCACCACCACCATGTTTCACTGTGGGGATGGTGTTCTTTGGGTGATGTGATGTGTTGGGTTTGCGCTAGACATAGCGTTTTCTTTGATGGTGAAAAAGTTCAATTTTATCTCATCAGACCAGAGCACCTTCCTCCATACATTTTGGGAGTCTCCCACATGCCTTTTCGCAAAATCACAACATGCCATTTTGTTTTTTGCTTAAAGTAATGGCTTTCTTCTGGCCACTCTGCCATAAAGCCCAACTCTATGGATCGTACAGCTTATTGCCATCCTGTGTAAAGATACTCCAGTCTCTGCTGTGGAACTCTGCAGCTCCTCCAGGGTTACCTTAGGTCTCTATGCTGCCTCTCTAACTCTCTAATTATTAATGCCCTCCTTGCCTGGTCCATGAGTTTTGGTGTGCGGCTGTCTCTTGCCAGGTTTGCTGTTGTGCCATGTACTTTCCATTTGGTTATGATAGATTTGATGGTGCGCCTAGGGATCATCAAATATTTGGATATTTTGGATATTTGGATTTGGATATTTTTTTTTATATCCTAAACCTGACTTGTACTTAACAACATTGTCCTTTACTTGTTTGGAGAGTTCCTTGGTCTTCATGGCAGTGTTTGGTTAGTGGTGCCTCTTGCTTAGGTGTTGCAGCCTCTGGGGCCTTTTAAAAAGGTGTGTATATGTAATGACAGATCACGTGACACTTAGATTGCAACACATTTGGACATCATTTCACTAATTATGTGACTTCTGAAGGTAATTAGTTGCACCAGAGCTTTTTATGGGCTTCATAACAAAGGGGGTTAATACATACGCACATGGCAATTATTAGTTTTTTTTTATTTCTGAAAAATTGCTTTATGTATATATTTTTATAATTTTACTTCACCAACTTAGACTGTTATGTTCTGATCCATTACATATAATTCAGATTAAAAAAAACATTGAACTAAAGGCTGTAATGTAACAAAATAGGTAAAAAGCCAAGGGGGGTGAATACTTTTGCAAGGCACTGTATATTGTTGTGTTGTTTTATTGTGTACCTAACTGGTCATTTTTATGGTCTTACTCCAACAGCTCCTAAGACCGGGAGGCCTGAGCCACCAGCCGGTGGATTCGCCTCTAATCGGGACTCCGATGTAAAATCCCTGAAGCAATGTCACAACGTCACTTCTGGTTTACTTGGCTGCCAATGGCGCAGATTAAAAAAAAAATCACATTATTCAGAATTGCCAATTTTGGCGATCTGAATACTTTTAAGTGCAAAGGAGGGATTTGGGGTCTTTTAGACCCCTGATCCCTCCATAAAGAGTACTTGTCACCACCTATGATGCTGTCTACACACGAGCGGAATTTCCAACAGAAAAAGTCAGCTGGGAGTTTTTCATCGTATATTTCAATCATGTGTATGCCCCATCGGACTTTTTACGTCGAAAATCCTGACGGACCTAGAAAGAGAACATGTTCTAAATTTTTTCGATGAAACCAATTCCTATCGGGAAAACCACTCGTCTGTATGCTGTTCCGACGTACAAAAAACGACGCATGCTCTGAAGCAAGTACAAGATGGAAGCTATTGGCTACTGGGTATTGAACTTCCTTTTTCTAGTCCCATCGTACGTGTTGTACCTTCACCGTGTTCTTGGCGGTCGGACTTTGGTGTGATTGTGTGTACGCAAGACAGTTTAAGCAGAGATTTTTTAGGTACCGTAATTTGATATCGTTCCACAAGTGTGTGCAATTTCAAAGCATGACATGTTAGGTGTCTATTTACTCTGCATAACATCATCTCTCACATTATACAAAAAAACTGGGCTAAATTAACTGTTTAGTTTTTTTTTTTAATTCATGAATGTGTCTTTTTTCCCCAAAAAATTGTGTTTAAATGATTGCTGCGCAAATACCGTTTGACATAAAATATTGCAACGATCGCCATTTTATTCTCTAGGGTCTTTGCTAACAAAAAATAAATAAAATATATGTATACTTTTTGGGGGTTCTAAGTCATTTTCTAGCAAAAAATACATATTTTAACTTTAAGCAACAAATGACAGAAATAGGCTTAGGCATGAAAGAGTTAAGCATCAGAAAAAAAATAAAAAATGATGGGTACAAATGAAAAAGAAATATTTGTAATTTACAACAAAATCTTCTACAATGCAGTAATGCCCTGTACACACGATCAGACATTCCGACAACAAAATCCATCAGATTTTTTCCGACAGATGTTGGCTCAAACTTGTCTTGCATATACATGGTAGCACAAAGTTGTCGGGATTTCTGATCGTCAAGAATGTGGTGACATACGACGGGACTATAAAAGGGAAGTTCAGTACCACGTGCGCCACCCTTTAGGCTCCTTATGCTGATCTCGTGTTTATCGCGTGTTAGTAGATGTTTGGTTAGAGACGTTTCGTGCTTTTCAGACTTGTGCTTCAGATCATTACTGCTCTTCAGTTTGTGCTTATCGGTGCGTATCTGCTTTTCAGTGCGTGTAGTCAGTTCGCATTTGTTTGTCATTGCGTGCTATTTATAGTACCTTATTTGATTTTCAGTGCATTCTTGTCTGCTCCTTGGTGATTTTCAGTTCGTTCTTTCAGGCCTTGCTGTTTTTCAGTGCTTTCTGTTTCGTTCGTTCTGACCAGCCGACCGTTTTGAAGCCATGTTGCATGTACGTACTCGTCATAGAGTTCGTGCTGTGCAGGGGCTTGGCGTTGGGCTTCTAGCTTTGACACAAGCCCAGTCCGTGAACAGGGCGAGGAGGAGTTCATGGACGAAGAATTGGTTGCTCCAGCATGACCAATTCTCGCACATGCCTTTGCTTCATGAGATTCAGGAGAATAATCCTGATGATTTCAGGAATTATCTCAGGATGACGGACCCCGTTTTTCACCGTCTGTTGACTTTGCTATCCCCTTATATCAGCAGGCAGGATACCTGCATGCAGCAAGGCATCACTCCGGAGCAGAGACTAATCGCCACCTTGGCAACTGGGAGAAGCCTGCAGGACCTCAAGTTCTCAACAGGCATATCCCCCCAGGCTCTGGGGATCATTATCCCAGAGACCTGTTCTGCCATTATTCAGGTCCTGCAGAAGGACTATATTAAAGCGGTAGTAAACCCGCTATTTTTTTTTAACACCTGCAAAGCAAAAGGCATAATGAGCTAGTATGCACCGCATACTAGCTCATTATTAAATACTTACCTTAGAACGAGGCCCTGACATCTGGCACGATCCACGCCGAGGGAACTGACATGCTCCCTCGGCGTTTCTTCCGGGTATCGCGGCTCCGGCGCTGTGAGTGGCCGGAGCCGCGATATCGTCACTCCCGCGCATGCGCGCGGGAGATTTCATTCCGGCCGGCCGGACACTGTCGGATTTTCAGGCCGAGAATCCCCTCGTGCGCATGCGCCGCTGCAGTCAGCGGCGCATACCGAGGGGAATATCTCCTAAACCGTAAAGGTTTAGGAGATATTTTTTTTACCTACAGGTAAGCCTTATTATAGGCTTTCCTGTAGGTAAAAGTTAAAAAAAAGAGTATACAACCACTTTAAGGTAAGTTTTCTCCTATACTCTATGTATTTAATGTTTTCTAATGTATTTTATTTCTTTCATCATTCCCTAATTGCCATGATTGTAATATGCTGTAATATGCTGTGCTCCTTTGTCCTCATACATGCTGGAAGCTTTTAAAGTTCCTTTTTTGTCCTTCATGCATATTTGCCTTCACTAACCTCCCCAGCATGCTCTCCTGGGCCCATCTTATGCGGCCATTCCCTATGAGGACCCTCACCCCAGATCAGAGGGTTTTTAATTACTGGATGGCCAAAGCCAGAAGAGTGGTGGAGAACACTTTCCGGATAATGGCCAGCTGGTTCCGCCTAGTTTTGACACCGATCCACATGGCGGAATATAAACTGAATAATATTGTGCTTGCCTGTTGCATTCTGCACAATTTTCTAAGACAAAATTCCACAAACTATCTGGCCTCAGTTGGGCCTGATGCCAACTTTGCAGATACTTCATCCCTGACGACACTTTAAGCTGGCCATCCTGGCTTGCCCCCCCCCCCCCCAAGCGTCCGCGAGGTCAAAAGAAGATACATGGAGTACTTCGCGGGTAGGGGGGCCATTGATATGCCAGACAATGTCTGAGACAATTTTAAAATAAATTTATATTTGAAACTGGAATAATATTTGCTTTCATTATTGCTTGTGTTTCTTTTAGCTATCACCTAGGTTTTTTTGTTTTTTTTGGGGCCTTTTTCTTCAACAGTGCAAATCAAATTTCTTTGAGACATGAGGTGACAGTTTCTTCTTCAGCTAATATTATTATTATGTTGTGGGTCTGCTACATACACACCTTGTTTTTGTTGTTAATATATGTAGTGCATAACTGACAAAAATATTCATAATTTTCAGCATCATGACAGAAATTTGGGGAGTCGTGAAAATAGCGTGATTGGGGCAAATTAAAAAGCACTGTGGGTGTTATTTACTGTAGGCAAATCTACTTTGCACTACAAGTGCACTTAAAACTGCACTTGTAGTGCAAAGTGGATTTGCCTTTAGTAAATAACACCCACTGCCACGGAAAACACCAAATTTACTACACAAACTGCTTTTGAGCATTGAAAGAAGAAGCCACACATTGTTGATGATAATAAAACTTTTTACTCAAAGCACATTCAGATGTGCGTTTATAAAAGGGTTTTTCAATAAACCAACATTTTTGGTGTATATAACATAATTTTTTGTAACATTAACCCCCCCTAGCGGTAATCCCGAGTCTGGCTCGGGTTGGGATTTCACTAACAGGAGCGGTAACCCCGTGCCAGACTGGGGATCGCATCGCTGGATGCAGGGGAGGACACAGGGAGAGTTACTTACCTTGTCCCCTGTATCCAGCGATGTCCTCCGCGCTGTGTGATCGAGCTGTCCTCCGCTCGATTCACAGTGCCGAATGCGGCCGAGCTCCGTTCCCTGTGACGTTACGGCACACGGGAGCGGAGAACGGCGGCAAATTCAAAAAAGTAAGAAGACACAAAACACACACAGCACTGTAATCTTACAGATTTCAGTGCTGTATTAAAAATTACACACCCCCTTTGTCCCTAGTGGTCTGTATAGTGCCCTGCATGCACTTTTATATTATAAATACTGTTTTTTCTGCCTGGAATTTGGAGATTGTCCATAGCAACCAAAATGTGTCCCTTTTTCAGTGTTTTAGGATTTGATTACATTATTGAATAATTTGTATTATTCTTTATTATATTATAAACTTTATCATACCCGGGATGTCTGCTAGACTCTGGTTTGAAAAGATTTAAGAGAGTTATTCCTAAAAATTACAGGACAACAAAATAAAACGCCAAATTTCCATGCAAAATAATTGTACCGCTTTCAGCACCTAAAACCAGACTGAATCATACCGCCAGAGAGGTTAATATAACTAGCCTTTTTTGTTAAAACAGGCATGTTTCAAAGCATAAACATACACAACTTAGGAACTTGCAAAGCTTAACTTTGAAAAGTGAAGGCAATATCAGTCATTAGTATGTCCAAACTGTGTTGATATTGCCTTCATCAGATGGGATGATGTCACCCCTGTAAAAGCCAGTTTTTGAAGATGCACACAAATTGGGATTCAAACGAGGCATTTTTCTCCTGATCCCATGCCTAATGTCAACATGTGCTATCTCCCATCATGGGGGATCAATGGACGTGTTTTGGGGGTGAAACCCCTTAATCTCAGCCACTTTAGTAGCGGGGAAAGGGTTTCCCCCACAAAAGTGTACATTGATCTCCCGTGTTGGCAGATAGCATGTTGACACACTGTGTGCATCTTCAAAATGTGGCTTTTCTAAAAATTTGAAACTGGTATTTAAAATCTCAAATCAATGCTAGCTAGTTTTGTGTGTTTTAGATTCTCCCTAAAACATCAATGATGTTCTTCATTTTTTGCTGAACATCATTGATGTTTTTCTTTAGATTTTCTAAATCGCGATTGCACCCCATTATCTCCCACTTGAGAATCTGGGCACTTTCACTGGTAAAATTGGATTCTTCTTCCACAACATCCACATCACCTAAAAATAAACAAAATAAACACACCATTTATTATAAAAATGCAGGCATACATCTATTACCTGAAGCTGTGGCCAATTTCAACAACCTTTCCCTCCTCCTCCTTCTCTGTTTGTGGTGTTGGTATTTCCCCTTATTCTGTGGTGTGGGGTTCCTGGTGTCTTCAGACGTCCCAAGTCTTTTCTCCCCTATGATAATTTAAAAAAGTAATACTTAGAAGACTAATATTTGAGGGCAGAAATAGTAATATGAAACATTGCTTGAAAGTGTCGTACAGTTGTATTTTTTGGCAGAGTTCCAAGCTGAAAACATTATTTTTTACACTTTCTAAAGCTGGAATACTTACCTGTCTTGTGCAAGTTTGACAGATGGAGACACCCCTATAGTATCCACTGGAGCACATGTGTGGGACACCCTAAATAAAAGGGTGTTCTGGTGTCCCACACCACTAGTGCTCCTGAGTGCAGATGTGTAAACAGCTGCTACTTGTCCTCTCCTTTACACTGAATCAAGTTTGGATTTCATTCTAGTTACAAACCCATCTAGACAACAAACTTCTTTGAATAGAAATAGGCCTGAAGAAATGTAGTTAACTGCAACTTCCCAAAACATTGTATTTTAGTGGGCGAACAAATGATGTTTCCTACGACTGATTGAACCCATTAAAGTTGCCATTTTAAACTGTACAACAGTAAAGAAAAGCACATGGAGCAGTATGCAAGTAATAATAATAATATGAACACATGACAACTACTTACTTTTTTGAAGAACTCGCTTGATTTTTCTGTACTGATCGTGCTCCCTCAGTTTCAGGTCTGACCAGTGTTTCCTCAATTGATCCTTGGATCGCCGTACCCCAAAATTCTTCTGCAGACTTTTTACAACTTTAGTCATGATCTTGGCCTTTCTCACATTTGGGTTTGGGTAAGGTCCATACTTCCCATCATAGTCTGCCCTCTTCAAAATGTCCACCATCTCCACCATCTCTACAAAGGACATATTTGAGGCCTTAAATCTCCTCCTGGATTGGAACGTTTCTGGCTCTGGGCTTTCCTCGTCCTCCTCGTTGCTGAAATTAGCAAGCACCTGCTGTGTCTCTGCCATGTGCTCTCCCCACTGTGCCGAAAGAGAAGGGGCGGGTAACATACTAGAAAGAACGTCAGGGGCAGGCGGAGTTTCACGTATGCGCAGTGTATATAAAACGTAGCACGCGCGCAACGTATGGTACAATTTCAATTTGGTGTATCACTAGCCTATACTGCTTATAGATTGATGCCTATATTGGGTCAAGATTAGAGGAGTTTAGCCTGACATTAGGGTCTGTCTTGCAGAGAAAATGGATGGGTTCAAAGACCACAGCATCCTCCCAATCTTCACTGACAAGTACAGGGAGCTGCCCTGTCTGTGGCAGGTCAAACACCCCCATTATAATAACAAATTAAAGAGGCAGGCAGCGCTGGAGAAACTGCTGCAGTTGGTAAAGCCGGTGGTCCCCACGGCAAACATCCCCTATTTAAAAGCCAAAATTGGTGGCCTGAGGAGCACATATCTTAGGGAGCGCAAGAAGGTCCAGGATTCCCAGAGGTCAGAAGCTGCAGCAGATTACATTTATGTCCCCAGGCTGTGGTACTATGACAGACTGCATTTTCTGTTAGACCAGACTGAAGTCAGGGAATCCCTCTTAACCCTTCCTTCCACTCTTCCTTCCAGCCCAGCTGAGGCTTCCGATGCCCACCCTGGGACTTCCAGCCAGGAAGAAGTGGAGGAGCCCAGCTTGAGCCAGGCATGGTATTGTTCTACATATTTTTTTTGTAAAAATTAATGATGGTAACTAGATGTGATTATTGATCACTAATTGCTGATTTAATAAAGTGTTTTACATATAAATAGACAGTAGTAGCCAAAAATAATTGGGACAAGAATGAAAAATGCTGGGGTCAGAATTATAGCCTTTTCTATTTGTTAACATTTAATTTGCAACAGTCAAGAGCTGAAAACTGTGTGTGATTGATGAACCAAAAAATAAAAATATGTCCCTTTTTCATACACAGAAAGACCTCAGCCAGGAGGAGGCCGTGGAATGTGGCAGCAAGGAGGTGGCTGCGGAATGTGGCAGCCAGGAGGAAGCAGGGGTTAGTGGCAGCCAGGAGGTAGGCAGGCCTAGGAGCCTCACAGAATCTCAGGTCCCTCCCCTCTGCCTTCCAACCAAAAGGCCCAGGAAGGGTAGGAACATGGCGGAGTCAGCACTGATTGGGGAGGCTTCTGCGGCCTTCAAAACCACCCCTACTCTTCAAGAGACCTTTGCCTCCATGGCTGCATGCAAACTGCAGAAAATGGAGGAGGGGCAACGCCTCATGTGTGAGGAAATAATGTACCACATACTAAATAGGGGTTGAGGGGACAACTCACCAACAAAACCCACCTGTGTGAGTTGGACCATCCTCCTCCTCCTTCTGCCACACCTCCAACACCACAGCCACAGCCTGGAAGGAAGCGTGGAAGGAAGACCAGAGAGTGATGGCCTGGGTTCAGTCTGGTCTGACAAAAGATGCAGGCTCTTCTATCACTACAGCCTAGGGACATATATGTCATCTGCTGCTGTTCCTGATCTCTTGGACTTCTGGACCAGATTGTACTCCCTTATATATGGACTCCTCAGGCCACCGATTTTGCCTTAAAAGAGTTGATGTGTGCCCTGGGGACCAAAAGCTTCACCAATTTCAGCAGTTTCTCCAGTGTTACCTTCCTCTTTATTTGGTTATGACCCCTAATAAAAGTCTTTTTTGGTTAAAGAAATACTTGCCTATGTGTTTTACTTCAAAAAGGACAGTTTATTTGGGAGCAGGCAGGTACATTTCTAAAATACAAAGTCAAACTTAACAAGGGATACTAACACCAAACAACCTCCTCAAGATTAAAAAATACAAGATAATAATGGTGTTGTGGTAACTTGACACTCAAAACACACAAAAAAAATGATGGAGATCACCAAAATAAAAAAAACAGGAGATCTTGATTAAAAAAACAACCACAACATTTTTAAAAATATTAAAACATATAAATAAAAAATGATTCGGGAGATCTGACGAATAAAAATATTATATTCATGAAATCAGGAGAAATAACAAAGAAATAAGTTTGTGGGAAGTCTGTGTGAATATGAGCAGCAAACCAACTTCTTTCTTCTAGCATTATAAAGAAAAAACAATTTTTAACATTGCAGTGTGACGAATGTGCTATATCCATTACGAATGCTATTTTTACCAGACCGAGCGCTTCCGTCTCGTAATTTATTCTGAGTATGCGTGGAACTTTGTGCGTCGGACTTGTCTACATACAATCGAAATTTACGCGATCGGATTTTGTTGTCGGAAAATTTTAGATCCAGCTCTCAAACTTTGTGTGTCGGAAATTCCGATGGAAAAAGTCTGATGGAGCCTACACACGGTTGCACATTTTCCATCAGAAAGTCCCACCGTGTGTACAGGACATAATATTGACCAGATCACAGATTCACGCTAAAGGTCCACTTCTCTAGCAGTTCACTTGGCCTGTACTTGCTGAACTTTGTACAAGTGAAAATAGCATTGTAGTATTATAGTATATGAAATGAACACCGGAGTGCCATGTTCTTGCACACAGCAAGAGCAAGAATTATTTAAAGGTACATAGAGCAATTATTTTTCTATTACCCTTGATGTGTATGCAGAGATTCTCTGGGGTATTTACAGTATGTGTATTCCATCAAGGCAAACATATTATAACGTGATGTTTAAAGACTCCCTGCAATTTAAGCCCGTGTTAACTTTTATCATCTACAAACGCATAATAGCTAAAAATATACCCTTAAATCTGTCAATCATGTTATCCTTAGAGACAATGGTATAGCTGCACAGGCATATCTGTAGCTCTAACACAGTGCTGACTTATTGATCAAACAATACATTATGAAATTCCATTAGAGCGAGCAGCCATTCTACATGCTACACAACATGTAAAAATAAATGACACAAAACCTGTGCAATGCTGAATGGCACTGAACACAAAACTGCTGAGGATGTTTCTAGCAAAAGAAAATTTGCCGAACATACATTTTACTAAAATGATAAAATGAAATATTTCTTAAAGTGACTTCTTTTCCAGACAGAGGGAAAGTATTATTCGCCGATCACCAGGACCAGCACTAGTACAATGTTTTCTAATAGCTAATACCAGTAGTACGACATTGTTGGGGGCTGCAGCCTGCTCCCTCTGGACAACAATGGGGTTACCAATCTTCTGGAAAAACATATCCCATGATCCTCCCCTAGTCTCTTCTGATTGGCCCTCCACCATGGCCAATGTGGAGAGAAGCAGAACGGGTCGCAAGCTGGGCGGTGAACCTGATGAGAGCCACTCTCTTCTCGAGCACTGCTGACATGAGAAAGGAGAGGCGAGCGGGGGCAACACTTTGACAGCCCACAGCTTACTCTCCTCTGTCACAGCACCGCTGCTGTTCTCTGGTGGACTGAGTTTGGAAAAGAGCCTGCTGTCATCACTTC
Source organism: Lithobates pipiens (assembly GCF_037356315.1). Lineage (NCBI taxonomy): Eukaryota > Metazoa > Chordata > Amphibia > Anura > Ranidae > Lithobates > Lithobates pipiens. The sequence goes on from NW_027507903.1 coordinate 571,173,396, forward strand.
ACTGACTGTGTCACTGCTTCACTGATGGTTTCACCCCTCTGGCGGGTGTCACCCAGGTGTGGTCTGGACCCCCATAGCGACACCACTGTTACTTTATATTAAAGCCCATCTCCAGGCATAAATAAAGTCCCCTGCCATGTACTGTGGGAATTTCCCATAATCCCTTGGTTCAGTTACTACTACTACCGTGAATCTTTATTATGTTGCAAGACTTAGGCCAGTTGCACACAGGAGTAAGAATTTATGCGAGTTTATGCCCACGTTGACAACAAATCAACATAAAGGCCTTGCATAAGCACTCGTAAAATAGCATAAAGTTGAATAGGTGAGTAAGCATATGCAAGCATATGGAAGCCCCTTCCTCACTGATGGAGTTCGCCAGTGGATCTGTCTGCTTAGCAGGGGATCTCTCCACTGATTCCCACTGAGCAGGAGGATGACAGGTCCGTGTCTGCTCTGCATCAGGACACAGCCTGCTGTCCTCTGTGGGCTGTCGTATGGAAACAGACCACCTGTCCATTTCCATACGACTGTCATTCAATCCGATCCGACGGATGGATAAGGAATGGATCCACATCCATCTGCTTTTAGCAGACAGGATCGGATAGCATGCCAGCGGTTGCCAGCAGAAACATATCCACTGACATCCTTCACTTCATAGAGAGCAATGATTGGACCGATCAGGTCTGCCTGAAAAACTGATAGGTGGACCCGAGTGGCCTGGCAATGTGAAAGGGGCTTTAGGCTTGAAGCAGCAGTATAAAATAATATGCAACACAAAAGCACAAAGCTCTGAACAGAAAAGCCAAATGATGAGATGGACGGTGGCACACCTAGTCAAGGTTCTCTGGCTCAGGATGTTCCTCCCACATCCAGAAACAAACCACAAATGTACATAGAAAAGCCGGCACCACTGGAAATTCAGTCTTTAATTTTATTGTTGTCGTATGACCATGATAAAAAGAACATGCAGGCGCATTTTGGCATGCAGACCTTCTTCACACCACAGCGCAGTGCTGTGAACAAGGCCTTCCTGCCAAAACACGTTTGCATGCTCTTTTTATCATGGTCATACGACAACAATAAAATTGAAGATTGAATTTCCAGTGGTGCCGGATCTTCTATGTACACGTATAAAAGAATATGATCTCTCTCTTTGTGGAGACCCAACATGGGATGAATGGGTGAAGCCAAAAGACTCCCTTCCCCCATTGTTATAACATGGTTTAATATCATATTTATGGTATTTCATTCCCTGGTTGATACAGGCAGATGACCCCAATTTGGAATGTAACCAGTTACACATCAAATCTTTGTAGCATATCAGAATCTGCATCTGAAAGCTAGCAAGGCTGTAACAAGAGCTTGGCTCCGGGCCAACTGGTGTAATAATGCACTGCAAGCAATCTTGAAAGGGACCAAAGCTGACAAGACATGATACATGGACAATGCTGCACCTAGAGGCCAATATAGCAGGACGGACAGTAATATAATATATTTAGGACGACTGCCCCATAAGTACTGTGATTCGTCAAAAGATGGAAATGCTGTTGGGTCTGGATGGTGTATGATTGTAATATAGAAGGACTGAACGAGTCAGAGAGCTCCCTCTCTACCCTTAATACATATACTGTATGGAATAAATAGAGGGAATCCGTAACCACCTTGGATAATATTTAGTTTAAAAGTTATTCCAATTCCAGATTTTTTTTCACCCATATATCACATATTTTATTCTATTTTTATTAAAGCTGTGTACAGGGTAAATTAAAGTATTTAAAGGTGTCTTTTTGGATAAAGCATTTTTTTTAGATGGTGTTTTGTGCCCTTTCTATAACCAGTTTTGCACAGGTGCTGTCTGATCCTTTCCTTCCTGGAGGTCCATGTGTGTAGCTTCTTGTAAGCTTCCTGGAGCTGGAATCAGCCTTGCAGAGATGGGGACAGCCCATTGAGGCCTTTGGATCGCTGAACTTCTTTTTTGGACCTGAAAACTCAGAAATATGATCTGAGAATGACATTTTGTGACCCGAATTTGGGGGCCCATATATTGGGGCCACTTATTGCCAGGAACCCCAAATTTGGTATGCAGACACTGTGGATCTATCACTACAACATATCCAAATTTGGGGTTACTATCACCAAGTAACCCCGAGATAGGGGACCCCAAATTCGGGTCGCAAAATGTCATGCACTTTTCTGCATCAGAAAATTACATTTTGTGACCCGACTTTGGGGGCCCATATCTTGGGGCCAATATGTATTGATTTATATATTTTAATTCTTTGCTGCTGTATATGGTAGTATAATATTTTTTAATGCCTTATTAAAATATCCAGAATCCTAACCCTAACCATTCATCCTAACACTAACCACTAACCCTAAGCCCTAACACTAACCCTACCCCTAACAGCTAACCCTATCCCTTACACTAACCCTAAACAACCCTAACCCTAATCCAACACTTAATCCTAAACAATAACCCTAACCCTAACGGATAACCACTTACCATAACACCCAACCCTAATGACCAAATTACATTGCCGCAGATGGTCATAGTTGACTTTGAGGCCATGTATCTCTGATGCAGAAAAGTGCATGACATGACATTGGGGTTCCTGGCAATAATTGGCCCCAAGATATGGGCCCCCAAAGTCGGGTCACAAAATGTCATTCTCTGATGCAGAAAAGTGCATGACATTTTGCGACCCGACTTTGGGGCCCCCTATATTGGGGTCACTTGGTGATAGGAACCCCAAATTTGGATATGTTGTAGTGCTAGATCCACAGTGTCTGCATACCAAATTGGGGTTCCTGGCAATAAGTGGCCCCAAGATATGGGCCCCCAAAGTCGGGTCACAAAATGTCATTCTCAGATCATATTTCTGAGTTTTCAGGTCCAAAAAATTGGGTTCCTTTAAAAACGCATATAAACTCAAACGCGGCTAAACACGGGTGCCGCGTTTAGCCGCGTTTTGCCGCATTTTGCGTCTGAAACGTGGACATTTTTGCGTGGAATTTTTTTGCGTCTGAACCCATTTTTTTGCTTCTGGAAAAACGAGGTTAAATGCAACTGCATAAAAACGGCAAAAAACGAGACTGTGTGCATGGACATATAGGATAACATTGAATGAGTTCAGGGGCAGTTGAAAAAAGTGTCCAACTGCATCTGAACACGCGTTTAACTGCATCTCGTGTGCATGAGGCCTAAAAATCACCCTGAAGAAGACCACAACTATATGGGTCAAAACACATTGGGGTATCATCATGGTAATGGCATTATGTAATGTAATGTTTTGATCCATTGTGGGAATACCACTATGTATGATGAAATTTGTCCTTTAATATGTAACCGGAGCTCATATTTTAAACAAATTCATGAATTTGAATTTAATATTGATACAAAAAAGATTTTTATAAAAATGAATTTGCTGCTAAAAAACCCCTTGGGGGAACAATCCCATATTGCAACTTTTTGGGGGTATGTGGCCCCACCATCTCTAATATGCGTTTTTCCATTTCTAGATTTAAATCTCTTATTCACAAAGCCTATTCATGTGGGGCTGGTCTGCTGGGAGGGGGAGATGCGGATATCGACGACCTCTAGAATACCGCATCTTTCCTACAGTTTTTGTTGCCGTTCAGAGACGACAGATTTCTCATACTCAGAAACAGATTTTATCCTCTTGTCTATCACTCTACTATCAAGTCCGCTAAGTCTAGAGGTGTCTCTATCCTGGTATCTGGTACTCTCCCGTGGACCTACCGTGCATCCTTATTAGACACAGAGGGATGATTTGCCTTCCCTAAAGGTCTCATTGGTGGAGTTCTGGAGACGCTGGCAACAGTTTACACACCTAATGACCACCAGGATATCTTTGTCTGTCATAATTTAGGCAAACTGTTGGATTTTCAGGAGGGCCAGTTAATACTGGGAGGTGACTTCAATATCACCCTGATCCCCTCTGTAGATGCATCCTCTGGCTCTTCCTCTGTCCCCTTTGGCTCCCACAAGCGACTTGGTAAAAAATAAATAAATAGCAATAAGCGTATATTTATTGGTTTGTGCAAAAGTTATAGCATCTACTAAATAGGGGATAGTTTAATGGCATTTTTATTATTATTTTTTTCTTTACTAGTAATGGCAGTGATCTGTCATTTTTATCGTGACTGTGACATTATGGCAGACACATCGGACAATTTTGACACATTTTCGGGACTATTGTCATTAATACAGCAATCAATGCTATAAAATTGCATTGATTACTGTAAAAATGTCACTGGCAGTGAAGGGGTTAACACCATGGGGGCGATCAAGGGTTTAATGTGTTCCGTAGTTTGTGTTCTAACTGAAGGGGGAGGGGACTGTTCAGGGGAGATGACAGATTGTTGTTTATACTCTGTATGAAAGACAATCAGTTCTCCCCTCAGAGAACCTAGAAACTGTGTGTTTACCCAGTCGTGACCACCGGGCACTCGCAACGGTTTGGGGGGCGAGCGGGGGACGCGCGTGCCCCCTAGTGGCCACAGGGAGAAGCAATGCTACATAACTTCGCTTCACCCAGCTGTACCATTCTGCCACAGTACAACTGCGGCGGATGGTTGGCAAGTAGTTAAACATGGCTCTTGGATCAAGAAAGAAAGGAACAGACACTTGGCGGTACTATGTATCAAACTCCATTCTGACGAAGCCCAGCACAAACATGCCCCATCCCCGCCCTTAGATACTGAACTTATGTCTCTCCATACCCAGATTAACGATCTACTGAGCTACAGGGCTAAAGCAGCACTGTAAATATGTTGCAAAATAACTTATGAGTCCGGAAACAAATGTGGGAAGGCCCTGGCTAGATCAATCAGAGAGCACAAACTACGTAACAGCTACAGGCCCATCTCCCTCCTGAACATCGACCTCAAATTGTTTACTAAGATTCTTGTGACTCATCTAGCTAACCATTTTCCCTACCAGGGAAGTAAGAGATAACACGACAAAGGTCCTCAATCTGCTACACATAGCCACATCAAATCACACTCCTCGTGTCTTTCATAGTACCATCACAGAAAAGGCGTTTGACCGTGTAAACTGGCAATATATGTTCTTTGTCCTATGCCATCTCAGCTTAGGAGATATTATGATTAAATGGATTTCCAAACTATATTCAAACCCTACAGCGCAGGTTAAAACTGAGTGCTCTCAGCTCCTTTCCCAATTAGGAACAGAACGAGACAGGGGTGTCCGTTGTCCTCCGTGCTCTTTTATCACTTGAACCCTTTCTCAATAGAATCTGCTTGAACCTTGACATCCAAGGTTTGACCTTAGGAGACAAGGAATACAAAATTTTGGCCTTTGCAGAAGATTTATTCTTCTCTCTGGCAAATCCAACCATATAATTTCCTAACCTCCTCTGAGAGTTCGACATATATGGCTCTCTCTACAATTTGAACATAAACTTTAATAAATCAGAAGCCATGGGACTGGAGATACCCCTCACCCTCTTATCGGCCTTGCAATCTAGTTTTAACTTTAAATAGATGGCCTGAGCTTTGAAATATCTAGGTACCTACATACAGTGGAAATCTCTTGTACGTTTGAACTTAATTTCCCCCCGCTGCTGACTAGAACTCTACACTGTTAGACACTTGGCACAAGGGCCTTCACTCTTGGTTCGGCAGATGTAATGTCCTAAAAATGTGTATCCTGCCAAAATTTCTATATCTGTTTCAAGCCTTGCCAATTAAGATTCCCCTTACTTACTTTAGGCAGGTCCACTCCCTTTTTATTAAGTTAATTTGGGCTAACAAAAAACCTTGTCCCTCAGCTTTTTTTATCTTTACCCAAGCAATATGGTGGCCTAGCCCTTCCTAACATTCAGAAATACTACCAGAAGACTCACCTTGGTAGAATTATAGACTGGTGTCGTAAATGGTGGACACAACTAGAATAAGCACAAACTGAAGTTCTGCTGCCGAGAGCGCTGTGGTGCTATGCCCAATTGCTGCCCTCTTTAAAGTCGCACCCACTAGTGGACACAACGCTCCACATATGCTCCAAGGTCAAAATACAGGGTTACCTCTCGTCCTTCGATTCTCAATTGTTCCCAATTATAGAAAACCCATGTTTTTTCCCTGGTATGGAGGCCCACACATTTCAGACTCTCCACCAAATAGGACGGGTTCAAGCTTACCACTTTCTTACAGATGGACAATGGCCCTCCATAGAGGAGCTCATGAGCAACGTGGGCCCCTTTAACCTTTCCTTTTGGACAGCACTACACCACTTTCACACTACTCTACCCAACCCTTAGAGATTTAACCCTCCCCTGACCACCTTTGCACTCTACTGCTCTGACTATAGCATCCTGCACATGTTCTCTCTAAAGCATATGTCCTCCTGAACAGCCCAGACGAAAACCCCCCTATGGTTCTTGAACAAATGGTGGAAAGAGTTGAACTGTATGTTTACCCCAACTCGGGTAGAACGTATTCTCAGATTTTCACTGAGATGCTCGATTTGCACAAAAATTCAAGAGACCAACTATAAATTGGTAACAAGGGAGTACCGTACCCCCCACCTTTTACTAATACTGTCCTGCCACTTCTGATCCCTGTTGGAAATGCCAGGGGGACAGAGGAAGATCACCCAAAAATTCACGGACTATAAGATTCCTGGTGATCTGGCCTTTTTTTGCTACATCTTTTTATGTTTCTGGTCAAGCAATATAAAAAAATGCATTGTTAGCCATCTTCTGAATTCTGCAAAGTCCTGCATCCTGCTCCATTGGAAGAAACTAACACGGTCGACCATTGCTGAATGGCTTCATAAGGTGGAAGATGTTAAGAAAATGGAAAACCTAGTGCTCACTGCTAAACACCAGCAGGAGGGGCACTCTAGGACTTGGGAACTTTGGAACCAGCTTGTTGTCTCTGCGGAGGGTATGGCCCTCCTGGGAACATACACTTAAGCGTTGGAGCCCAATTAGTGTGCATTGGCCTGAATCCAATGCCATACTATCTCTCTCTCCCTACCCCCAACCCCCCCTACCCCCTTCCCAATCTTTATTTTTATTGCTCCCCCCTTAATTTCCATGTTCTCTTTTTTTCTTACTCTTTTCTCTTCTTTCTTTTCTTTATTTTCTCTGTTTGTACACCGGAAAACTGGTCTTTTGAGAAAGACAGGGTCTTATGCCACAATATATTTTTCGTATCTTACGTAACCCATAAACAGAAGGGAATAACATACTGGTCCCTGTTTTTTCAGTTTTACTTTTTCCTTGGTTGTTCACTTTCCTGCACAATTCGATACATTCTGTGAATGTTTCCTCAAGACCCTCCCTAGTAAAGTACATACAGTTAAATTGTTCGTGGTTACCTATGTTCATACTATGTCTTATGTTTTCAATGGCTGCATGTATAGATGTTATGACCTGTTTTTGCTCATTGTGGGTATAAATAAAAATTATAATTGAAAAAAACAAGCCTATTCATGCAATAACAATAATTAGAATGCTGATATTATTGCTTGTGCCAACACCACCCAATGCAGCAATATATCTATGACAAAAATATTGATGCAGGCATTCATTATCTTAAGAAACCATGGCCGAAAAGTACCTTAATATCCCTGTTGAAGGCAACCAACTCTTGTTATGACATGAACTGACAAGGGGACTGTAAATATCCTTCTCAAATGAATCGGACAATCCAATTTGCTCATCTCTGGCTGAAATATTGAGATTAAAAAGCTCAAGCTTAAAAGCATGCTCATTCTTGTTAAGCAAGGAAGATTGAAGGTAGAAAAGTGGAGAATCTTATAGCAACTAAACAGATGTTGCCTGATTCAATTAAGCTTAACAACTAGACCACAGCGCACTTAAACCCCCTTCCTAACCATACCAATTTTCAGCTTTTGGTGGTCTTACACTTTGAGTGACAATTACTCAGTCATGCAACACTGTACCCATATGAAATGTTTGTCCTTTTTTTCACACAGATAGAGCTTTCTTTTGCTGGTATTTAATCACCTCTGGGGTTTTTTTTTGTTTTTTTGCGCTATAAATCAAAAAAGACCGACAATTTGGTAAAAAAAAAAAAAAAAAAAATATTTGTTTCTGTTAAAGTTTCTAGCAGAGTATTGGCGAGTATTGCCAAGTATTCACAGGTATTGGCAGAGTATTGGTGAGTATTAGCAAGTACTGGAGAGTATTAGCAGAGTATTGCAGAGCATTGCAGTATTACACATTATTGGCAGAGTATTGCACAGTGTTGCAGAGTATTTGCAGAGTATTGGCAGAGTATGGCCAGAGTATTACACAGTGTTGCAGAGTATTGGCAGAGTATTGCACAGTGTTGCAGAGTATTGCACAGTATTGGCAGAGTATTGCACAGTGATGCAGAGTATGGGCAGAGTATTGTCACTGAGCAGCGCTGTGGGCACTACACATCCAGCCCACAGCGCTGCTGCCATCTCTCCCCCTCTCCCCACTCACTGCACCAATCAGTACAGAGAGGGGAGGGAGGAACCGGCATCATGACGTGATGCCGGTTTGTTTACAAGTGATATCAGCTGCCGTTTACCGTGATCTGTGTTGGACCCGGCGGTCACGGATATTCCAGGGTGCACGCGCGCGGGAGCAAGATTCTGTGAGGTGATCCCATGGACAAACACCCAGAATAAGCCAACCGCTCTGTAGCCGTCTTTCGGCCCCGTCAACATGTGGTTAAATCTATTTGCTATTGGCTAAATTCTCCTGTTTTGTTGATTAACCACTTGACCACTGGGCACCTAAACCCCCTTCCTAACCAGACCAATTTTCACCTTTTTCAGCAATTTTCAGCTCTCACATTTTGAATGACAACTACTCAGTCATGCAACACTGCACCCATATGAAAATGCTGTCCTTTTTTGACACAAATAGAGCTTTCTTTTGGTGGTCTTTAATCACCACTGGGTTTTTTATTTTTTGTGTTATAAAAGAAAAAAGACTGACAGTTCAGTAAATAAAAATGCATTTTTCTTTATTTCTGTTATAAAAGTTTGCAAATTAGTATTTTTTCTTCATAAATTTTAGCCAAAATGTATACTGCTACATATCTTTGGTAAAAAATAAACCACATTGTATATTATTTGGTCTTTGTGAAAATTATATAGAATCTATGGTGCCAATCTCTGAAAATTTATCACATCTGAAGTACTGATGGCCTATCTCATTTCTTGAGACCCTAACATGCCAGGAAATACCCCACAAATGACCCCTTTTTGGAAAGTAGATATTCCAAGGTATTTAGTAAGAGGCATGTTGAGTTTTTTTAAGTTGTAATTTTTTCCCACAATTCTTTGCAATATAAAGATTTTTTTCCTTTCTTTTTGTTTCTTTTTTTCCCCCACAAAATTGTCATATAACAGGCTATTTCTCACACGCAGCATATGCATACCACAAATTACACCCCAAAATACATTCTACCACTCCTCCTGAGTATGGTGATACCACATGTGTGAAACATTTACACAGTATGGCTACATAGAAAGGTCCAACATGCCGGGAGCACCTTCAGGTGTTCTAGGAGCATAAATTACACATCTAATTTCCAGACTATCTCTTGCATTTTGAAGGCTCTGGAGCACCAGGACAATGGAAACGCCCCAAAAAAATTACCCCATTTTGGAAAGAAAACACCCCAACGTATAATCTGTGAAACATAATGAGTCTTTTGAACATGTCATTTTTTTCTACAGGTTTCTGGAAATTGTGGAAAGAAAATGAAAACGCATTTTTTTTGCACAAAGTTGTCCATTTACACAATATGTCTAACACATAGCATGTACATACCAAAAATGACACCCCAAAATAGATTCTCCTACTCCTCCTGAGTATGGTGATACCACATGTGGGAGACTTTTCTGCAGCCTGGCCACATACAGAGGCCCAACATGCAGGGAGCAGCATCGGGTGTTCTAGGGGCATACATATCCCAATCTAATTTGACTACCAATTACACTTTTGTGAGGCACTGTAGTGGCATGGAGGAGAACTGAGCATGAATGGGGATGGATGAGCCTTCGATGGGGATAGCTGAGAATGGTTGAGACAGAAATGTGGATGGCTGAGTATGGCTGAGTATGGATGAGATGGCTGAGTACGGCTGGGTACGGCTGAGTACGGCTGAGTACTGCTGGGTATGGCTGGGTACGGCTGGGTACGGCTGGGTACGGCTGGGTACGGCTGGGTATGGCCTAGTACGGCTCGGGCATGGCTGGGTATTGCTGAGTATGGCTGGGTATGGCTAAGTATGGCTGGGTATGGGTTGGTATGTCTGAGTATGGCTGGGTACAGCTGAGTACAGCTGAGTACGGCTGAGTACAGCTGGATATTGCTGAGTATGGCTGGGTATTGCTGGTTATCACTGAGTATGGCTGGGTATGGCTGAGTTTGGCTGGGTACGGCTGGCTATTTCTGAGTATGGCGGAGTATGGCAGAGTATGGCGGGGTATGGCTAGGTATGGCGGTGGAAGGGATGGGATGGCTAAGCATGGATTGATGGATGAGTATTGCCGAGTACGGATGGCTGAGAATGGATGGATGAGTATTGCTGAGTATGGATGGATGAGTATTTCTGAGTATTGGATGAGTATTGCTGAGTGTGGATGGCTAAGCATGGATGGATGGATGAGGCTACAATGGGCACAGAGCTGTGCTGTGGGCACTACAGATCCAGCCCACAGCACTGCTGCAACCGATCTCTCCCTTCTCCACTCACACTGTACAGATCGGTACAGAGAGGGGAGAGAGGAACCGAACATGACGCCAGTTTATTTACAAGTGATCACTTCGTCATCTGACGGAGTGATCATGTGGTAAACGCAAGCTGTCAGTGCCCATACTCCAGAACCCAGCGGTCATGGATACTGCCGTGGGAGCACGCAGGAGTGCGATTCTGGGAGGACGTCAATGTATGCCTACCCAGAGTTATTGAGCTGCGCTGTAGCTGTCATTCGGCTATGGCCCGGTTGTTAAGTGGTTAAACCTGGCAGGGTTCTACAATAAACCCTTCCAGTTCTGGCCAATTTTGACATTCCTCTCCTACATGTTAAAATCAGTTGTTATTTTCTGTTTTGTTTTTTTGCTAGAAAACTACTTTAAAACCCCAAGCACTATACATTTTTCAAGCAAAGGCCCTGGAGAATAAAATGGTGCAAATTGTTGGGAAAAAAATACACTTTAATGAATTATAATGCACAAAAACACAATATAATACCCAATTGTTTGGTAAAATCTAAAAGATGTTGTTACACTGAGTAATGACGGTGCAATTGTCAGTTAAAGCGTTGCAATGCCGTATCGCAAAAAATAGCCTGGTCAGGAAGTGGGTAAAACCTTCCGGGGCTGAAGTGGGTAAAATTGCATATGCCCGTGCAACAGCGCCAGACTTTGATACCTAAAAATCTCCATAGCCTTCACAAGTTACCAGTTTAGAATTACACAGGTCTGACACTAGAATTATTGCTCTCGCTCTGACATTTATGGTGATATCTCACATGGGTGGTGCGATCACCTTTTACATATGCATGCGTGACCTAAGTGTGTGTTTGCTTTTGCATGTAAGCACGGTTGGGATGGGGGACTTAAAATTTCTATTTTATTTTATGATTTATTTTATTTACATTGTACCTTTTTTGGATCAATGCTTTGGCTACCACAAGAGATAAAAAATTTCATACCCACTCATCCTCAAAACAAATTGCATGCCAAATGTGGCAGGGGAGGGGTGGAGGGGGGTAGGAGCGCTTAAAGCGGAACCTTCCTTTTGGGTGGAGCTCTGCTTTAAGGTAAAAAACATTCTGCTTTTAAAACCACTTAAAAAATGTTGATGCTGTCAAAGATTGGATTTTTCTTTAAACACTTCCATACCGCCCCACACATATATACTGTGGCATTGCAGCCCTCGTGGGCGAAATCATGTATCTGTATGTGATTTCTAGTTCCAGGTCCTAGGGTGCGTTGGCAACCCGCTCCCGCTGTGATTGTTCCTGAGAGAGGCAGAACAGCAAGATGTTCATGTAAATAAGGCAGATCGCCATTCTGTCACAAGGGAAGATGTAGATCTTGTGTTTCTTGTGATCTCTGTCTTCCCTCAGTCAAAGCACCCCCCCCCCCCCCCTCCACAGTTAGAAAGCATTCCCAGGGAACACATTTAAGCCTTTGAGTCCTCCTAATGTTAACAGTGTCAGTGCATTTTTTTAACACTGATCACTGTTTTGGTGTCACTGGTGCCCAAAAAGTGTCGCTTAGTGTCAGATTTGTCCACTGCAAAGTTCTGCTAAAAAAACGCTGTTTGCCGCCATAACTAGTAAAAAAACAATTAAATAAATAAATAAAAATCCCATAAACCTATCCCCTATTTTGTAGATGCTATATCTTTTTCGTAAACCTATCAATAAATGCTTATTGGGATTTTTTTTTACCAAAACTATATAGCAGAATACATCTTGGCCTAAATTGATGAAGAAATTAGATTTGTTACATTTTTTTATTGTATATGTTTTATAGCAGAAAGTAAAAAATATTGTTTTTCTTTTCAAAATTGTCAGCCTTTTTTTGTTTCTAGTGCAACAAATAAAAACCGCCGAGGTGATCAAATACCACCGAAAGAAATCTCTATTTGTGTGAAAAAAAAGGACATACACTTTATTTGGGTACAGCTTCGCACGACTGCGCAATTGTCAGTTAAAGTAACGCAGGGCTGAAAAGGTTAAACTTTCTATCTACAAGTGAAAGGCCCTTTTCACACTGGGGCGATACAGCGCTAAAAATAGCGCCTGCAAAGCTCCCTGAACCAGCTGCTGCTGTGTAGCCAGTGTGAAAGCCCGAGGGTTTTCACACTGGAGCGGTGCGCTTGCAGGACGGTCAAAAAAGTCCAGCAAGCCGCATCTTTGGAGTGCTGTAGTAGCGGTGTATTTACCACTCCTAAAGTGCCCCTTCCCATAGAAAACAATGGGGCAGCGCTGCAAACCCGCCTGCAAAGGGCCACTGCAGCGGCGATTTGCGGGCGGTTTTAACCCTTTTTCACTAAAACTGCACTGCTAACGGCTGCATAGCACCGCTAAAACCATGGTAAAGTGCCGCTAAATATAGCGCCGCTTTACCGCCAGCTCCCACAACGCCCCAGTGTGAAAGTAGCCAAACTTTTAGTAATGCTAAATACCTGAAAAAATTTGACTCATGTAAGTTGGCATGTAAATTGCCATTATCCCTATTATATAGGAAATACCTCACAAATGGGATTTTAAAGGCAATTGTAACTATAAAGATTGTATTTTCATAAAAAAGTTGAAAAATGTATTAGTACAATTTAGACATTTTTTCCCAAAAAAGAACCAAGCAAAAAACAATTACACACATGTACACGTATCATATTACAGAATGTGTCACAAATGGCATCACCCCACTACACATAGAATACCATCCAACTTGCTTTACAATCTATATGCATGTTTTTTTGTTTATCTCCTAGTATTGGAAGGGGGGGGGGGGGCACTTTTTATCAGGGATTGGGTAAATTCCTTCTTTGGGGGCCTCCTTTTACAAGGTCTGCTCCACCTTTCTCCTCTGTGGTTCGGGGGTGCCCCCAGGGAATGTGCAGTGATATGCATGATATACTATATATTTGATATACAAATTACCATACCTTCTTTTTTTCCCAGCTTTTCCAATTGGAAATTTTTGGGTATCCCCCCCTTCCATGGTTTTTTGCCACCTTTTTGGGATTTGTTCAGTGACCCCCATATGTAATGAAAGACCCATTTTCTGCAGACTTGAAGGATAATCATGAGTGTTGAAGGAATGCTCCTTCTAATCTTATACTGATATGTAAGTTTTCTATTTTGAAAATATTTTAAATGTTTATGTCCCATACTTATGTATGAGAATTTCAATTTGTATTCATATTTTACTCTGTACTTTCAGAAGTGGCATCAGTCCCTGAAGAAGATTATATTTTCATACATACATTGAAACGCGTTGATACTCACGCTACCCATCATCATCCATTCACCTTATGGATGGTATTCTATGTGTAGCGGGGTGATGCCATTTGTAACATATTCTGTAATGTGATACATGTACATGTGTGTAATTGTGTTTTGCTTGGGTTCCTTTTTGGGAAAAAAAGGAAATTTATTGTCAAATATTTACCGTAATTTTCCTTTCCTGATGGACTCCATGGCAGCCTACGTGTGGGTTGACCCCGCCTCCATTCCAATGCTATAGGACCCCATTCAAATAAAAGAGCACTCACCACTCCACACGGTGTTCCCGTAACTAGCCTCCTCATAAGACTTATGGGTGGGAACTCCGTCTGCCATGGAGTCCATCAGGAAAGGAAAATTACGGTAAGTATTTGACAATAAATTTTCCTTTTTCCCTGACAGACTCCATGGCAACCTACGTGTGGGAAATAACTAGCCGACCACACAGTTGGGTATGCTTTAAACAGAAAACATTTCATTTGCTTTATCAACCGATAAAATCTTTAAACCAAAATTTACAGAGGATAGAGAAGCAGGCTCAATACAGTAATGTGACATGAACGTGTTAATAGAAGACCAAGAGGCCGCCTTGCAGATTGTGTCAGGAGCCACACGCCGAGCCGCTGCCCATGAGGCTGCCATTCCCCTGGTAGAGTGAGCCGTCACCGCCTCTGGAGGAGCCAAGCCCTTTGCCCTATATGCCTGTTGTATAGTTCTTACAATCCAGCTGGCCAGCGTCCTAGTTGAAGCTTTCTTGCCCTTGTTGCTACCTGAAGGTAGGATAAAGAGATGTTCCGAGCGTCTGAAGGGGAAAGTGATAAGAAGATATTCTTTCAAGGCTTCTCCAACATCCAAAGGGTGAACGTCATTAGAATCTGAAGTCCTAAAAGTGGGCAAGACAATTTCCTGGTTCTGGTGAAACACCGAAGTAACCTTTGGATTAGATCCCAACATGGGAATAAGGACTATTCGGTCCGGAAAGAACGTCAAAAAAGGCTCTTTAAAGCCCAAGGATCCAATTTCTGAAACCCTTTTGGCTGAGGTGACTGCAACTAAGAAAACAACTTTTGCTGAGAAATCCTTAATAGAGAGCGGGGATGGCCCCGTCATACTTAGACCGGAGATTGAGTCCAGGACCAGAGGAAGATCCCACTTGGGGAATCTAGGCTTTCTTTGGGGTTTGAGTCTTGAAGCTCCCCGGAAGAACTGACGAATCAGTGGATGCACTGCCCAAGATGTACCTGAGAAAGCCGATAGAGCCGACACCTGCACCCTGAGGGAGCTGACCGATAAAGGAAGATCGAGGCCGGACTGCAAGAAGCTAAGAATGTCCTGTACTCCTGGATGTTCAAAAGGTCTATTCGAAGAAGAGCAGAACTTAACAAATTTGTCCCAGATTCTGCCATGTACTTTGTTTGTACTTGATCTCCTTGCACTCATCAGAGTGGAAATCACACTTGATGCACAACCGATGGATTCCAGCCTCTTCCTCTCAAGAACCAGACCATCAGTCTCAGAACTGCTGGGCAAGGGTGCAGAACTGTACCCTGAGAAAGAAGGTCCGGCCTGAGAGGGAGAGGTATGGGATCTCTGAGTTGGACCAGGAGGGTAAACCAAGGCCTGTTGGGCCAATAGGGAGCTATCATCACAACTTCTACTGCTTCCACTCGGAGCCTCTGAAGGAATCTGAGGATCATGGGAAGTGGAGGGAAAGCATATGCCCTCCTGAACCTCCACTGGTCTGTCAGAGCGTCCGTCCCGCAGGCCTGACTGCAACGACTTCGCGTGTAAAATTTCTTTATTTTGAAATTGCAAAGAGAGGCGAAAAGATCCACTTCTGGACTGACCCCTAATGACAGGATCCACTTGAAGGTTTGAACATGAAGAGACCATTCGTTGTTGTCCAGTTGAGACCGGGATAGAAAATCCGCCTGAGAGTTCTGAACTCCTGGCACAAAGACCGCTGAGATGTTCATCAGGTTTTTCTGTGCCCATGATAGGATGGGTTTGACCTCCCGTAGAAGAGTAGAGCTCCGAGTACCCCCCTGCCTTTTCACGTAGGACACTGCCGTGGTGTTGTCCATCCGTAATAACACTGACTTCCCCTTCAGAAGGTGAGAGAATTGCTGGAGAGCACACCAGGCTGCCCGAAGTTCCAGGACATTCGACCCTGGTAAGGGGAGATGAGTGTCCCACTTGCCTTGTGCAAGATTTGATCCGTAGAGAGCCCCCCAACCTGTCCCACTGGCGTCGGTCGTGACCGTGACCCAGGAGATGGGGATGATGGAATGACAGTTCAGCAGATTCTTGCGCTGTAGCCACCAAAAGAGGCTCTCTCTCATGGTTGAGGTTATACGAGTACTCTGATTTTTGTCCCCTGACT
The DNA here is from genome assembly GCF_037356315.1 of Lithobates pipiens. Classification (NCBI taxonomy): domain Eukaryota; kingdom Metazoa; phylum Chordata; class Amphibia; order Anura; family Ranidae; genus Lithobates; species Lithobates pipiens. The sequence continues at coordinate 571,189,799 of NW_027507903.1, forward strand.
TCCACTGCTTGAGAAAACCAGCAGATCCACATAAGAAGACAGTACTTGACTTTGTTCCTCTGAGCGAGGGAGGAGGGTGGGCACGAATCTGGGAGGAGGGGAGCTGGAGAAGGTCCATCTGTGGCCCACCGAGACCGTTCTGACTACCCAGTAATCTGAGATCGAGGCCACCCAAACGTGCCGAAAGAGGGATAGCCGAGCCTCCACCCGACCTGTCTGGGCGGGCGCAACCTCAGAAAGACTTAGCCTGCTCGTGGCCACTGGATGACTGGTTCTTGCTGGGCTTACGAAAGGAAGTCTGACCTCTGTACCAATTCCTTCTGAAGTCCTGACACGGTTTGTAGGAACGTGTGTCCCTTGTCCGCTCTGGGCTGCGTTTTTTATACTGTGGTCTCTTCCGACCTAAAAGTCTTCTGTCCTGGGGAAGGAAGCCAGACTTGCCACCTGTAGCACGTGTAATGGCGTCATCTAACTTGTTACCAAATAACGTAGAGCCCTCGAAGGGGATCTTACACCACGCCTGCTTAGAAACCGGGTCCGCTAGCCAGGGACGTAACCACAAGGGCCACTTAGCTGTAACTGACGACAGCATCACGCGTGCCAACAGACGGATTCGATCAATGGACGCCTCCCCCAGAAAGACTGCCGCCAGCTTCAGTTCTGCTGCTGCTGAATTCTTAGCCAGATCCTTGGAAACGCCCTTAAGGAAGGATTCCACATTTTCAGACCAAGCTTCCATGGCCTTAGACATAGCTGCTAGTGCCAGGGCAGGTTTGCAGGCCATCCCAGCCAGACCATAAATCTTCTTAAGGTCTTAGTCAATTTTCCTCTCCAGGACGTCCTTAAAGGACACTGAATCCTCCAATGGGAGGGTAACGTGCCTGGGCAACTGCCTGGGCATAGCATTGATTACACAGCGATTTGCCCTCCGGGACTCGAGTCCCACATCCCCAGCAGGCTCTGCGATCAGAGCAACTATCATGGCGGTGAGAGCGGTGTCTGGAGGAGGAATGTGAACTTCTCCTCTGATGATGAGATCCATGCGGTGATTCCCTTCTGGATCTAGACGAATGGCGATGTGGCCTGGCAAGGTCTTTATCCTGAGGATCCAACCTGAAAGGGCTAACACAAGACAGGAAAGGGGGAAAAAAATGGCATCAAAAAGAAAACGCAAACAAATGCGACTATTAATTCCACCCCTCTCCTTATCAGCACATACCTAGTGCATAAGGGCTGGCCACTTAAAGGCGGTGATTTGTCCATAATTTTAGGACGAAGAGCATCACGATACAAGATAGTCTGCAAAGAAAAGATGAGGTCCCAAGGGAAAGCACATAAATATATCTCACTTAATAATATTTAGAAAGAATTCATTAAATATATATTATATATTTGTTCTTTTTTTTTTTTTTAAACAAGATTACCAAATTAAAACTCTTTTTTTTTTTTTTAAATACATGTATTCCAACATGCACACACTGCATCTAATTATCCATAGTAACGATGCTCACCTTTGCAGACTGGGGCTGGAGAAAACAGGCTTGCTGCTTCCGATGCACTGACATACCCAGTGAGACTGAGGCAGCAGTCTGGTTTTTAAAATCCCCGCCCATGACGTCACCGCCCCCTCACCTCGCACTTGCGTAGTAGAGGGATGGCCAAACTGCACACGCACACCAAGCCTCAATATCGAAAGAGGCTACTGCGCAGGTGCGTCCAGAACGCGGAAGACAATGCGGCGACCTGGAACGCAAATCGCTCCAGCCGCCATACAGGGGGAATAAACAAATGCCAGGGAATAGCCACAAACATATACAAATATATGACTGCCATGGAGAAAGAAAAAACTCTTCAGACCTTGCCAGCCATAGTGATTCCTCCTGAACGTTCGTCCGGGGCATACCGAGGCAACCACCCTCATACAGGGGACCGTCCAGCCTCAAAGCTACTCACCCGCCCATGGCTGGGTACTGAGCTTGCATCGCATAGGTATGCAAAGAGAGAAATCCAAAATCCAACCGAACAGCAAGTGTAGGTCCAAATAGAGGAGGACAAAAAAGGAACACTGTGTGGAGTGGTGAGTGCTCTTTTATTTGAATGGGGTCCTATAGCATTGGAGTGGAGGCGGGGTCAACCCACACGAAGGCTGCCATGGAGTCTGTCAGGGAAATGTTTTTATCGTGTATAAATTTTACTTTTTCTAAATTTTCTACTTTTTTATGAAAATATTATTTTTATTATTATTCAGGATTTATATAGCGCCAGCAATTTACGCAGAGCTTTACAATATAAAAAGGAGAAAATACAGTTACAATACAATGAAATACAAGAGGATTAAAGAGGAAGTAAACCCTGATGGGTTTACTTCCTCTTTCATTCCCTGCAAAGGCAAAGCATAATGGACTACTATGCATCGTATAGTAGCCCATTATGTGTCACTTACCTGACACAGGAGCCAGCGAAGTCACCGTTGTCCCCTGTAGTCCGGCGCATCCATCTTCTCGGTGGGGTCTCGCAGCTCCGCCGCTGTCATTCGGCGGAGCCGCGATGACGTCACTCCCGCGCATGCGCACGGGAGCCGACACGCGCGGGAGCTCCATTATTGGAAATGCCACGCTCAGTGCGCCTGCGCGCCGCTGTCTACGGCGCATGCGCCGTACACAGCGGTGCCTGTCTTCGGGCAAATATCTCCTAAACCGTATAGGTTTGGGAGATATTTCTTGGACCTACAGGTAAGCCTTAATCTAGGCTTACCTGTAGGTCAAAGTGGTTTGTAAGGGTTTACAACCACTTTAAGAGGGCCCTGCTCAGACGAGTTTACAATCTAATAGGGTGGGGCAGGTGGTACAAAAGGTTATATCTGTCGGGAATGAGCTGATGAAAGTGGTAGGAGATTAGTTGGAGACATGATAGGCTTCTCTGAAGAGATACGTTTTCAGGGATCGTCTGAAGGTAGCAAGAGTAGGGGATAGCAGGACCAGTGGAGGTAGTGAGTTCCAGAGGATGGGAGAAGCTCTGCAGAAATGCTGGAGACAAGCATGGGAGGAGGAGACGAGAGAGCTTGAGAGTAGGAGGCCTAGAGAAGAGCGGAGGGGGCGATTTGGGTGATATTTGGAGACAAGATTGGTGATGTAGCTCAGGGTAGAGTTGTGAATGGCTTTGTATGTTGTGGTTAGTATTTTGAATTTAATTCGTTGGGTGATGGGGAGCCAGTGTAGGGACTGGAGGAGAGGGTTGGCAGACACTGAGCGGTTGGTAAGGTGGATAAGTCTGGCAGCAGCATTCATGATACACTGCAGAGGAGATAGCCTATGGAGAGGCAGGCCAATAAGAAGGGAGTTGCAATAGTCAAGGCAATCTTTATTGTTTACAATTGCCTTTAAAATCCCATTTGTGAGGTATTTCGTATTTCCTAATGCTAAATACCTATTATAAATAATTGTTTTGAAAATGCACCTAGGACTAAGGCACCGCAAAAAGCCATCTGACAATAAATGTAATATAGTAGCAAAGGGATTGACGTCAGCAATGTACTTCAGTAAGTATTTACTTAACTATAATATACAGTATAATGGTGTACAAACAAAATCCTGGTTGTAAACATCACATAACATTATTCCATTCTGTTAGCTATGGAAGATTAACAGATTAAAAAAAAAATCTCAAACAACAAAACAAAAGTTTTATTTTTGTTTAGAAAATATATTTTTCTTTGGATTTTTTTAGTATAGTTGTGCTACATTGTATATGATGGTGTTTCAGGTTCACCCACTTTATGGTGCTGGAGAAACAAGGACCAGAGTGTATCTAAACCAAAAAACAAAAAGGTATTATATTGCAGTCTCCCAGCACTTATATGTGGTGGCTGCATTTGTTTTATTTTCTCAGATTTTTGTTTTCTTCATGTTTACATGGTAATGCTGAAAATAACACACTTCCTGTCCCTTGGTGGCTAAGTCACTCCTTCACTGTACACCGATCAGCCATAACATTATGACCACTGACATGTAAAGGGAATATCTTGCTACAAAGGCATCTGAAAATTGGTGGGATATATTGGGCAGCAAGTGAACATGTTGTCCATAAACCATGATGTGGTCATGTGATCCATGATGTGGTGAGAGCAGAAAAAAATGGGCATCGCAGTTTGTGGTGTATGGGGTTGTAAAGCCTATGGTGACCCATGTCCACAGCCAAAAGCTTCTACAATGGTCGCATGAACATCAGAACTGGACTATGGAGAAATGGAAGAAGGTGGCCTGGTCTAATGAATTACATTTTCTTTTACATCCTGTGGATGGCCAGATGCGTGTGCATCACTTACCTGGGGAAGAGATGGCACCAGGATGCTGTAAGAAAACAAGTCGGCAGAGTCATTGTGATGCTTTGGGAATGTTCTGCTGGGAAGCCTTGGCTCCTGCCATTCATGTGGAAGTTATTTTGGTGTCCATGCCTCAATGGGTCAGGGCTGTTTTAGCAAAAGGGGGCTATACTCAATATTAGCATAGCTGCCAACAGTCACGGATTTCCCAGGACATTCCCGGGAAACTGACTGTTGTTCCATGGAGTCTTTTTGTCCCATCGAGAATCCTGAAAAATAACTATTTCCCGGGAGGCAAGCAGCCTAGACTCTGCACTGGAAAACCCGCCAGGGTAACATACAGGTTAAAAAAAGAGATTCCTTAGATCCACCCCCTGTTTTCTCCTCTCCAAGGAATTAGCATGTGGGGAGGATTTCTTGCCTCTCAGTAATTGCCCGGGACTCTGAGAGGAGGCATGACCAGCTACAGAGAGGTGAAGAAGAATATGGCAGGCCTGAGCTCAACTGCAGCATGTGTGCATCCAAGCAGAGGTATGTGTGTACCATCCAGTATGGGCTCTCTGCAGTTAAAAGTCTGTAGAAAGTTACGATAGGTTGGCACTTTGTTTCTGTTTTTTTTGTGAGGGAGTGGGGCGAGCAGTAGGTAATCAGGGACTCTCTCTCTCTCTCTCTCTCTCTCCTGTATCATGTCTTGCGGTCTCTGGCCATGCTCTTTATCATGTCTGCAGTCTCTGGCCATGCCTTATATCATGTCTGCAGTCTCTGGCCATGCCTTGTATCATGTCTGCGGTCTCTGGTCATGCCTTGTATCATGTCAGTGATCTCTGGCCATGCCTTGTGTCATGTCAGCGGTCTCTGGCCATGCCTTGTGTCATGTCAGCGGTCTCTGGCCATGCCTTGTATCATGTCCACAGTCTCTGGAAATGCCTTGTATCATATCTGCGGCCTTTGGTCTTGCCTTGTATCATGTCAGTGGTCTCTGGCCATGCTTTGTATAATGTCAGCAGTCTCTGGATATGCCTTGTATCATGTCAGTGATATCTGGCCATGCTTTGTATCATGTCAGTGGTCTCTGGCCATGCCTTGTATCATGTCAGTGGTCTCTGGCCATGCCTTGTATCATGTCAGTGGTCTCTGGCCATGCCTTGTATCATGTCCACAGCCTCTGGAAATGCCTTGTATCATGTCCACAGCCTCTGGAAATGCCTTGTATCATGTCTGCTACCTTTGGTCTTGCCTTGTATCATGTCTGCTGCCTTTGGTCTTGCCTTGTATTATGTCAGAGGTCTCTGGCCATGCCTTGTATCATGTCAGTGGTCTCTGGCCATGCCTTGTATAATGCCAGTGGTCTCTGGCTATGCCTTGTATCATGTCAGTGATACCTGGCCATGCCTTGTATCATGTCAGTGGTCTCTGGCCATGCCTTGTATCATGTCAGTGGTCTCTGGCCATGGCTTGTGTCATATCAGCGGTCTCTGGTCATGCCTTGTATCATGTCCACAGTCTCTGGAAATGCCTTGTATCATGTCTGCGGCCTTTGGTCTTGCCTTGTATTATGTCAGTGGTCTCTGGCCATGCCTTGTATCATGTCTGCGGTCTCTGGTCATGCCTTGTATCATGTCAGTGATCTCTGGCCATGCCTTGTGTCATGTCAGCGGTCTCTGGCCATGCCTTGTATCATGTCCACAGTCTCTGGAAATGCCTTGTATCATATCTGCGGCCTTTGGTCTTGCCTTGTATCATGTCAGTGGTCTCTGGCCATGCTTTGTATAATGTCAGCAGTCTCTGGATATGCCTTGTATCATGTCAGTGATATCTGGCCATGCTTTGTATCATGTCAGCGGTCTCTGGCCATGCCTTGTATCATGTCAGTGGTCTCTGGCCATGCCTTGTATCATGTCAGTGGTCTCTGGTCATGCCTTGTATCATGTCCACAGCCTCTGGAAATGCCTTGTATCATGTCTGCTGCCTTTGGTCTTGCCTTGTATCATGTCTGCTGCCTTTGGTCTTGCCTTGTATTATGTCAGAGGTCTCTGGCCATGCCTTGTATCATGTCAGTGGTCTCTGGCCATGCCTTGTATAATGCCAGTGGTCTCTGGCTATGCCTTGTATCATGTCAGTGATACCTGGCCATGCCTTGTATCATGTCAGTGGTCTCTGGCCATGCCTTGTATCATGTCAGTGGTCTCTGGCCATGCCTTGTGTCATATCAGCGGTCTCTGGTCATGCCTTGTATCATGTCCACAGTCTCTGGAAATGCCTTGTATCATGTCTGCGGCCTTTGGTCTTGCCTTGTATTATGTCAGTGGTCTCTGGCCATACCTTGTATCATGTCCACAGTCTCTGGAAATGCCTTGTATCATGTCTGCGGCCTTTGGTCTTGCCTTGTATTATGTCAGTGGTCTCTGGCCATGCCTTGTATCATGTCAGTGGTCTCTGGCCATGCTTTGTATAATGTCAGCAGTCTCTGACTATGCCTTGTATCATGTCAGTGATATCTGGCCATGCCTTGTATCATGTCAGCGGTCTCTGGCCATGCCTTGTATTATGTCAGTGGTCTCTGGCCATGCCTTGTATCATGTCAGTGGTCTCCGGCCATGCCTTGTATCATGTCCACAGTCTCTGGAAATGCCTTGTATCATGTCTGCTACCTTTGGTCTTGCCTTGTATTATGTCAGTGGTCTCTGGCCATGCCTTGTATAATGTCAGCGGTCTCTGGTTATGCCTTGTATCATGTCAGTGATATCTGGCCATGCCTTGTATCATGTCAGCGGTCTCTGGCCATGCCTTGTATCATGTCAGTGGTCTCTGGCCATGCCTTTTATCATGTCAGTGGTCTCTGGCCATGCCTTGTATCATGTAAGTGGTCTGTGGCCATGGCTTGTATAATGTCAGTGGTCTCTGGCCAAGCCTTCTATCTTGTCAGTGGTCTCTGGCCATGCCTTGTATCATGTCGGCGGTCTCTGGCTATGCCTTATATCATGTCTGCAGTCTCTGCCCATGCCTTGTATCATGTCAGCGGTCTCTGGCCAAGCCTTGTATCTTGTCAGTGGTCTCTGGCCATGCCTTGTATCATGTCAGTGGTCTCTGGCCATGGCTTGTATAATGTCAGCAGCCTCTGGCTATGCCTTGTATTATGTCAGTGGTCTCTGACCAAGCCTTGTATCATGTCAGTGGTCTCTGACCATGCCTTGTATCATGTCTGCGGTCTCTGGCCATTCCTTGTATCATGTATGTGGTCTCTGGTCATGCCTTGTATCATGTCGGGGATCTCTGGCCATGCCTTGTATCATGTCAGCGGTCTCTGGCCATGCATTGTGTCATGTCAACGGTCTCTGGCCATGCCTTGTATCATGTCTGCAGTCTTTGGCATTGCCTTGTATCATGTCTGCGGTCTCTGGTCTTGCCTTGTATCATGTCAGTGGTCTCTGGCCATGCCGTGTATCATGTCAGTGGTCTGTGGCCATGCCTTGTATAATGTCAGCAGTCTCTTGCAATGCCTTGTATCATTTATGCGGCCTCTGGTCTTGCCTTTTATCATGCCAGTGGTCTCTGGTCATGCCTTGTACCATGTCAGTGGTCTGTGGCCATGGCTTGTATAATGTCAGTGGTCTGTGGCCATGCCTTGTATCATGTCAGCGGTCTCTGGCCAAGCCTTGTATCTTGTCAGTGGTCTCTGGGCATGCCTTGTATCATGTCAGTGGTCTCTGGCCATGGCTTGTATCATGTCAGTGGTCTCCGGCCATGCCTTGTATCATGTCCACAGTCTCTGGAAATGCCTTGTATCATGTCTGCTACCTTTGGTCTTGCCTTGTATTATGTCAGTGGTCTCTGGCCATGCCTTGTATAATGTCAGCGGTCTCTGGTTATGCCTTGTATCATGTCAGTGATATCTGGCCATGCCTTGTATCATGTCAGCGGTCTCTGGCCATGCCTTGTATCATGTCAGTGGTCTCTGGCCATGCCTTTTATCATGTCAGTGGTCTCTGGCCATGCCTTGTATCATGTCAGCTGTCTCTGGCCAAGCCTTGTATCTTGTCAGTGGTCTCTGGCCATGCCTTGTATCATGTAAGTGGTCTGTGGCCATGGCTTGTATAATGTCAGTGGTCTCTGGCCAAGCCTTCTATCTTGTCAGTGGTCTCTGGCCATGCCTTGTATCATGTCGGCGGTCTCTGGCTATGCCTTATATCATGTCTGCAGTCTCTGCCCATGCCTTGTATCATGTCAGCGGTCTCTGGCCAAGCCTTGTATCTTGTCAGTGGTCTCTGGCCATGCCTTGTATCATGTCAGTGGTCTCTGGCCATGCCTTATATCTTGTCAGCAGCCTCTGGCTATGCCTTGTATCATGTCAGTGATCTCTGGCCAAGCTTTGTATCATGTCAGCGGTCTCTGGCCAAGCCTTGTATCTTGTCAGTGGTCTCTGGCTATGACTTGTATCATGTCTGCAGTCTTTGGCATTGCCTTGTATCATGTCTGCGGTCTCTGGTCTTGCCTTGTATCATGTCAGTGGTCTCTGGCCATGCCGTGTATCATGTCAGTGGTCTGTGGCCATGCCTTGTATAATGTCAGCAGTCTCTTGCAATGCCTTGTATCATTTATGCGGCCTCTGGTCTTGCCTTTTATCATGCCAGTGGTCTCTGGTCATGCCTTGTACCATGTCAGTGGTCTGTGGCCATGGCTTGTATAATGTCAGTGGTCTGTGGCCATGCCTTGTATCATGTCAGCGGTCTCTGGCCAAGCCTTGTATCTTGTCAGTGGTCTCTGGGCATGCCTTGTATCATGTCAGTGGTCTCTGGCCATGGCTTGTATCATGTCAGTGGTCTCCGGCCATGCCTTGTATCATGTCCACAGTCTCTGGAAATGCCTTGTATCATGTCTGCTACCTTTGGTCTTGCCTTGTATTATGTCAGTGGTCTCTGGCCATGCCTTGTATAATGTCAGCGGTCTCTGGTTATGCCTTGTATCATGTCAGTGATATCTGGCCATGCCTTGTATCATGTCAGCGGTCTCTGGCCATGCCTTGTATCATGTCAGTGGTCTCTGGCCATGCCTTTTATCATGTCAGTGGTCTCTGGCCATGCCTTGTATCATGTCAGCTGTCTCTGGCCAAGCCTTGTATCTTGTCAGTGGTCTCTGGCCATGCCTTGTATCATGTAAGTGGTCTGTGGCCATGGCTTGTATAATGTCAGTGGTCTCTGGCCAAGCCTTCTATCTTGTCAGTGGTCTCTGGCCATGCCTTGTATCATGTCGGCGGTCTCTGGCTATGCCTTATATCATGTCTGCAGTCTCTGCCCATGCCTTGTATCATGTCAGCGGTCTCTGGCCAAGCCTTGTATCTTGTCAGTGGTCTCTGGCCATGCCTTGTATCATGTCAGTGGTCTCTGGCCATGCCTTGTATCTTGTCAGCAGCCTCTGGCTATGCCTTGTATCATGTCAGTGATCTCTGGCCAAGCTTTGTATCATGTCAGTGGTCTCTGGCCATGCCTTGTATCATGTCAGCGGTCTCTGGCCAAGCCTTGTATCTTGTCAGTGGTCTCTGGCTATGCCTTGTATCATATCTACAGTATGTGGCCATGCCTTATATCATGTCTGCAGTCTCTGGCCATGCCTTGTATTATGTATGCGGTCTCTTGTCATGCCTTGTATCATGTCAGTGATCTCTGGCCAAGGCTTTTATCATGTCAGTGGTCTCTGGCCATGCCTTGTATCATGTCAGTGGTCTCTGGCCATGCCTTGTATCATGTCAGTGGTCTCTGGCAATGCCTTGTATCATGTCAGTGGTCTGTGGCCATGCCTTGTATAATGTCAGTGGTCTCTGGCCATGGCTTGTATAATGTCAGTGGTCCCTGGCCATGCCTTGTATAATGTCAGCGGTCTCTGGCTGTGTCTTGTATCATGTCAGTGGTCTCTGGCCAAACCTTGTATCATGTCAGTGGTCTCTGGCCATGCCTTGTATCATGTCAGCGGTCTCTGGCCAAGCCTTGTATCATGTCTGCATTCTCTGGCCATGCCTTGTATCATGTCTACAGTCTCTGGCCATGCCTTATATCATGTCTGCAGTCTCTGGCCATGCCTTATATCATGTCTGCAGTCTCTGGCCATGCCTTGTATCATGTCAGCGACATCTGGCCATGCCTTGTTTCATGTCAGTGGTCTCTGGCCATGCCTTGTATCATGTCCGCAGTCTCTGGCAATGCCTTGTATCATGTCTGCGGCCTCTGGTCTTGCCTTCTATCATGTCAGTGGTCTCTGGCCATGCCTTGTACCATGTCAGTGGTCTGTGGCCATGGCTTGTATAATGTCAGCAGTCTCTGGCTATGCCTAGTATCATGTCAGTGGTCTCTGGCCAAGCCTTGTATCATGTCAGTGGTCTCTGGGAGATGGTGGGTTTTAAATAATTATACAGTCTAAAAAATAGAATAGAATACATAAAAAAACTAATGAAAATAGCAAGGGTCCATACACGGATATATATTAATATACCAAAGAAATGTCCACTTCTCCAATATGTCATATCATAGACTCCACTCCCATCTATAATATATATCCAATAGACAATGAGCTCACAGGACTCTCACCTCAAATCTGTATGTAACCAGCATCAACACAAATAATTTATTAAATGCAAATGGTTGGACTCTTACATTAAAAACAAAAATTAAAAAGCATAAAAAATACAGAGTATGACATGCTATTCGCCTTCTCACTTCACTTCCAGTATCTGATCTGCGTCCACCTCTGGCCACTCCCTACGTGTTACGTCACCATATGACTTCATCAGGGAAATGGATTGCTATTGTGGACTTCCTTATATATCATCAAACCGGAAGTGCCCAGGCAGCCATTTTCTTGTAGCCTGCTATACTGATACTAGTGCGGCCATTTAAATTGTGATCTATGGCTGAAAACTATGTGGCGGACTAGTACATTCATCAGCCAACATTACACTGATACCAAAGAAAAAATTTGTGTAGTAAAGAACCGCTATATAAATTCAGCTCCACGGTCCTAATATTGTCATAAAACCAGAAACTCTCATACGGCCATTTTATGGTGGTCCGTGGTGTGAATGCTGCGTGGCCATTTTAATGGTGGTATATGACTAAAACATATAAGCGGTGGCCATTTTAGTACACCCGAAACCAATAACACATGTCCGCCATTATTAGGCTGACTCCGCAAGTAAAAATAATGGTATTTCCACAAAACTAAAATGGCCTCACAATCCTAATATATAAAAAACATCTGTAAAAATAAAATAACCACCAGAGCATTAAAATTGCATGACACTAATGTCTTGGCCCATAAAACAGGATGATAAGTATAGTATTTATAATAGTCACATAATTAGGAATTAAAAAATGGAAAATAAAATATAAAAGAATCAAACTAGTACATCCCTTGATTGCATACCGGAAATGAAATAATAGAGGGCATCAACAGCAAATAAATACAAAAAACTTATATCTACTAAAAATATAATAAAAAAGTGGCTTAAAATTACTTAAACAGTTGAGATCAAACTCTACATTTAAGCCTTCAGGTGTGAGTGTTCTCTTTTTGGCTGATAGTCCTAATCTTATGACTGCCTCTATTGTATCGTATTGTATCGTATTGTCCTATTGTATCTTTCGATACCGCAAAATTGTAGTTCTCTTGGATCTTTATTATGTACTGCTGCAAAATGCCTTCATACACTATGCTTCTGGAAGCCATTAATAATGTTCCGGACATGCTCTTGTACTCTAATGTTCAATGCGCTTTTGTCCTCCCTACGTATTGTAAATTACAACTACTGTACATTGGAGGACATACACGACTCCCTCTGTATGGCAGCCAATGAAATCTTTGATCTCATAAGACTGTCCTGTGGTAGTGGCTGTAAATCTAATCTTTTATTTTGAAATTTCTTAGAATGTCGACATGCATAGCAATTCTTGCATGGGAAGAATCCTTTCCCAGTAAAAAATGTATAGCCAGTTTTGGGGGGTGGTTCAACTACTGATTTCACAATCATTTCCCTTACAGTGGGTGCTCTTTTATAAATAATATTCGGTCTATCTGGCAAAATAGTTCCCAAATCTCTGTTATATTTTAAAACATGCCAGTGACGTTGAATCAATCTCTCTACTTCTTTGTGCTGGACATTGTAGTCTAATATCAGACATGGAACTTCTTGTTGATGAGTTTCTTTGGGTTTATTTTGTAGCATAAGTGTTCTGTCCATTTCATGAACATGTTGAATTTCTTTTTCAATCCAAATATCGTTATAACCCTTCACTTTGAATCTTGCTCCAATCAATTCAGCCTGCATCTTGTAGTCATCCTCTTTAGTTCAATTTATTTTTATACAAATTAATTGTCCCTTAGGATTATTGTATAACAAAGGTTTAAAGTGACAGCTATCCAAAGAGAGATAGCTGTTAGTGTCAACATTTTTAAAATGGGTTTTTGTGACAACTTTATCTTTCTCCAAAGTGATATTCAGATCCAAAAAATCTACAGATTTATCATTGATTTTCCATACCAAGCTTATGTTCTTATCATTCTTCTCATCTAATTGTTTTAGAAAATTTTCCAATGTCTCCCAACTGCCATTCCATAATTAGATCATCAATATACCTCTTGTAGAGGGTCAGCTCAGCAGGTGTATCTTTATATACGTCGTCTTCTTCCCAATGTGCCATGAAAGCATTGGCAACACTGGGTGCAAATTTCGCTCCCATTGCAATCCCGATGGCTTGTTTGTAATAAACTTCATTATGCCGAAAATAGCTATATTTTAAACAAAAGTCTAGAGATTTAATTAGGAACTCCCTTTGTTTACATTCAAGTGTGCTAAATTTTCTAAGAAGCCATTTGGTTGCTTCACATGCTTCATAATGTTTTACAATTGTGTACAATAGTGATGGACGAACGTTTCGCCCGGCGGTCGTTTCGCGGCGAATTTCCGACATTCGCGGTCCGCACGTTCGAACGCCTTTTTCCGTCGTTCGCCGCGGCGGACTTACGTGTTTAATGTATACAAGAACTTTAACCTTTGGTGACACGTTTATCATGTGATACAGGACAGCCAATTGAGACATGACAGCACATGGACACTTGTACATTCCCCCTAACCTATAAATACACCCGATCCGGTGGCCATTTTACATTCTTTCTTCTGTTACGATAGGGACAGGTTCCTGTGTGGAGTAGGGAGAGATAAACCACTAGCTATTTGGTACACAAAAGTTCTTTTCAGGACTGGTATAGGTGTTAGGTGTTGATAGGTTTGCTGTGCTGCTGATTCTTGCAGCAGCCTGAGTGTCTTTTGTTAGTTTAGAGAAAGGGAAAGGACGGTGTATGCTACAGGGACAGCCAGATTAGTCTTTCATCATCATCATCATCATCATCATCATTAGCTGTTACTATCAAGGTCCACAAAAGAGCTGTTCCAGTAACCACTAATCGTTCTCTTTTTTTGCCAATTTGTATAGGGACAGGAAGGAAGCAGTGTTGTCAGGCAGTGAGGGTAATTTTAAAGACTTGCTGTTATTATTAGTTCCACAAAGGTTCTTTTCAGGACTGGTATCAGTGGTACAGTAATAGGCTTGTACATGTATAATATTCTTTCTTCCAAATATAGAAAGGATATTATACTTGACTGCTGCCCTTCTGCTGCAGTCTGCTAAACATTCACAACTCACTTGTTCCACAAAAGTTCTTATAAGGACTGGTAACTTGGTATAGGGTGCTACGGTACATAGGCTTGAGTGCGGTACAGTCTGCTGTTCTGTAAGGACCGCTATCGGTCCACAATAGATAGGGTTGACGTGCACCACTGCTGACCGCTGCCCTATACTGCAGCAGTCCTTCAGCGGTATAGGGACTGACGTACAGTCTGCTAATCACTAACACACAACCTGCTTGTTCCACAAAAGTTCTTATAAGGACTGGTAACTTGGTATAGGGTGCTACGGTACATAGGCTTGAGTGCGGTACAGTCTGCTGTTCTGTAAGGACCGCTATCGGTCCACAATAGATAGGGTTGACGTGCACCACTGCTGACCGCTGCCCTATACTGCAGCAGTCCTTCAGCGGTATAGGGACTGACGTACAGTCTGCTAAACACTAATACACAACCTGCTTGGTCCACAAAAGTTCTTATAAGGACTGGTAACTTGGTATAGGGTGCTACGGTACATAGGCTTGAGTGCGGTACAGTCTGCTGTTCTGTAAGGACCGCTATCGGTCCACAATAGATAGGGTTGACGTGCACCACTGCTGACCGCTGCCCTATACTGCAGCAGTCCTTCAGCGGTATAGGGACTGACGTACAGTCTGCTAAACACTAATACACAACCTGCTTGGTCCACAAAAGTTCTTATAAGGACTGGTAACTTGGTATAGGGTGCTACGGTACATAGGCTTGAGTGCGGTACAGTCTGCTGTTCTGTAAGGACCGCTATCGGTCCACAATAGATAGGGTTGACGTGCACCACTGCTGACCGCTGCCCTATACTGCAGCAGTCCTTCAGCGGTATAGGGACTGACGTACAGTCTGCTAATCACTAACACACAACCTGCTTGTTCCACAAAAGTTCTTATAAGGACTGGTAACTTGGTATAGGGTGCTACGGTACATAGGCTTGAGTGCGGTACAGTCTGCTGTTCTGTAAGGACCGCTATCGGTCCACAATAGATAGGGTTGACGTGCACCACTGCTGACCGCTGCCCTATACTGCAGCAGTCCTTCAGCGGTATAGGGACTGACGTACAGTCTGCTAAACACTAATACACAACCTGCTTGGTCCACAAAAGTTCTTATAAGGACTGGTAACTTGGTATAGGGTGCTACGGTACATAGGCTTGAGTGCGGTACAGTCTGCTGTTCTGTAAGGACCGCTATAGGTCCACAATAGATAGGGTTGACGTGCACCACTGCTGACCGCTCACCTATACTGCAGCAGTCCTTCAGCGGTATAGGGACTGACGTACAGTCTGCTAATCACTAACACACAACCTGCTTGTTCCACAAAAGTTCTTATAAGGACTGGTAACTTGGTATAGGGTGCTACGGTACATAGGCTTGAGTGCGGTACAGTCTGCTGTTCTGTAAGGACCGCTATCGGTCCACAATAGATAGGGTTGACGTGCACCACTGCTGACCGCTGCCCTATACTGCAGCAGTCCTTCAGCGGTATAGGGACTGACGTACAGTCTGCTAAACACTAATACACAACCTGCTTGGTCCACAAAAGTTCTTATAAGGACTGGTAACTTGGTATAGGGTGCTACGGTACATAGGCTTGAGTGCGGTACAGTCTGCTGTTCTGTAAGGACCGCTATCGGTCCACAATAGATAGGGTTGACGTGCACCACTGCTGACCGCTGCCCTATACTGCAGCAGTCCTTCAGCGGTATAGGGACTGACGTACAGTCTGCTAAACACTAATACACAACCTGCTTGGTCCACAAAAGTTCTTATAAGGACTGGTAACTTGGTATAGGGTGCTACGGTACATAGGCTTGAGTGCGGTACAGTCTGCTGTTCTGTAAGGACCGCTATCGGTCCACAATAGATAGGGTTGACGTGCACCACTGCTGACCGCTGCCCTATACTGCAGCAGTCCTTCATCGGTATAGGGACTAAGAGTTTTGTCACAGGGTCATTTAAAAAATGACAGGCAGAGGAAGAGGCAGGCCCTTCCGCAGGGGTGGTAGGGGTAGGGCAGGAGCAACAGGCTTGAGCCAAAGTGGGAAGTTGCAGAAGGTGCGTTCAATTACTTTAAAGGATGCACCAGACTTGGTTGAGTGGCTCGCTCAGCCTTACTCTTCTGCACCCTCCTCATCCTCTCGATCTGCACCCTCTTCTTCACTCTCTGCTATGTGCACCCCCAAAGACACTACCACCAACAACACGACCACCACCACCACCACCACATACCTTCCGCTTGAGTCACTGGAATTATTTTCCGATCCATATCAAGAGGACATTTCTGATGCGCAGCCACTCTTGGTATTGGATCAGGAAGAGGAGGTAGCAACAAGCGCTACTCAGCAGTCTGACGCCAGTACCCAGATCAGCCCAAGGAGGAGGTTGGTCCCCGGTGTTGCTGCCTACTCCGAGATCTCTACTTATAGCGGTGGGGAAGGTGACGTTGATGATGACGTGTCTAGTGATGTCACGTGGGTGCCCACAAGAGAGGAAGAGGAGGGGAGTTCAGAGGGAGATATGGACCAGCAGATAGGGAGGAGAAGCAGCAATGACTTACATTGCACAGCAGGGACAAAGCAGACTGCAAATGTATCAGGAGCGAGTCATCGACCATGTACGGTCACATCTGGCGCTCCCAGGACACCGGCACATGGCTCCGCAGTGTGGGCTTTTTTTAACGTGTCCGCTGCTGACAATAGCGTTGCCATCTGCAATCTTTGCAGTCAACGCGTTAGTCGCGGTAAGCCCAATACTCACCTAGGGACGACCGCCTTAAGAAGGCACATGAGCAGCCATCACCGAGCCCAGTGGGAGCAACGGAACACACAAAGCCACACTGCAGGCTCTCACCGTCCAGCCTCGTCTTCTACTTCTCCTTCTCCTCTCTCCTCACAATTGTCCTCCACTCCACCTTCCATCACGCCAAGCTCACATTTTTCTGCAAAAAGGCAGGCTTCCGTGGGCCTAATGTTTGAGCGTAAAAAAATGATGACGCCGGATAACCCTCTTGCCCAACGGTTGGCGGCTGGCTTGTCAGAACTCATAGCCCGCCAACTACTGCCATATAAACTGGTGGACTCGGAGGCCTTTCGCAAATTTGTGGCCATTGGAACACCACAATGGAAGGTCCCAGGAAGGAAGTATTTCTCAGAGAAGGGCATCCCAGAGCTATATGGCCATGTTCAGCGGCAAGTGAATGTATCTCTGGCACACAGTGTCGGTGCCAAGATACATCTGACCACAGACACGTGGTCTAGCAAACACGGGCAGGGAAGGTATATCAGTTTTACTGCCCACTGGGTGAACCTTCTGACGGCCGTCAAGCATGTAACCCGTGGCACCCGTGTAGATTTGGTTTTACCGCCACGGATTGCATGCAGGCCTGACTCTTCTTCTCCTCCTCCTACTCCATCCTCCTCCCTCTCCTCCTCAGCTGCCTCCTCCTTTTCCGCTGCTAGCGTCTCTTCCACTGCACCGCCCAAGCTCCCCAGAACCTATTCCACATGCCAGGTGAGACGTTGCCATGCCGTGCTGCGTCTGTTGTGCCTGGAAGCAAAGAGCCACACTGGCCCGGCACTCCTTTCAGCTTTGCGTTCACAGGCAGATGAGTGGCTAACACCGCTCAATTTGACAGTTGGTAAAGTGGTGTGTGACAACGGTGCCAATCTGCTTAGCGCATTGAAACAGGGCAAAATCACGCACGTGCCGTGCATGGCACACGTCTTAAACTTGGTCGTGCAGCGATTCCTTGTCAAATACCCTGGGGTCCAGGACATCTTGCGGCAGGCAAGGAAAATCTCGGCCCATTTCAGAAGATCTTACACGGCCATGGCTCGCCTTGCTGACATTCAGCGGCGACACCATCTGCCGGTCAGACGTCTTATTTGCGATTGCCCGACGCGATGGAACTCAACCTTCTATATGCTTGATAGGCTGCTCCAGCAGAAACGTGCAGTTAACGTCTACCTGTATGAACTCTGCGAAAGAAACGGTTCTGGGGAGCTGGGTTTTTTTTCACCGCGCCAGTGGCTGCTCATGCGCGACACATGCAGACTTCTGCGGCCATTTGAGGAGATCACCAAACTGGTCAGTCGCAGCCATGGCGCCATCAGTGACATGGTACCTTATGCCTTCTTTCTGGAGCGTGCATTGCGTCGTGTCATTGATCAGGCTGTGGAGGAGCAGGAGCGGGAAGATGAGGAAGTCGCAATGCTGGATGAATTCCCAGGGGGGGCTACTCTATCTGAGACAAGTCAACAACAGGAGTCTGATGAGGAGTCAGAGGAGGATGGTGCCGGGGCGGATGAGCAGGAGCAAGAAGAGCATGCTTTAAACCTTTCTGGGATCCCTGTTGTGCGAGGATGGGGAGAGGAGAATGAAGAGGACGACATTATCCTGGATGATGAGCAGGAGCCAGGCCACCACACCGCTTCCACTTTAGTGCAAATGGGGGCCTTCATGCTCCAGTGTTTTAATAGGGACCCCCGTATAAAAAGCATGAGGGTCAAGGACCAGTACTGGGTGGCAACGTACTTAGACCCCCGGTACAAACACAAAATGGCGGAAATGTTACCGCCGTCGCAGAGGGCTGTCAGAATGCAGCACTTCCAGGCCTTGCTTCGAGAAATGCTGCATTCTGCTTTTGCGTGCGCTGGCAGAGGAGCAATTCCCACTCCCAGAGAAGGATTTGCGGGTACCAATCCAACAGCGCCTGCAAGAAGAGGCCGGTTTGAAGATGTGTTGGTGACTTCGGATATGAGGTCATTCTTTCAGCCGACCCATCGACAGGTGTCATCCGGATCCAGCATCAGGGAACGCCTAGACCGTCAGGTGTCCGACTACATTGGGTTAACGGCCGATGTGGACGCTCTGAGGAGTGATGAACCCCTAGACTACTGGGTGGGCAGGCTTGACCTCTGGCCAGAGCTTGCCCAATTTGCAATCGAACTGTTGGCTTGCCCCTCATCCAGTGTCCTGTCCGAAAGGACGTTCAGCGCAGCAGGGGGGATTGTGACCGATAAGCGTACTCGCCTAGCTCACCACAGTGTTAACTACCTCACATTTCTAAAAATGAATGAGGCATGGATCTCGGAGGAATTCAACACATGTGACCAGTAGACCATGTATATGTCTATAAACTATTTTTTTAATCAAGCACACAGACCTTCTTAATTCATTTGGCTCACTTCCTTGACCCAAAAAAGCACACCGTACTATATGCCCCTACCCTCCTCTTTGAAGAGGTTGAGCGGTGTCATATTTCTACTGGGGCTGCTTATGATATCCCTGTGCTGTGCTGACTTCCTCCTGGGGGTTCTTATTATGAAGGGATCACACTATCCCTGTGCTGTGCTGACTTCCTCCTGGGGGTTCTTATTATGAGGGGATCACACCATCCCTGTGCTGTGCTGACTTCCTCCTGGGGCTGCTTACGGTGCTGCTGTCAGTGCTGTATGTCACGGTGCTGCTGTCAGCGCTGTATGTCACGGTGCTGCTGTCAGCGCTGTATGTCACGGTGCTGCTGTCAGCGCTGTATGTCACGGTGCTGCTGTCAGCGCTGTATGTCACGGTGCTGCTGTCAGCGCTGTATGTCACGGTGCTGCTGTCAGCGCTGTATGTCACGGTGCTGCTGTCAGCGCTGTATGTCACGGTGCTGCTGTCAGCGCTGTATGTCACGGTGCTGCTGTCAGCGCTGTATGTCACGGTGCTGCTGTCAGCGCTGTATGTCACGGTGCTGCTGTCAGCGCTGTATGTCACGGTGCTGCTGTCAGTGCTCTGTATTACGGTGCTGCTGTCAGATGCCTCTATCACGGTGCATGTGTCATTCCGGTATGTCACGCTGCTGGTGATCATCTCCTGCACCCTCTTCTTTGCCTACCCTGGTCCCTGACCTTCCCTCTCCTCCATTGCCTTCATTAGCTCCATAGTCCTGAATTGTTAGAACAATTTCCCAAATAAAATAAAAATGCTTGTAGTTATCGATCCCAAATTCACCTCATACATGTATTATGTCATTGTCCAGATGGTGGGACTACGTTTTACCCCCTAATAATTACCACGTGGCCGCAAATTCGACATGAAGGTTTGCAAAGTTCGCCTCCCATTGAAGTCAATGGGGCCCGCGGCGAACGTTCGGTTTCGCGAACGTTTGGGTCCGTTCGCATTTCGCTTTCGCGAAACGTCCCGTCGGAAGTTCGTCCATCACTAGTGTACAATGAACACACGTCTACAGTGGCTAAGAGGGTTCTACCCTCTAATACAGGCAGCGTGTCTAACAGCTGAAGAACATGTTTAGTGTCTTTAAGATATGCAGATATATTCTCTACCGCCGGTTGGATGAAATGGTCAATATATTGACCCAACCTTGATGTCAATGAGTCTATCCTTTTGACTATGGGTCTGCCCGGTGGATGCTCTCTATTCTTATGGATCTTCGTGATCATATATATCACCAGAATTCTGCATGCCTCTGATATGAGATATTTAGACTGCTTCTTGTTTAATATTTGTTTCTTAATCTCTAAATTCACCAGAAGATGGTACACATCTTCTGGTGAAGTAATACATCTTCTGGTATACATACCAGAAGATGTATTAGGTGGGTGGTCATTAGGGATGAGCCGAACACCCCCCTGTTCGGTTCGCACCAGAACCTGCGAACAGACCTAAACTTCGTGTGAACTTTAGAACCCTATTAAAGTCTATGGGACTCGAACGTTCACAATCGAAAGTGCTCATTTTAAAGGGTAATATGCAGGTTACTGTCCTAAAAAGTGTTTGGGGACCTGGGTCCTGCCCCAGGGGACATGGATCAATGCAAAAAAAGTTTTAAAAACGGCCGTTTTTTCAGGAGCAGTGATTTTAATAATGATTAAAGTGAAACAATAAAAGTGTAATATTCCTTTAAATTTCGTAGCTCGGGGGTATCTATAGTATGCCTGTGAAGGGGCGCATGTTTCTGGTGCTTAGAACTGTCGCTGCACAAAGTGTCATTTGTGCAGGAAAAAAAGTCTTTTAAAATCACTTGCGGCTAAATTGTCGGGTCTCCGTAATACAGAGAACACTCAATGAGTGTTCTCTGTATTAGCCGACAATTCATTCATTCATTGATTAAAAAAAAAAAAAAAAAAAAAAAAAAAAAAAGCGTGGGGGTTCCCCTAAATTCAATCAAAAGGCCCTTCAGGTCTGACATGGATATTAAGGGGAACCCCGTGTCAAATTTAAAAAAAAAATTGACGTGGCTGTCCCCCCAAATATCCATACCAGACCCTTCAGGTCTGATATGGATATTAAGGGGAACCCCGCATCAAATTAAAAAAAAAAATTGACGTGGGGGTCCCCCTAAATATCCATACCAGACCCTTTATCCGAGCACGCAACCTGGCAGGCCGCAGGAAAAGAGGGGGGGACGAGAGAGCGGCCCCCCCTCCCTCCTGAACCGTACCAGGCCACATACCCTCAACATTGGGAGGATGCTTTGGGGGTCTGTGACCCCTCAAAACACCTTGTCCCCATGTTGATAAGGACAAGGGCCTCATCCTCACAACCCTGGCCGTTGGTTGTGAGGGTCTGCGGGCGGGGGGCTTATCAGAATCTGGAAGCCCCCTTTAACAAGGGGACCCCCAGATCCCGGCCCCCCCCTGTTTGAAATGGTAAGGGGGTACAAAAGTACCCCTACCATTTCACAAAGAAAGTGTCAAAATGGTTAAATAAGACAAACACACTTTTGAAAAATTCCTTTATTAAAAATAAAAAAAATAAAAAAAAAATTCCAGCGGTGCTAATCCACTCTTGCTATCCAGCGACGGGTCTCCGGGGTCCAGCGATGGATGATCATATCCAGCGACGGGGGATCTCTCAGTCCAGCGCTGTCCATACCTCCTTCTTCTGTCTCCACTGCGGAGACAATGCAGAGAGCCGAGCGCTGACATTTCTTATATTGGGAGGGCGGGGCCACCCGTCACCTGACCCCGCCCCTCTGACGCAGGAGAGGGAAGCCAGGGGTTCCCCAGTGACGTGTGGGTGACCCCGCCCCCTCTGATGTAACGGAAACCTGCGTTACATCAGAGGGGGCGGGGTCACCCACACGTCACTGGGGAACCCCTGGCTTCCCTCTCCTGCGTCAGAGGGGCGGGGTCAGGTGACGGGTGGCCCCGCCCTCCCAATATAAGAAATGTCAGCGCTCGGCTCTCTGCATTGTCTCCGCAGTGGAGACAGAAGAAGGAGGTATGGACAGCGCTGGACTGAGAGATCCCCCGTCGCTGGATATGATCATCCATCGCTGGACCCCGGAGACCCGTCGCTGGATAGCAAGAGTGGATTAGCACCGCTGGAATTTTTTTTTTTTTTTTTTTATTTTTAATAAAGGAATTTTTCAAAAGTGTGTTTGTCTTATTTAACCATTTTGACACTTTCTTTGTGAAATGGTAGGGGTACTTTTGTACCCCCTTACCATTTCAAACAGGGGGGGGGCCGGGATCTGGGGGTCCCCTTGTTAAAGGGGGCTTCCAGATTCTGATAAGCCCCCCGCCCGCAGACCCTCACAACCAACGGCCAGGGTTGTGAGGATGAGGCCCTTGTCCTTATCAACATGGGGACAAGGTGCTTTGAGGGGTCACAGACCCCCAAAGCATCCTCCCAATGTTGAGGGTATGTGGCCTGGTACAGTTCAGGAGGGAGGGGGGGCCGCTCTCTCGTCCCCCCCTCTTTTCCTGCGGCCTGCCAGGTTGCGTGCTCGGATAAAGGGTCTGGTATGGATATTTAGGGGGACCCCCACGTCAATTTTTTTTTTTATTTGATGTGGGATTCCCCTTAATATCCATATCAGACCTGAAGGGTCTGGTATGGATATTTGGGGGGACCCCCACGTCAATTTTTTTTTTTTATTTGACACGGGGTTCCCCTTAATATCCATGTCAGACCTGAAGGGCCTTTTGATTGAATTTAGGGGAACCCCCACGCTTTTTTTTTTTTTTAATCAATGAATGAATGAATTGTCGGCTAATACAGAGAACACTCATTGAGTGTTCTCTGTATTACGGAGACCCGACAATTTAGCCGCAAGTGATTTTAAAAGACTTTTTTTCCTGCACAAATGACACTTTGTGCAGCGACAGTTCTAAGCACCAGAAACATGCGCCCCTTCACAGGCATACTATAGATACCCCCCAGCTACGAAATTTAAAGGAATATTACACTTTTATTGTTTCACTTTAATCATTATTAAAATCACTGCTCCTGAAAAAACGGCCGTTTTTAAAACTTTTTTTTGCATTGATCCATGTCCCCTGGGGCAGGACCCAGGTCCCCAAACACTTTTTAGGACAGTAACCTGCATATTACCCTTTAAAATGAGCACTTTAGATTTCTCCCATAGACTTGTATAGGGCTTTTCGAATTTGCTGCGAACAGCCCAAATTGTTCACTGTTCGCTGAACAGGCGAACAGGCAATGTTCGAGTCGAACATGAGTTCGACTCGAACTCGAAGCTCATCCCTAGTGGTCATAATGTTATGGTATACATACCAGAAGATGTATTAGGTGGGTGGTCATAATGTTATGGCTGATCAATGTATGTACAGAAGGAACCATGGTTGTTATCCAGGCTGCTCTCCTGATTTGCATTACAAACACCTCTTTCTCTCTTCATCTACATTACGTGGGGGAAAAGGAGAATTGTTGGTTTACAGAAGAGCTTACTGGAGCCCGGAAGTGATCCAATACAGCTGCTTGCTAGCCTGGAAGTCGAGTGAGGGCAAGATGGCCCCCACTGATCTCTATGCCTTTGGAGGACTGGAGTGACCTCTGACATCACTTCCAGTTCTCAGGCCAAAATGAATGATTTGTTTCTTTTTAAGTCAATATGTAAAAAAATAATTATTTTGCTTTTAAAGGTAAATGAGAGGTCTAGGGTCTTTTTTGACCCCAGATCTCTCATTAAAGAGGACCTGTCATGCTTATTTCTATTACAAGGGACTTTTACATTTACACTGTTATGCCGAGTAAATAGATACCTAAATGTCTACAGGTTACCAGTTTAGAGTTACAAAGGAGGTCTTGTGCTAGAATTATTGCTCTCGCTATTGCTCTCGCTATTGCTCTCACTCTAACAATTGCGGTGATACCTCACATGTGAAGTTTGCTTACATTTGCGGGCATGACTTACATATGGGCTCGCTACTGCGTGCGAGCACGGAGCAATGGGGTTCTTTAAAAAAAAAATCTTATTTATTTATTTTTACACTGTCCTTTTTTTTTCCCCTTAATTTGTTTTATGATCACTTTTATTGCTGTCACAAGGAATGTACACATCCCTTGTGACAGTAATAGGCAGTAATAGGCAGTGACAGCTACTTATGAAGAGATCTGGGGTCTATAAGACTTAAAAGCATTCAAAACACCAAGTTTGGCTGTTTTTAATTCTGTAATTTTTTTACAAAAATTGGTGCCTTTAAGTATTCAGTAAACCAGAAGTGATGTCATGACATCACTTCCGGGCTACAAGATTTGAGACCCGATCAAAGCCGATTCCGACTTTGTTCGGGTCTCTGGCCAGCCGGCGGACATGCCGACTGGTTGTTTGGGTCTCCCAGTGGGACGGGAGAGCCTGGGCAAGCTACAGAAGGCAAGGAAACAGAGGGATGTCCCCTGGGGGGGTGTCCTCTCCCACTGCTTGTAATAACAGCCGAACAGCTGCTTAGCCGCATCGGTTGTTTTTACAAGGAAGCTAACTGTAGGCTCTAAAAAAACGGTATCAAGGTGATGCCTACAGCTGCAAGCATCACCCCAGTACAACACCTTCAAGCCGAAGGCCGCATATTTGCATTACATCGATGTGAAGTGGTTAACAATAAACATTTACGATCACTTTAAGACATCCTCCAAGCATGTTATTTAAATGATTTGTGTATTTTTAATGTTGCCCTTCAAGCTGCATTAAAAAAAAAACACTTCCTGCTGAACAGTGCCCATCTATCCATGCCCTTTTTTGACAAAAACTTCTAAAGCAGGGGTCTCAGCCCTCCAGCTTTACAAGTCCCATGAGGCACTGCAAGGTTGACAGTTACAAGCATGACTCCCACAGGCAGAGGCATGATGGGACTTGTAGTTTTGCAACAGCTGGAGGGTCGCTAGTTTGAGACCCCTGTTCTAAAGTGACCTTGAAAAAGGCCAGAAATAAACGACAAGACTCAACTCTCATAGACTTCAATGGAGTTTCCCACTATGTTCAGTTTTAGCAGATTGGCATACCTCCCAACTTCTTGAGATGGGAATGAGGCACACCTATCAGCAAAAGTATGCAGGAATAGGACACACCCCTTGACACGCCCCCTAAAGGAGAATTGTACAAAAAAACAAGCTTGGTTAAACCCACAAGTGCTTTTTTAACACTACTATTCCTTTATATTGGCTTTTGGAATTTACAAATGCAGCAATATGGAAATCAGATGAAAGGTTTAGCACTGGAAAACACTTTTTTGTTAGATAAAAAGTGCATTTTACATACATCTATATAGATCAGAACAAAATGAGGGACAAATAAGGAGGAAAGAGGTACAGAGACAGACATTGCTCCAAATCAGGGACAGTCCCTCGAAATCAGAGACAGTTGGGAGCTATGAGATTGGGTTTGGTGAATGTCCAACAAAAACTTTGCTTATCACTTATTGTCAGCCTGAATTTCCACTGTAACAACATTGATATAGATTCCTTAAATATATGGCTGTACTAGACCACAAATTGACCAAATTGTTGGTAGGTATAATTGCCTGACATTTGGAAATGTTGGAAGGCCTTGCCCGGCTTAGTCAACCTTCACAACCCATACAGCCCACAGAAAGTAATAAGAACACAAATTAATTTTACTGAACATTGATATAAGATTAAAAGTGCCCCCAAATAAACCATTACAAGATCATATAAAAAGGTAACAAACCTTTATGAATGCTTATATCTCCTGCTGGTTTTATTGATTTAGGTTGTTTGTTTCATTTTTTAATTTTATCTTGTAGTGCTGCCAGAAAAGAACAATACAAAGCATGTCTGAAAATTAGAATTATACAGAAGTTGCCACAGAACATAAAGTTCTTCTCTACTAGACTTTATAAAATGTATTCCCAGCCGGGTAGTCTACTGTTCAAAGTTAGTTCATTTTTTAATTTTCTTTTCAATTGCACTTTCTTTCTTCAAAATGCATTTTCATTTTATAAAGTAATGTGACATTAAGATGCACGTTTTGAGAACTTGTGTACAGAGACTAGACATTTCTATCTGCACAATATATGATAATTTTATCTCAGCAAACAAACATAGTACTTCAGTCAGTAGAGATGGGTTTCCAAACTTTGAAATTAAATAAGTAAGCCTTAGCATGTGGCTATTAGAGATTGTGCACACATGGGTCTAGGGGACAGTAAAACCAGGCAGTTGAGCTGCAGTTTTACCACCCCCTGGTTAGCACTTACAGGGTTAATTCAGGAGGCTCACCACCTGTCACACACTGCGATCCACCATAGATGGCTTTTCAGAGGTGTGGCAAGGACTGCTGCACATGTGGTTGAGGTCTTAAACAGCTGAGTAGTATTATAATGAATCAATAGTTTAAGGTATGCAAAAGAAGGGCCATGGCTTTAACCACTTGCCCTCTGGAAGACTTTACCCCCTTCATGTCCAGGCCATTTTTACTATGTGGTACTGGCAGTTGCGTGGTCATGCAACACTGTACTCAAACAAAATGTATGTGTTTTCCCCACAAATTCAGCTTTTTTTTGGTGATATTTGATCACCACTGGGTTTTTTATTTTTTGTTATATACATGAAAAAAAAGTTAATTATTTTTTTAATTAAATATTTTTTTCTTTATGCTATAAATTTTTTTTTAAATCATGTTTCTTTGGGGGGGGGGGGGGGGGGGCGTGGCCTGAGGCAGTATGGTGTAGGGCGCCTGAACGAGAGCTCCGTTGGCCGTTGATCCTTAAATCACCGATCCTGGGGATATCTTTTCCAGCATTTCAGACAAAGACCACAGCGAACTTACCCGGCATCAATCTGCAGAGATGCCACCCCCCCCAAAGCGTGCGACGGATGCCACCAATAAGCTCAACAGGTTCCGCCAGGAGGGAAGATAGCGCTGAGCCACACACTGAGCAGGAGCAAGCACTGAGAGACACCGCCAAAGTGCTTGAGGCTACAGTGCAATGTCATGGGGCCATCTCACAGTGCCAAACTACATTAACATCTAAAATCGAGGAAGTGAGAGAAAGGGTGACTGAGATGGAGCGGTGCATTGGACAAGTGGAAGATGATATTCCTCCCTTACAAATTACCACCGAGCAGCTGCAGCACCAACTCCAGTCTGTCATACAAAAACAAGACGACATGGAGAAGAGATTGCGACGGTGCAATCTCCGCTTCGTGGGTATACAGGAGGGAGCCAAGGGCTCGGACCCGCTATCTTTTTTTGGAGAATTTTCTCACTGCTACATATGGTAGGGATGCCTTTTCAGCCTCCTTTGTGGTGGAGCGCACGCATCGTCTGGTGGCAAAACCACCTCCACCTGGTGCTCCTCCACGCACTTTCATTGCTAAGTTTATGAACTAAAGAGACAGAGACACTATACTCCTATTGTCTCGAAATAAAGGAAACATACCTTATCAGAATGGCCGAGTGGCAGTGTACCCAGATTTTTCTGCAGAAGTCCAGCGCCGCCGCGCACAGTTTACAACAATTACTGTAAATGCTAACTACGAGTGAAAAATCTGAATTACGCCATGCTGTACCCCGCAATATTGCGAATGGTGGGTGAGGACCGCGTCCACTTTTTCGAGGATCCTGACTCAGCGATGGCCTGGCTGGAGCGCCTCGAGAATGTAAATGGACCCTCATCTTGACTGCCTCAGTTGAACCACCTGGAGCTGTCCTCTCTTTTGACAACGGATAATGCGCGCTGCTATACCTGCAATCCAATACAGCCTCTTAATATCTGAGATAAATGTCTGAGATCTGGAACAATGTGCATTGAACTGAATCCTGAACAATTATTATTTTCCCAAATTATGCGACTGTGCTGATGGGAGCTGATGCGGCCAAGTAACATATCGTGAATTGGGGCCCGGGAGGACTGTGCCCTGAGACATGCCCATATAATTTGCCTGGACTCCCTGTGACATGGCAGACTTTTCAGAGACTATTCGCCCCCCCCTTGAAATGTTCTAGGTTTGCAGCAAGGTGCTCCAAATGTGACTGTGTTTTCTTCATGCACTGTACAGCTGCATTAGGAAGGTATGAGCTGATGAAGCTGTGTTTCCCCAGCCAGCACTCTTTTCCCGATCGGGGTTGATTGATGTGGGGATTGATAAAGAGAAGCTGATTTTGTTAAGGTAATTCTGGTCAATGTGGGTTATACTTGAGCATTGTGCACTTGTGGGGGTTGGCTTGTATGTGCCGGGGTGTTGTCGCTCATTGTGGTCTGCTCTGGGTTTCCGTCCGTTACTTTCCAAACCTGTCTGTATACCATGCCGCTGATTCAATTTTTTACATGGAACATCAGGGGGCTGTGTGCCAAGCCTAAGCGCATTGCGATCCTTTCACATCTGAAGGCTCTGAGCGCGGAGGTATGTGTACTGCTGGAGACCCACTTGACAGGGTACCTGCAGCTCACCCTCAAAAAAACATGGCTTGGATGGGTGTATCAAGCTCCCCACACCCCTCATTCTTGGGGAGTTGCGATCCTGATGTCTAAGAACGTTCAATTCCACCTCATAACATTGCGGACGAACCCCCGCGGCAGGTACATTTTCATGCATGCAATGCTGGGGGGGGTGGGAATTATTAATACTTGCATACTATGTTCCCCTACCGTTTCAATTTACGGTTATACAGGAGGGTCTTGAGTTCATGGCACAGCACCCCACTACACCAGCTCTTTGGCTGGGCGATTTTAATATGGTTATCAACCCCCAAATGGATAGGATGGATCTGGGCCCCGGTCTCAGGGAGTCACGAGTTTTGGACATCTGATGGGTGAATTTGCACTAATAGACACCTGGAGACACAAACAACTGACTCTTCCCGGGTACTCGTGCTTTTCCGCCTCCCACTCCACCATGTTGTGGATAGATTATATTTTTATAATTCCATCCTTGCTGCCGTGGCTGTTGGAGGTGGGATGCGGGGCTCGGGTGCTGTCAGATCATGCCACATACTGGGCTCTGGTTGGCCTGCAGATGCCCCCCTCGACTCTGGTGTGGTGGCATAGCCCATTTTGGTTGTCTGCACTCCCAGATATTGACAACATACAGTCCGAGCTTGCCTTTTTCTTCACTACAAACGGCGGATCGGCACCGCCCGAGATAGTGTGGGAGTCTTTCAAATTGCATGCTAAGATGCTACTCTCAAATCACATAGCCAGATACAAACGGTCCTCTAGACAAGTCCTGCAACAAGCAGAGGCCCAGCTAGATACTCTTGAGCAGCAATTTAGGACTGACCCTTCCTCAGATAATGCACACTCTGTCAGGGTACAAGCCCGGATAGTCAACACTCTTCATTTCGAGAAAGCTAAACAGAAAATATTCTTTTGTAAACAAAGGAATTTTATACATGGGGCGCATGCGGGCAGATTACTGGCATATCTCGCGTACCTGGAACATAGGCCCCCTGTAGTGGTATCCCTGGTAGAATCAGAGGGTGGCCAAATTACAGACGCTGCATTGGTAGCCAGAGAATTTCACACATTTTTCACCAACCTTTACTCCTCAATGGCCAATTACACCTCGGAGGAGCTGGCGAACCTGTTGCGGACTGTGAGCTTCCCCTCACTGTCTCTGGAGCAGTTTGCTCAGCTTGAGGTCCCCATCACGGATGAGGATATCGAGGAGGCCATCTCGTGCTTGGCCACAGCCAAGGCACTGGCCACGGATGGCCTCCCTTTAGAGTTTTACTCTCACTTTAGGGGGGCTGTGGTGCCCCCCACCAGAGTTATTCCAATCTATGTTTGACACTTCCAACATCCCACAGTCAATGAGAGAGGCCCTGATAGTTCTGATACCCAAACCTGGAAAAGATCCCTCCATCCCAGAATCCTACCGCCCTTTCACTACTTCAATTGGACATCAAAATTATAGCTAAAATTCTTTTTATCCACTTAAGCAAAGTTATCCTTACTTTAATCCACCCAGACCAAATAGGATTTATGCCCAATAAGAATACAGTCTTTAACCTGCGACGCCTGTTTTTGAACTTACGGGCAATACACGACTCTGAGGGATCTCGCACAGTCATTAGCCTTGATGCCGCCAAGGGTATTTGTGGGAATGCCTGTGTGGATATGGTTTTGGGCCCAAATTCATAACATGGGTTAAACTGCTCTATCAGTCTCCAGTAGCTAAAGTTTTGGTAAACGGCAGAACATCAGACCCATTCCCACTGTCCAGGGGTACACGACAGGGATGCCCGCTTTCCCCATTACTGTATGCCCTGGCAGTGGAGCCTCTATCAATAGCGATTAGGCAACACCCAGACATAAGAGGTCTTAGTATAGGTCCCATAGTCGAAAAAATTTGCCTCTATGCAGACAACATGTTACTATACCTGAAGGATGTGTGTCCCTCATTATCAGCAGTGTTGGGACTTATCGAATGCTTTGGTAGGTTTTCTGGTCTTCGGATAAACTGGGACAAATCACAGATCCTTCCCCTTGACATGGGGCCCCCGGGTTTAGATCAAGCACACCTACCATTGTTGAGGACTAGCCAGATCAAATATCTGGGGATTCAGATCACTCGAACACCAGGAGAATATGCCAAATTAAATATAGAACACCTGTACGTATTAATAAAAAACAAAACACAAAACTGGGCTCGCTTCCCTCTTGGAGTGATGGGCCGCATAAATTTACTGAAAATTATCTTGTTACCGAAACTTCTGATTGTTTTTTGGCATTCTCCAATCTGCTTACCCCTATATTTAAAACCATGGACTCCGTCCTTAATTCGTTCGTGTGGGGAGCATCCAGACATAAAGTATCCTGGAAGGTCCTAAAAAAACCCCGTAGAGATGGGAGGCACTGCGTTAACGGATTTGCACGCGTATTATCTTCCATAACAGCTTTCTCACCTATTCTACATGTACAAGGAGGAAAAAAGTGGATACCTGGCTCTGACATGCTCGAGGATACCCACTCGGGTTGTGCACCCCTTCCAGCTCATCTTTGGAAATCTACGCAGCACGCAGGACTGGGGGGAAGAGAGGGTCAAGTATATCATCAGTGCAGAATATGGGCGATGCCGTTACGCAGGTTGAAGAGCCCTTCCATACATGCCCACACACCATTATGGAACAACTGTAATCTTCCAAGCTACTTACTATCCCAGTGTTATGTCCCTGGATGGTGAGTCTGATATGGTGGAAGGAGACCTCTCTTACGGCTCTGGTTCAAGTCTCTCTGAAGTGGGGAACAGAGGGACAAGAGCACAGCGGGGTAGGAGCGTCTGGCCAGATGCAGCAGCGGACGCTGATGAGATGGAGATCTTCCAGATGCAGGAACTTTCCGCAGCAGATGGCAGCCGATAATGGTTGGCAAGCTGACTGTGGTGACGGAATGGACAGTCCACGGACCTGGAGAGACAGTAGCAGGCTCGGAAAGGTCTCTGAGCAGGAGGACAGGCAGGACCAGCAGCAAGCAGGAACCAGCAGGGGAGAGGCAGAAGAATCGTCAACAAGCAGAGGTTCAGCAATAGGAATCAGTCCGAGAAAGGTCAAACAAGCCGGGGTCGGAGCAGGAGAAGGCAGCAGAGTCAAACGGAAGCCGGGTCGGGTATCAGGTAAACTTTCAGGCAGAGGAACAGGTTGCTTCAGGTACTAGCTGCAGACTAACAGCACAGAACATCTGCAGCTGTACCTTTAAAAAGGGCCACTGGCGCCAATCGTGCTAGCGCACGCACGCGAACGGCGTGCACCCGCGCGCGCCTGGGGCGCCTAGCGGCGCGCGTGCATGCGCCGTCCCGCGCGAGTGCGCATGCGCGAGTGCGCATGCGCGAGCGGCGATCCGCTTGCACGGAACGGACGGATCCCTGACACCCAGATGCAGACCCTTGGATTACACGGGGGGTAATATATCTCCACCAGGTAATAGACGACCAGGGAGTAAAATCATTTCAGGCCCTTAAATTGGACTTTGATCTGCCCAATACGATGTTCTTTCGTTTCCTCCAGCTTCGGCACACCTTGCAGACCCAATTTGGAAACACCATACCCGATATACCATCAGTGCACTTGGTAGACGTACTGACTGGGGAAGACCCCAAAAAACTGATATCAGTGTGCTATCGGTCCCTAACTCTGCCTGCGGCTGTGGAAATATCCGAAGGGCTGAGGGGAAAATGGGAGGCGGAGGTAGGCGAGATGGAGGAGGACGAATGGACAGATGCTCTTACTCATTTATACATTCTCCATCGAGCATACTTGACCCCAGCCCAAATAGCGAAGTATTCCCAGCGGGGGGACTCACAGATGCCCTAGATGTGGTGATCGGGGTAGCTCTTTCTTCCATTTGATCTGGACCTGCCCACCTGTTCGCTCATATTGGGAGCAGCTGGTCAGGATCTTGCATGATGAGATGGGCTCTCTGCTGACCCTGTGCCCCAAGCAGTGTTTGCTGGGGATCCTTCCAGACAGTGAGCAGAATAGACATCTCCACATATTTATGAAAGAAACACTGTTTGTGGCTAGACTACTAATAGTCAGAAAGTGTACGGGGACCAAAACGACATTCAGCCAGTGGGTGGCCGCAGTCAACCAGTCCCTACCCTACAAAAGAGTAATATACAAGCACAGGGGATGTCCATTAAAGTACAATAAAATATGGGACCGATGGCTGGAATCACCAGAAACAACATCGAACTCATGTGATGCCTGAAGATGAACTGCAGCCTTGAGCGAGGGGCCTCCGAGACAGTATGCACCCCTAATATAGTAGCAGTGGCTATATAGCCTAGTAGAATGTGCCCATTATAGTCAAAGTTAATAGCCCGAGTGGAATGTTCAAGACTCTATGAGCTGCTATGTATAATATGAATTTGTATGTTGCTTGTTATAATTGATGCGACCACTGATTGTGCCCAGACACATACCGCATGCCAGACTCTGTAAGATTGCTCTATTCTTTTTCTGTACAAATGTGCCTTTACCCTAATGTACCATAAATAAAGTTTCTTTGTTTAAAAAAAAAAAATCAGGTTTCTTCATGAATTTAGGCCAAAATGTATTGTACTAGTTATTTTTGGTAAAAAAACAAACAAATAAGAATATATTAATTGGTTTGTGTGAAAGTTATAGCATCCACAAACTATGGGATATATACTGGAATTTTATTTTATTTTTTCAGGAAAACATAAACCGGCACATTGTCGCCGTCAGTCGAGAGCTCTGTGTGGTTTACCTACACAGAGCTCTCTCTCCGGTCACTCACTCCGCTGTTTGTCGGGGCCAGCCATAAATCATTGACCAGGAACCAGTAATCAGTATGTGCTGGAGCCAGTAACAGCAGAGCAGAGTGAGCAGGCACCAGTATGCCCCTTCCCCAGAAATGCAAAATCACACATATATACAGTATATATATATATATATATATATATATATATATGTAATTCTGTGCAGCCGGCCCACACTAGCAGTAAAACTACAGTGCACAGTTGGCAAGTGAATAATATAGCATATTGTGAGCTATGGTCACGCGACACGCAGGGTCCTGCTCTTTTTCCTACTTGTAGGCAGTCCTGGATGATGCAGAGAGTGGAGCTGATGTCATCACATCATCACGTTTTCTGCATAATTATATTGTCACTGAAAAGCATACCTTCAGGGGATGCTTTAATGTCTTATATTCACGTTATCTTCACAGTCTTCTGGGTTGAGTGATGCAAGGTTTCATTCAGAAAGCAATGTCCATAAAGACATGGATGAACAAGTTTTGGGGTGGAGGAACTTGGTCTGCACAGAGTCCTGACCTCAACCTGATAGAACACCTTTGGGATGAATTAAAGCAGAGACTGTGAGCCTTCTTGTCCAACATCAGTGCCTGACCTCACAAATATGCTTCTGGAAGAATGGTCAAACATTCCCATAGACACACTCCTAAACCACCTCAGAAGAGTTGAAGCTGTTATAGCTGCAAAGGGTGGGCCAACTCAACATTGAACCCTATGGACCAATGCCCTGTACACACGGTCGGACATTCGGACGACAAAATCCGTTGGCTTTTTCCAATGGCTTTTGGCCCAAACTTGTCTTGCATACACACGGTCGCACAAAGTTGTCATAAAATCCTATCGTTCAGAACACGGTGACGTACAACACGTACAAGGGGACTATAAAGAGGGCAGTAGCCAATAGCTTTTGTCTCATAATTTATTCAAAGAATGCGTGGCACTGTCCATCGGAATTGTCTACACATGCTCGGAATTTAAACAATCGGATTTTAATGTTGGAAAATTTTAGATCCTGCTCTCAAACTTTGTGTGTCAGAAATTCCAACGGAAAAAGTCCGATGGAGCCCACACACAATCGGATTTTCCGACAACAAGATCCAATCGCACATTTTCTGTCGTGTTGTGCAACATATGACTTTGACCTTCATGCAAGTATGCATCAGCTTCCCATTTCTTTACTGCTTGCCCCTTATTCAGCTTCAGGAGCTATTTGATGGTTTTGATCTACATGAACATTTGTTTATTTGGTTTACCTGTGCATCCATTATATATACCTTTTTGAGATCATTATTATTGCCATTTAATTCCCATTTTGCTGGTCAGTTTTATGGTTTACAAATCACTGAGTCCAGATATATTTGGGCCTTTTCTTTTATTTATTTTTTACATTATACCAGGTTTTATTGGCT
Source organism: Lithobates pipiens (assembly GCF_037356315.1). Classification (NCBI taxonomy): domain Eukaryota; kingdom Metazoa; phylum Chordata; class Amphibia; order Anura; family Ranidae; genus Lithobates; species Lithobates pipiens. The sequence goes on from NW_027507903.1 coordinate 571,224,717, forward strand.
ATTTTAGTAGCATTTATTACTACTACCCTTCTTGCAATCCAAAGGTTAGGATTGTGGGGCTTGGAATAGCCTTCTTCCTTTTTTCTGACATAGACCATGTGTCCATGTGTCCTGGATTTACCTTAACATAACATCAGGTATGTTTTTCACAAATATTTTTTAATTGGACACCCCTTAGTAAATCAAATGCCGCGTACACACGGTCGAACTGTTTGACGTACTTAGTCCGTTGAAACACATTTCAGCGGACAATCCGCTCGTGTGTCGGCTTCAGCGGACTTTTTCAGCGTGCAGTCCGGACTACTAAGAATTTCGGATTTTCCAAAAATCTGTCTGTCGTACTTTGGTTTCAGCGGACAATACGGTCGTCAGTATGCTAGTTCGACGGACTAAGAATGGCGCATGCCCAGAAAGGATTTACACGGCGGAGGGTGCTTTGCTGTGTCTTGGACTTCCTATTTCTAGTCCCATCGTACGTGCTGTACACGTCATCGCGCAAGCTTTCGACGGACTGTTTGTGCATCCGTGTGTGGTCAAGTCCGTTCAGTGGAAAGTACGACGGATTGTCTGTCGGATTGTATGACGGACTAAGTACGTCAAACAGTTCGACCGTGTGTACGCGGCAAAAGGCTGCAGTGCAATGTGTCCGTGCTTATGTGCTGTACTCTAGCCTTTCTGAACAAAAGTAACATACTGTAGCTATTATAAAGAAAATAGTGTAATCCCATGTGCCACTAAGTGAACAAACAAATAAAATCAAATATAAGTGAATAGAATATACGTGAAAATTGCTGCTAGACCTTTAAATGGGTATAAATATAATAGTGATCAGTGCAACTTCCTATAATTGGATAACATACTGAAATGATTACTGTGACAAAATCCATCAAAAAATGCACAAAAATTATAATGATAACGATCGGTCAATTGCTGTGAAAGAAAGTCCTTTTCAAACAATGTTCCAAAATTCCTGTGATCTACTGATCCAATTATAGGAAGTTGTGCTGATCGCTATTATATTTCTAACATACCATTGGCCTGAATTCCTCCACATGTGGAAGCTAACTTTCACCCCTTGTCTTCAGCCTCACAAGAAGATGGCAATACCATTACTCATTGACCCCACCCTTCATGGCAGTAGTAGTAACAGCGTACACTTCAATTGCAGAGTGTTCACGCAGCTCGCTGTCACATACAGCTCCGCCTCCAGGTCCGGAGACTTTGATATACGTCACACTTCCCGGGGATTGGATGGGGTAAACTTGTACAGTGATATCCCCGCTCTCTGATAATCCGGCCACCTGCTCTCCTCTCTCAGTAGCAAAATGCGGGTAGGCGAGTAGAAAATTTGATGGCTGCCCTAAAGTATTTCTGGAGTTTCATTTGTTTGAAAGCCAATCATCTCTGGTAAGCTGCCACCTTCACCTTCACTTCTATTGGACGTTTGGGGAGTTCTTCTTGTCTTCTCTTTTGGAGTAACTCTGGAACTGTGTTTTCTGGTTTGTGTTCATGGGAAGCACATATTTTTGCACATTTGCAAACTTTTCTTTTTTTCCATACACACAATAACTTATGCATGGATTTTTTTTTTTAAAAGGACTGTATTTTTAATTAATTAATTTATTTTGTATTAAAATTTTCATGTTTATATGATACACGCTGCACTTAGTATGAATTATATGGAGTAGGTTTTCATCTTTTGACCTGTGCCAGCAGTTGTCCTTTTTTTCATTTCATTTTTATCTAGTGCAGATTTTCACATGGTTAAACAATACAGTTTTACAGCATAGTTTTAGTCTAAGCTCTTGTACACACAGTCAGACATTCTGACAACCAAATCCGTTGGATTTTGTCCGATGGATTTTGTCCAACGGATTTTATCCGAAACTGTTGCATACACACGGTCGGACAAAGTTGTCGGAAAATCCAATTGTACATAACGTGATGACGTTATTTCGTTACGACGGGACTACGTTCAGGCTAGTAGCCAATAGCTTTGGTCTAGGAATTTGATCTGAGCATGCGTGGCACTTTGTCCGTCGGAGTAGGCTACACATGATCGGAGTATGTCCGATCGGAGCATTTTGTCGGAAAATTTTACGGACAAGTTGGAAAACTTGGTCCGTCAGATACTCAGAGGTTACATTTGAGGTGGAGGGATAAGGTTAGGGTCAGGGGTAGGTTAAGGTGAGCTCCACACCTTTTGCAATCTCAGTTTAACTTGTTAAAATCTGTGTTTTAACATGCACTACTGCAACTTGATACATACTAATGCACATATTACTAAAAGACCCAACTCACCTGACCTTCAGCACAATTCAACGCCCAGATATGAGTATATTGTGGATTGTGATGTACTGTGTTGTCGAGAAATAGTTCATGAGCATTTTCTTTCTGCATTGGGGCTCATAAATGGCCTATTCAAAGTGAATGGGTGTCATTAACCTCTTGCCTACCAGGCACTTTTACCCCCCTCCTGCCCAGGCCAACATTCAGCTCTCAGCGCTGTCACACTTTGATTGACAATTGCGCAGTCATGCAACACTGTACCCATATTAAATTTCTTTAGCATTTTTTTCACACAAATAGAACTTTCTTTTGGTGGTATTTAATCACCACTGGGTTTTTATTTTTTGCTAAACAAATGAAAAAAGACTGAAAATGTTTAAAAAAAAAGTTTGCTATAACATTTTGAAAACTGTATTTTTTTTCTCCTTCCCTGATGGGCACTGATAGGCTGCACTGATGTGGCGGGACTGATGGGCACCGATAGGTGGCGCTGATGTGCACTGATAGGCAGCACTGATGGGCACTAGTAGATGGCACTGATAGGCAGCACTGATAGGTAACACTGATGAGGAGGCACTGATGGGCACTGATTGGCAGCAATGATGAGCACTGATTGGCAGCACTGGCGGGCTCTGATTGGCAGCACTGGCTGGCACTGTTGGGACTGATTATCAGAGCCGATGTCCCTTTAAATCAAGCTGGTTATTGGCTCTCTTCTTCAGGAAGGAAAAAGCAGATAACCAGCTTGTGTTTACAAGCTTGATCAGCTTTCATTGGACACAGCTGATCAAGTGGTAAAGGGCTGCTGTGATTGGCCCTTTACCCAATCAGCTGAGGTGAAAGACTCAGCAATTACAGAGCAAGCCACGATCATGGGAGGGCATCCATGTATGCCATCCCAGCAAAGTAAGCCCACACTGTAGCCGTCTTTTGGCTATAGCACTACCTCATCAGTGCACCAAAAAAACAAAAAACACATGTGCATTTACAAACACAAAGGATTAAAGGGTCCTTTAAAGCGCATCTAAACCCAAAAACATGGCATATATTTCAGCTTATCAGACCCTGGATGTGGGGAAGAAATCTAATACAACCCCCACATAGGGACTGCTGAGCTGCAATATATTACATTTTTGTTTCTGAGTTTTATTATGCTTTATAGTGGAGTTGAATCTATAGTGTTTCCGCAAAAACATTTCCTGCAATGTGCAATTGCAGCAGGGTGCAGAAAACCCCAGTCTGGAAGCAGCGATCCCTCTGCAGTGGATTGACACACCATACTGAATCTGAGCTTAAGACAGGCAATCAGCAGAGGGTATGAGCATTGGCTAATTAGAGAATGGGTTGTTGCGTCAGACCGCTGCAGAGAGGCTGCTGCTTTCATAAAGAGAACAGCTCCACTGCTGCCTGAGGCTTAAGAATTTGTGCTGTCTGTCCCTATAGCTGCAATCTATCAAACAGCAAGACATTTTAAAATGTACATTTTACTGAACCTTTAATTGTATTCATTAGTTTAACATCAGACTCCAACTGAGCTTTAATAAGGCTGAAAACATGTTATATCTAAGAAATGATAAATAGGTAAGTCAATATATCTGGCTCAGTTTAGTTGTCCACAGTGAGCCTAGAACCCTAGAGCGCTGTTATCCTTCATTCATCATTACATTGTACCTTGAACTATTGCAACTTTATTGTGCATCAAATGACAAACCCTGAAGCTCAGTGAAACTGACACCAGTGAGGGCTATATCAGCAGACAAATGTAGACTAAGCAGACAGATGAAGAGGCAAAGCACAAATCTGAACAGATAAAACACTCACAAAAAAAAGAAAGAATGAGGGAATGGAGCCTAGGGAATAGAAGCCGAAATAAATTAAAATTGGGAAAGTCTGATAGAAAACAGAACAAAATTAAGTCAAATAAAAAGTAATGGTGTAAAGAGACTGCAGCATGAGGCTGTAAAAAAGCTGCACACCGAAAACCTACTGATCATCATCAAGATGCTACAATTTTGTTCAAAAATACAACCTGTAATAAAAGACTAAAGCACTCACCGGAGCCTTAATAACGGCACATCCATTTGATTAAATAGAGGGGGCCATTAGACAAATAAAAGTCACGGGTTTGTATATGTTTGTTTGCTAAGAGAAGTCGAAGAAGAGATTAAAGAGGCTTTTTGGCTTCATGTAAATGGATAATGACACTGAGTGACCTCATGATACTCACATGTATACCAGGAAAAAGAACACAATGTAATAATACAGAAACTTTCTGACCCCACCACTAGGGATGAGCCGAACACCCCCCGGTTCGGTTCGCACCAGAACTTGCGAACGACCCCCGCGTTCGGTACGAACCTTAGAACCCCATTGTAGTCTATGGGACTCGAACGTTCGAATTGGAAAGTGCTAATTTTAACGGCTAATATGCAAGATAGTGTCCTAAAAAGGGTTTGGGGACCTGCCTCCTGCCTCAGGGGACATGGGTCACTGCAAAAAAAGTTTTAAAAACGGCCATTTTGGCGGGAGCACTGATTTTAATGACGATTAAAGTGAAAAAAAAAAAAGTGAAATATTCCTTTAAATATGGTGCCTGGGGGGTGTCTGTAGTATGCCTGTGAAGTGCCACGTGTTTCCCGTGTTTAGAACAGTCCCTGCACAAAATGACATTAAACGGAAATAACACCATTTAAAACTGCTTGCGGTTTTAATGTTATATCTGGTTCCTGCAATATGGTTGGAAATCATTGAGAAACATGGCATGGGTAGCCCTCCCTGCCCATTACCAGCCTATTTGGGTCTTGTACGCATATTAAGGGGAACCCCGTACCCATATTAAAAAAAGGAAATGCGTGTGGCCCCCAGGCCCTATATACTCAGAACAGCAGTATACAGGCGGTGCAAACAAGACAGGGACTGTGTAGGTTTGTTGTGTTAAGTTGAATCTGTTTGTCATTTTCAACCGGTACATTTTTAAAGTGTAGCTCCAGTCAAAAAAACTATCTTTAAGCTTTTTGGAAAACATAGGGAAGGGTTATCACCCCTGTATAATTTGTTTTGTCGTCCATCTTTTTTCATCTCACTTGCTGCTGTCTCCTTGCGTTTGCAACTAGGAGATGTTTGTAAGTTGGATGTTTGAAAGTAGGGGCCTGCCCTATATTATAGCGGTATGTACTGGGTACAGAGCACGCAGACAGCACGCACTATCTCCTAACACTACTGACTGCAAGCTCTATTATTAACCACTTGTTAGCCCAATGTTTGCATAAAGTGAACGATGAAGTTATGCTGAGTAAATAGATATCAAACATGTCACTCTTCAAAATTGCACATGCCCGTGGAATGGCGCCAAACGTCGCTACTTAACCAGTTGCCGACCGCCGCACGCCGATGTACGTCGGTACAATGGCACGGGCAGGCATAAGGACATACATGTACGTCCCTTGCCTCCCGCGGGTCGGGGGCCCGATCGGGCCCCCGCCCGGTGCCTGCGGCGGTCGGTATTCGTACGGGAGCGATCCCGGACGAGGGGACGGCCATTCATTCATGGCCACCCCCTCGCGATCGCTCCCGACGAATAGAAATCCCCGGTGACATCACTTCCTCTCCTGTAATGTAAACACAGGAGAGGAAGTGATGTATTCTCTCCTCCGTGTCGGTATTTTTCGTTCCGACACGGAGGAGAGCGGATCAGTAAGTTGCACCAACACTCTACACACACAGTAGAACATGCCAGGCACACTCACACCCCCCCTTTACCCCCCGATCACCCCCCCAATTACCCCTGCCCCCCAGTCACAGTGACACCAATGTCATTTTTTTTTTTTTTTTTTTTTTTTTTTGCATTGGTGTCATTTGTGACTGTAATAACTGTTAGGGCAGTTAGAGTTAGCCCCCTTTAGTTCTAATGTACCCCCCTAACCCCCCCAATAAAGGTTTAACCCCGTGATCACCCCCCGTCGCCAGTGTCACTAAGGCTGGGTTCACATTGCAGCGGTTTATGAGAACGAATGTGATTCGCACCGCACTGCAGTGCAAATCACATCCGATCTCTGTGCGATTCGAGTTCAGCCATTCGCCGCACCCGCCGCACCCGCCACACCCGCCGCACCCGCCGCAAATTCGCACGGGACCCTTTTTTTGGCCCGCAGCAGAATCGGATCGCATGGGTGTTCACACCATGCGATCCGAGTTTGCAGATCGCACTGCGATATGCGAACTGATCTGGGGGTGTCAGTAACATTTCACTGACACTCCCAGCAGTTCGCATAGGGCAGTGTGAACTGCCGCCGGGAGGCATGCGATGCGGGAACCCGCCGCGCATTCGTGGCGTTTCCGCATCGCTCCAGTGTGAACCCAGCCTAATAAGCGATCATTTTTCTGATCGCCGTATTAGTGTCACAGGTGACGCTAGTTAGGCAGGTAGGTATTTAGGTTCGCCGCAGCTTTTTATAGCGCCAGGGACCCCCATATACTACCGCATAAAGCCCCCTGATTGCCCCCTAGTTAACCCTTTCACCTGTGATCACCATATAACTGTTACAGGTGACGCTGGTTGGTTAGTTATTTTTTTATAGTTTCAGGGCACCCGCCATTTATTACCTAATAAAGGTTTAACCCCCTGATCACCCGGCGGGTGTCATTTGTGACTAATAACTGTTAGGGCAGTTAGGGTTAGCCCCCTTTAGTTCTAAGGTACCCCCCTAACCCCCCCAATAAAGGTTTAACCCCGTGATCACCCCCCGTCGCCAGTGTCACTAAGGCTGGGTTCACATTGCAGCGGTTTGAGAACGGATGTGATTCGCACCGCACTGCAGTGCAAATCACATCCGATCTCTGTGCGATTCGAGTTCAGCCATTCGCCGCACCCGCCACACCCGCCGCACCCGCCGCAAATTCGCACGGGACCCTTTTTTTGGCCCGCAGCAGAATCGGATCGCATGGGTGTTCACACCATGCGATCCGAGTTTGCAGATCGCACTGCGATATGCGAACTGATCTGGGGGTGTCAGTAACATTTCACTGACACTCCCAGCAGTTCGCATAGGGCAGTGTGAACTGCCGCCGGGAGGCATGCGATGCGGGAACCCGCCGCGCATTCGTGGCGTTCCCGCATCGCTCCAGTGTGAACCCAGCCTAATAAGCGATCGTTTTTCTGATCGCTGTATTAGTGTCACAGGTGACGCTAGTTAGGCAGGTAGGTATTTAGGTTCGCCGCAGCTTTTTATAGCGCCAGGGACCCCCATATACTACCGCATAAAGCCCCCTGATTGCCCCCTAGTTAACCCTTTCACCAGTGATCACCATATAACTGTTACAGGTGACGCTGATTGGTTAGTTATTTTTTTTATAGTTTCAGGGCACCCGCCATTTATTACCTAGTCTCACTAGTGTACCCCTAAATTTAGGGGTGTCTACTTTCCAAAATGGGGTCATTTGGGGGGGGTTTGTGCCATCTTGGCATTTTATGGCCTTCAAAACTGTAACGCCCTTAGAAAGCCTGAAGGCGGTGCTTGGTTTTCGGGGCCCCGTACGCGGCTAGGCTCCCAAAAAGTCCCACATATGTGGTATCCCCGTACTCAGGAGAAGCAGCAGAATTTATTTTGGGGTGTCATTTCACATATGCCCATGGCATGCGTGAGCAATATATCATTTAGTGACAACTTTGTGAAAAAAAAAAAAAAAAAAAAAAGTTTGTAATTTTCCCGCAACTTGTGGCAAAATATAAAATATTCCATGGACTCAACATGCCTCTCAGCAAATAGCTTGGGGTGTCTACTTTCTAAAATGGGGTCATTTGTGGGGGTTTTGTGCCATCTTGGCATTTTATGGCCTTCAAAACTGTAATAGGTAGTGAGAAGTGAACTCAAAAATTTACGCCCTTAGAAAGCCTGAAGGCGGTGCTTGGTTTTCGGGGCCCCGTACGCGGCTAGGCTCCCAAAAAGTCCCACATATGTGGTATCCCCGTACTCAGGAGAAGCAGCAGAATTTATTTTGGGGTGTCATTTCACATATGCCCATGGCATGTGTGAGCAATATATCATTTAGTGACAACTTTGTGAAAAAAAAAAAAAAAAAAAAAAAGTTTGTAATTTTCCCGCAACTTGTGGCAAAATATAAAATATTCCATGAACTCAACATGCCTCTCAGCAAATAGCTTGGGGTGTCTACTTTCTAAAATGGGGTCATTTGTGGGGGTTTTGTGCCATCTTGGCATTTTATGGCCTTCAAAACTGTAATAGGTAGTGAGAAGTGAACTCAAAAATGTACGCCCTTAGAAAGCCTGAAGGCGGTGCTTGGTTTTCGGGGCCCCGTACGCGGCTAGGCTCCCAAAAAGTCCCACATATGTGGTATCCCCGTACTCAGGAGAAGCAGCAGAATTTATTTTGGGGTGTCATTTCACATACGCCCATAGCATGTGTGAGCAATATATCATTTAGTGACAACTTTGTGTAAAAAAAAAAAAAAAATTTTTTTTTTGTCATTATTCAATCGCTTGAGGCAAAAAAATAAAATATTCAATGGGCTCAACATGCCTCTTATCAATTTCCTTAGGGGGTCTACTTTCCAAAATGGGGTCATTTGGGGGGGTTTTGTACTGCCCTGCCATTTTAGCACCTCAAGAAATGAGATAGGCAGTCGTAAACTAAAAGCTGCGTAAATTCCAGAAAACGTACCTTAGTTTGTAGATGTGACAACTTTTGCGCAAACCAATAAATATACAATTATTGACTTTTTTTTTACCAAAGACATGTGGCTGAATACATTTTGGCCTAAATGTATGACTAAAATTGAGTTTATTGGATTTTTCTAATAACAAAAAGTAGAAAATATCATTTTTTTTCAAAATTTGCGGTCTTTTTACGTTTATATCGCAAAAAATAAAAATCGCAGAGGCAATCAAATACCATCAAAAGAAAGCTCTATTTGTGGGAAGAAAAGGACGCAAATTTTGTTTGGGTACAACATTGCATGACCGCGCAATTACCAGTTAAAGCAGCGCAGTGCCAAAGTGTAAAAAGACCTCTGGTCATTTACCAGCAAAATGGTCCGGTCTGAAAGTGGTTAAAAAATCCCCATAGGCGACACTTTAATTTTTTTTTACTGGTTACATGTTTTGAGTTGCAGAGGAGGTCTAGGACTAGAATTATTGCTCTCGCTCTAACATTCTCGGCGATACCTCACATGTGTGGCACATGCGAGCACATGGGGACATGGGCGCTTTAATTTTTATTTTATTTTTTTATTGTTCATTTTACTTTATTTATTTTAGTTTGACATTTTTTCCCCCAAAAATATATTTTTGATCACTTTTATTCCTATTACAAGAAATGTAAACATCCCTTGTAATAGGAATATGGGGTGACAGGTCCTCTTTACAGTGAAATCTGGGGGGTCAATATGACCCCACATCTCACCTCTAGGCTGGGAAGCCTGAAATAAAAAATAAAAAAAAGATTCTGGCTTTGATCGTACTGCCGAGTTGGTAGAAGCACCGGAGGGCGGTGAGGGGTGGGGGGCTTCTATGGCTGGGTATTTCAGGGTATCACCGAGTATGGCTGGGTATCTCTGAGTATGGCTGGGTATGGCAATTTATGGCAGGGTATTACAGAGTATTGGCGGGGTATTGGCGGGGTACTACAGAGTAATAGCAGGGTACTGCAGAGTATTGGGGGGTACTACAGAGTAATGGCAGGGTACTGCAGAGTATTGGGGGGTACTGCAGAGTAATGGCAGGGTACTGCACTGCAGAGTAATGGCAGGGTACTGCAGAGTATTGGGGGTACTGAAGAGTATTGGGGGTACTGCAGAGTAATGGGGGTTACTGCAGAGTAATGGGGGGTACTGCAGAGTAATGGCAGGGTACTGCACTGCAGAGTAATGGCAGGGTACTGCAGAGTATTGGGGGTACTGCAGAGTATTGGGGGTACTGCAGAGTAATGGCGGGTACTGCAGAGTAATGGCGGGTACTGCAGAGTATTGGGGGGTACTGCAGAGTAATGGGGGTTACTGCAGAGTAATGGGGGGTACTGCAGAGTAATGGCAGGGTACTGCAGAGTATGCACTGGTATTGCAGAGTATTGGCAGGGAATTGAGGTGTTAAATTCGGTGAGCAGCGATGTGGGCACTGCAGATGCAGCCCACATCGCTGCTGACACCGATCTCTTTCCCCTCCGCTGTACCGATCGGTACAGAGAGGGGAGGGAGGAACAGGCGTCATAACATGACGCCGGTTTGTTTCCAAGTGATCACTCCGTCATTTGACGAAGCAATCACGTGGTAAACGGCCGCTATGAGCGGCCGTTTACCGTGATCCGTGATGCGACCCGGCGGTCACGGATGCTCTCGAGTGCGCACACCTCGGGGCACGCGAGAGCAGAATTCTGGGAGGCCGTTAATTAACGGCCTCTCAGAGTTAAACAACCCCCCTGAAGCCGTTAATCGGCAATGGGCAGTTGTTAAGTGGTTAAAGCTAGATCACTAGCTATATAGGTGAGGTGAATATAGTGGTGTATACTGCAGTCAGGGCACAGACAACAACCACTACACAGCAGCAAGATAGGAAATCAGCCAAAAACGATTGGTGTGTACTGTGTTGAAGGTACACAGAACACCCACTGCTTCAGATGCTAAGTAACACACTACACGAGGCCGCCTCAAAGGCGGCCTTATATAGTGTGGGGCGTGCACTACACAGCCTGAGCTATGATTGGCCACAGGCAGGATGCCTGTGGCCAATCATGGCTCTCCTCGCTGCCGGCGCTGCGATTGGCCAAGCATGCGGGGTCACAGTGCATGCTTGGCCAATCATCGGGCAGCAATGCACTGCGCCAACGCAGTGCATTATGGTCCGCGCGCGCGTCACTCGAATTTTGACGCGAACGGCCAAAACGTTCGGAATTCGCCGAACGCACGAACAGCCAATGTTCGAGTCGAACGTACGTTCGACTCGAACACGAAGCTCATCCCTACCCACCACCAACTATGGTTCACTGTTGGCTTTAAAAAAAAACTACAATGAAATAACTTAATTTTACTATTATCTTTCCATCTCCTTTGACTAAAACACCATGTCACTAAAAAACCCCATGGGAGAACTTTTCCTGTTTTTTTTCCATATATTCATAGGGGTGTGCAGCCCCCGGACTTCTCACATGTGTTTTCCCATTTTCTTTCACTGTTGGCTTTATTCCGCATGCAAAGTCACGCGTAAAGGTGTAAAAACCAAGAGGTCCTCAAATGTAACTATCTGCATACCAGGAAAGAGAACACAAGAAAATATTGTAGGAATTCTCTAATCCCACCACTGTAGAGGTATACATATCAAGAGGTCCTAACAGGTAACTATCTGTATACCAGAAAAGCAAACACAATTAAATAATACAGGAATTTTCTACTCTCACCACCAACTATCGGTGTCATGAGGGCCACGTACCTGATGTGAGACCGAAGTAGTGGGGAGACCTCCCTTGTACCTCGGGTCCTTAAAGCCCCTGGAGATGGAGACAGAGACTTGGTGGGGACACCGAGTGGCAGGGCCCTGTGCCAAGGGTGTAGAACACTGTGCAAACATTAGTCCGGGATCCGAACCGGGGTCAAGTCCAGTTGGGCAATGAAGCATAAAAGGATTAAGCAGAAGAAGAATGGTCGAGATCCAAGCCAGGGTCAGTTCCAATCTAGCAGCTCTGTACAAAAGGGGCAAAGAAGTAGAATGGTTAAGGTACAAATCTGAGGTCAAAGGCAAGCAGCAAACAAGAGCAGTCAAACAGGTTTCCAGGTCACAACAGGTTCAGACAGATCACACACTAGCACAGTAACAAGGGGGGGCTGAAGATAATCCAGCAATATGGCAGTTTCTAAGCTGGGTTTATATAGGGAAGTTTGAGGTCACTTAATGTGCACCTCCTGAGCATTTTCCTGCCTTTTTCCATCAGGTTGATGTCACTTCCTGTGCGCCTCCTGGGTATTTTCCCTTCTTTTTCCATCAGGTTGAGGTCACTTCCTGTGCGCGTCCTGGGCATTTTCCTGCCATTTTCCATCAAGTCTTCTGTGCACGTGCAGGTTAGTGCCCCGAGGCGTCTTTGGCACATGCTCAGTTGGCACAGATTTCCTCTTGCAGCAACGGCAATGGCATATTGGTGCATGCGTAGTAAGCCGTGGACACTTACAATCAGTTACTTCGCATGCAATGCCACACAACATAACTATCTGCATACCAGGAAAGAGAAAACAATTAGTGTTGAGCGAACCCGAACTGTAAAGTTCGGGTTCATACTGAACTTTTGGCTTTTTGGGTCCCGAACTCGAACCATTGACTGTATGTTCGGGTTTGGGTCAGGAGTTCGGCAACGTAATGGCGCATTTTAAAAAGCCCTGCAGCAGCCAATCAACATTCGTTTAACTGGTGTGCCCTTAGAAGCCATCACAGCCATGCCTACTAATGGCATGGCTGTGATTGGCCAGTGCAGCATGTGACCCAGCCTCTATTTAAGCTAGAGGCACACAGCACAGCACGTCACTCTGCTTTAGACAGTGTAGGGAAAGGTTCCTGGCTGCTGCTGTTAGGGAGAGAATAACATAGGAGTCCTGATTCTGAAATCTATTCTAATTAGTCAGCGATTTTACACTGCACTGAGAGAAAAGATAGACAGTGTAGGGCAAGGTTCCTGTTGCTGCTTTGAGGGAGAGAGAATTATCTAGGAGCCCAGATTCAGAAATCTATTCTAATAACTCAGCGATCTACACAGATTTACCTGGTTGGGTTGCAGTGCACAGTCTTTTTACACTGCCATGAGCCCAGTGCCAGAGAAAATATAACTTTTATCTGCAAGTTCAGTGCACCAGCACTGCATATGTTACTGTGACATACACCCTGTACTTACTTTGGGTGTATTCTGCTATTGCAAAAACACCCATTTGGTGCAAAAAAAAAAATAACAACTTTGCAGTGTTTTCTGCATATGTGGAGGTGTGTGTTACACAATTTATATAATTTTCTTCTATTGTGCTATTCAAAAAAATTTTTTTAGGGCAAAAACAAAAACATTCTGCTATTGCAAAAACACCCATTTAGTGCAAAAAAAAACAAAAACTTTGCAGTGTTTTCTGCATATGTGGAGGTGTGTGTTACACAATTTATATATTTTTCTTCTATTGTGCTATTCCCAAAAATTTTTTTAGGGCAAAAACATTTTTTTTAATAGCATTTATGCCATTTCTTCAGCTCTAAGATACATGTTTACATACTCTGGGTGTATTCTGCTATTGCAAAAACACCCATTTAGGGCAAGATCCTAAATTTGGAAAATATGAGGAGAACGTCAAAGAAGGGACGTGGCTCCGGTCGTGGTGCTGCTGGTGGAGCTCCTGTTGCAGGGAGAGGACGTGGTCGATCTGTGCCAGCTACACGCACAAGTGAAACACCTTCCTCAGGTGCGAGTAGAGGACAGAGCCTGCAGCGGTATTTGGTCGGGCCTAATGCGGCTGTATGAATATTGAGGCCAGGACAAGTACAGGTGATAGTAGATTGGGTTGCTGACAGTGCCTCCGGTTCCTTGACATTGTCTCCCACCCAGTCTCCTGATGAAAGACCAGAGTTGGCACCTGCAGCCGATGTCCATCAGTCGTTCACATCACCCCCTTGCAAATCAGCAAAGCAGTCTGAGCCCCAAATCATGCAGCAGTCTCTTTTGCTTTTTGATGACTCTATTAACAGGGTTTGCCAGGGCCATCCACCTAGCCCTGCCCCAGAAGTGGAAGAGACTGAGTGCACTGATGCTCAACTACTTATGTTTGAAGATGAGTACATGGGAGGACCATCGCAGCACGTCTCGGATGATGACGAAACACAGGTGCCAACTGCTGCTGCTTTCGCAATTGTGCAAACCGACAAGGAGGGCAGGGCTGAAGACTGGGTGGAAGATGATGTGGAGGACGTTGAGGTCCTGGACCCCACATGGAATCAACGTCATGCAAGTGATGTAGTTCGGAAGAAGAGACGGTGGTCGCACAGAGCCACCAGCACAGCAGAGGAGGGAGCAGGGTGCAAAAGCAGAGCGTCCGTCCCCTAGACAGTATGCCTGCTACTGCCCAACACAGCAAGGGACCGAGCAGACCAAAGCCAGGTCCAAGGAGTTCGCTAGCGTGGTAGTTCTTCAGACAATGTGCTGATGACAAGACACGAGTGGTTTGCATGCTGTGCAATCAGAGCCTGAAGCGAGGTATAAACGTTCTCAACCTGAGCACAATCTGCATGACCAGGCATCTAAGTGCAAAGCACGAGCTGCAGTGGAATAGACACCTCAAAAACCAAGAAAGGTCTCTGGGTCCTCCTGCTTCCTCTTCTGCTGCAGTCTTGGCCTCTTCATCCACCTCTGTAGTGACAGTGGAACCTACCAACCCGCAAACAGAGGATCTGCCAGCAACACTACCACCTGGGTCACTAACCATCTCCACAATGTCCCATGGAAGGGTTCAGCTCTCTATCTCCCAAACACTGGAGCGGAAGAGGAAGTACCCCCCTAGCCACCCGCGATCCCTGGCCCTGAATGCCAGCATTTCAATTTTCACCTTTGAAATGCTGTCATTACGTCTGGTGGAGACACAGAGTTTTAAAAGCCTGATGGCATTGGCTGTCCCACAGTATGTCGTGCCCAGCCACCACTACTTTTCCAGACGAGCCATCCCTTCCCTGCACAACCAAGTGGGGGACAAAATCAGGTGTGCACTACGCAACTTCATCTGTGGCAAGGTCCACCTAACTACGGATGCGTGGACCAGTAAGCACGGTCAGGGACGTTATATCTCCCTAACAGCACACTGGGTAAATGCAGTGGCGGCTGGGCCTGAGGCGGATAGCAGTTTGGCGCATGTCCTTCCACCTTCGAGGATTGCAGGGCACTTCAGTCTGCCTCCTGTTGCTAACTCCTCCTACTCCGCTTCCTCATTCTCTACCGCCTCCTCATCCAGTCAGCGTAACACCTTCACCACCAACTTCAGCACAGCCAGGGGTAAAAGACAGCAGACAGTTTTAAAACCTTCCTGTTTGTGGGAAAAACCCCACACCGTGCAAGAGTTGTGGAGGGACATGGAACAACAGACCGATGAGTGGTTGGTGGCAATGAGCCTCAAGCCCGGCCTGGTGGTGTGCAATAATGGGCAAAATCTCATAGCAGCTCTGGGCCTAGCCGGTTTGACGCACATCCCTTGCCTGGCACATGTGCTGAACTTGGTGGTCCAGAGGTTCCTTAAAAATTACCCCCATATGCCAGAGCTGCTGCAGAAAGTGCAGGCCGCCTGTGCGCATTTTTGGCATTCTCCCTCTGCTGCTGCTCGCCTGTCAGCGCTGCAGCGTAACTTCGGCCTTCCCGCTCACCGCCTCATATGTGAGGCGCTCACAAGGTGGAACTCCACCTTGCACATGCTGGCCAGACTGTGCGAGCAGCAGCAAATGATAGTGGAGTTTCAGCTGCAGCACGCATGCGTGAGTCTGTCTGCGGAACAGCACCACTTCACCACCAATAACTGGGCCTCCATGCGAGACCTGTGTGCCTTGTTGCGCTGTTTTGAGTACTCCACCAACATGGCCAGTGCCGATGACACCGTTCACAGCGTTACTATCCCAGTTCTATGCCTCCTTGAAAAAACGCTTTGGGTGAAGATGGAAGAGGATGTGGCACAGGAGGAGGAGGAGGAAGAGGGATCATTTGCAAGGCTTTCAGGGCAGTCATTCACAAGTGGCTATGAGGGTGGGTTCCTGCACCAACAAACGCCAGGTACACAATTGTCTGGTAGCAGTTCTGGAGGATGAGGAGGAGGAGATGGTGGAGGAGGAACCATGTTCACAGCAGGGTGGCACCCAGACCAGCTCATGGCCATCACTAGTGCGTGGCTGGGGGGATACAGAGGACACAGACGATACACCTCCCAAAGAGGACAGCTTTTCGTTGCCTCTGGGCAGCCTGGCACACATGAACAATTACATGCTGCAGTGTCTCCGCAATGACCGCCGAGTTGCCCACATTCTAACTTGTGCTTATTACTGGGTGGCCACCCTGCTGGATCCCCATTACAAGGACAACGTACTGTCCTTAATTCCCTCACTGGAACATGATCGTAAGATGCGCAAGTACAAGCGCACTCTGGTAGACGCGCTGCTGGTGGCATTCCCACCTGACAGCGAGGGTACGGTGGAAGCACAAGTTAAAGGCAGAGGAGGAGGAAGAGGTCGCCAACGCAACCGCCAGCACCTCAGAAGGCAGGGTTAGCATGGCCGAAATGTGGAAAAGCTTTGTCAGCATGCCACCAGAACCAGCACCACCAGCTGAGATGGAACGTCTTAGCCGAAGGCAGCATTTCACCAACATGGTGGAGCAGTATGTGTGCACACGCTTACACGTACGGAATGACGGGTCTGCCCCCTTCAACTTCTGGGTCTCCAAATTGGGCACATGGCCTGAGCTTGGCCTTCACGCCTTGGAGGTGCTGGCCTGCCCTGCAGCCAGTGTATTATCTGAACCTGTATTTAGCACGGCAGGGGGGCGTTATCACAGACAAGCGCAACCGCTTGTCCAGAGCCAATGCGGACAAGCTCACGTTCATTAAAATGAACCAGGCATGGATCCCACAAGACTTGTCCGTACTATGTGCAGAATAGACATGTATACCGGTGTTCTGACAAAAACTGTCTGGCCATCGGATAGTGTCTGGCCTGAGGACAAGGAGATACTGAAAATCTCGGAAGATGAACGGCGCCTGCCCCATGAGTGCAGGTTCAAGCCCCACCATCCAAGTGGAGATATGGTAGCACATAGTAACAGGGCCTATCTCACTTTGCTCGCCACGCTTCAGCCACGGCCCTCGCTGCACTCGGCTTGAACCTCGGATGGTGTGGCTTGAACCTGACTCACCGCACAGCGCCGTTCGTCTTCTGAGATTTCCGAAATCCCCTTGTCCTACATACTGAGCAGTACAGGGCTGACACTATCGGACGGGGACAGAATTCGACATATCACGGGCCTTACCCAGCCATTGTTGTATTTTTGAACCAGTGTTGGCTACCTCGTCCTCCTCCACCGCCGCTTCCACCTACACTGCCACATCCACCGCCACCTCAACCTCCTACTCCATATGGACTTCGTTCTCCTAGGTCAAGATTATAATTTTTTATTTTTTTTTATTTCAAAGTATTTTATTTTACCACTAGCTTATCCATTAAATTGAATATTTTTTTTCCAGAAAGGGCGTATTCTGGGGCATTCCCACCATATGTGTGGCATCGTGCCGTTGAGTTTCTGAGGTTCTTAATCACTTCCTGTACCTCTTCTTCTGAGAAGGGGGCCTCCAGCATATATATATATATATATATATATATATATATATATATATATATATATATATATATATATAAAATTATGTTATTTTAAGTTATTTCCCTATCCACATTTGTTTGCAGAACACTTTCCATGCTCTTAACAATATTTTGCTGCCATTTGCAGCCCTCTAGCCCTTTCCATGACTTTTTTAGAGCCATTTTAGTCCTCAAAAGTTCGGGTCCCCATTGACTTCAATGGGGTTCGGGGTCAAGTTCGGTCCCGAACCCAAACTTTTCGTCCGAAGTTTGGCCGAACCCGTCAAACCCGAACATCCAGGTGTCCGCTCAACTCTAAACACAATACAATATTATAGGAATTCTCCAATCCCACCACCAACTATTGTTCACTGTTGGTTTTATTCCACATGCAAAGCCAAGTATAGAGGAGCACAAACCAAGAAGGTCCTCAAAGGTAAGCAGATGCAAATTGGGAAAGTCTGATAGAAAACAAAAGAAAATTAAATCAAATAAAAAGAAATTGTATAAAGAGACTGCAGCATGAAGCTGTGAAAAAGCGATACACAGAAAATCTACTGATTATAATCAAGATGCTATCACTGTGTTCAAAAATGCAGCCTGTAATAAAATACTATAGGATTCAGCAGAGGCTTGATAATTGCACATCCATTTGATTAAATAGAAGGGCCCATTAGACAAATAAATGTCATGGGTTGTATATGTTTGTTTGCTAAGAGAGGTCGAAGAACGGATTAAAGAGGCTCCTTGGCTTCATGTAAATAGATAATGAAATGGAATGACCTCATGATAACCACATGTATACCAGGAAAAAGAATACCATGAAATAATACAGAAACCCTCTAACCTCACCACAAACTATGGTTCACTGTTGGCTTTATTCCCATGCAAAGTCACGCATAAAGGTGTAAAAACCAAGAAGGTCCTCAAAGGAAAGGTAAACAAATTAAAATGGGGAAAGTGTGATAGAAAACAAAAGAAAATTTAGTCAGATAAAAAGTAGTTGTGTAAAGAGGCTGCAGCATGAGGCTGTGAAAAAGAGATACACATACAATCTACTGATCATCATCAAGGATTCAGCAGAGGCTTGAAAACTGCACATCCATTTGATTAAATGGAAGGGCCCATTAGATAGATAAAAGTCACAGGTTTTAAATGTTTGTTTGCTAAGAGAGGTTGAAGAACAGATTAAAGAGATGCGTTGGCTTTGTATAAATGGAAAATGAAATGGAATGACCTTTTGATAATCACATGTACACCAGGGAACACAAGAAATAATACAGAAACTCCACTTTAACCTCACCACCACTAACCCCACTGTTTGCTTTATTCCACATCCAAAGCCACATGTAGAAGTGTACAAATCAAAAGTTCCTCACAGGTAACTAACTATCTGTATATCAGGAAAGAAAACACAATAAAACACTAGGAATGATCTAGTCTCACCACCAACTATGGTTCGCTGTTGGCTTTATTTAATATGCAAATCCAAGTATAGAGGTGTACAGCCAAGAAGGTCCTCAAAGGTAAAGCAATAAAGGCCTAAACAAATGTAGCACCCTCAGTGTACACAGTGGGAAAATTCAATTTTTCATGGAGAAAGGACATTAAATATTTAGGAATAAGATTAACCGACACCTTAAAGAGGAAGTAAACCCTGATGGGTTTACTTCCTCTTTCATTCCCTGCAAAGGCAAAGCATAATGGACTACTGTGTATCGCATAGTAGCCCATTATGTGTCACTTACCTGACACAGGAGCCAGCGAAGTCGCCGCTGTCCCCTGTAGTCCGCCGCATCCATCTTGCTGGTGGCGTCTCGCAGCCCAGCCGCTGTCATTCGGCGAAGCCGCGATGACATCACTCCCGCGCATGTGCACGGGAGTCGACACGCGCAGCAGCTCCATTCTTGGAAATGCCGCGCTCAGTGCGCCTGCGCGCCGCTGTCTATGGCGCATGCGCCGTAGACAGCGGTGCCCGTTTTCGGGCAAATATCTCCTAAACCATATAGGTTTAGGAGATATTGCTTGGACCTACAGGTAAGCCTTAATCTAGGCTTACCTGTAGGTCAAAGTGGTTTGTAAGGGTTTACAACCACTTTAAGGAAAACATATAGGATAAATGATATACCTTTACTAGATGAGATAAGAAGGGAAATAAAAAAAAAGTAAACTTGCAGGTTGTCCTGGTTCGGGCGAATAAGTTCTGTTAAAATGATTTTAACCCCTAAAATCCTATATAAATTTCAGATGCTCCCCTTAACAATCCCGCAATCCTTTTTTAGAATCTTGAAAGGAATAGTATCTAGATATATATGGTGTAATAACAAACCCAGATTCTCGGCTACAATTTTAAATTTAGAGAAAAATCAGGGCGGCTTAGCCATGCCAGATTATAAGAAATACTACAACGCAGTGATTCTGTCACGTATAATAGAGTGGTCAAAGGAGGATAGTGATAAAAGATGGACAGAGTTAGAAAACACACTGAGTAATTCACAATTAGGGCCTATAATGTGGAACCCACCCCAACATAGAACACTGAGTCAAAATACACATGCTATTACACGCACAACACTGAGGGTTTGGGATAGATTACATATTCACAAAAAATTGAAGTTTAACTCACCCTTGATTTATTTAAAGGAAAATTATTATTTTGAGCCTGGGAAGTGGGAAGTGGGGGGAAATTGGATTAAAAAAGAAAGTTTGCAAGTGAAAGATATAGTTAAAAACTGCAAAATATGCACTTTACAAGAACTTCAACTTAACACTGAGATTATGAAAATTGACATATGGAGATACTTCCAGTTGAAAGGGTTTGTAGAGAAACTACCAACCCCTATTAGATCTGGGAAGAGTATACCCCGATAGAGAAGTGGATCTTGAAGGGGAACGCTAAAAATAATATATTATGTTTGTATAAAATTCTCTCCAAGGGAGAGGCAAGGGATGTTCCTCCATGTTAAATTATGGGAAAGGGAAATAGTGACTAAATGCACTTCACAAAGATTAGGGAAAATTTGGAAACGTACCCACGGCTCTGCGGGAGATGCAAAGACGGCAGAAACAAATTACATATATCTGGCAAGATGGTACCTTACGCCTTATAGACTAAGTCATTTTCAGCAGGACAGGTCTTCCGAGTGTTGGAGAGGGTGTAAAAATAAAGGTACAATGTTCCACATTTGGTGGGACTGTACCATTATTAAAAAATATTGGTTGGAGATATTGGACCTTATAAAGCTAATTACTAATGAAACAATCCCAGCGGACCCATGGATGTGTCTTTTTCATGGGACTGATAGGTCGTGGGGCAATATAAATCCTATTGTAGCAAAGAGCCAGATACCAAAAAAAATGGCAGGAAACTGAAAGTCCTAAAGTCCTCGATTGGATTTTTGGAGTGGAAAGGATTCCAAGATTAGAGAAGGAAGATGAAAGGAAGGATAGATAGGATAGGATAGGACCAGATAGGAGAGGACGATCAGAAAGATAAATGGGAAAAGTGGGATAAATTTAAAAACTCTTGGAGATACATGATGGAGATAACCAAATGAGCCAGAAGATAAGGATTGGAGAGAGGAGAGGAACTAGGAGAAACAGGGAAGAAGCCCAGTGATGATAGGGCCAGGAGAGGAAATATAGCCCCCCCCCATTAATAGAGGTTTTGGTGTATGGGAGGTTGGTGGGTAGGGAGGGAAATTGTGGGCATTGAAAGATAAGGAAATGGCTAATTTTTATTGTGATGTATATTTTTCTTTTTTTTGTATGATGGCAATTATAAAATTAAATAAAGAATAAAAAACAAAACAAAAAACTTAGGGTATCTAGACATATTCATTCCAACCATGAATTTTAACAATAACATTATTAATTGCCTGTATATCTAATATTTTATTTATGATCTGTGATATAATTTTTATTTTTTTCTGTATTTGCTGTATCAATTACGTCCATTGATTATGTGCAATAAATGTATTATTATTATTAGTTATCATGTTAACAATTTTTCATGATTATATTCCAAATGATATATTATTTATGTATTCACTATGATTATAAACATCATGGACTACCCCTAGGAGATTATAACATTAAATCAAATTAAAATTAATTCAATTATTTTTAGATTTACATATTTTTTCCTCAATCAAAATGACATGCTTCATGTAAAGTCCCACCTCCATTTTCCACATTTTCTACATTATAAGATCAAAAAAAAAGTTCTCAAAACAAAAATATTTGAACATAATTCTATAATTCTACTAGTCTATGGCCAGCTTTACTCCCCTGTGATGTACACAATAAGTATTGCACGTCTGTATTCTCTCTCTATATTATTATTATTATTATATATGATTTATATAGCGCCAACACTCTCTATATACCATGTATCTATTTTTTACTATATTATACACATGTTGATGATGATATGGGAATGATGTTGTTTATTTTGGTAGCAGTAAGGTTGCATCTTTGATCATGTTAACAAGACATGTCTATAATCCTGTGTGTTCAAAGAGCGACTAGTTCTTTGAGTAACAAACAGAGATCAGTTGCCTGGCTAATTACAACAATGGCTGGAGCCAAATCTCCCTGTCATTGTAAGCAGTCCTCCGCTTGTCAGTGTCTGGTTCTTTTATCCCACAAGTGAAAACCAAGCCGTGTTTGCTGTTGTTCAAACACCGCTGTCATTGAGTCACCTTGGTGCTCCCTGAGAATAACCAGTTAATCCATATGGGCATTAGATTGTGCACAGGTTGTTGATATATTCATTCTATTACCTTTTGTTTGATTTTCTTTGGTGGTCATTTATTATGTATGGTGTGTAACACCATTGTAAATGGCTTGATACCATCTGTGTATAGTTACAGCTTATTCAGAATTCAATTTATTTATTCGTAATATCATGCTTGTGTAGCCACAGTGGTTATGTGACCATTTTTTGCAGACTTTAGGTCATGGTCAAATAATTACAGTGAAAAAAATTCTGGTACCAAACTGTGTGGAACGGAACAACGTTTTTTTCTTTTTTTTTTGTTGTACATATTTAACAAAAAATGCACTTAATGGTATATTTAAAGTGACACTAAACCCAAAAATAAAATCCTAACATCATGGGCTTCATTCACAAAGCGGTATGTGTCCCCTTAAAAAATGTGGTGAAATACCGCTTAACATTTGTTAATGATTTAAATGGTTAAAATGTTTTTGGCATGCACATGTAGCACCCTCTAGGCAAGTAGGTGCTAGAGGTAGGATTTTTGTTAGGTTAGGTAAACTTAGGCCGGTCTGGCTGAAAGCCAGGCCTGTCTGTTTGTTTTGATCTGGGTTGGGAGTGGCTCAGGGTAGCAGCTGGTGACTCACAGGCAGCACCACTGAGACCTCCCTCTTCTTTCCAGAGTTTTTAAGAAAGATCTGGAAAGAAAGGGGAGAGGAGAGGTAGAGCTGTCTGGTGTGTTTTGGGGAGCCCTGACCAATCCCAAACCTGGATTGGCAGGGGATAGGCCTCCTAAAATACCCAGGGTCAGTCCAGATGGGGAGGCGTTGTCAGGTGGAAGAGCTGGAGTGAGAAGTGTGGAGGCTGTTGGGGCCTTTGAGTGAGCTCCTCAGTCTGGGGAGGTGACCTTGGGCCTGAGCTCAGGTGCAGTCGGGACCACCTTCAGGAATGCATGAAGAGGACCTGGACCAGTGACACAAGAGAGAGCAAGGAGAGGAGAGCGTGAGAGAGCACTACTAAGAGACTCCAGGGAGGACAACTGGTTGCAGCCAGGAGGGCTGGTGAGTAAGGCACAGTCAGGAGGACTGGGGAGGCATGCCACTGAGCAGAACTAGGTGTGTGGACTGTGGGGGAAGGGGCAGTGGAAAGAGGCAGCTGCAGCCAGGAGGGCTAGCACAAGGACTTTTGCTATTTATTCTGCTACGCTATAGGGGACCACGGTCCCTGCCTGCAAAAGGTGTTTGCTGAGGCCTGGTCAAGCCAGTGTTAGGCCTACTTATACAAATGTGCTAGCTGGTCTTGGGAATTAAGTGATGTGCTGAAGGCAGGGCTGGACTGGGACAAAAATTTGGCCCTGGACTTCATCCAGACTGGCCCACTTTAATTTTGCAAACACGTACAAAAACAGTATATAAACTATATGTATTAGCTCACGGTGCACCCACCCAGGATCTGCCCTGCAAAGCGAGGACAAACTTGGTCCAGGTACAGTGTCCAAAGTTAGGGGACTGTCCCTGGAAACCAGGGATGTCTGGTCATCCTAGGCTAGTGGCCAGCAGGCCCCACAGGCCATGGCCAGCAGGCCAGCAGAACCCATAAGCCATGGTCAGCTCTCAGCAGGACCTACAGTGTTAAGACCTTTTTTAAGGTATTGGATGGGCACTGGGGCAGGGTAAATGGGGGGGGTAGATAGGTGGTATGGGGGGTCAGCTGGCCCTGGGGTGTCAAGGTCTCTCACCTCAGTGATGACAGCTGCCAGCTCAGCAGGTCCTTGCATGGCCTCCTCCAGTCCTGGGGGGTGATGCTCCTATCCAGGTCCCAAGTCCCGATTCCTTGGCACGCTCTTCCTCCAAGATCTGGAAGTTGTAATTTCCTGGCTGTGCTGCTCAGGAGCAGAGGGCGGCCACTGGCCATTTTGCATGTAAGTTAGGATGGCCTGGGGGAGGGGGGAAAATGTCACCTTCTCCCTGGTCCAGCCCGCCCCTGGCATTACAGCGGTGCTCACATTAATGGTAACTGGATTTGGTACATGCTTAGTCTGTCATACAGGAGCCTTTAGATGTACTTAAATATCCAAAAGCAGCTAGAAAGATAAAATCTGCAAATAAGATGGTGTCAGTGCTCAGATCAGCCCTGGCGCTAGTTTGATAGGTAAAACCCAACTCCAGGAATTTAGCACCTCCTGTAACTAACTGCTGATATGAAAAACAAAAATATCCAATTGCCTAGTTTACTTACCTAGAGGCAAGAGAACTCATGGAGGCACTAAGTGGACTGGGACCCAGAAAAATAATGTAGGGAAAAATGTCTGGTGGCCAGGGAAGGAAGTTGAATTGGCTCATAGAGGAAACTGTGAATTTGATCCATTACACTGTGGGATAGATTAGGAATTAAGACTGAGGAGTAGGGTAACTGATGCACAACATTATTTACATTTCAACATGCCTGGAGTTGGGCTTTAAAGTCAACACGTCCAGTTGTGTTTACAGCACAGGAAGTAGAAGTTAATTTCCCCATTGTGACAGAGATGGCAAAAAAAAGATATGAGTTTTAACCATTTTCTACAGTATTCAAAATGTTTTGGCTTTACATAGTTACATAGTTAGTAAGGTTGAATAAAGACACCAGTCCATCCGGTTCAACCTGAGTGAGTGTCTACAATTGTCCCTATCCCTGTACATTGAACACTCGCATTGGTCCCTACCCTCAAGGAGCCCACAATCCAAGGTCCCCATTCATATACTAGGGCCAATTTTGGGCAGAATCCAATCAACCTACTTGCATGTCTTTGGAGTGTGGGAGGAAACCGGCGTAACCGAAGGAAACCCACACAGGCACAGGGAGAACATGCAAACTCCAGGCAGGTAGTATCGTGGTTGGGATTTGAACCAGCAATCGATCAGCCACAACACTATTATCACCCACCTAATGTTAAGGAGGTCCACCTTTTGCTGCCAAAACTAGACATGTGCACACTGAAATATTTTATTTCGGAATTTGAAAAATAAATTTATTTAGTTACTCCCGAAATTCGTTTTTTATTTATTTTGTTTCATTAAAAAATGCATTCATCCGAAAATCTGAAATAATTAAGGTCAAATCTGTCATTGAAGGCTTATGGTGTCTGTCGAATGTTCTAAGAAGATTTGACGGAGCAGCTAAACTGTGCATCGCACATCGTACATTTCTGGTCGAATGTTCCGCCTACAATCTATAGTAGAAGTCTAATGTTGTATGACACTAGGGATGAGCTCGGTGTTCGACTCGAACGCATGTTCAACTCGAACAAGGGCCGCTCGCCTGTTCGGCGAATTCAGAACTTTGTGGATCGTTCGCACCATATTCGTGTGCCTCGAACAGCCCGCAATGCACTACGCTATTGCAGTGCATTGCTGGCTCATGATTGGCCAAGCATGCACTGTGACCCTGCATGCTTGACCAATCACAGCGCCAGCAGCGAGGAGAGCCATAATTGGCCACAGGCAGGATGCCTGTGGCCAATTATAGCTCAGGGGATTTAGTACACACCCCACACTATATAAGACCGCCAGCGTGGCGGCCTTGTGTAGTGGGTTGGCGTGCAGAGAAAGAGCAAGATAGGCAGGGACAGTGTCTTTTTGTTTGGGAACCTAACGATGTTAAAGTGGGTGTAGTGTGCCTCCTGCACAGTATACACCTGAAGCTACCCCTTATTGCTGGTGTTGTTCTGTTTCTGTAACACAGGCATCTGCAGCATTTACAGTGGGCGTTGTGTGCCTCCTGCACAGTATATACCTAAAGATACCCCTTATTGCTGGTGTTGTTCTGTTTCTGTAATACAGACATATTATAGACACCCCCCAGGCACGATATTTAAAGGAATATTTCACTTTTTTTGTTCACTTTAATCGTCATTAAAATCAGTGCTCCCAAAAAAACGGCCTTTTTTAAAAAAAAAATTGCATTGATCCATGTCCCCTGGGGCAGGAGCCGGGTCCCCAAACCCTTTTAAGGACAATATCTTGCATATTAGCCTTTAAAATGAGCACTTTTAATTCGAACGTTTGAGTCCCATAGACTTTAATGGGATTCTAAAGTTCGTACGTATTTTAGGTCCGTTCGAAGGTTCTGGTGCAAACCGAACCGGGGGGTGTTCGGCTCATCCCTATATGACAATAATAATAATCATCATATTTATTAATTATTATCACTAGTCAACCAACATTAGAATTCTTGTATAGCCTATGGGCAGAGCATTTGACCATAAATGTCCACTCACAGCGACTGTTTCGTCAAATTTTCATGTCAAATCTTTTCTATCTATGTCGAATAATCTTGGACTAATAGAGTTAGGTCAGGCACATTCGACCTTTTTTGCTATTGTCTCTATATTGTCAAATCTTTTCTCTCTATGTTGAATCTTTTCTCTCTATGTAGAATAATCTTACACTAATAGAGCTAAGGTTAGGCACATTCAACCACCGGCTCGATTGACACAGATTGCTATTGTCAGCTTCATGTCAAATCTCCTATCTCTATCGAACTGTTGTCACAACGCAAACAAAAAAAAAGCATTTGTTTATGTCGGATCTTTCGGTTTTCGGATTCTGCACGTTCGTTATCCTTTGTAAAAACGTTAGCAAAAATACCTGAAATTCGGATGAAAATGCATTCGGACGAAAACCGCCAAAACAGCCCTGACCCATTGAGGCATGGACTCCACTAGACCTCTGCATCCATTATCTTGTCTTCTTCCTGTGGTGCATCCTGGTGCCATCTCTTCCTCAAGTAAGTGATGCACACACACCAGGCAATCGACATGATGTAAAAGAAAATATGATTCATCAGACCAGGTCATCTTCTTCCATTGCTCAGTAACCCAGTTCTGATGGTCAAATGCACATTGTAAGCATTTTTGGCTGTGGACACGGGTCAGCATGGGCACCCTGACCGGTCTGTGGCTACACAGAACCAAACTGTAATGCATTGTGAGTTCTGACACCTTTTTCTCAGAGCCAGCATTAACTTTTTCAGCAAGTTTTAACTACAGTAACTTTTTTATTGGATCAGACTACATAGACCAGCCTTCGCTGCCCAGTGAGGCTTGGCTACCAATGACCCTGTGGCCAGTTCACTTGTTTTCCTTCCTTAAGCCACTTTTAGGTAGGTCCACTGGATCTGCAGATTGGGAACATCCCACAAGAGCTGTAGTTTTGGAGATGCTTTCTCACCTAGTCGTCTAGCTGTTACAAATTGGTGCTTGTCGCTCAAATCCTTACGCTTGCCCAATTTTTGCGCTTTCAACACATTAATTAACCGGTTCCTGACCAGTGCACGACGATGTACGTCAACAGAATAGCACAGGCAGACATATTGGCGTACAGGTACGTCCAATCTTCAACGCCGCCCTGCCATCGGGAGCGCGCCGGCAGTGGCGCGCTCCCGCGATGGTCGGGACCCGCGGACTCGATCGCCGCGGGCATACCAGCGATTGTCTCACGGGACGGCTGAATGGAGGAAATGCCGTGTAAACAGCATTTCTCCATTCTGCCTAGCAACTAGTGACGCTGATCTCTACTCCATGTGATTGGAGCAGAGATCAGTGTTCACTAAATGAAAGCCCAACCCCCCCACAGTTAGTCACACACCCCTAGGAACACTTAACCCCTACACTGCCACCCACTGGTTAACCCCTTCACTGCCAGTGTCATTTACACAGGAATCACTGCATTTATATAGCAGTGATTACTGTATAAATGACAATGGTCCCAAAAATGTGTCAAAAATGTCCGATGGGTCCCCCACAATGTCGCAGTCACAATAAAAATCGCTGATCGCCGCCATTACTAGTAAAAAAAAAATAATAATAATAAATTATTAATAAAAATGCTATAAAACTATCCCTATTTTGTAAACGCTATAACTTTTGCGCAAACCAATCAATAATCGCTTATTGCGATTTTTTTTACCAAAAATATGTAGAAGAATACGTATCGGCCTAAACTGAGGGAAAAAAATGTTTTTTTATATATTTTTGGGGGATATTTATTATAACAAAAAGTAAAAAATAATGCGTTTTTTTCAAAATTGTCGCTCTATTTTTGTTTATAGCGCAAAAAAACCCGCAGGGGTGATCAAATACCACCAAAAGAAAGCTCTATTTGTGGGAAAAAAAGGACGTCAATTTTGTTTGGGAGCCACTTCGCACGACCGTGCAGTTGGCAGTTAAAGTGACGCAGTGCCGAATCGCAAAAAGTGGTCTGGTCTTTGACCAGCAAAATGGTCCGGTCTGTAAGTGGTTAAGGACAACATGTTCTCTTGCTGCCTAAAATACCCATATTCAGATGCCATTGTGCCAAGAAAATCAATGTTATTCACACTACCTGCCAGTGGTCATAATGTTATGGCTGATCAGTGTATTTTAGTATAACATTGGTCAGTATAGACCTTTGATAGTCATTTAAGTAAGAAAAGAAAAAAAGACTAAAAGTAAGGTGCCATTTCTTAGTTGTTGGTAAGAAGTTACAGCTTAAATGCTGTATACCTGCTATGATAATGTATTTGCATAAGACGAACACATTATGCAAATTTATACAATCAGGGAATTTTTCACTCAGACATATCAGTCCTTGTCCCACTGGAGTTTACAATCTAATTTCTCTCTCGCAGACACACTAGCACGTGCATACTGAAGTCAGCTTTATTGCAAGATATTTAAACTATTAGCATGTTTGTGGACTATTGGTATAACCTAGATTAACAAAATATGCTAAATTTAATTATGTAAATAATGTGAATATGAGAGATAAATTTGCAAATTGATTGTAAATTTTCTTTAGAGAGACTAGAATATGTGAAAACTAAAATGTTGACACTGGTGCTGTCTGTTGCAAAAAAATAATTAATCAGACCCCCTGATACCTGTAAAAGAAGTCAGTAAATACTCACCTTCAGCCCCGGTTCACACTGAATGCGGCTTTATAATCGCACTACTTCAGGGCTCAGCCCAAGGCCCAGATGGGTTTTCTACCTGTAGTTACAAAACCTTTTTATCTACTCTAGCCCCCCAGTTGTATCAATTCTACAATGCCCTTCGGGGGGAGATCTACACTGGACAGCACTGCTAACCTTGCTTACATGTCTGTCATTCCTAAACCGGGCAATGATAACTCTGAAGTGAGCAATTATAGACCCATTTCATTGATCAATAATGATCTCAAAATATTACCCAAAATCATGGCAAACAGACTCTCAGAATTTATAGGGGGTTACATTCACAAGGACCAGGTAGGCTTTATTCCGGGGAGGCAGGGTCCCAATCTGATCCGCAGAGCGGTAGATGTCATCTCCCTGTTGAAGTCAAAATGGGATGGGGGCCCCAACCAGGAAGGATTCCTATTGTCTGTGGATCTACAAAAAGCATTTGATACTGTTGAGTGGCCTTATCTGTTTGAAGTTTTGCAAAGTTGTGGGTTTGGCTCTCACTTCATACAGTTATTAAGGAATTTGTACTCCAACCCAAGCACCCAGTCAAACTCCAATGCCACTACTCAAACCTTATCTCAATACACAGAGGCACTAGACAAGGATGCCCCATTTCTCCTATTATTTTTGCCATAGTGATTGAAATCCTAGCCACCGCAATAAGAAACCACCCAGATATACATGATATTACCTGCGGCCCCCGTGTTCATAAATGTGCTTTATTTGCAGATGATCTGCTGTTTTTCATTACTTCCCCCCTTATTTCTACTCCCAATATTTTTAAACTCCTTCAGGATTTTGGCAAGGTCTCAGGGTTGAGAGGTAACATTGCCAAATCAGTAGTTTTAAATATTACCACCCCAATACCTATGGTGGAGCATCTCAAAAATCACTTTGCATTTGCCTGGGACCCATCCCCGATCCCTTATTTGGGCGTCAAACTGACAGCTAGTGTTGACCAATTATATAATGTCAAATACCCTCCCATCTATAAAAAACTGAAGGAGGACCTATCTAGTTGGGGATGGGGGAATCTGTCCTGGTTGGGAAGGGTAAATGCAGTAAAAATGACCCACTTACCTAGGATTTTATACTTATTCCAATTCCTACCCATCCCGATCCTGAGATCTCGCTGCCCTAAGCCCTTGTACACACGATCGGAGATTCCAACGGAATGTGTCCGATCGGAGCGTTTTGTCAGATATTCCGACTGTGTGTGGTCTGCATTGGACTGTTTCCATCGGAATATCCGTCGGACCAAATTTTCTAACTTGCCGGAAATATTTTCCGACAAAATGCTCCGATCGGACATAATCCGATCATGTGTAGAGAATTCCGATCGGACAAAGTGCCAAGCATGCTCAGATCAAATTCCTACATCAAAGCTATTGGCTACTAGCCTGAACATAGTCCAGTCATAACGAAATAACGTCATCACATTCTGAACGATCGGATTTTCGTCCGACCGCGTGTATACAACAGTTTCGGACAAAATCCGACGGATTTGGTTGTCGGAATCTCCGATCGTGTGTACAAGGGCTAACAGTGTGCTTCTTATTCTTGTGCCTCTGATTCTGGCGTTTCAGTGGTAGACAAACAAGGGCTTATTCAGAATTGGTCACTTTCTCTTCTCTATGGGTCCCCTCACGGCAAGCCATTGCACTAGCAAACTGGATATGCCATCTACTGAAACATTGCATCTGCATCAAATACGACATTTTATCTTATCTTTATGGACCTCAAAACCCAAACCTGTCACAGTACTACTTACAGTGAGCCCACAGGCTAGCAGGTGACACGGGATCCCCCAGAGCGTGGAATCTAAGAGCCAGCCGGTATTCCGCCAGGGACCCTCTCACAAAGGTTTGGACTTAGCTGCGTGCTGACCCCAGGTCACGACCCCCGGGTTCACCCTGCTCGCTAGGGAAGTACCAGAAGACACTGTTTAGACAAGGATGGATGGATGAAGTGAAGGCGAGCCGGATAGAGAGGTCAGGGCGGGCTGCAGACAATGTAATCAGAACAAGCTGGGTCGGTACACAAGGGATCAGTTCACGAGGGGTCAGGTAAAACAGGTTACACAAGGGAGCTCAGAAACAAATGTTGTTCAAGAAATGGTAGCTGGTTAGAAAGGGATTTAAATAGAGAAGCACATGAGGGCTGGACAGGAAGTAGCAGGAAGGAAACATATATTAGGCAACAGATGATGGGCGGCGACACCCATAGCTGCAGAGTGCACAGAGCTGAACACCAGCTAGTGGAACAACAGATGTCAGCCGACCTACTGCAGTAAAGGTGACACACAGATCAGCTCCGCAGCTGATCTGTGACAAAACCCCTGAATATAACGGCATACGAAAAATGATGCTCTGGATGTATGGATCAGAGGGGAGGAATATCTATGTTTTATGCCTCACTTAAGGAGAATACTGAGAAACCACCTTATGCACTGAGCTTGGAACAGGATCTTGAGGTCACTTGTGATGCAAGCACATGGGACTCATAAGTCCTTTAAGGGCATAGCTAATGTCTCTCTTATAGAGGCAAGTACCAAAATACTCACACAGTGGTATAATGTACTTTTATGTATGGCCAAGATTTTTCCAGGCATGTCCCCATTATGCTTTAGAGGATGTGGGATGACGGGATCTTTATTCCACATATGGTGGAAGAATCTTTGTATTGGGGGCTTCTGGAACAGGATCTTTTCTTTGCTGTGCAAAGTGACCAGCGTGACTGTCAAAAACACCTGAGATTGCCTTACTGAACTGATGCCCAGTAGGATGTCCTAAGCATCTTCAGGTTCTCATACATTTTATATTGCTGGGCACTAAAATCACAACAGCCCGAGCATGGAAACAGCCTACAGTGTCCTTTGCTACTGTTAAAAGGAAAATATCCTGGGTAATGGTTCAGGAAAAAGATGGTCAGTATCATCCAGTCCACTACAGATAAACACAACATGGTATGGGAACCTTGGAAGACCTATATACAAAAATCCACACAGCCCCTATATCAGAATACAACAAATCTACTATGTAGCGCTCTGATAGCTCTATGTCCTCTTATATTCACTCTTTTCTTTCTCCTTCCTCCTTCTTCACTCTTCTCCATGTACCCTGGTAATCCACTTACATGGTTTAGTATACAAACACCAGGGGATAGTCTGTTACAGACGCTACAACAAGCTTAGCTCAGGCAAAATTTGAACCTTGGAGCTTAAGCTCAACACATACAGATGTTATGTTTATCGATGACAAACACCATATTCTTTTCTTCCTTTTCTGCACCTTGATACTCACCAAGAAGTCCCATATTACTTTATTTATGTATGTAACATATATAGCTTGATATATCCTCTGTTTACTATATGTACTACCCTTAATCTTGGGTGGCAAAGCCTCCCTCGCTTCGACACAGTTTGCTCCCCGTAAGGGCGTCTGGGTGAGGGAAACAAGATTCAGATGTTAAGATAAATACCACAAAACCTTTATTACTTTCTAAACACTCAGTGATGTACGCCTTCATATGTTAACAATATGATTGTATTGCAGACAGTTGCATTGTTATCTCATGATTCCGGCTCATGTTTCTTTTTTTTTGCAAAATATCAATAAAAATATTGAAATACAGTATATAATTTATTTTTTTTAAAGTGCGATTTTAAAGCCGCCAACCAGTGGGATTTCGTGTGTGGCTTTCCAACAGCTGTGCATCTTCATGCACAGATCTCTATGCAAGTCTCTATGCAAATCGCACATGAAATTGGCAAAAATGGTGCAGGAACCTATTCAAAATCGTTGCAAGTTTGAGTTGCAATGATTTGAATGGTTTCATAGGCACAAATAGCATGCAACTTGTCATGCTCTTTCAAGAAAGATCAAATAGCATGTGCCAAGTCGCACAAAAATTGAGTAATCAGGACAACACATTGGAAAAAACAGGCAAGTGGGACAAAATATGGGCTATGAACAGACAACTGTGACAATACGTGGGCAGAAAATGGGTGAACACAGAGTAAGCATTGGCACACACATAACACATAACACACATCCCATTCTCACCTTCACCTTGTATATATAGAAATAAATTACAGAACCAAGTCATAGCAATTATGGGTAAAATCACATATTAGATTTTATTAATATCATTAGAAGTACTGGATATAAAACACTAGTTATATGCTGTTCCATGTACATATAAACTCAAGGCCCTTTGCAGACGGGGCCAGCTCCTTGAAGCAGATCTGCCTGCTCAGCAGGAGATTTATCTGCTGATTCGCACTGAGCAGGCAGATGACTGGTCCCTGTCCACTCCGCTATGCAGAGTGGACACGGACACAGCCTGCTGTTCTCTATGAAGCAGTCAGATGGAAAGGGACCGCCTGTCTGTTTCCAACTGACTGTCAACTGATCCAATCCACCAGACAGATGGGGAACCCATCCCCATCCTTCTGTTTTTAGTGGACCGGATCGGATACAGGCAGGTGTCAGTCTGTTGACATCCGCCACTCCATAGAGAGCAATGGATGGTCCGATCAGATTCTCCTGAAAAACTGACTGTCAGTGTGAAACCTTACAGTATATACAGTGGTGTGAAAAAGTGTTTGCCCCCTTCCTCATTTCCTGTTCCTTTGCATGTTTGTCACACTTAAGTGTTTCGGAACATCAAACCAATTTAAACAATAGTCAAGGACAACACAAGTAAACACAAAATGCAATTTGTAAATGAAGGTGTTTATTATTAAAGGTGAAAAAAACTCCAAACCATCATGGCCCTGTGTGAAAAAGTGATTGCCCCCTAAACCTAATAACTGGTTGGGCCACCCTTAGCAGCAACAACTGCAACCAAGCGTTTGCGATAACGTGCAATGAGGCTTTTACAGCGTCCTGGAGGAATTTTGGCCCACTCATCTTTGCAGAATTGTCCTAATTCAGTTACATTAGAGGGTTTTCGAGCATGAACGGCCTTTTTAAGGTCATACCACAACATCTCAATAGGATTCAGGTCAGGACTTTGGCTAGGCCACTCCAAAGTCTTCATTTTGTTTTTCTTCAGCCATTCGGTGGTGGACTTGCTGGTGTGTTTAGGATCATTGTCCTGCTGCAGAACCCAAGTTCGTTTCAGCTTGAGTACACGAACAGATGGTCGGACATTCTCCTTCAGGATCTCTTGGTAGACAGCAGAATTCATAGTTCCTTTTATCACGGCAAGTCTTCCAGGTCCTGAAGCAGCAAAACAGCCCCAGACCATCACACTACCACCACCATATTTTACTGTTGGTATAATGTTCTTTTTCTGAAATGCAGTGTTCCTTCTACGCCAGATATACTTGGACACACACCTTCCAAAGAGTTCCACTTTTGTCTCATCGGTCCACAGAATGTTGTCCCAAAAGTCTTGGGGATCATCAAGATGTGTTGTGGAGAAATTGAGACGAGCTTTGATGTTCTTTTTGCTCAGCAGTGGTTTTCTCCTTGGAACTCTGCCATGCAGGCCATTTTTGCCCAGTCTTTTCCTGATGGTGGAGGCATGAACGCTGACCTTAACTGAGGCAAGTGAGGCCTGCAGTTCCTTGGACGTTGTTGTGGGGTCTTTTGTGACCTCTTGGATGAGTCGTCGCTGCGCTCTTGGGGTCATTTTGGGCGGCCGGCCACTCCTGGGAAGGTTCACCACTGTTCCATGTCTTCGCCATTTGTGGATAATGGCTCTCACTGTGGTTCGCTGGATTCCCAAAGCTTTGGAAATGGCTTTATAACCCTTTCCAGACTGATAGATCTCAATTACTTTCTTTCTCAATTGTTCCTGAATTTCTTTGGGTCTCGGCATGATGTGTAGCTTTTAAGGATCTTCTGGTGGACCTTACTGTGTCAAGCAGCTCCTATTTAAGTGATGCCTTGATTGTGAACAGGTGTGGTAATAATCAGGCCTGGGTGTGGCTAGAGAAATTGAACTCAGGTGTGGACAACCACAGTTATAGTATGTTTTAACAAGGGGGGCAATCACTTTTTCACACAGGGCCATGATGGTTTGGATTTTTTTTCACCTTTAATAATAAACACCTTCATTTACAAATTGCATTTTGTGTTTACTTGTGTTGTCCTTGACTATTGTTTAAATTGGTTTGATGTTCCGAAACACTTAAGTGTGACAAACATGCAAAGGAACAGGAAATGAGGAAGGGGGCAAACACTTTTTCACACCACTGTACATCAACCTACCCCAGATAGCTGAATACTCATATTTAACTATAATTAATTAATTTTCAGTACATGGTTCAATTGCTTGATTCATGTAAGTATCTTTGATTCAAGTAAGTATTGAGATATCCAAAATTTAACACGTTTATCAGGTCAACTGGTCAATTGGGTCACAAATAATAGGGAGCCAGTAATCTACAATGCAAATCACAGCATATTTGTAGCATACGGTATCAGAAAATAGCATAAAGTTTTGTATTGGGGCAAAAGACCTACCTCCTGAACAGCAATATTACAATATTAAAAACAAGACATTGTTCCCAGTGAAGAGTGCATGCAATCATCCAGCATGTAAACCACAGAGGAGAGGTCTCATCAATCAGCCAAACCTGGAGCCACATGGACCAAAAAAGCCTCATTTATCATTATAATGTAAAAAATAAATAAATAATTAGCATAAGGTTTGGTTGTAAAACACTCAGAGCCCACATATGCAGACATCCCAAGTCTCCCGCAAGATGCTTGAGTCTCCCGCATTTGACTGCGGCTTCCTGACACCGGCGAGTGTCGGGTGATATCCTGTCACTCTGTCACAGACAGAAGACAGAGCAGCCGCTGCGTCTGTACTCCATTTAGCGGGGACATAGAATCAGTGTGACATGTTTCATAGGAGGCAGGCCTTTGTTACAGTGGCCACCAGGATATTCAAATCGAAGGTCTGTGACAGAGCTCTATATGATCAGGCTGCATTTCATTGGCACTGATCAGGCTGCATTTCATTGACATTGGTAAGGCTGCATTTCATTGGCACTGATAAGGCTGCATTTCATTGGCACTGTTAAAACTGCATTTCCTTGGCACTGATCAGGCTGCGTTTCATTGGCACTGGTAAGGCTGCATTTCATTGGCACTGATCAGGCTGCATTTAATTGGCACTGGTAAGGCCTCATTTCATTGGCATTGGTAAGGCTGCATTTCATTGGCACTGATCAGGCTGCATTTCATTGGCACTGGTAATTGGTAATGCTGCATTTCACTGGCAATGATCCATATACTGATTCTACTAGGATTGGTGGGGGGGGGGGGGGGGGTCGACTCGGAGCTCCATCTCCCTGAAATGAGTTTGCCACCTCCCTGAAATGAGTTTTTGCAGGTTGGGGTGTCTGTATATGGTCACCTAAATGTAAAGTATCTTAAAGTCCCAAATAAAATTATAAACTGTCATGTAAAATTACATCTAGAACATAAGCTATTCATTTAGATGTAAAAATTGCGGTCCAGAAAAATACACTATTTCAGCGTACCTCCTGTTAACTAGATAAAAAAAGGCTCCTCAAAGCTATTAGAAACACCAGACTGCCGTGATAAGGTGACATGTCCTAACAGCATACAACTGATATGTCAGTGCCCTTCACAAGTGCTGTCTCTTCCATGCATGACACCTTGGGAAATCTAGTACCATCTAGCAGAAAAACATCTCATATGATCACCTTGAACGCACCTTGAACATTCAGAGGCCACATAGAAAAAGGTGTTATGGTCATATGAGACTAATATTGAATGATTTGGCCTCAACATCAAATGATATGTCAGGTGGAAATCCAATACAGCTCACCATCCATATAACACCATTCCTACAGTAAAGCATGGAGGTGGTAATATCCTGTTATGGGGGTGTTTCTCTGCAGCAGGGACTGGAGCACTTGTCAGGATAGAAGAAAAATGGATGGCGCACAATTCTGTCAAATTCTGAGGAAAATCTGCTGCCCTCTGCCAGAAAGTTGTCAATGGGAAGAAGGTTTACCTTCCAAAAAGACAATGACCCAAATGACGCAGCAAAAATGACCACACAGTGGTTAAAAGAGAAAAAAAGTGAATGTTCTTGTTTGGTGTAGTCAGAGCCCAGACTTAAAGCCCATTGAAAATCTGTGGAATGACTTGAAGACTGCAGTCCACAAACGGTCACTATCAAAGTTAACTGAACTTGAGCAGTTCTGCAAGGAAGAGTGGGCAAATATTGCAAAGTCTACATGTGCAAAGTTAGTTTAGACAAATCCCAACAGACTAAAGGCTGGAATTAAAGCAAATGGTGGTTCAACAAAATACTGATACAAGAGGGTGAGCCTTTTTCCAACTCTGTTTTTGATTTTTTTTCTGACATGTTGGTGTTATATCTTTACTTGGATGTTATAAGTTGCACTTAGTAAATACAGCTGGATAAAACAAAAACTGTCTTAATTTCAATCAGCAAAGCAACAAAATATGATTAATTTAACCACCTCGCGCCCGCCCTATAGCCGAATGACGGCCGTAGAGCAGGCACGTTAGTCCGGGAGGCCGTCCCTGGACATCCTAATGTTTACTTCCGCAATGCGCGCCGCCGCGGGCGCGCATCACGGAAGTTCTGTGTTCGCCGTGTCCCCCAGGGACAGGCAAACACAGATCGCTGTAAACGGCCAATCACAGCGGCCGTTTACAGCGTGATCGGCGTGTCCAATGGGAGATGATCTCATACGTAAACTAACGTAAAATATGAGATCATCTCTCAGCGCCGCTCTCCCTCCTCACACAGACAGTGTGAGAGGGGAGAGATGAACGGCTGCAGCGGCAGCCGTTCTGCCTTGAGGTAAAAAAAAAAAGTAAAAAAAAAAAGTGCCATCCTCCCCCAGCAGTGCCATCCTCCCCCAGCAGTGCCATCCTCCCCCCCAGTGCCATCCGCCCCAGTGCCATCCACCCCAGTGCTACCTGCCCCCAGTGCCATCCACCCCAGTGCCACCTGCCCCCAGTGCCACCTGTTGTCAGTGCCATTTGTCCCCAGTGCCATCTGTCATCAGTGCCACGTATAAGTGCCATCTGTCATCAGTGCCACGTATCAGTGCCATTTGTCATCAGTGCCACCTGTCAGTGTCACGTGCCATCTGTTGTCAGTGTCACGTGTCATCAATGCCACTTATCAGTGCCATCTGTCATCAGTGTCATGCGTCATCGGTGCCATGTATTAGTGCCATCTGCCATCGGTGGCACTTATTATTGCCACGTATTAGTGCCATCTGTCATCAGTGCCACGTATTAGTGCCACGTGTCTTCAGTGCCACGTATTAGTGCCACGTGTCATCAGTGCCACGTATTAGTGCCACGTATCATCAGTGCCACATATTAGTGCCATCTGTCATCAGTGCCACATATTAGTGCCATCTGTCATCAGTGCCACGTGTCATCAGTGCCACGTATAAGTGTCATCATTGCCACGTATCAGTGCCATCTGTCATCAGTGTCACGTGTCATTGTCCTGGTGCTTCAAAAGTGTAATAAATAGTCAACAAGTTAGATGTGTAATTTATGTTCCTAGAACACATGATGGCGCTACCTGCATGTTGGGCCTCTCTATGTGGCCAGGCTGTGAAAAAGTCCCACACATGTGGTATTGTAATACTCAGGAGGAGTAGCAGAATTTTTTGGGGGTGTCATTTGTGGTATACACATGCCATGTGAGAGAAATAACCTATTACAATGACAATTTTGTGGAGAAAAAAAAATGAAAAATCTTAATTATGCAAAGAATTGTGGGAAAAAAATGACAACATCAAAAAGCTCACTATGCCTCTTACTAAATACCTTGGAATGTCTACTTTCCAAAAAGGGGTCATTTGGGGGGTATTTGTACTTTCCTGACTTGTTCGGGTCACAAGAAGCGAGATAGGCCACCAGTACATCAGATGTGATCAATTTTGTGCGATTCGCACCACAGCTTGTAGACTCTCTAACTTTCACAAAGTCCAAATAATATCCACTAATTTGGGTTATTTTTACCAAAGATATGTAGCAGTATAAATTGTGGAGAAAATGTATGAAAAATTTTTTATAATTTGCATAATTCTGTCACAGAAACAAAGAAATATGCGTTTTTTTTCAAAATTTTCGGTCTTTTTTCATTTATAGCGCAAAAAATAAAAACCCCAGAGGTGATCAAATACCACCAAAAGAAAGCTCTATTTGTGTGAAAAAAAGGACAAAAAAATCATTTGGGTACCGTGTTGCATGACTGAGTAATTGTCATTCAAAGTGTGAGAGCACCGAAAGCTGAAAATTGGTCAGGGCAGGAAGGGTGTTTAAGTGCCCAGTAAGCAAGTGGTTAAAGGGGGCAATTCTTTTCTATACCCACTGTAAATAGGGAAGGTCATCCTGCTCAAGACTCAAGACTCTATCTCCTATTTACTAGGTTCACACTTGAGCATCTGTATTTTCATGATTTTTTTTGTGCCTTTTTCATGCCTTTTCTATGCACTCCTATTGAAGTTTATGGAGCCAAAAAGGCGAATCGTTGCTCCAAAAAAAAAAAGCACTTTTTTTTTGTTTGTTTTTTTTTCAAAGATGCACGGAAGGAAGCACATAGGTGTAAAGGACCCCATAGAAAATTATCGTAATTCTCTTGTCATGCATGCAATTTGGCCAATGTACTTAAAATTGTGAATGGGGATTTAGATGAATTTCCTATCCAGTGTTATAGTGGCCATAAGGAGAGGAATATGTCCCCTGGAACAATAGGGAGGGAGATAACTGCCCTCAAGTGAGCTGTTGGAGCACTAGGACCCGATAACAATGCTGTGCATAGAGTAATTGCCTCCTTCACTGCCTGTATAATGCTTTCTTCTTTTACATAAAAAAAAAGTATAGAATCAGGTAACAAGTTGGAAAAACTCCCTGTGCAATAATGAGGGGCTTCGACTGTCAGGAGCGCTTATTATCATCGCTGCCTAGGACATCAGAAACTTCCCAGTCATTGCAGGCACCGTTCACATACACAAGCATTGCTTGTCATTAGTAGCTTGTTTTTGGCCAGCTTTAGACTTTTAGCACTAACACAGATTCCACTTAACGCAGCCATGTATTCCTTTAACAAAAACAAAAATAACAAAAACCTAATTGAATCTGCTTCCCTTTCACCAGAAAATGAAAAAAATAAATTCTTACAATGCTCATTTGTGAACATATTAGAAATTTTCATCCATATGATATCATCAAAAGACCCCAACCGCCCCCCAATAATCGTACAGCAGTAGTGGGGGGAGTTCATGTAAATCATTAGGGCCAGGTGAATAATACTTGATGCCACAGATACAGAATAAACACATGTACTATACATAGCAAAAATAAAAAATTTAAAAAATGTCCACTACCACTGCCAGTGATGAAAACATTCTCTAAAGTCCTCTGGGGGGGTTGTTACTGACAGCCCCACCAACAAGGGAGAGGTAGGAACATCATACAGCCAGGAAGTGAGTCAGGGGCCATAGGGCATAGAGTAGCTTTGGATACAGACAGCTAGCAGCAAAAAATGAATTAAACATGCTGCTGATGACACCCCGCACCACGGGTGTATCTAACCAGGGGCAAACAAGGCATTTTCCCTGGGGTGGCATCTTTCAGGGGGGCAGCGTCTGAACCGGCATCACCCAAGTATAGTCTCTTGTAATGATAATCGGAGTGACTTATGCCGTGTACACACGACCGGACTTTTCGTCAGAAAAGGTCAGACGGAACGAATCCACTGGACAATTCGATCGTGTGTGGGCTTCATCAGACCATTGCTGTCTAAAAATCAGACGGACTTTAGATTTAGAACATGTTTCAAATCTTTCAGACGGACTCGAGTCCGGTCGAAAAATCAGTACGTCTGTATGCTAGTCCAACGGACGAAAACCGACGCTAGGGCAGCCATTGGCTACTGGTTATGAACTTCCTTATTCTAGTCCGGTTGTACGTCATCACGTTCGAATCCTTCGGACTTCGGTGTGCTTGTGTGTGGCCAAGTCCGTTAGTTCGGAAAGTCCGTCAGATGTCCGCCAAAAGTCTGTCTGGGAAGACCGTCGGAACTCTGCCGGAAAGTCCAGTCATGTGTACACAGCATTACTAGCCGCACGATTGCTATTACAAGCAGCAGGATGGATGTCCTAACCTCCTGCCGCCTTCCGCAGCTCTACCGGGCTCTCCCATCCAGGGAGACCTGAGCAACCAGTCGGCGCATCTGTTGGCTGGCCGGACAGCCAAGCAAAGCGGGGATCAGTTTTACTCGGCTGTTCGTAACAGTAAACTGGAACCAATGACATGACATCACTTCCGGTTTACTCAGAAACTACCGGCGCCAGTTTTAATAATTGAAAGCATTCAAAAACACAGATCTTAGTGTTTTGAATGCTTTTAAGTGCAGAGGAGGGATTTGGGGTCTTATAGACCCAGATCTCCCCATAAAGAGTACTTGCCACATGCCTATTACTTTCACAAGGATGTTTATGTAGCGCCGGCTCCTGAAGAGCACGCGCTATGCGTTTTTCAAAGTTAAGGTTACACCTGAACTGCAGTTTGGTTTGGATACAATTGTCTAAATTTGGACTTCAGCATCAGTCTGACTGGACTATGAGATGTTCAGCCTGACCACAGGGGGCACTGTCTCTTCTGGCAGGCATGGAACTATGGTCTGGTTGGGTGCTTAAGTTACTCTCTCTCATAGCCCGCCTAGTGGAAGTGGCACTCTTGCTGTGCTTTCTGGGAGAGGATATTTAAGATGCGGACGTCACGTGGTTTGGGGTTCCAGTCCAGAAGGATGTACTGACCTCATGGTCCTGGTCCTTCTGACCAGCCCCCAGGAAGGTTATGGCATGGGGTGGGGATCCACCCGATCCTTTTGTAACGGGCTGGCTCGCCTGAGGCAAGGAAACTAAAGGGGGATTCTGAGGTGTTTGGGTGCTGTCTCCAGTTTGGGAGAGGCCCAGTAACTTCATACTATCCAGGGGAGGACTCTTCAGAAGAAGGCCACGTATGGGTTGGTTTCTTAGCAAGAGCCTGGAGGAGTTGAAGTACCCAAGAGAATACGGTCTCGTGAATATCGCCAAGCTAGCTGAAAGATCCAGGTATCACACGAGTGTTCTGTAAGTTTAGTTTCCTGTGTGTTCTACAACAATGTCTGTGGCAGAGACTTAATCTTGTATGTTCTACAACAACGTCTGTGGCAGAGACGTTTTCCTGAGTAAGCACCTTGTTGGCTGCTAGGCCTTGTGAGAGAGGGAGTGTCCAACTTGAGTGAACATCCAGCTGCGAAGGGCTATTCTCTGGATGCAGTCAAAGTAAGCAAATTCTTAATATTGACTTTGACCCTAAGGGTCCTTTCACACTGACGTCCCGTTCAGGCCCGCCTGTCAGTTTTTCAGGAGGACCTGAACGGGTGCTCCATAGAGCTCTATGGAGCGTCGGATGTCAGCGGTGACATGTCCGCTGACATCCGACCCGCTCCGATCCGAAAAAGTGTAACGGAGGAAAAAGCTATTTTTCCATCCGTCTATGGATCGGATCGGGTGACGACGGGCACTGCGGTCCGTCGTCATCCGATCTCCCATAGGGGAGAGCGGCGCTGTGACAGGTCCGTCCCTGCGCAGTGTGCAGAGACGGAGCTGTCATCTCCCTGCTCAGCGGGGATCGGCGGAGTGATCCCCGCTGAGCAAACGGATATCCACGGGGCGAATCAGAACTGATCCGCCCCGTGTGAAAGGACCCTAAGAGTACCTGAACTTCCTTTCCAACCCTCTGATCCCACTTTAAGAGACTGTTCAATGTTTACGTTTTTGCAAATAAAATCTATTTAAGTGGATCTGTTGTCAGTCTCTCGAGTTACTGGGCCATCTACCACGGGACACCCCTAGACGTGAAGTGAGAAGAAAAAGAAGGTAATGGTAAGCCCAATCTAACCAGCAGCTCCTTCGGGGGTTAGTGCTACATGTGGGGGCTCGCAGTCTGGGATTTACCGTTACCCCTTGCAAAGAACTGTACACGTGGTAAAATATAGGACAGAGGGTTGTGTTTTTGAACTGCGCCATCAGCGCCATCTTTACTCAGACTTTTACTGAGGTGCGTAAGCATGGGAGGAGACCTTGCCGAAAATCCAGCGAAGTTACGCAGCCCAACCAATCAGTGGGAGGAGTCTGCGCTGTTCTTTTCCTGCACGGGGAAGACGCCAGAGAGCGGGCAAAGAGGCCAGACACCGGGGGAAGAGGCCGAACAAAGCGGAGAAGTCGGAAGAAGACCCCCGAAGTCAGAAGAAGACCCCCGGAGCTGATTAATAAATTACTTTAAAAACCTGTGTTGTGTTTTTTATTAAAACTTTTTTCCCCAGGTGAATGGGTAGGGGTACATTGTACCCCATACTCATTCACATAGGGTAGGGGGCCGGAATCTGGGGGCCCCCTTATTAAAGGGCTCCCGGATTCTGATAAGCCCCCCGCCCGCAGACCCCGACAACCAATGGCCAGGGTTGTTGCGAAGAGACCCTTGTCCTCATCAACATGGGGACAAGGTGCTTCCCATGTTGAGGGCACATGGCCTGGTACGGTTCGGGGAGGGGGGGCGCGCGCCCGTCCTCACCCCCTTTCCTGACTGCCAGGCTGCGTGCTCGGATAAGGGTCTGGTATGGACTTTGGGGGGACCCCACGCCGTTTTTTCAGTGTAGGGGTTACCCTTTAAATCCATACCAGGCGATGGGGCTCGTGAGGTGTCAATCTCGTCGATGGAGGTGGCGACATTCACTTCCCTCGCTAGTCCCGTCTATAGAATATTTTTTTAAAAAGTCACAGTTACTTTGCTGAGTAACTAATTACTTTTCCAATGTAGTAACTGAGTTACTAACACAATTACTTTTTGGGAGAAGTCATTTGTAATTTAACTAATTACTTTTTTAAAGTAAGATG
The DNA here is from genome assembly GCF_037356315.1 of Lithobates pipiens. Lineage (NCBI taxonomy): Eukaryota > Metazoa > Chordata > Amphibia > Anura > Ranidae > Lithobates > Lithobates pipiens. The sequence goes on from NW_027507903.1 coordinate 571,268,973, forward strand.
ACCAACACTGGTTGTCAGTCTCTCGAGTTACTGGGCCATCTACCACAGGACACCTTTAGACGTGAAGTGAGAAGAAAAAGAACGTAACGGTAAGCCCAATCTAACCAGCAGCTCCTTCGGGGGTTAGTGCTACATTTACATTCCTTGTGACAGCAAAAAAAGTAATAAAAACAAACAAAAAATTAACACAACAGGGTAAAAATTAAAAATAAATAAATTATTAATAATAAAAAAAATTAAAGTCCCCCCTGTTCTCCCATCCTCGCACGCAAAGGCGAATGTGTATGTTGGTCCTGCACCCATGCAAACAGTGATTGCTCCACACATGTGAGATATCACCATGAAACTCAGATCATGGGCAGTAATTCTAGCACCAGACTTCCTCTGTAAATTGAAAGTGGTAACCTGTAAAGGCTTTTAAAGCATTGCCTATGGATAGTAAAATTTACATCGTTTGTCGCCATTGCACAGGTGTGCGCAATTTCAAAGCAGCTGGGGTGGGGCAACTTTAGATGGGGGGGGCACCCATTTATAGTAACGCCTTGGCTAGCACAAAACTAAAATACACCACTGCCCCACATCTATGGTAAACTGTCCAATTTAGGCAGAAATTGGGCTGTAAATGTATCCATACTGTATATAGTAATAACATGGTACTTAAAGTGAACCTGTGTCCAGACTATACACACTAAAGCCTAAGTTTAAGTGTTAAAAAAGAAAATCAGCACAAGTGACATTCCAGATAACAAGCAATTAAGCTGCAAGTTTAAAAATGACTTGTTAAGCTAGACTTGCCAGGCTTCGCACGTTTGTTGAACAATTGCAGCATTGCATGATTAACTTTGCAAACATTCTGCAAGTCTGCTGCAAGTTCTGATTCAGTTATGTTGTATCATCCCACCAGAGGGGTCGCTGTGACTGAATTTTCATGCTGTAGACTTGCAGAGCTCTTGTAGACCCGCCACTGCAACTTTGCTCTTGCTAGAGACTTGCCATGCAAATTTGCTACAAATTGGAAAAGTGTCAACTAGAACGTGTGCTTCAAGTGCTCTGCAACTGTTTGCCATTGAAAATGTGTAGCAAGTTAAAGAGGAACTGCAGTCTGCTCACATAATTTGTAATAAAAACATCTTTGCCATTCTGAAGCTTCCCTCCAAACACTTTTGCATATTATTTAATATATACTGTGATTCTGTACCAAATATACTGCAGAAATCTCCCTCCACTGAGTCTGACTGCAACCATTTTAACTGTGGGCAGCTGAAGTTGCTGCCTGTTCATTTCCGTGATGTACACAGACAAATAGAGGCACACCTCCAGCTCTACAGCTCTCATTTGACCTTTTATGACTCCCCCCCACCTGGCAAACTCTCGTGAGAGTGAGAGAGAGAGCTGCGTATGGTGTCATATGCCTAGGATAATGACCAGACAAGAAAGAGGAAGTGGGCTGTATAAGGTATTTACTGGCAGAAAAAAAAAATTTTTACTATCCAAAGTTAAAACACCAAGGGCACTGTTATGGGAATTGTGACAGACCTAGCCGGGACAGAGACTTTTGGAGAGGACTGAATGCTAACCTCTAGCTTGCGATTATGGGTCCTGGCATTTGGGGGAACAGTGCTCTTTGTGACTTGTATGCCTGGGGACTCCTGAGGTGGTGTTACTTTGGATTCAGGTCCATGTCCCCCCAAGACACACAGACTCTGGGGACCCTGTATATGCCATATTAGAAATAGTGGCTGATTCATAATGCTGGGACAAATACTGTTAGGAGATGCTGATGTCAACTCCAGCCACCTGTCTCTGTCTGTTGTCTGCTATAATGTAAATTAAGATAGTATGACTTGTCACAGCTTCTAAGAGTCTTTTCACCAATCGTTTGTGCTAATTAACCCTGCAATTGTATGAATGAGTTCTGTGTTGAGATGTATGATAATGTGAATTGTATAGTCGGTGAGCTAAGAGACGTGAAGTCTGTCCTAAAGGTCATGTCTCTGAGTCACCTAGGCTGTCTAAAGGACTAGATAATTAGCTCATGTTAATTAGGTTTCTGGTTACAGGTTGTATTTTCACCCTGCTGTATATATTTGTGTGAGATCTCAAAATAAAGTGAGATTCCTGTTTGAACTTACATACAGCCTGCCTGGTGTTTGTTCTGAGCTATCACAACTGGATTTGAACGCCACATAGCTGTAGTTCGAATCCCGTAGCATCGGATGACCGAACCATCAGACGTTGCGATCGGCAATCTGATCTAATAGCAACAAAAGTTAATACTTCAATTGCAGGAACAGATTCACAAGACACAATCACTGTTTAAAAATGTCCGTTCAGTGGAAAATGTATTATTATATGTTATTTTATACATAGATAACAAGGGGGTGGTGTGAGATGTTATTAAAAACTAACAAATAGAAACATGTTATTAAAAGCTAAGCAATAGGAATATATTATTAAAAGCTAGCGAATATAACAATTGCAAAAGTAAAACCTTGAGAGGTTAGGGGGGAGTAGAGACAGAGAGAGCTTCTAGCAGGAGATGTGTCTGTGTGTTAGGTGTAGGTTACAGAACACATTTCAACTGCATGAACAAAATGGAGTCTCTTGTGCCTAAATTAACGATACAGTGAAAGTCCATATCATTTCCCTCCTTTTGTTTATTTGACACCATTCTTCTCCACGTTACATTCAGCTGATTGCTAGTAACACCAGCTACACTGGCGCAGATACACCATGTCCTGTTCAGCTCTCTCCTAGTTTTCTCATAATAATAGGTTCATCAGGGCAGGTGGACCATTTGTTGGTACAGCAGGTAGTCACACAGAGGCATAGCCTGCCTGATGAGTAAATAACAAATATGAGAAATAGGAACATCACAATGTAAGCGCCTAGTTTCTGTAACCATGATGCTATGCTATATAAAAAGTCACCAAAACCTCCTAATCCCTTAAATGGGTTCCATCCATCTTTAGCAATATCTCTGGTCTTACTCTGTAGTTCTCTTATCTTAGCAAGATGCCCTTTAATAATGTTCTTGTTGTGATTAAAACAGTATTTCTATATACCTGACAAAGACCAGCTAGGTATAATTACGGCAATTGCCACACTTACCAAACCCGCTCACCATTGCAGCACTAAGGAGACAGCATTTTTCACACACAAGAAGAAATGAGTCAAAGTTGATGTTCAACGCTTATCTGGTTTAATTCTGGGCGGGTCTACAACTTATATGCGCTATTATTAGCCAATCATTGCATAGAACATGGGTGTGGTTGATACAGAGGTGTACATTACATATCATTACATATCATTAATTATGTCATCTGCTTTCATGAGTCACAGTCATGAGTCCTGTGGCCCAGACATATTGAGACACAATTTCTTTATTTAGACAATACAGAATAAAAAATGCTTTATAGGAAAACCGCTACAGTCTGTAAATACAGAGTTTAAACTAACTAACAGGTTAACCCAAGTTAATCTTATATGAACTTATAAAGATGGAGCCATATCACAACAGTTCTCATCAGAAATGTCTATACAACAGTCAGTACGAAATACCTTACACATCTCACCTTGAGCTGCAGTGAGATAATTTAGCGTTAATCTGTGCTCTAATACTACTTTTTTAAGCTGAGCCATTTCTTCACTTAATAAATCTATATCAGTGGTAGTAAGATTAATAATCTCATCTACAATTCTAGTGTAATTATGTATTCTTTTCAATGCTTCAATTCCCCATCCTGTCCAGGAAGGGAACCATGACCATGCCATGTCACCTTCAGTGGACAGCTCTCTTTTGAACACTAAAGGGTATTCTGGACTTTTATCTGGTCCCATTGTATCTTTGCTAACTTCCCAATATAGCATGTACCTGCAAAATTAATAGGAAGCCAGGCGTAAGCTTTATTGTCACATATATAATATAACCCTCTATATGGAGGGTATACCTGCTCCTAGAATACTAGATGCAATAAAATGGAATCTCAGGTAACTGATGTTTCCACATATTGGGAACTGTGAGCAATTTGTACTATAAAGGGTTCTATTTAGTTATGGATCTGGGATATAATAATATTGACCATAATTTCCTCCATAAACTGTAATCTTTGCTCCAGTGCAATCTGAATTGCCCAACCATGTACATTTAGTGTTAAATGGGCATGTAATGTTTAGACAAATCTGTGGAGTGTCTATCTGTTTTGAAACCATCAAAGTTACTGATCTGTGCTCATTAGCTGTGGAGACTATGTATGAGCCATTTAATCTGGTCCTGTTTAGATCAGCGAAGTTGAGAGGCATTGCTATCATGGGTATTGTTCCTGTTTGGGGAGGTACGTGAGAACACACCCAGCAGTTACTAGCGCACTATGGGTTGCATACAATTTTAACATTTGGATGAAAGAGTTATTTTTCCATGCCTCAGTTCTCACAAACAACAGGAAAAGACACATAATTTTTATTTCAAAGGATATCATCACTTCAGGATTTTCTTGCAGTGACTTTTGTGAATGCAGGTGGCCTTTCCTTGCAACTTGACAGCGGAACCGGTTGCCAAAAGCACCAAATGTGGTCCATCAAATTTTGGTTCTAGTGGCTTTCTGATGTGTCGCTTGACCACCACCCAGTCACCTGGTTGGATGCTGTGAATACTGGAACATAATCTCGGTCGGGATAGATTTATAAACACCTTCATGTATTTTATTCAATGTTCTTTGCAAAATCTGAACATATTATAACAGACTAGAGTGAGAAGCCTGCCACTGTTGGGGAAAATATAGCCCTGTTTTCGGTGGAGCTCCAAATAAAATCTCATAGGGGGACAGCCCATGTGGTTGTTTAGGGGTAGTTTGTGCAGAATATAGGGCTAATGGCAAAGCTTTCACCCATCCTTTTCCTGTATCTGCTTTAATTTTTGCACATCTGTTTTTCAAAATTCCAATATATTCTCTCAACTTTACCACTACTTTGTGGATGATAAAGTGTATGGAAAGCTTGCTGTATGTGAAGGGCATTCATTACCTCTTTCATTACTTCTCCAGTAAAATGGGTTCCTCTGCCACTCTCAATAGTTTCAGAAACTCCATATCTACAAACTATTTCATTCAAACTTTTCTGTGCAGTTGTTTTTCATTTGCTTTAGCTACCGGCTAGCCTTGAAAGCATATCAACACACACTAGAGCGTACTCATGGGTGCCTATTCTGGGCATCTGAACGTAGTCTATTTGAATTCTTTGGAAAGGGAAATCTGGTTTAGGAGAATGCTTTTGGGGAACATGGACAGACCTTCCTGAATTGTACAGAGCACAAGTGAGACATGAAGCACAAAACCTGGCTGCAAGTCCACTAAATCAACGTGCTATCCAATAGCAGTCAGTAAGTGCTAACATCGCACCCTTACCAAGATGACTGACGCCTTTGCCAGTTGTGCTAAAACTGGGTACAAACTCCTGGTTAGACACCACCTGTTGTCAGCGTGCCACAGGCCCTGATGATTTTGGGTAACATTACATTTCATCCACTTATCCTTCTCTTCATCAAGGTCCCAGTTCTGCAACTGAATTAAAGTTGCTATATCCCACTGCTCTTGATGAGGGGAATCTGGGCGACCCCTACAGTGGATATGACTCCAAATGCCATAAGGCAGCCCTCCAATTTTTCACTCGTCTGCCTGTATTTTGCGAGTGGAAAATGAGGGATGGTGACTGCCTGGGGGCTCTGTGAGTAGCCCCTCTGAATATAATACTGCATTAAAACAAGTATTGGACCAATGGTCCCCCTCACACCCAAACACAGTTTTTCTTCAGTACATAGACGATTTGCTTATTTGTTCTGATACAAAGGACATTTGTAGCAGAGAAACAGTAAGCCTTTTCATGTTTCTCTATAACAGTAACAACAAAGTAAGCAAAGATAAGCTACAATACTACCAAGAGAAAGTGATCTTCCTGGGTCACTGCATTTCACATGGAATCCGTCACCTAACCCCAGATCGAGTTAAAACTCTACATAAATTTGAAAATCCAAGAAATGTATGGGAATTATGTGCCTTCCTGGGGTTATTGGGATATTGTAGGGAATGGATTCCAAATGCATCAGAACTTATGGCTCCTCTATATGAGACTACCATTACAAACCCTATCAAACTCACATGGGACAATGAATTTCAGATGAAGCAGCTTTTTAAAATGTTGTCTGAAGCTCCCGCCATTGGACTTCCTGACTATACTAAGACTTTCTCACTGTTTCGTCATAAAGTCAATGGATTTTCTGTAGGTGTACTCACCCAGCTACATGGAGATAAACATAGACCTATGATGTATGTATCAGCCTCATTAGACCCTATCGTCAAAGGCTCCCTGAGTTGTATGCGAGCCATAGCAGCCTGCATTTTTCTGCTAGACAAAGTAGCTGAGCTTGTACTAGATTCTGCTCTGACCCTGTATGTGCTACATGCAGTACAGGAAATCATAAATCAAATCAAATAAATCAAATAAACACAGACATATGTCTGCCAGGAAATTTGACAATTACCAGTCTGCTCTTTTTGCTCCATTGAATTTAACAATCAAACTATGTGTTACTTTAAATCCGGTTACTCTTCTTCCTATAATTGATGAGGAAGATGCAAGAAATGGTACTGATGTAGAACCTGAGAGTTTTTCTCCTGATTGTATGGCTCTGATGGAGGTAGAAAGGGCCTCTGTCACACCAGCAAAAGTTGAGCCTTTATCAGATTGTGACAAACACACTTATTTGTAGATGGTTCCAGATTTTTACACTGATGATGGTCAGCCACACACAGGGTAGGGGGGTCACAATTGCAGCCCTACCGCTACCTCCAGGGGGCCCCTGCAGCCTCACTGTCATATTATCATATCGTCAACAAAGTCCAGCTCCGATCTGCCCTAGGGCTCCACAGCCATGCTCCAGTACTGGGCTTCCACTTTGCCTTCCACAGTCCACATCCCTTTGTTCTCATTGGCTGGGAAGAAGCTGTGAGCCATTTCCTGAATGGAGAGGAGAAACGGGTGAGAACAGCCCAGGATGGGGAAGTGTCTGGCAACCTGAAAAGGTAACCAAGCTCAGCGAGTTATGAGGAGGAGAGTGCCGTCCTGTAGCCATGATACGACTGATGTCACTGGTGAAGTATGACACTGCTCAGTGTCTCCTAGTCACCAGCTGGGATTCTGTGTACCCCCCCACCTGGATATGTCTGCTTACCCCACTACTCTGACAACTGGAGAAAAGACACACACCTCAGATAAGTGACCTTCCCCCAACAACTGCCAACACTGACAGAGAAATCTTTGGAAATTGCTAAACTAAATCCCTTAACACCTCTTGAGGGGCTCCTGTGTGTCTGCAGGCTCCAGATTTTGTGTCACGTGGCTTTGCCCCCTATGTCTAAGTTACACCCTCCCAAAGCCCCCTGACCACTCCCTCTGCCCTGGATGCTATGCCTGGCTGCTGAGCTCCTTTCCCATTACAGCACTCTATACTACTGCTCCTCCGCAGGGCTGAAATCACATTCCTTTACAACACAGCCAGTCAGCCATGATCTGCACAGGGTGTATCTGCCTATTGCAACTACACTGCCATTCCAACCAGAGAATTTCACAGGTCAGAAGGGCAACAAAAAAGCCAGATACACCCTGTGAAGACTGATAGACTGTGTATAAAGGAATGTGATTTCAGCTCTGTGTAGTGTGGGGGGGGGAGCTGTATACAGTGCTGGGATGGGAAAGGAGCTCTGCCAAGTGACCTGCCAGGGGGGTCTATGTCCTCTAATTCTTTAGTGGTGATTTCTGTCCTCTAATGTAATGAGCAACTCTGGGAACTCAAAACTCTTAAGCCACTTTGAGCATCTTGGTGTGCGGCGGGTGTATCAGCACGCACAGTGGAAGTGGGGGGCAGGTAAATTTTGCATCAGGGCCCACAAGTATAAAGCTGTGCCTCTGACTACAGACACTATTTTACATCAAGAAGCATTGATACCCCAGATATCAGCACAGGAAGCGGAGTTGTGCGCTGTAATCAAAGCATGTCATCTCCCAGAGAATCAAAGGGGAAACTTTTACACTGACAGCATATATGCATTTGGAATAGCTCCAGATTTGGGCCCATTTGGAAAGCATGGAACTTTCTGACTAGTGCAGGGAAGTCAGTGAGACATGCAAAACTCATAGAGTTGCTATTTACGGCCTTTCAGAAACCAACAGAAGTTGCCATCTTGAAGGTAAAAGGACAAAGGGAAATGACATGACACCCAGAGGAAATGCTTTAGCGGATCAAGCAGCAAAGGATGCTGCCCTTATGGAAGGGCTCAAAATTTCAAGTCCTAAACTACTAGCCAGGCCTCAAGGGTTACTCGCCACCAGTTGCCCCACCCAACCCCTACCCTGCCCCACCCCTAATTCTGCCCCCTAAACACGCCCTCATAAATTATCTCATGAAATGACACCTAAATGTTTTATGCAGAATTAAGTTATAAAAATAAATATTAACAACAACTTTATCAGTGCAGCTTCACCTGTGCCCAACAATGCAGCCTACCTGTGTCTTTCAATGCAGCCTGCCTGTGCCCAACATGCCACCTCACCTGTGCCCAACAATGCAGCCTACCTGTGCCCAACAATGTTGCCTCACTTGTGCCCAGCAATTCTACCTCACTTGTGCCCAACAATGCAGCCTACCTGTGCCAATCAACGCAGCCTGCCTGTGCCCAACAATGCAGCCTATCTGTGCCCAACAATGCATCTTACCTGTGCTCAACAATGTCGCCTCACCTGTGCCCAACAATGCAAACTCACCTGTGCCCTACAATGCAGCCTACCTGTGTCCATCAATGCAGCCTACCTGTGTCCATCAATGCATCCAACCTGTGTTCATCAATGCAGCCTACCTGTATCCAAAAATGCAGCCTACCTGTGTCCATCAATGCTGCCTACCTGTGCCCAACAATGCAGCCTCCCTGTGTCCATCAATGCTGCCTACCTGTGTCCAACAATGCAGCCTACCGGTGTCCATCAATGCAGCCTACCTGTGTCCATCAATGCTGCCTACCTGTGTCCATCAATGCAGTCTACCAGTGCAGGGGAAGACAGAGCAATCGTGGAGGGGAAGAGAGAGGAGAGCAGGTGGCCAGATAATCAGAGCGCATGGACATCACTGTAACAGCGTATATTTCAATTGCAGAGTGTCCCTGCCACTCGCCGTCACATACAGCCCCACCTCCAGGCCCGGAGACTTTGATATACGTCACACTTCCCGGGATTTGACAGGTGATCTGTCTATCAAAGTACCAAGGCCAGGAGGCGGGGCTGTGTGTGATGGCGAGTGTGGGGAACACTCGTAATTGAAATGTAAGCTGTTACAGTGATGTCTCCACTCTCTGATAATCCGTCCATCTGCTCTCCTCTCTCTTCCCCTCCACGATCGCTGGGGGAATGGCTCCCATTCAGCCCCCTAATGCCGGAGGTGCTCGCCCCCCCTTGGTCCAAGACTTGCTTTAAGTCAGGATTATATTCAGAGGGGCTACTCACACAGCCTTGGGGCAGTCTTGTCCATGCTAACTTTTGGGCATCATGGGTAAATAAAAAAAGATGCCAGCAATCTGAGTGTAGGGGCACCAAAAAGAAAGTATTTGCAAGATCAATCACTATAAAGCAAGTGCCGGAGGCAGGTATTCCACTTAGTAAAGTGCGGGTATTGAGTATGATTGGGGTATCTGCCTCAATTATATTGTTAATGGATCTCAAATCATGCACTATGAGGTATGTTACTTGCCCACCCTTCTTGTCTGGCTTATTTGCAATTGGGAACAGGGGTGTATTGGCTTGGGACTTAATTGGTACAACAACCCGTGCTGCTTTCAGTTGAGTGATCTGATCCTTTATCCCATCAGTCTGAGCAATACTCAGAGGGTACTGTAATCTGTGGGAGATGGGCTCCTAGTTAGGTAGAGGTCCCGGTTAGGTTAACACCAGAGATAACATTTGTAGATAATAATCCTGGAGGTAAGTCCTCTATATTAAAAACTATTTGGCTTGCACCAGTATCGACTGAACAGGTTAATTCTGTTTCTCCTCCAGGATAGGGGAGTTCTTGTAAAAATACTTTTACTCTGGCCTCTGGACCATTGTCTCCCTTATTTAATATGATTGATACTGGCATGCCATTTTCCTATGCCTGATCCACTGCTTTTGGCAGAGAACTAGGATCAGCATGAGGTGCCTCTAAGCTCCTTTCAAGTCTACGGTCAGGAAGATGGCAGAATTTGGCTATGTGTACTTCCCATTATAATTGTAGCATATAATTGGTCCCCGATTGCCATGATTTCTGAACTTGCCTTTGCCTCTTCCTCTTCCTCTCTGCTTCCCCATGTACATAACCTTGGGTTTGCTGTCTTTCTGGTTAACAGGATAGACAGGAGGTCTCCAATAGACATATTGCCCGCCTCAGGCCTTGCTGTGAACAACTTTTCTTTCACCTGGGGTAATAAACCATCAAGAAACCTTTGCTTCACCAGTTGTGTAGATGGACTTGCAGTTCCCCCCCGCCTTCTCTTCCTCTATTTTAAGGCCTATTTCCTCAGCCATATCGCTTAACCGCCTCAAATAAGCCGCTGCTTAGCATTCATAAATTCTGCATGTCTTGTGTGTCCACATATTTGGAGCAATTTTTCCTTACATTTTTCACAAACCTTCCATCCACTAAACATCTTATCTAGATTTGTGACATCTATGCCACATTCTTTAAGTATATAGCCAGACATGTTGCTTCCCACTGCTTAACCACTTGCCGCTCTGCCCTATTACAAATTGACGGTGGCAAAGTGGTTTCATAATCCTGATCGGACGTCATATGACGTGATCAGGATTATGAGCCGCTGCGCGCCCCCGGGGGCGCGCATCGCGGCGATCGTTGTTGCGGGGTGTCAGTCTGACACCCGGCAACTACGATCTTGGTAAAGAGTCTCAGACAGAGACTCTTTACCACGTGATCAGCCGTGTCCAATCACGGCTAATCACAGTGTAAATAGGAAGAGCCGGTGATCGGCTTTTCCTCACTCGCGTCTGTCAGACGCGAGTAGAGGAGAGCCGATCGGCTGCTCCTCTGACAGGGGGGGCCTGTGCTGATCGATTATCAGCACAGCCCCCCCGAGGATGCCCACACTGGACCACCAGGGACGCCACCAGACCACCAGGGATGCCCAGAATAAGGTATGCCACCCTAGACCACCAGAGATTCCAGTCAGTGCCACAATGGATGCCAATCAGTGCCCATAATGGATGCCAATCAGTGTCCACAATGGGCATCACTGATTGGCATGCATTATTGTTTGGCACTGATTGGCATCCATTAGTACAGTATATTATTATACAATGCCGCCTATCAGTTCCCATCCGTGCCGCCTATCAGTGCCCATCCATGCCACTTATCAGTGCCCATCCATGCCCACCTGTGCCCATGCCCACCTGTGCCACCTACCCATGCCCACCTGTGCCGCCTACCCATGCCCACCCATGCCAGCTATCAGTCCCAATTTGTGCAACCTATCAGTGCCCATCCGTGTCGCCCATCAGTGCCACCCATCAGTGCCACCCATCAGTGCCGCCTATCAGTGCCACATATCAGTGTCCATCAATGCCACCTCATCAGTGCCACTTCATTGGTGCCACCTCATCGGTGCCCATCAGTGCCACCTTATCATTGCCCATCAGTGTATCCCCATCAGTGCCCATCAGTGAAGGAGAAAATTTACTTATTTACAAAGTTTTGAAACTGAAACAAAAAAAAACATTTTTTTTTTCAAAATTTTCAGTATTTTTTTATTTGTTTAGCAAAAAATAAAAACCGCAGAGGTGATCAAATACCACCAAAAGAAAGCACTATTTGTGGGAAAAAAATGATAAAAATTTCATTTGGGTACAGTGTAGCATGACCGCGCAATTGTCATTCAAAGTGCGACAGCGCTGAAAGCTCAAAATTGGTCTGGGCAGGAAGGTGTTTAAGTGCCCGGTATTGAAGTGGTTAAACAAGAAAATTATGAATGTCAGTAGTAAAAGCCTCATATGCTTCCTGTGCAGCACTAAGTTTGTTTGCAAACCCAATTGGATTCTTTCTAGGATATCCCAATCCCTCTAATATAGCTCTAATTTCTTGGGGACTAAAAGGTACATGCCCTTTAATTTGAGACTCAGGCCGCGTACACACGGGCGGACTGTTCGCCCAACTTTGTCCGCTGAACAGTGTTTCAGGGGACAGTCCGCTCGTGTGTGGGCTTCAGCGGACAGTTTCAGCGGACTGTCTGACGAACAAAGTCTTACGGAATTTCCGTAAAACTGTCCGCTGAAACTTGGTTTGAGCGGACAGTCCGCCCGTGTGTGGGCCAGTCCGCTGTACTTTCGAAATGAGCGAACTGTTCCCGCCCGGAGAAAAGTCCGCTCATTTTGAGCGCGTCTCCAGGTAGGCGGGGCCCGCGAAGGAGACTTCGCGGGCCCCGCCGCCTGGTATGGACTTAAAGGGGAACCCCAACGCCGAAAAAAATCGGCGTGGGGGTCCCCCCAAAGTCCACAACAGACCCTTGTCCGAGCACGCTACCCGGCCGGCCAGGAAAGGGGGGGCGAGCGAGCGCGCCCCCCCTCCTGAGCCGTACCAGGCCGCGTGCCCTCAACATGGGGGGGTGCCTTGGGGAAGGGGGGCCGCGCGCCCCCCCCCACCCCAAAGCACCTTGTCCCCATGTTGATGAGGACAAGGGCCTCTTCCCGACAACCCTGGCCGTTGGTTGTCGGGGTCTGCGGGCGGGGGGCTTATCGGAATCCGGGAGCCCCCTTTAATAAGGGGGCCCCGGATACCGGCCCCCCACCCTATGTGAATGAGTATGGGGTACAATGTACCCCTACCCATTCACCTGTAAAATAAAAGTACCCAAAAAAAAACACAACAGACGAGATAAAATATTTTATTGCACAGCTCCGGGGGTCTTCCGTCTTCGGGGGTCTTCTCGCCGGACTCCTCCGCTATCTTCTTGTAGCTCTTTTGCTAGCGGAGGAGTCCGGCTTTCTTCCTCCCCGCCGCCGGCCTCTTCTCCCGACTTCGGGGGTCTTGTCCCCCTCTTCGGTTCTTCTGCCGGGCCACCGCGCCTTCTTATAGCTCTTTTACAGGCGGTGGCCCGGTCATCTGTCGCCGCTGTCGCCACCGTCGCCACCTTCCGTTCTTATTCTTCTTCTTCTTCTTCTTCTTCTTCTCCAGGAGATGTTGACACGACGCTCTCTCCGGCCGGAATGCCAGAGCCGCGCTGCGCTGCCACTTATATAGTGACAATGGGGCGGTGTCACATGGTATATGTCACATGGGTTGGTCACATGGTGACCCCGCCCCCTTACGATGTCATAGTCCCCATGTGACATCAACCCATGTGACCAACCCATGTGACATATACCATGTGACACCGCCCCATTGTCACTATATAAGTGGCCGCACAGCGCGGCTCTGGCATTCCGGCCGGAGAGAGCGTCGTGTCAACATCTCCTGGAGAAGAAGAAGAAGAAGAAGAATAAGAATGGAAGGCGGCGGCGACGGCGGCGACAGCGGCGACAGAAGACCACCGCCTGTAAAAGAGCTATAAGAAGGCGCGGTGGCCCGGCAGAAGAACCGAAGAGGGGGACAAGACCCCCGAAGTCGGGAGAAGAGGCCGGCGGCGGGGAGGAAGAAAGCCGGACTCCTCCGCTAGCAAAAGAGCTACAAGAAGATAGCGGAGGAGTCCGGCGAGAAGACCCCCAAAGACGGAAGACCCCCGGAGCTGTGCAATAAAATATTTTATCTCGTGTGTTGTGTTTTTTTTGGGTACTTTTATTTTACAGGTGAATGGGTAGGGGTACATTGTACCCCATACTCATTCACATAGGGTGGGGGGCCGGTATCCGGGGCCCCCTTATTAAAGGGGGCTCCCGGATTCCGATAAGCCCCCCGCCCGCAGACCCCGACAACCAATGGCCCGGGCTTGTCGGGAAGAGGCCCTTGTCCTCATCAACATGGGGACAAGGTGCTTTGGGGTGGGGGGGCGGCGCGGCCCCCCCTTCCCCAAGGCACCCCCCCATGTTGAGGGCACGCGGCCTGGTACGGCTCAGGGTGGGGGGTGCGCTCGCTCGCCCCCCTTTCCTGGCCGGCCGGGTAGCGTGCTCGGACAAGGGTCTGTTGTGGACTTGGGGATTCCCCACGCCGATTTTTTTTCGGTGTTGGGGTTCCCCTTTAAGTACATTCCAGGCGGCGGAGCCCGCGACGTCTCCGTCGCGGGCCCCGCCTACCTTGACACGCGCTCGAAATGAGCGGACTGTCCTCCGCGTGTGTGGGCGAGTCCGTTCATTTCAAAAGTTGCGCGGACTTAGTACGACGAACTTAGTTTGCCGTATTAGTCCGCTCAAAAAGTGCCGTGTGTGGGCAAGTTCGTTCATTCAAAAGTTTGAGCGGACTGTTTGACGAACTTAGTTTGGGCAGACAGTCCGCCCGTGTGTACGCCGCCTCACTGTCAACAGCATTTCCTTCAAAAATGAATTGCGTTCTGACAGGATAAACTACAACAGATTGCTCTGTGACAGGGGCCAAAGGGGTGGTTTCTTCAGTCCTTCTCTCTTCATCTTGCTGCCACAATTTGGAAATGATGGTTTGCTCCGGAAGTTCAGACTCTATCTCTATTTCTCTGGCCAGAGCCTTGAGTTCAGAGAGATCTAGTTTTGTATATGTGTCTTTTGATTTATACCAATCATCTGTTTCTAAGGTACAAGCCAAATCCCATTTTGTAGGTTGATATAGGGCTGTTAAACCTCTGCTCTCCACTGTATTGCCCAGCTCATCTTTTATGTGTTTCATGTCATCGAATTCTTGTGCTTTTGTGGATGGACCCCTTAAAGCCAAACTGGCAGCCACATAAGGTGGGGGGTCCTCCTCTATGGAGTCGTCTGGCCAAATGTAGTACTTTTTATTAAACATCTCGGTCAAGCCAGTTTGATTTGCTACTTTAGCTTCTGTCTCCCATGTGCAAGCTATTCTCCACGTTCCTTCACTGCACTGTACTGGGCCATAATCGTGCAGAAAAGTTTGCCATACTTGTAAATCAAAAGTCCCTTCAGATTTTAAAGGTTTAGCTGTTCCCTTTGTCCATTCTACCCATTTATCTAGGGGCTCAGTATAGGCGGAACCGTACCTTCGGTTCATATATTCTCTAGCGCTCATCTTGTGCTGGGCATTTTCTGAAGGAAAGTTGAAAAAATGACTGAAGGCCTGCTTTAACCACTTGCCGACCGCCGCACGACGATGTACGTCGACAGAATGGCACGGGCAGGCATATGGGCGTACATGTACGTCCCTGCCTTCCCGCGGGTGGGGGGCCCGATCGGGCCCCCCCCCAGTGCCAGCGGCGGTCGGTATCCGTGCAGGAGCGATCTGGGATGAGGGGGCGGCCATTCATTCATGGCCACCCCCTCGCGATCGCTCCTGACGAATGGGAGTGAAGCATTGCATCACTTCCTCTCCTGTAATGTAAACACAGGAGAGGAAGTGATGTAATCTCTCCTCCGTGTCGGTATTTTTCGTTCCGGCACCGAGGAGAGAGGATCGGTGAGTTGCACCAACACGACACTTCACAGTAGAACATGCCAGGCACACTCACACCCCCCCCTTTACCCCCCGATCACCCCCCAAATACCCCTGCACCCCCAGTCACAGTGACACCAATTGCATTTTTATTTTTTATTTTTTGCATTGGTGTCATTTGTGACTGTAATAACTGTAAGGGCAGTTAGGGTTAGCCCCCTTTAGTTCTAATGTACCCCCCTAACCCCCCAATAAAGGTTTAACCCCGTGATCACCCCCCGTCGCCAGTGTCACTAAGGCTGGGTTCACATTGCAGCGGTTTATGAGAACGGATGTGATTCGCACCACACTGCAGTGCAAATCACATCCGATCTCTGTGCGATTCGAGTTCAGCCATTCGCCTCACCCGCCGCACCCGCTGCAAATTCGCACGGGACCCTTTTTTTGGTCCGCAGCAGAATCGGATCGCATGGGTGTTCACACCATGCGATCCGAGTTTGCAGATCGCACTGCGATATGCGAACTGATCTGGGGGTGTCATTAACATTTCACTGACACTCCCAGCAGTTCGCATAGGGCAGTGTGAACTGCCGCTGGGAGGCATGCGATGCGGGAACCCGCCGCGGATTTGTGGCGTTCCCGCATCGCTCCAGTGTGAACCCAGCCTAATAAGCGATCGTTTTTCTGATCGCTGTATTAGTGTCACAGGTGACGCTAGTTAGGCAGGTAGGTATTTAGGTTCGCCGCAGCTTTTTATAGCGCCAGGGACCCCCATATACTACCGCATAAAGCCCCCTGATTGCCCCCTAGTTAACCCTTTCACCAGTGATCACCATATAACTGTTACAGGTGACGCTGGTTGGTTAGTTATTTTTTTATAGTTTCAGGGCACCCGCCATTTATTACCTAGTCTCACTAGTGTACCCCTAAATTTAGGGGTGTCTACTTTCCAAAATGGGGTCATTTGGGGGGGGGTTGTGCCATCTTGGCATTTTATGGCCTTCAAAACTGTAACGCCCTTAGAAAGCCTGAAGGCGGTGCTTGGTTTTCGGGGCCCCGTACGCGGCTAGGCTCCCAAAAAGTCCCACATATGTGGTATCCCCGTACTCAGGAGAAGCAGCAGAATTTATTTTGGGGTGTCATTTCACATATGCCCATGGCATGCGTGAGCAATATATCATTTAGTGACAACTTTGTGAAAAAATAAAATAAAATAAAAAAGTTTGTAATTTTCCCGCAACTTGTGGCAAAATATAAAATATTCCATGGACTCAACATGCCTCTCAGCAAATAGCTTGGGGTGTCTACTTTCTAAAATGGGGTCATTTGTGGGGGTTTTGTGCCATCTTGGCATTTTATGGCCTTCAAAACTGTAATAGGTAGTGAGAAGTGAAATCAAAAATTTACGCCCTTAGAAAGCCTGATGGCGGTGCTTGGTTTTCGGGGCCCCGTATGCGGCTAGGCTCCCAAAAAGTCCCACATATGTGGTATCCCCGTACTCAGGAGAAGCAGCAGAATTTATTTTGGGGAGTCATTTCACATATGCCCATAGCATGTGTGAGCAATATATCATTTAGTGACAACTTTGTGTAAAAAAAAAAAATATATTTTTTGTCATTATTCAATCGCTTGAGGCAAAAAAATAAAATATTCAATGGGCTCAACATGCCACTTATCAATTTCCTTAGGGGGTCTACTTTCCAAAATGGGGTCATTTGGGGGGGTTTTGTACTGCCCTGCCATTTTAGCACCTCAAAAAATTAGATAGGCAGTCGTAAACTAAAAGCTGCGTAAATTCCAGAAAACGTACCTTAGTTTGTAGATGTGACAACTTTTGCGCAAACCAATAAATATACAGTTATTGACTTTTTTTTTACCAAAGACATGTGGCTGAATACATTTTGGCCTAAATGTATGACTAAAATTGAGTTTATTGGATTTTTCTAATAACAAAAAGTAGAAAATATCATTTTTTTTCAAAATTTGCGGTCTTTTTACGTTTATATCGCAAAAAATAAAATTCGCAGAGGCAATCAAATACCATCAAAAGGAAGCTCTATTTGTGGGAAGAAAAGGACGCAAATTTTGTTTGGATACAACATTGCATGACCGCGCAATTACCAGTTAAAGCAGCGCAGTGCCAAATTGTAAAAAGACCTCTGGTCATTGACCAGCAAAATGGTCCGGTCTGAAAGTGGTTAACAAGACTTACAATTTAATACTGCCACAAATTTGTGGCAAGTTGCCCTTGTTATCTGGAATTATATGCTATCAATGTCATGTTTCCCTTGTGCTGCTGTATCATGGTTTAGTAAAAATCTGCCTTTTCCGATCCCCCTACCCCTGCTGCCATAATCTTCTTGTGCTGTAAGGGTTAATAGAGCCAAGGCACCTGTCATTTACATTTATCAAGAGTGCCCGACTAGGTATTCTCTTTTAACCATCTCTTTCATTCATAAAACCTATAATATCTCTCCTTGAATGAAACACAAATCAAGGAATGGAGCAAACCTTTCATTTATCGATCATGTTTCATTCATAGAAGTGATAGTATGGCTTCTATGAATAGAGGAGGCTAGTTGAAAAGTTGGGCGTAGTCGGGCAGTCATAATGAGTGCCTATCACAGGTCCTTCACCTCAAATATTTCTACCAGCACCAGAAGATTACGGCGGAAAGGGTACGGGATGATCAGAGGAAGAAGTTTTCTACTAAACCAGGAGACAGCATCACAAAGGACACATCTCACTAATAGTGGATGGAGGGCAAGCCTCCCTGCAGAGCACTCATTCTCTATCACTGAGCACTCTTGATAAGCTTCCACCTAGAGAATATGTATATCCATCTAGATACCATATGATTATCTGTAGCAGTGATGCCATCCTTGAGCTATTCCTGTCTGAAGAGACAAATTTTAATACCATAATTGAAATTATTGTTTCAATACCCCGGTGCTCTGCAAAGCTATTAATTCAGCCTACCATACTGCGAAGGCCTAGTTCTCCTTGGTCTATGACCCATGGTGTGGTGTATCCCTTTGGGGTGAACTTGGTGGTGCCCCTTGTGGATAGCCTGAGTCGGGACCCACAACTCCCCACTTTTTTTGGACTTCTGGTGTCTCATGGCAGTAACTTTGCTTGGTTTTAAATGATGCTATTGAGGATATAATTTAATACTATTGTGTATATATAGCCACTTACCCCTGAAGAAGAAGAATTACGCAATCATTTTGAAAAGCATTGGGTACTATTCTGGCTCTGGTTGTACCATTGACAGATAATTATGGTTATCTCTATTTTGCACATGTTATGTATTTAATGTAACCGCATCAATATGCTTATGTTTTAATTCCCCATCAACCCTTTTACTATTGGTATAATAAACTTTGTACTTTTAGACTACCTGAATTTTTCTTTGGAGTCTCTGCCCCCTTGAAGTCTCATTAGAGGGATTTTGGGTACTTTTTCACAAATAGTAATTAATTTCCCTTTGTATTGATTTCTTTTTACGAAACTTAGACTTTAAAGTGGTTGTAAACCCTATTTTTAAACTTTATGCTACAGGTAAGCCTATATTAAGGCTTACCTGTAGCTACCCAGGATATCTCCTAAACCTGCATGTGCCAATGACATCAGCGCATGCGCACTGGGGAAAACTGAAGCAATGGCACGTATGTGGCTTTGCTTAAATCTGTATGTCACTACCGGTGGCTGAGACGTCATCGTGGCTCTGGCCAATCACAGCACCGAAGCCGCAATACCTGGAAGTAACCCCCGGGAGAGATGTCGCCAGCCGGAGGGGGAGATGAGGATGGCTGTGGGGGCTTCGTTCTTGGGTAAGTAATTCATAATGAGCTAGTATGCTATGCATACTAGCTCATTATGCCTTTGTCTTGCAGGGTTTTTTTTTGTTTTGTTTTTTTTAGCAGGGTTTACAACCACTTTCAAGTATTACATATTCATAACAAGCAGCAAAGGAGTTTTAAAAAAAGAACTTCCTGGTCTCTGTAGCTGTAGGTACTGTGGAGCAATTCATCAACAAATTTACAATACTGGCACTGAAAACACAGCTCCTCTACTTTTAGAACCCTCTCACACAGGCAAACCAATCATGTCTGCCTGTCAGTTTTTCAGACGGACCTGATCAGAAGATCTATGCATTCCTTTGGCCTGGAGGGTGTACAGACTTGTGTCCGATCAGATCCTATGGCTACATCCTCTTTCATTTGGGCAGACCGGATCAAAGGCAGCCAGGTGTAAACAGACAATTGAGTTTGTTTACTCCCAGGAAAGCATAGAGCAGAGCTAGATCTGTCTGCATCCCCTCTGCAGAAATTGAGCGGACACGGACCTGTCATCTGCTTCGATCAGCAGGGGATTAGCTCACAGATCCCCTGCTGATCGCAATGGAAGGTGTCCATGTAAAGGGGCCCTTATTCCTTCTGGCAGCATAGACCTGGCAGTTTGCAGGCCTTCTAATGCAGACAGCAGGTGCTGTAAGTTGTTCTGAAAAATGACTGCAACCAAACGTCAGAATTTCTGTTGTAATGTTAAAGTACTAATTACTCCACAGTACCTGCAGTTACAGAGGTCAGTGTGGGCTTGCTGTAAAGCTCCTTAAAGTGATACTAAAGTCTTGCTTTTTTTTTTGTTTAGAAATAACAAACATGTTATACTTACCTGCTCTGTGCAGTGGTTTTGCACAGAGCAGCCCAGATCCTCCTCTTCTCGGGTCCCTTGTCGGTGCCCTTGGCCCCTCCCTCCTGCTGAGTGCCCCCACAGGAAGCAGCTTGCTATGGGAGCACCTGAGCTGCTGCTCTGTGTGTCCATTTAGACACAGAGCCGTGGCTCAGCCCTGCTCCATCTCCCCTCATTGGCTCACTGACTTTGATTGACAGCAGCAGGAGCCAATGGCATCCTAGTGCTGTCTCAGCCGATGAAGAGGAGTGTCCTGGACAGCTGAGGCTCTTGTGCAACACTTCTGGATTGAGAGGGGGCTTAAGTAAGTATTACGGGCAGTTGAGGGGGGCTGCTGCATATAGAAGGTTTCTTTACCTTAATGCATAGAATGCAGTAAGATGGAACACCTTCTGACTTTAGAACCACTACATTAATGCACATATTCTGTGCACAGGGTAATTTTTTTTATATCAGCTTGTGTCAGCCCCTGCACAGCAGCACTTTTTTTTTTTTTTAAACTAGCAGGCACCAATATATTCCTTAACTCTACTACTGGTTGCGCATATTGAAAGAAGCATAGGAATCACAAATGTGGCTGGACAGAATTAGAAATGTGTTGGCAGGTAAGACAGTTTATTTACATGCATTTTATCTGTGTGTTCAGTGTTAACAGTGTTGCATATGTTTATTGCATATGCCTATAAACGACTATAGAATGTGACGTATCTACAGTATATAAATAAAACATGACAATTTATTTATTGAAAGTTTTTTTTTTATGATTTGCAGCTGCTTTAGATTTTTTAATTTTTTTTTTCTATTATTATTATTTTGTTCGACAGGTTAATTTTTATTTTAAAGCTCAATCAATTTGCTTGTTGATTCAGTCATGATATTGTGTTGCGTATGTGATCAGAGTATAAACTGCTATGCTTGTTGTCTGTCTTGAATCTATTCTTTCTAAAGTCTAAACATGTCTCCACTAAGCACATATCTATCTTTTATGTCCCTCAGCTCCGTTGCATTGACTATCCATTTAACAAGCCACAGACTCCGAACTTCTGCCCTTTCAGATGTGTCCATAACATAACATGTCCAATTATCAGGAGACCATCAGACACAATGGCACAAGATATTAATATCTATCAGCTCTGCCTCTCTGGAAGACCCGAAGCACGCCGTGGGACTACATTTATTGGAAAATATGAATTCTGCCCTCGTAGATGCCTGTCACAGCCTCCACAGAGCCAGGAGAGGGGCGAGAAGGTGGAAGATGAATGACTTTCAATCTACCAATTGGATTGCTGGCATCCCATAGGGGGGGGCAGAAAAGGATGGAGTCACGGCGGTATATAGGAAGAGGGATGCTGGTCTGGAGACTAGTAACAATGTCTGTGTGATATCTATCATTCAGGAGGCATCCCAACGCTGCATACAAGGGAAATGAGGGCGAGCAGGGGGGGGGCACCAAAACTGATCTAATTTACAGTTACAGAGAAATCAGACTGGTGGAAAGAAAAGCAAGGATAGGCGCGAGGGGAGATGAAATGCAAGGAGAAGAAAGCAAGTCCAGCAGAAAGGCGAAACACATACACAAAAAAAAGTAAAATAATAGAATAAAACAAGAGACTGAAATAAAAAGAACACATCCACTGGTAAAAGACGTTGAATGAGAAAACAGCTACAACACCAGAAGCAATTTTCGTAAATGTTCTGTCTGCCATGGGTACAAAACAGCAAGCTAATTATTTTTGAGGCTTGCTGTTTATGGGTGATTGGATCTGCAAAGTGTAAAGGGCGGACAAAAGCTTATTCCACAGAGCCACCAGGTTCTGTGGAAGGGGACAGGTCCAGGGATCAAAGGACAGCTGCTAGGGGACAGGTCCAGGGATCAAAGGACAGCTGCTAGGGGACAGGTCCAGTGATCAAAGGACAGCTGCTAGGGGACAGGTCCAGCGATCAAAGGACAGCTGCTAGGGGACAGGTCCAGCGATCAAAGGACAGGTGCTAGGGGACAGGTCCAGCGATCAAAGGACAGGTGCTAGGGGACAGGTCCAGCGATCAAAGGACAGCTGCTAGGGGACAGGTCCAGCGATAAAAGGACAGGTGCTAGGGGACAGGTCCAGTGATCAAAGGACAGGTGCTAGGGGATAGGTCCAGGGATCAAAGGACAGTTGCTAGGGGACAGGTCCAGCGATCAAAGGACAGGTGCTAGGGGACAGATCCAGCGATCAAAGGACGGGTGCTAGGGGACAGGTCCATCGATCAAAGGACAGGTGCTAGGGGACAGATCCAGTGATCAAAGGACAGGTGCTAGGGGACAGGTCCAGCGATCAAAGGACAGGTGCAAGGGGACAGGTCCAGCGATCAAAGGACAGGTGCTAGGGGACAGATCCAGCGATCAAAGGACAGGTTCTAGGGGACAGGTCCAGCGATCAAAGGACAGGTGCTAGGGAACAGGTCCAGCGATCAAAGGACAGGTGCTAGGGGACAGATCCAGCGATCAAAGGACAGGTTCTAGGGGACAGGTCCAGTGATCAAAGGACAGGTGCTAGGGGACAGGTCCAGCGATCAAAGGACAGGTTCTAGGGGACAGGTCCAGAGATCAAAGGACAGGTGCTAGGGGACAGGTCCAGCAATCAAAGGATGCCTCAGAGAACAGCTGCTACTCTTTAGACTCAAATTTTATTTGAATGCCTCCTGGTAAGACCCCATTGTAGCTGATACAAATAGCCTTGGTGTCTCCCAGGAATAGCTTGCGTTCATATCTTGGAGAAGGTACATAACAGTTTATTTTTAAAGCATGTAGTACTTAAAGTGGAGTTCCAGTCTTATTAAAAGTCAGCAGCAATGTGTAAAAAGTGTAGTTGCTGATTTTTAATAAACAGACACTTACCTGTTCCACGGTCCAGCGTTTACGGCTGAACGCAAGAAGGCACATCTATGTATGAAGCATCTCGGTTAAAGCTGTCCACATAGACCATCCTCCGCACAGCCGGCTCTTACCGCTCAGTCTACAATCGTGACCAGGAAGACTACCCTGCAGTAGAATGATCTGAAAGCATAGCTTGAAGCACTGGAGTGCAGTGTGGAAGGGATGACATCGATGGTGGTGCCGGGGATGGTCTATGATGCCAGCTTTACCCCGGATGCCTGCATACTTAGATGTGCCTCTTTTAATCATCAACCATGTGAGTTGTATCTTCATTAAATGTAACCATATTGCTACACTTAGAGGTGACCCCTCCTCTCTTTTATACTCAGTTGTGACATAACGCTACTTGTATATCCAGACATTGCTTGTATATCAAGTCAACATTTATTTAAAAATGTTGCTTGTCTTGCAAAATGCTCTCAAACCAAGTTACTATCAAACCAAGGTTTTACTGTACTTACCTGCTCTGTGTAGCCTTTTGCACAGAGCAGGCTGAATCCTGCTCTTCTGGGGTCCCCCAACGGCACTCCTGGCTCCTCATCTTCATCGGGTGCTGCCATGGAAAGCCGCTTTCCATGGGGGAACCCCTCCTGAGTCCTGCGGCTGTGTCCATTGACACAGACGGTGGGACTTGGTCCCACCTCCCGCTCCTGTGTCACAAATTGTAATTGACAGCAGCAAGAGCCAATGGTTCATGCTGCTATAAATCTGTCCAATGAGGAGAGAAACAGCAGCTGAAGCCGCTGCGCTCATGCAAATTGCTGGATCAGATTGGATCTGGCTCAGAAAAATGGGGGGGGGGGGGGGGGTTTATAGAACGCATTAAGGTGAAAACCTTAAGGATTTACAACCACTTTAATCGCTGTCAGATCCGTTTTTGCATTTTTTTTGCACACATATTTAAAAAATTATTTTAGGCCTGAAGATTACACAAAACCCCAAGCATTATATTTTCAGAAAGCAGAAACCTAGAGAATAAAATAGTAGTAGTTACAAGGTCTAGGAAGGCCTAGGAAATGCAACATTTCTGTAAAAAATCACACTAAAGTACCCAAATTTTAAGTAAAGGAAGAAGTTAGATAGATACCCAACATGTCAAACCTTAAATTTGCATGTGAAATTGTGACAAACTTAAGTACCCTATATTTTCCATAGGCAACGCATCAAAAGCACTCTGTAGGTCATCAGTTTAGTGATATAGGGGAGGTCTTCTGTTAGAATTATTGCTCTCACTCTGGCGTGCGCAACATGTGCATTGCAATTGACTTTTCATGCATAGGCGCCACCGATGCATGTGTTTACAATCGTACGTGCGTATACGTTTGGGTAGGGAGTAGGGTTGCCACATCATCCCTTTTATCCAGGACACATATTAATTACACGGATTCTGATTCTGATTTAAAGTGGGGTACCCCCTAAAAAAAAAAAATTTAAAGTCAGCAGCTACAAATACTGCAGCTGCTGACTTTTAATAATCGGACACTTACCTGTCCCAGGGTCCAGCGATGCGGGGGAACGAAGCCCCCCTCGTTCCCCGCTCCGCTCTCGCGGCGCAGTCATGCGTACTGTGTGCACCCGGCTGTGGCTTCACAGCCGGGCACCCACTGCGCATGCGCGAGTGGCGCAGGGCGCCGTGATACGCCGTACAGTCACATGGGACTAGTGACAGGTCCCAGGTGAATGTGCGGCACGAGGGGAAGTGATGTCACCAGCCCGGGCAAGGAAGAAGGCAGACTACGAGGGATCCCCTAGCAACAGGTATTTAGAGGTGAGTAAAAAATATTTTTTTTTGCCAATTATTTTTTATTTTTTTAACAAATTTTAAGCAACTTTTTATTTTTTGGTGACAACACCACTTTAATGCAGATAAGGCACCAAGTGAGTTTAATTACCACCTTAATCAGCCACAGAACCTGTGTAATTAATGTGTGACCTGGGTTGGCAAGGGATGATGTGGCAACCCTAGTGGGGAGGGAATTTTATGTGCTTGGGTGTAACTTTATTTCTTTGCAAAAAAAAAAAAAAAACATTTTTTACTTAACTTTTTTTTTCATCAATAGAGAACAAAAAGTGCAACACCCCACTGTCAGGTCCGTATGACGTACGGACCTGGCAGCAAAAGTGTTAAAGGCTAAGTTTTCCTTTTCCTGCAGCATTTCATTTTTCATAATAAATAGAAGACTTTTCTAATGTCCTGTCTGCCCAAACCATCCTAATGTGCTCATTTCTCACTTACTGTACCTAGGCCATGGCAGCTTTGAATCTGCACCTCTCTGTTCAAAATGTTAAATAATGCATTCTTAGCTATCCTGTATCATCATGTGACCATGCAGGAAACTCTATACCCCATCATGCACTGTCTTACTGCATCACAAAACAGGGCGTGTTTTACCTTCGTGGACCACACATCCCTCATTAACCACTTGACCGCTGGAAGATTTACCTTCCTTCATGACCAGGCCATTTTTTGCGATACGGCACTGCATTACTTTAACTGACAATTGCCCTGTGGTACAACACTGTACCTGTCTTTTTTCCCCACAAATAGAGTTTTGGTGGTATTTGATCACCTCTGTGTTTTTATTTTTTGCGCTATAAACAAAAAAAGACGGACAATTAAAAAAAAAAAAAAAAAAACAATATTTTTTACCTTTTTGCTACAAAAGCTGTCCAATAAGCCCGGGTTCACACATGTGCGTTGTGAATTGAAGCTCAGGTTTCACTGCAAAGATAAAAATCAGTTGCATCATCTGCATTTTAGCTGTGGATCAGTGAGCGGGGAGGGGGGGGGGTGTAGCGAGGAGAAGGAGAGAATTTGTGTTCAGAGCGGAATGCATCTGCGAATCAGATGCGTACCCATAGGAAATAATGGGTTGTAATTCGCACCGCAATGCCCAGAAAACGCACATGTTTTTTGTGCAATGCGCAGTGCGAATGCAACGCACATATGTGAACCAGATGCATTCAAATGAATGTATTTTAAAATGTCCTGCGAATTGGATGCGTTGTAAGCCGCATCTAATTCACATAGGTGTGAACGTGGGCCAAAAAAATTGAAAAAATCTAATTTCTTCATAAATATAGGCCAATATGTATTCTGCTACATATATTTGGTAAATAAAATCCCAATAAGATTTACTTTACGTATATTGATTGGTTTATGCAAAAGTTATAGGGTCTGCAAACTATGAGATTTTTTGTTTTTTTTACTAGTAATGGCAGCGATTGGCAACCTTATAGCGGAACTGTGATATTGTGGTGGACATTCTGACACTTAATGATGCTTTGACGCTTTTTGGGAACCAGTGACACTAATACAGTGACCAATGCTAAAAATATGCAATGTCACTGTACTAATGACACTAGCTGGGAAAGGGGTAACATTAGGGGCGATCAAAGGGTTAACTGTGTGCCTAACCTGTGTTTTGCTATTACTGTGGGAAGTGCTATTACTGGGGGAAGAGATGGAATTTATTCCCTGCTTTGTAGGGACACAAACCCCTTCCTTTTCTACCCGTCAGAACGGTGATCTGCCTTGTTTACATAGACAGATTGCAGTTCTGTCTCTGCCTGATGATCGGCAAGGTGCTAGTTGGCGTTGAGTACCCGGAACCTGCCCATTGGCTTCCACTGTGTGTAAGTGGAAGTGAGAGGCTGGTGGTGTGCACACACGCCCCCTACGTGGAAGTGCGGGATCACGTACAGCATATGTTTAACATGTTTCCTGACTCTTATCATTATTGATGATTAAAACGGGCACATCTAAGTATACAGGCATCTGGGGTAAAGCTGTCCACATAGACAGTCCCCCGCGCTGCCTCCTCTCACTGCTGTCAGTCTGCAATCGTGGCCGGAAAGACTACACTGAAAGTGAGGCTTTAAGCGCTCATGGAGAGCAGCTTGGTAGGGATGACACCGATGGTGGTGCGGAGGATGATCTATGTGGACAGCTTTACCCCGGATGCCTGCATACTTAGATGTGCCTCTTTTAATCATCAACCATGTGAGTTGCTAAATGTCGTACCTTCTTTAAATGTAACCATACTGCTACACTTAGGGGCGACTCTCTTTTATTTTATACTCAGTTGTGACATGACGCTATTTGTATATCAACTCAAAATGTATTTAACAGTTTTGCTTGTCCTAAAAAATGCTCTCAAACCAAGGTTTTCACTGTATATGTTATGGACTAATTTTCTTTATTAAAACAATATACTAGAGGTTTTTTTTCCTCGATACACATTGTAAATTTTAACTGAGCCAATTCTTATGTCAGTGGGTGGATGATGGGTTTGACGTACTCCTAACACATTTTCAGATATCCACTATTCACCAAGCAAATAAAGGGAGAATATGTGCCAAAAACCTGTCTAGAAACATTTCTGATGCAGATGGCATTCCTAGCAGGTACAGGATCAAGGCTGTGTAGTTAGAAATAAATGTTTTATGAACACAGAGTTTTTTTCGCAGCTAGTCCCACACATGCTGGCTTTGTGGCAGGGTGATCACTTCATTCTAATAAATGAAGATGTGGAATTCGGTTGAATGTTTGGAAGATGTATTTTCACTATTAAACAGAAGAGCATGCAGGGTGTGTCACACCAGTCTAGTAATTCCTGATATGACCCACCAGTGGAACGTAACACTCAATAGTCACCAGTCCTTAATGGGATGGAGCGAGGACAAAGTAGCAATTCCAAAATAGTATAAAACATGTACACCATCTTTGCAGCTCTATGTACCACCCGTCTGACACCCCAGGACAGCACCTCCAGAGGCAGAGGCGGGCTAGCTTTTCACCCCTGGGCTCAGTCAATGCCTACAATAGGGGGACAGAGAGAGGACATTGGGAGCCAGTCACTGGTAAAGTCTTTTAAAGTCTTATTGCAGAATGGTGAAGGAGGTGAGGGTTAGGGGTCCTGCATACCATAGAAGATCACTTACAGACTCTCCAGATTAATGTCCAGCTTCACAGTGCCAGAACCTTTATGCTGGTTTCACATGGGCTGCCGGTCAGGTCTTTTTCATACAGACCTAATTGGGCCATCCTTAGCTCTCTATGGAGCAGCAGATGTGAGTGGACATGTGTCCGATCCTATACTGTCTGCCGAAAACAAGGGATCAGATGACAGTCAGATGGAAACAGACGGGCAGTCCATTTCCATCTGGCAGCACCATACAGAACAACGGGATGTGTTTGTGTCCATTCTACATAGTGAAGCAGACACGGACCTGCCATCTGCCTGCTCAGTGGGGAGACCCCTAGCTGAGCAGGCGGATGCACATTACGGAGAATGCCTGTGTGAAACCAGCCTTAAATTGTAAGTTCACCTTTACAGAAAATCTGTAAGGTGAACTTACACTGGACCCTCTCCCCATCGCACCATGTCCCGATGTACCTGAGGCCGGCGATCTCCTGCACTGACACATCATATAGCCACTTTACGGGTCCAGGGATTTGAAATCCCCACGGCTTTCTCTCCTCTTCTCCCCCACTGACAGGACAGGCTGTGCATGTTCTGATTGGTTGGTGCCGCCCATGTGACGGCGCCGACCATTCAGAATGCCTCCTATCCATACCTTTACGAAGTACATTCAGGAGGTTAAGCTACGGGGGATTTCTGACTGGTAAAGCAAATTTACGATGTGTCAGTGCTGGAGATCGTCGGCATCAGGTACAGTGGGACCTGGTGCGCTGGGGAGGGGTCCAGTGTAAGTTCACCTTACAGATTTTTCAGTGAACTTACCCTTTAAGCAGATCTGGCACCAATGTAAGCACATTCCCAAATTTCAGTGAGTCCAGAGAGTTCAGTGAGTCACTCCAAGTGAGTCACCAGGCCCTCCTGAAAGACCAAATTTCTTCCTGGCCCTCTCCAGCAAGGTGCTTCCCTGGGGTCTACACCTTGGCACAAGCTATTAGGCCTAACAGAAAACCTTCATTCAGTAGAACTTCCCAGGCATCAGCCTCACACAAGAAAGCACATGGCCTGGCTCAAATATTTATATCCTCCCTTAGCATGCACCAGTGACCTAAACCTCCTACTGGACTGGCTGAAGAAAATATAAATATTCATAACTTAGTTTTGTTAGCGAAGTCTCATACTATGACCAGTGACATCTACTGGTGACAGTGAGAAATCACAAGACAACGTAAGCTTAGGGGAAAACCAGGTGAAAAACGATATAATCAGTCTGAGCTAACTACAGCCCAGCCCAAAACTAAATTGACATAGTAGCCCCTGTTCTAGACAAGGGGGCTACACTTACTAAGGAAACTTTTGGGAATTGACAAAACTGTAACTATAAAACACATAACACATGTGGTGTTCATAGACCTCTATGCCTAAGGCCGGCCATAGACGGATCAAAACTTCACCAGTTCAGCAGGAACCTGCCAAATTTCAATCTGTCTATGGGCAGGGCGGTTGTACTGAAGTGAATCCGTTGATCGGCTTCAGTATAACCATCCTGTCAAGTTTTCTTTTGCAATAACTGTCGGTGGCTATACCAGCCAGCAGTGATCATTGTATTTTCTTTTTTATACTGGCTATCATACACTTATGTATGGTACAGATACTTACCGTTGCATGTTTTATACCTACTGCACTCTGTACATTATACTGTATACTCCTGATCCCTGCACTCAATATGCCAATAGCAGTCATATATTCCAAACCAAAGTGTCAATGGCTTAACAGTTGCTAAGTAGCTCCTGATCATTTCAATGAAGATCTTCTTTAAGCTGGGCTCAGATAAAGTCCCTGTCTAGATCTATATTTTGTGTTTGCCAAAAAGCATACATACATGAAGTTTACATTTTTCTTAAATAATTGTACTGAGATTTATACAGTATGTGTTTGTGAAACTCTAATTTTTGGCATTGTAATTAAAGACACGCTTTCATCAAGCTTTTTTATCTAGATGCTTTTAATAAAATAAGCCTAATAGATACATGCTTTTTTTAAAATTAGTTACATTTGTGTTTATTTATAAGATTTGCATAATGAATAGGAATCCAACACTTCTGGGAATATTGGATTCCAATATCCTCCCACCCAATCCTCCTTACTATCTTGCAGATAGCTCACAGCAAAAAAAGGTGTCCCTGAAAATGTTGGCAACTATAAAAATAATGCAGTTCGGTATTTATACAGTACATAAACCACAAATGTATTTTTTTTTTTTTAATCTAAGCAATGTAAGTACTTGAATTTGACTTGATATCACCCTCTAACAGTTCCTGTCCAGCAAAGCTCAGACTGATAGAGACAGGCTCAGCCAGTGAGTTGTGCTACAGTGCTCATGTGCTAACAAGAAGCATGCTGATTTGAGGGAAAAATAGAGTGTAAGTCAGATGAGCTGTCATGTATTGTGTGTGCCCCTCATGAAATCGTATCTGACGAAACGCTTAGGGCGTGAATTTGTACGCAATGTTTTTGAGAATGTCTTGTTCCACAGAAGTTACTGTAGCTGTGATTCTGTTTTTGAGCCCATCCAAGTCAGTGGGTAATGGTGGACATAAACACATTGTTTTACATATCTCCACAATAAAAAGTCACAGGGTGTAATGTCTAGACATCCTGGTGGCCACAAATGTAGTGCAAAGTCTTGGGGTCCCATGCTCCCTATCCAACGTTCATTTAGAAACTAACAAACCCGGTTGTGCTAATGTCTTGCTGAAATATGAATTCTTCAGAGTCTTCTTTAACCTTTTGCCTAACCAGGCACTTTTACCCCATGACTGGTGAGAAGCATAGGCTCATTTATGTCCAACTAATAAACCAATACCTTGCCCCTCCTCCCCCAAAAAAAAGACAGGGAAGCTGATTAAGTTGGAAAAAAGGCAAGGCCACAGCTTTATTCAACTTTTCAAAAGTACAACTTTTCAAATGTACCAAACAAAGCCAATCACAGTATACCATGTGTACCCATAAATATACACTCATATGTCTAAGAGGCCTGTCCTTACCATTAGTGCCAGACAGGCATTAGACTGACCCCAGAATTTAACTTGAGGGTATAGCCCATAAAGCAACATCAATTGCTGGCAAGGTCAAAACCGCCAATAAAGCTGTGACAAAATATCACAACAGGCAGGAGGGTAGGCAACTCTTGTGACAGCTGAATCTCCTCAGAGCAATTGGATGTACCTCAGCATAGTCTTTACATAAAGTTCAGGCTCCACTCAGTCACCTCACGTCTTTGTAGCCAATCCTAAGGGCACTACATAACTTCCCTTTTAGGTTCACACCCTCAGTGATGCCATGCTTCCTAAATGCCGTTCAAGGGGCCTTCATTCCTGCCAAGGTAAATTTTCACCTTTCAAAGCTGTCACACTTTGAATGACAATTGTACGGTCATGCAACACTGTACCCATTAAAATGATTGATAATTTTTTTTCACACAAATAGAGCTTTCTTTTGGTAGTATTCAAACAACGTTGGGTTTTTATTTTTTTGCTAAATAAACGAAAAAAGACTGACAATTTTGAAAGTTTGTTATAAAATTTTGAAAACAGGTAACTTTTCTCCTTCACTGATGTGTGCTGATGAGGGAGCACTAATGGGCATTGATGAGGCAGCATTGATGAGGCAGCACTGGTGGGCACTGATAAGGCGGTGCTGATGGGCACTGATAGGTGGCAGAGATAGGTGACACGGATGAGGATGCACTAATAGGCACTGATTGCCAGCACTGGTGGGCACTTATAGGCAGCACTGGTGGGCACTGTTGGGACTGCACTGATAATCAGGACACCAAAATCAATTATACCAACGATGAATGTTCTTTGCCACTGGTGAATTAATCCCTAAACACTATCAAAACACACTCTACTACATTATTATTACAGACTCAGTCTTGCCGAATTGGAGAACACAAAACACCTTCTGTTGCATAGATGCCATCTTGTTAACGACTGAGGTTAGCGCCTATTCGAGTGCTAGTAATGGTATCTAGTTGCCATCATTTGACATTATAGGTCATGCCCATTCAAGTAGTACAGGTATAATTTATTGTCGGTGCATGGACATAAGGTTTTAAAATCGGGTCATTCTTTTTGAAGCACGCTGCATTTGGGTCAAATTTTTGTGCATGGAATCCAGTCCTTTGCTCTGCATGTAAAGTATAAGCGAAAAACAAAACAAACAAAAAGAAAAACTGACGTAACACTTTGTTTGCAGTTTGTGAAGTGTACTGGCTTCATTGCCTACTATTACACAGAATGCTGTGTTTTCAGAGGGTTTTTAAGCACTTTTTGAAACTTCCCATTGCATTGACTTGAACTGTAAAATGAAGGTCACCTGACCAAACAATGACATGAGTTTTAGTGTATCTTTTTTACTGTATCTGGTGTTATCACAGCCTAGAAAGAATATTTATTTCTGACAGACGTGACACTGAAAAGCGCAGGTAAGCTTGTCTAGTGTGAGTGAGCTGTCAGAAGGAGCGAAGTTCATAGATCGTTTCAAAAGCTAAAACCAATCTTTCAGAAATGTAATGAAATTATAATGCTATCAGTAAGGCTTGACATACCCAGGCACCTTGAGCTGTCGGACGCTTCTCTTTCTTGGCTGCCAGTTTGATCCTCTACAGAGTCTTCCATCCAGGCTACTGGCCAAAACTGAACAATACATCTGCCACATGAGTCAGATTTGGTGTTGGCTTGGGTACCAGTTACTTATAATAATGGGCAAATCTACTTGGGTTCGATTAGTCGGCAAATTGGAAAAGCCCCATCAAAGTTAATGAGAAATAAATCTTGCAAATCAGTTCTCAATTTTTTAAGGCTAATATTCAAAGGAATGTCAAACAAAGGGCATGGGTATGTAAAAAATACAATTTGGCAGGAAAAAGGTCTAAAACAAAAACTAAAAATGCTAATTTTTTTTTAAATTACATATTTGGAGGTGGGAAAGGGGGTCGCTTTAAACCTGCCTGTTAAATTGTGCAACTGTAGGATGTACTAAAAAGCAAAAAAAGCAAAAAAGTGACATTTTGAAAAAAAAAAATACAATTTGCCACGAAATGACATTTCCCAGCCATCTTTGTTCTATTTGTGAACAGAGCCATTTTCAAGATTAATAGAAAAGGGATTGTGAAACAAAGGGCTCAGGAAGATGGGCACTCCCAGGAGGAACAGGCACTTTTTAAAAAAAATACCGTTCACCAGGGAGCAGATCTTTTAATAAGGCTTAAAAGGCAATGTTAAAAGTATACAATTTCTTTAAATGGTATACTTGGTGGATGACTTAAGCCTGGCTGTGGATTGGCAAACCTGTACAATGTACTAAATGAAAAGTGACATTTAGGCCGGGTTCACACCGCTGCGGCAGCGAGAACCGGATGTGATTCGCACCGCACTGCAGTGCAAATCACATCCGATCTCTGCGATGCGAGTTCAGCCATACAGATAGTATGGCTGAATTTGCATCGCACCCGCCGCAAACTCGCACGGGACCCTTTTTTTGGTCCGCAGCAGAATCGGATCGCATGGGTGTTCACACCATGCGATCCGATTCCTGTCCGAGTTTGCAGATCGCACTGCGATATGCAAACTGATCTGGGGGTGTCATTAACATTTCACTGACACTCCCAGCAGTACGCATAGGGCAGTGTGAACTTCCGGCGGGAGGCATGTGATGCAGGAAAACGCCGCGGATTTGCGGCGTTCCCGCATCGCTCCAGTGTGAACCCAGCCTTAAACAAAAAAAAAGACATACTATTTTGATTGCCAGTAAATAACATTTCCCAGCGGCTTCATTCTGTTTGTAAACAAAGTGGCCAGGGTTCCCCTCAACATTCAACCGATACTAAATCCCTATCCAAATGAAGGTCTAGCGTGGATTTTGAGTTAACACCCTATTTAAAAGAAATGAGACAGTTATCTCTAATTTCAGGGTTCTCCCCAAAATGTATACCAGATTTTTTAGGTCTGGTATGGATTTTAGGGGGTACCCCATGCAAAAAACAAGAAAAAAAACATGCTTTCCCCCTCCTCTCCCCACAAATCCATTCAGGACCCAGGCATGCACCCTGGCTGGCTAAGAAGGGGTGATGAGCGTGCAGCTCCCTCCCTTTTGGACAATACAAGTCCACATTCCCTCAATGTAGGGAGGGTAACTTACTACAGGGCCCAATCCTGGCAAAGCACCTCATCCTTTATGTTGATGTAGACAAAGGCTTCTATTCCACATTCTGGCCCAATGGATGTGGGGGTTTGCAGCGAGAGGACTTATTAGGAGCTGGAAGCCCCCTTTAACAAGTTGCTGACCACCCTATAGCAGTTTTACATATATAGAGGGGATCCTGCACTTCTGGGTTGTGGGCGCATGTACGCACCGCTGGCAGCTTGCTCCCACTGTGGTTATACACAGAGGGAACCGATCAGCAGGTCCCATGGACTCGATGTCCGCTGACACCAGCTGATCATTAGGTACGCAGGCAGAATGGCAGTCTGCCTATGTAAACAAGGCAGATCATTCTTCTGACAGTATGGAAAGCATTGATTCTGTGTTACAGCAAATCAGGGGCATGGATTAATGCCTTCCCCTAGTAAAAGCACTCTCACACAGTACACTAAAACACTATGTGGCACCCTCTAGTTAGATAGGTACAGAGTGAGGATTTTTTTTTTTTTTTTTAGGAAAATTTAGGCAGACCTGACTGGTGGCTAGGCCTGTTTGTTTTCATTCTGGGCTAGGAGTGGCCTAGGCCAGAGCTGAGTGACTCAGAGGTAGCATCACTGTCACCTCCCTCTTTCTTGAATATGCTGGAAGGAAGGGAGGTGAGGTGAGGTGGGACTGCCTGGTGTACCTTGAGGGGCCTTGACCAATCACCAACTTGGATTGGCAGGGGGCAGGCCTCCTCAATTACCTGGGGTCAGCCCAGCTGGGGAAGAGTTGTTGGGTAAAAGATCTGGAGTGAGAGAGTGTAGAGGCTGTTGGGACCCACAGGGAGCTCCCCAGTCTGGGGGGGGGGGTGACCCTGGGCTGGGGCTCAGGTGTATCTGGAAGGAGTGAAGTGATCCTGTAAGGAGAGGCACACGAGAGAGCAAGGAGAGGACAGCAAGAGAGAACACTTCTAAGAGTCTCCAGGGAGGACAACTGGTTGCAGTCCGGAGGACTGGGGAGGCACGCCTGAGAGAACTGGGAAATTGCAGTTTGAGAAGGGTACAGAACCAGAAGAGAGGACTGTGGGAAGGGTAGTGGAAAGGGGACTGTTAGCACCTAAACTATTTATACACCACAGGGGCACAAGGTCTCTGCCTGCAAAAGGCAGTTCACAGAGGCCTGGCTTTCTTGCCTTAAAGGGGTGTGGCGCAGTACATTTGAAGTGTGTTTGTAGCAGAAAAATGCAGTAAGCTCTACTTTTTTTTTTTTTTAACTGCGCTGAACTGCACTGCAATGATGTGAACTATGCCAATAGGATTACCTTGATTTTGGGCTGTCTATGCAGTTGGAGTGCAGTTCAAAATGCAACCAACTGCAGCCAACTGTGAATATTAGCGCATGAAATAACATGTGCCCTTAGACAGCTGTAACTGAAATATATGTCCATTGGAAGAATTTCCCTCTCATTCTGCTCTAGTGACAATTCAAAATTGTCCCAATGACAGTGCTCTTCAGGACAAAGAGAAGGTGCTTTCATTCCAGAATGTAGACAGTTCTTTTGTTTGTGTGTCCATAGAAAGAAGTTACATATAGTTACATAGTAGGTGAGGTTGAAAAAAGACACAAGTTCATATGTCAGTATTACATTGTATATCCCTGTATGTTGCGGTCGTTCAGGTGCTTATCTAATAGTTTCTTGAAACTATCAATGTCCCTCGTTGAGACCACCGAAGGGAATTCCACATCCTTGCCGCTCTTACAGTAAAGAACCCTCTACATAGTTTAAGGTTAAACCTCTTTTCTTCTAATTTTAATGAGTGGCCACGAGTCTTGTTAGACTCCCTTTTGCGAAAAAGTTTTATCAATATTGTGAGGTCACCAGTATGATATTTGTATATTGAAATCATATCACCTCTCAAGCGTCTCTTCTCCAGAGAGAATAAGTTTAGTGCTTGCAACCTTTCCTCATAACTAATATCCTCCAGACCCTTTATCAGCTTTGTTGCCCTTTTTTGTACTTGCTCTATTTCCAGTACATCCTTCCTGAGGACTGGTGCCCAGAACTGAACAGCATATTTCAGGTGCGGCCGGACCAGAGTATTGTAGAGTGGGAGAATTATTGTTTTATCTCTGGAGTTGGTCCCTTTTTAATACATGCCAATATTCTGTTAGCAGCTTGGCATTGCATGCCATTGCTGAGCCTATCATCTACTAGGACCCCCAGGTCCTTTTTACATCCTAGATTCCCCCAGAGGTCCTCCTCCGATGTATAGATTGCATTCCTATTTTTGCCACCCAAATGCATTATTTTACATTTTTCTACATTGAACCTCATTTGCCATGTAGTTGCCCACCCCATTAATTTGTTCAGATCTTTCCACGGGTTTCCACATCCTGCAGAGAAGTTATTGCCCTGCTTAGCTTAGTATCATCTGCAAATACAGAGATTGAACTGTTTACCCCATCCTCCAGGTTTCTGAACAAATTAAATAAGATTGGTCCCAGCACAGAACCCTGGGGGACTCCATTACCCACCCCTAACCATTCCGAGTACTCCCCAATTATCACCACCCTCTGAACTCGCCCTTGTAGCCAGATTTCAATCCATGTACTTACCCTATGGTCCTTGCCAATGGACCTTATTTTGTACAGTAAACATTTATGGGGAACTGTGTCAAATGCTTTTGCAAAATCCAGATACACCATGTCTATGGGCCTTCCTTTATCTAGCTGGCAACTCACCTCCTCATAGAAGGTTAGTAGATTGGTTTGGCAAGAACGATTCTTCATGAATCCATGCTGATTACTGCTAATGATACCGTTCTCATTACTAAAATCTTGTATATAGTCCCTTGTCATTCCCTTCAAGAGTTTACAAACTATTGATGTTAGGCTAACTGGTCTGTAATTCCCAAGGATGTATTTTGTGGCCCTTTTTAAATATTGGTGCTACATTGGCTTTGTATTTTTTTTAAGGCCTTCTCCTTTGCTTTTATATGCATTTTTACATTGGAGTTAAGCCATCCAGGACTTTTGTTCGCTATTTTAAATGTATTACCCAATGGGATGCATTGGCTAATGCCCTTATTTAATATGCTCTTAAAGCAAACCCATCTCTCCTCCGCATTCTTTGTTCATAAGATTTTATCCCAATTTATGCCTTCTAGCAAGGTTTGTAGTTTAGGGAAGTTGGCTCTTTTGAAATTCAGTGTCTTTGTATTCCCCTTATGTTTCCTATTTGTGTTATTTATACAGAAGCCAATTGACCTGTGGACGCTGTTCCCTAAATTGCCCTGTATTTCCACATCCGTGATCAGGTCTGTATTGTTGGTGTAGCATTAACCCCCGAAGGAGCTGCTGGTTTTTATTGGGCTTACTGTTACTTCACTTGCTCGCCTCTCCGTCTCAGGGGTCCCGTTGGAAAGTAACCCAAAAGAATGTTAACTTTCGACACAGTCCTTTTTCAAGATGCATTTGGGATAAACACAAAGTCTTTCAGTAAAGAGTTAAAGGATTAAGGGGAGTTCAGGTACCTGGTAATTGTGGGTTAGAGGTATTCTTATCATCCAGGGGACAAACAGCTTCCACAGACTGGATCCAGCAATCACCGGATAGGCCTCTCTCACTGACCTAACAGCTGGTGGGATGCTCAAACAAAGTCTCTGCCACAGACTTGTCAATTGAAATGAAACTTCTTGAGAGATTAAAGAACTGCCATACAGTACCAGTTTCCTTTCAGCCGACCCGGCCATACTGTATGGTTGTTGACCCGGGTTGCATCCTCCAACTGGGTCTCCAGGCTCCTTCAGAGATACCAGCCTTGTGCTTGGTCCTCTCCTGGAAAAGTCCTCCCCTGGATCCTCCAGTCGCTTGGCTTCTCCCCGCAGGCAAGACAGCACAGGACAATCCCTGGATCAGTAGGCCCCAAGACTTTTGGGCCTACTCTCTCAGTTGCAAAGCCTCGGACCAGCCGGCCTCGAGGCACAGGAACATGCAGCACACACCCCAGGTCAGGAGGGCCATGAAGTCGGGATAACGAACCCTGGAAAAGAGAGACCACAAAATGGTGTCAGTACCTTAAATACCCCCACCCAGAATGCACAGCGGGCGAACCACTCCCACTAAGCTATTTCTGATCAAAAGATGGTATTCAATTCATCCAGCCTGTTGCATTTCTACACTTACCGGTGGTGACAGCGACACCTACGGCCAAGTGGAAATTAGCGCAACCCAGCTGAACTGGTACAGAAACCAGAACTTTTGGAATAATTAGCCTGAGCCAAACTGCAGCTCAGACAAGTTAAATTTGAGAAAAAAACAATAGTGTCTGCTCATTAGGAGCAGGGAGCTACATTGGTACTCAATAGATCCAGTAACTCTTTATTTCTAGTTGGTGCGTCTACCATCTGATCCATAAAATTGTCCTGCAAGACATTTAGGAACTGGCGAGCCTTAGATAAATGTGTGATTCGCTCCGCCCAGTCTATGTCTGGATAATTAAAATCCCCCATTATGATAACACTTCCCACCCTTGCTGCTAATCCAAATTGTGATAGCAGATCAGTCTCCCATTCCTCCCTCAGGTTAGGGGGCCTATAGCATACTCCCGGTATTATTTCCCCCTTAGCTTCATCCCTTTGGAGCTCTACCCATAAGAATTTCACCTCCTCCCTAGCTCCCTTAGTGATATCATCTCTCACATTCACTTGTACATTATTCTTGATATATAGGCATACCCCTCCCCCTCTTTTACCCTCTCTATCCTTGCGATAAAGGGAATACCCTTGAATATTTGCCAGCCAATCATGAGAGCTGTTAAATCCAAAACAAAAACCATATCCTCCTCGTACAATAGTATCTCTAGTACACCCATCTTGTCCGCCAGGCTCCTTGCATTGGTGAACATGCCATGTAATTTAGACCGGGCACACATTATCCTCTTATTGGGTGTTCTGAGATTGCAACTAGAAGTCCAATAGAAAAATCTATGTTGATAAGGAAAATCTAAGGACAGCAAAAGTAATGCCCAAGGTAAGATCACACTGGATGCTTACCAGAAGAGCAGCGACCCCCCCCCGTACTCAGGGAGGTCAGTAAACGCTTAATCGGACTTCAAATCCACCAGCAAAGGCTCGGGTATCCTCTCAGAGAGCCCCTGGGGGCAAATACAAGGATAGAAGATAGACAAGTACTCCAGAAAGCTGTACCAGCAAGCCCTCACTCGTGCTCTAAAAACAAAGTATATGCAAAATACAAATCTCCACATAGTACAGTACTGTACAAATCATATCATGTATTGTAAAAAGTAGTGCACTTACACTTAAAACAATGTTAAAAGGCATAAATCAAATTACAAGCTGTAAACAAGTTGGTCTCCTATAACAAAATGGCCGAACATTGGTCGTGCATGCACAGTAGTGTGTTTGTGCATTGCTCCACCTTACTGAGCTATCCACACATGCTACTACTGCCTCCTCCTCCCCCTCCTCTGGTGCCACATTTGGCACCTTTCGGGAAGGAAAGGGGGAAAATGGGCACCTGGTTTTAACAGGTACCGCTCCCACTTCCAGGTGATCTCGCTGCGGCCCTAGAATTCCTCATCCCTTTAAAACTGAACACATTAATTACACAGGATCTGAGGCAGATTAAGGTGGTAATCAAACTCACTTATCCACATTAAATTAGCCTCAGAACCTGTGTAATTAATATGTGTTCGGGTTTAAAGGGATGAGGTGGGAACTCTCTGCAACTCCTCCTTCCCCTGTCACCAGGCCATTCACAAAGCACAGCGCGCTTCGCGCATTCCCAGTAGGGAACCGACTGTGAAGATGCAAGCCTTCACTGCCAGTTTCCCTCACAGGAAATGGCAGCAGCACCACCTGAGAGCAGGGGTGGACTGACTATTGGGCCACTCGGGCACGACCCGAGGGCCCCATGCCACTAGGGGGGCCTAATAAGGGCTGCCAACCTGAATAAAACCAGAGAAAGTATGTAAAAATGTGTGTTTCTTTTTACATCTGTCTCTGAAATGTCCCTTACCGACATCCTTTTGGTCTAAAAATCCAGAGATTATAGCTGCCCCACCTCTCCAGTACCTTCTCAGCCAATAGAAACATGTCTGTGTGTACTGTGTGATTGTATACTGTGTGTGTGTGTTTGTGTATACTGTGTGGCCCCATAATCTGATTGTTTGGGGGCCCCATAATCCCTATTGCCCGGGGCCCCATGAGTTTTCAGTCCGCCCCTGCCTGAGAGTCAATGGAAACATCGGCTGGGGTGCTAACATCACTGGATTCCAGGACAGGCAAGTGACCTAATATTAAAGTCAGCAGCTACAATATTTGTAGCTGCTGACTTTAATTTTTTTGTGGGGGGGCTGGACCTCCTCTTTAAATGGCAGTAACTGAGAGCAAGTTGAACAATATCAGTATATCAGATTAAAATGATTTTTTTTATTGTTTCATTTTCACATTCCACTCGTCACCTTAGAAAACATATTTAGGAAGGTTTTCAGGTGAAAATTATGTAGGGGAAATTGTATTCAGAACAAAAATGACTTATGAGCATCAGTATTAATTAACTGAAGCAGCACCAGGTGGTGGGATTGAAGGCCAACTAACGTCAAAAACATAACATGGTGTAAAAAATTCCATTATATTGTGTTTAACATTGTCAGACAAGCTTAGTGGTGGGCTGGGAGGTATTAGTCAGTCACTGATGGTATTGAGGGTTAGGTTAGTCTCTATTCTTGGTATATACAAGAGGGGGCTGACAGCTGTCACATATTCACAAATAATTCATCATATAACTTCTGAAGAAGTCAGATCACCAGGTTGGGTACTTTTTGCCTTAATCAAGAAATAAATTACATATATAAAGTACAGCTACATCTTGAATCAATGCTTTGTACTGTATGTGCTATATAAATCACAAATAATAATAATAATAATAATCCTATAATAATAAAAGTAATATCATTTGTCCTGACATATATAAAGGACAGATAGAAAAGGTACAATTTTGGGACATTTATTATTATTTGTAGAAAGACTTGTACACCTTGTACAACTGAACAAACGTTTTCTATATTATTTTGTTGATTGCACTTCTTTACTTGTCATGTCATGTGATAACATGCTTTGTGGTGTTTTTGATCAAATCCAATAAATATCTTTAAAAAAAAAATAAGACACATATTAATACATCTAGGAATTCAATAACACATCATGAAATGCAATTTTTACTCAGGGAAAGTAAGGGGTTTATTTACTAAAGGCAAGTAGACTGTGCACTGTGCAAAGTGCAGTTGCTCCAAAGCTTAGTAAATAAGATGAAGCTCTACTGGACTTCCATCAGCCAATCATGTACAAGCAAAAAATATTTGCAAAGTGAAGTTTCAATTCATGTACTAAGCTCTGGGGCAGCTGCACAGTACACAGTCTATTTGCATAGGTTCCAACTGTCTCTAACCTCATGCAAGCACAGGGAGAACATGCAATCACCATGCATTTTGTGTCCTAAATCATGGGACTTGAGCCAAGGACCCCCAGTTCTCCAAGGAAGAACCGCTAAGCCACTGTGCTGCCATATAACACTGCCCAGTTATGTATGCATGGTGATGATAAATGTAAAGCTAATCATATAGACTGTCCTGCTACACTCTTAAGCTGGCCATAGATGGATCTAAATTCAGATGGTTCACCTAGGACCGATTACATTTTTTTTTCACTTTTAATAACTTTTATTGAAGTTTTATAGGATACATATCAAAACATGAAGAAACAGATATCAAATGTTCATTATTTTCAATAGCAAATATCAACTACTTCCGAAGAGTCAAAAGATTTATTCTCCTCCTTTCTCAGCTTCTCTGATCTGAGACAATTTGCATATTCAACAAAACCAACAACACATTGTCCAAACCTGATGACCCCATTTTTGGTAATATTGAGAATGGCAGGGGACAGATGAGTATCGCAGATAGTGTGGGGCAAAATCCTCTTCAAACTTGGTTTGTGTTTGATTTTTAACTTTATTTGCTTGTGCTTAAAGGTTAATTCCAGTTTTGTGATGAAAAAAAATAGCAAATAAAGAAAAGATAATATAGTGTATACAATTGTGACACAAGTCATATTGTCATTGAATGTCATTAAGAATTAGCTTTTCTTTTAAATCTGCAGCTCTGTAATTTTCTGCAAATGCAATGAAATATGGCTACCTGGAGGTGTTCTGTACACAGAATATGTATAGAACACCCCCCCCCCCCCCGAAACATAATTTCCTGCTTGTGTGATTGGCTCATCAATTTTCCCAGGAGTCTGCACTAAGATACTAGTCAGATTTCGGAAATCCCCTGCAACAAAAACTTCATTTTTGGTGAGATACTCCCAATAGGAAATCATGTCTAAGGGGATGCAGGTCCAGCAGCTTTCCTCATTAGGGCCCTGCAGGTGCACAGCTGATTGATAATTATGAAACCACTCCCATCAGACTCACTTTCCCACATAGATACAAACACAGACACAGGGATTTATTCTGAATAACAAAAAGGTAGGGATCTGCAAAGAAGTTTGTTAAAATCCTTGTACTGTACATAGATCACTCAGAGGGGAATGTTTTTTTTTTTCACAACAAAAATGAAGTTACGCTTTAAAAAATGTCTATTACCTAAAAACCATAGTCCCAATTAAAGAGGAACCTTTTCTCCTTCTGTTGCTTGGAGATTTTTTTTTTTTTCTCAATAGATTTTTATTGAAAAATTTTCAGGCGATACAAACTCTGAAGAAACACATTCAACGTTATGGAATAATGGTATAATATTGTCTAGTAGAAACTGTGGGCAAACACAAGGAGATATGGAACGATACTATCATAAAGATATTTTCACGACTGATTGAATTTTGACCAGTGTTTGTCCATAGCCGCTGGACAGATAATGATTGTTTAATCAACTTCTGTCAGGGGGACATGATGGAACACATTTGTCACTCAGTGGCTGCAGCCACTGATCAGTGTATTCTGACAGTGGTGGGTTTGTGCAGATAGAGGAATCTGTTTTGATTTTTTTTTGTTCAGCCCGCTGGCTGAGCAAAAAAACTGAACATTTTCTATCAACTACCATCATTTTCCTTTCCTGATGAACTCCATGGCAAACTATGTGTGGGTTAACCCCGCCTCCTCTTCAATGCTATAGGACTCCACTCCCATGAATTTGAGCTCACAGCCAGAGATTGTGTTCTGTAACTAACCAACTCTTGACCAAGGGGTGGGAACTCCGTCTGCCATGGAGTCCATCAGGAAAGGGAATTATGGTATTTGATAGAAAATTTTCAGTTTTCCTGACAGACTCCATGGCAGACTACATGTGGGAAATAACTAGCCAAACCACATGGGCGGGTATGCTGATCAACAAAAAATTCCTAATTTACCCCGTCAACTGACAGGATTTTTAATCCAAAGTTTACAGGCAATAGAGATGCAGGTTCTATGCAATACTGCATCAAAAAAGTATTAATGGAGGCCCACGAGGCTGCTTTGCAGATGACATCAGGAGCCATGTGTCTGACCGCCGCCCAGGAAGTTGCCATGCTTCTGGCGGAGTGTGCTGTCACTGCCTCTGGAGGAGCCAATCCCTTGGCCTTATAAGCCTGCTGGATGATTTGAATGATCCAGGCCGCAATCATTCTGGTTGAAGCCCATTTCCCCTTGTTACTCCTGGAGTGTAGGATAAACGGATGCTCCGAGTGTCTAAAAGGAGGAAGTAGCTTGCAGGTATTCCTGCAGTATTTTTACCACATCCAGTGAGTGAGTCTCCACAGTCCCTGGAGTCGTGAGTGTAGGTAGGACAATTTCTTGGTTCTCATGGAACACTGACGTGACTTTCGGGTTTGAGCCAAGTATAGGGATGAGGACCACCCAGTCCAGGAAGAAAGTCAGGAATGGTTCTTTATGACCTAAGGACCCAATCTCAGAGACCCTTTTGGCTGAAGTGATGGCTGTGATGAAAGCGACTTTTGCAGAAAGGTCTTTTATAGAAACTGGAACGGTTCCCGTGAAACTGAGTCCAGCCAGTGAATTGAGAACAAGGGGAAGATCCCACTTGAGGAATCTTGGCCTCCTTTGGGGCCTGGGCCTTGCCACTCCTTGGAAGAACTGACGGATTAGAGGACAAATGGCCCATGATGTTACAGAGAAGGCCGACTTGGACCCTGAGGTGGCTGATGGACAGAGACAGATCTAGACCAGATTGTATGAATTCCAGGATGTCTTGGATTCCCGGATCTCTGAATGACCTTCCTATAGAGGATGAGAACTCAACGAACTTGGCCCACACTCTAGCGTACACCATATTTGTGCTTTCCCTTCTCAAGCTCATGAGAGTGGAAATTACACCCGATACATCTCCGGTGAAGGGACCATTCGTTGTTGTCTAGTTGCATGTGGGACAGGACGCCTGCCTGGACATTCAGGGCTCCAGGAATGAAAACTGCCAAGATATTTACCAGGTTTTTCTGGGCCCATGCCATGATGGGCTTGACTTCTTGGAGCAAGGTGAAGCTTTGATTCCCCCCTTGTCTCTTCACAAAGGAGACAGCCGTGGTGTTGTCCATTCTCATCCCACCTGCCCTGTGCCAGCTATGACCTGCAAAGGGCTCCCCATCCTGCACT
Organism: Lithobates pipiens; assembly: GCF_037356315.1. Taxonomy (NCBI): domain Eukaryota; kingdom Metazoa; phylum Chordata; class Amphibia; order Anura; family Ranidae; genus Lithobates; species Lithobates pipiens. The sequence goes on from NW_027507903.1 coordinate 571,313,962, forward strand.
GCTAGCATCGGTCATGACCGTGACCCTTTAGGCAGGGACGATGGAGTGGTATGTGAGCAGGTTCCTGCGTTGTAGCCACCAGAAGAGGCTGTTGCTCATCAATGTTGTTATGGCAATTAATTGGTTGCTGTCTCCTGAGTTCCATTGCTGGAGAAACCCTGTCTGGAAAGGGCATAGCCTCCACAGAGACCATTAACCATGGAGGAACATAGAGACCATTGTGCCGATGATTTTTAGGAACTGTGAGGCCCTCATACGTGAGGAGGTTAGAGCCCGTGACACTCTTTCCCATATTACTGGGATCTTCTTCATTGGCAGAGAAATGGTACTTTCCACAGTGTCAAACAGGGCCCCTAGGTATACCAGGCACTGTTCTAGTTCCAGAAGATTTTTCTCCAAGTTTTAACAGCCGACCAAACACAATCAGTGTGGTGATGACCTGAGCCCTGTGGATCAGCATCTGCTCCTTGTCTTGAGATAGTAACAGAAGGTCGTTGAGATAGTGGTGCAGCCGTATCCCTTTTTATTCTGATGAGGGCCACCACGACCAGAAGAACTTTGAGAAAAATTGAGACGAGGTTGTCAACTGAAAGGGAGGCAGGGGAGCTATCAGTGCTCTTGCCTGACCACAAACCGGAGGTATTTTGAAAATTCTTCTGCTTTATGCAGGTGGAAATAGGCATCTTTTAAGTCAAATGAGACTAGCCAGTCACCTGGCTGCACAGCTTACTGGATAGTAGACAGAGTCTCCATTTTGAATCTTTCATGTTTTATAAACTTGTTTAAGTAGATTAGGTCTATCACGGGGCACCGTGAACCTTTTTCTTTAGCACTAAGAAGAGAGGGAGTACACCCCTTGTAATTCTTCGCCCTTCAGGACAGGCACCACGGCTCGGTGTGCCATCAGTGAATCCACATAGAACAGTAGCACCTGCTTCTTTTCTTCCGACCACGGAAGCAGGGTAGGAATAAACTTGAGGGGAGGAGTACTGGTGCAGGACCATGTATGGCCTATTGAGACCGTCCTGATGGTCCAGTAGTCTGAGATTGAGGCCACCCAGATATGCTGAAAGTGAAGCAGATGTGGCCCCTCTGGGCCTGCCTGGGCAGGCCCAATCTCAAAATAACTTAGCTGGCTCACATCTGCTGGATGCCTGGCTTTTGGCATGCTTCTGGAAGGATGTCTGACCCCTGCTTCAATTCCTTCTGAAATCCCGGCTGGGCCTGTAGAAGCGTGCTTCCCTTGAACTATCCTGTGGGATGAGCCTGACTTTCCTCCCGTGCCATCCAGTCAGTTGGCAAACAATGAGGGCCCCTCAAGGGGGTCCTACACCAGGCCTGTTTAGACACTGGATCAGTGAGCCAAGGGCATAACCACAAGGCCTACTTAGCCATGACCAAGGCTAGCATAGTCCTGGCCAACATGCGGATCAGGTTGATAAAAGCTTCCCCCAGGAAAGCAGCTGCCAGCTTTAGTTCTTCAACAGACGATCCCCTGATCAGTTCTTCTGAAACACCCTTGAGCACAGAAACCATGCTTTCTGTCTAGACTTCCATTGCTTTGGACATTGCCGTGAGGGCCAAGGCGGGTTTGCCGGCTATACCGGCTAGCCCATATATCCTCTTGAGGTCCTGATCTATTCTCCTCTCAAGCCCATCCTTGAAGTATACAGCATCCTCTAGAGGAAGAAAGACTTGCTTAGCCATTGTCATCAGTGCTGCGTCTACCAAGAGAACATATTCCAGATGCTTCACTTCTAACTTGAAGGGGTATAATCTGGAGATTTTACTTGACAAAGAGGTCTTCTTGTCCACTTTATTCCATTTCTCGTCAATGGTGTCTTTTAACTGTGAAAGAAGTGTGAAATTAGAGTGCTCCTTCCCCAAGTGCGTAAAGAATTTTCTTTGCTTAGTCAGATGAGAGGAGGGGTCTTCCCATTTGCAGGCCTCTTTGACCACTTGTGGTGAGACTACGGTGAAGTCAAAGTGTCTAATAACTCATCTCCCTCCACTTCACTGTCTGAAGACTCGGGAGATGCATCATAAGGCTGGAATAGGCCTGGATCCTCTTGGGCCTTGTCAGGCAGGGAGTCTGATATGGTGGTGGACTGGCTCCACGTGTGGGTTGTACCCCATTCCTTTTAGGGTCTGCTCCACCACACACTTAACTAGAAACTTAGCTGTCATTTGTTGGTTTCCCATCTCTTTTTCCCCAACTGCCCGGGCATAGCATGTATCTCATAAATATTTGCCCTCTGGGACTCGAGTCTTATGTCCCCAGCAGGCTCTGCGATCAGAGCGGCTGTCATATCGGTGAGTGCGGTGTCTGGAGGAGGAATGGGGACATCTCCAGGTCTAGATGTGACTACATTGTGACCTGGCAAGGTCCCCATCATCAGGAACCTTATTTTGGCGGACTAACCTGGAAGGACTTTAAAAAATAAAAATAAAAAAAGAAAGGGGTAGGGAGAAAGCGTAGAGGCTGATATTAGGACATATTGTCCAACCATGAGCTAGCCCAGCCCCTCCCGCATGTACCTTATGCGTGAGGGATGACCGCATAGGGGCGGTGATCTGTCCATGACACCTCAGAAGAAGGTCAGTCGGGGAACTTGCAGCCTACAGGTAGCACCCAGTAACCTAGGACACAGCCAGGGAAGAGACAAGCAGACAATACTCAGAAAAGAGAGAGAAAACAAAAGTTGGTACTTCCCCTTTAAGGAGAGTCACCCGTCCATGACCACAGTCCCCGGCTGGAGGGTCACCTAGACTGCTGGAAGTCCAGAGCTTGGGGAAGCTGCCGCCCACTGCCCGCAGGGATTCCCATTGAGACAGGGGCTGGCCAGCTTTTTTTTAAAATCCCAGCCGAACTGACGTCACCTTTATCCCCTGCGCCGAAAGGAGCGGCTGTTCGGCGCTTGCGCGGCCGCCGGGACCTCCACCGAGCTGCACATGTGCGAAACAAGCCCCAGGTTCACTCGGGGCTTTGCGCAGATGCTCGTTGCAGCCATAACCCAGAAGTAGGCAGCATTAAGGAATGCAGAAGCATTCCAGACGCCATGAGAGGCGTTCCACTAGAGCCAGGGAATATGGAGGAAGAAAGAGAGAGGGAGACAAACATGCAAACAATAATAACATAAGCTGCTGCCATGGGAAGAATTTTTGCTGGTTTCAGACCTTGCCGCCGGCTGCACCTGGTAGATGCCCCATCCTGGGTATACACAGGTCGCCCCTCCACCAATGGGGCACCTATGCCTGAAGCCGCTCGCCCACCCATGGCTGGGCCCTGGATTTGCACCGCTTGATTGGTATGGCCGATTCCAGCCTCAAGACATCTTCAACTGGACTGGATGCCATAGGAGTGAATGTAAGTGCATATCGTGTAGGTCCATGTGAGGAGGACAAAAAAGGAACACTGGCTGTGAGCTCAAATTTATGGGTGTGGGGTCCTATAGCATTGGAGAGGAAGCAGGGTTAATCCACACATAGTCTGCCATGGCGTCTGTCAGGAAAGGAAAAAATGAACTGTCTGTAGGCGGGACCTAACCAGCATACTCAAAGAAATTGACAGTTTACAGAGAGAAGGCAACTTTCAGCAATGACATTACATATGTTGCCGAACATACACTTGTTCAGACAGAAGAGGGCACTGTTCCAAATAGTAATACAGTTCAGTAGTACATATCAGCCATTCAAATACCATAGTTGCCACATTTGCAAAAAAATTTTAAGGACACTTTTTTGCTGCAAGCCAGTGTAGACGGAGTAGTATGTTAATTAGGGGTGGGGAACATTCATTTTGTGGTCGTGACTGATACATAAAAAATTGTGGTGACGTAGGACTTTTCATACCATTTATACTAAATCTAATAAGCCTGACACTTTTTTAGCTCTTCGCCTTAGACAACCTGAACGAGTATATAAACCGATTAGGCTTAAGGTGGGAAAAGAATCGTATACTAGCAACCCACTTAAAATAGTTGACGAGTTTTCCAAACGCCTTGCGAAACTCTACGAATCCCCCTCTTCTTTCCCTCAAACCAAAGCTGAAGCATTGTTCCACGATCTACAGATCCCTTCTCTTCCCGTCCAGGCCCGAAACGCTATTGACACGGAGGTCTCGTCTTCTGAAGTGCTCCAGGCCATCAAACTAATTAAAACTAGTAAACAACCTGGCCCGGATGGCTTTACAGGGCTATATTACAAAAAATTTGCAGAAACCCTGGCACCACTTTTAGCAAACACTTTTAACACCCTTTTGAAGGGGGGCACCTTTGGTAGTGACACACTTACGGCCTCAGTTTCAATGATACCCAAACCTGATGCTGATCATTCCGTAGTTTCATTTGGCCCCCCCTTCCATTGTTTTGACTTTTATTTACCCTATTCATATGGGAAGTAGGGGCTGATTTTGTGCCTATATCGAATTATTTACATTTACAATGCCTAAGTAACAGCGTATCTGACTATCCTTCGTTGCTGTTTTTGTTGTAAACTGTTCAGTTTATTTTATTGTACCCTGCTTGATTCCTTAATAAACTATTTGAAAAGAAAAAATTGTGGTGAGAGAAACAAAAATTGACATGGTTTAAATTATGCTAAATATTGGGAAATGTTTTAACCAGTAGAGAACCAGCTGCCACAGTATAACAGTTATACTGCTGCGGGCTGGCTCTCCTGGGCGAATCGCTGTAGCTACATGTCGGCCGCTTTAAGACCACTAGGGGTCACACGCATGGCGTCGGGGGCGCATGCATTCCACCGGAGGCACGAGTGTGACGACGGAACCGATGCGCGTGCCCAGTGGCCGCGATGTCCGCTGGGTACCCACGATCGCTCCTGAGAGAGACAGATTAGAGATCTGTCAATGTAAACAGACAGATCTCTACTAAGTATGAACAGTGATCAGTCTCCTCCTCCAGGCATTCCCATCCCCCCACAGTTACAATCACTCCCTAAGACACACATTTAACACCTTGATCGCCCCCTAATGTTAACCTCTTCCCTGCCAGTGACATTTATACAGTAATTAGTGGCTATTTATAGCTCTGGTCGTGGCATAAATGCCAATGGTCCCAATAAAGTGTCAAAAGTGTCCGATCTGTCCACCGCTATGTCGCAGTCCCAATAAAAATCGCAGATCACCACCATCACCAGTAAAACAAAAAATGTATAATAAAAATGCCATAAATACATGCCCTATTTTGTAGACGCTCTAACTTTTGCGCAAACCAATCAATATATGCTTATTGCGATTTTTTTACCAAAAATATGTAGAAGAATACATATTGACCTAAACTGAGGAAGATATTTGTCTTTTTATATATTTTTTTGCGGATATTTGTTATAGCAAAATGTAAAAAGTATTGCTTTTTTTTTTTTAAAAATGTTTTTTTTTTGTTTATAGTGCAAAAAATAACAACAGCAGAAGTAATCAAATACCACCAAAATAATTTTTTGTGGAAAAAAAGAACGTCAATTTTGTTTGCACGACCGCGCAAATGTCAGTTAAAGCGATGCAGTGCCGTATTGCAAAAAAATGGTCTGGTCATTAAGGGGGCAAATCCTTCCGGGGCTGAAATGGTTATGGGGGTGTGGTTAAACAGAGTCTGTTTATATCTGCCTGTCCATAGGGATGCCTGGACCTTCCCATCAGGTCCGCTTGAAAAACTGACAAGCAGACCCGATGGTGGGAACCGCTCTGCTAAAGAGGCCTTAGTGATGGTGTCATAAGGGGGGACTGTGAGAAATTGGGTTTAAAACTGCACTGCCCAATTTCTCACAGTAAGGACAGTGCTATATGAAAACAGGAGATACCATCTTTGTCAGCTAATAACATATTTTTTTTGTTACTTTTATCGAAAAGTCTAAAAGATAGAAGTAAAAGAGTGCTGTTAGCCAACATGTAGCACTATCCTGCACTGTAGCAGTGCAGTTTTAAACCCAATTTCTCACAGTCCAGTGACTGCTGGATAAAAAAAAAAAACAACAACTTTACCTTCAAAGCCCCGCTGTAACATCAGAGCCCCCTTTACCATCAGAGTCCTCCATCGGTGCAGTCTCATCAGTTCAGCCCATCAGTGTAGCCTCCTCAGTGCAGTCTCATCAGATCAGCCTCATCAGAGCAGCCTCATCAGTGCAGCCTCCTTAGTGCAGTCTCATCAAGAGCAGTTTCATTAGTGAAGCCTCATCGGAACATTCTCATCAGTGCAACCTCATTAGTGCAGTCTCATCAAGAGCAGTCTCATCAAGAGCAGTCTCATCTTCATCAGTGAAGTCCCATCAGTGTAGCCTCACCAGTGCAGTCTCATCAAGAGCAGCCTCATCAGTGTAGCCTCATCAGATCACTCTCTTCAAGAGCAGTCTCATCAGATCAGTCTCATCAGTGCAGCCTCATCAGAACAGTCTCATCAGTGCAGCCTCATCAGTGCAGCCTTGCCATTGCAGCCTCATCAGAACAGTCTGAACAGTGCAGTCTCATTAAGAGCAGCCTCATCAGTGCAGCCTTATCAGAGCATTCTCATCGGAGTAATCCCACTAGTGTAGTCTCATCAGTGCAGTCTCATCAGTGCAGCCTCATCAGTGCAGCCTCATCAGAGTAGTCTCACTAGTGCAGCCTCATCAGAGCAGTCTCATCAGTGCAGCCTCATCAGTGCCGCCTCATGTAGTAAAATCCTGATTCTTCCTCCTGGTCGAGTTCCCGCAGCAGCTGCTGACACTGACAGTGATCGGCTCATCGCCCTCGACTGGCCATGCCCCTTTCGGCACTGACCAAACAGTAGCACTTCCTGGAGGTGGAGAGGAGGTAGGGGAGTGATGACAGTGTGGCCCGGGACAGAGGCCAATGTTCGGGATTCTGCCTGGGACAATAACAAAGCCAACATGGGTCGGATTTTTAGGACTGTCAGCAACTATGACATACCACAGAATGCCAAAGGAACACGTTCCAATAAGGAGGATATAGCTTGTTTACACTGCGGTGCCCATATGCCACTGCAGATATCTGGCTGCCAATGGGAGATTGTTCCAGGAAGCAGCCTTCATCGGTAGGTCTTCGATCACACTAAATCTTCACCAAACTTCACTTGAAATTGCATGATTTCAAAGCCGCATGTAAGTGCGACTTCAGGTGCAACTTGACTGACATCTGTGCGATTTTATACACAGATGTCTATGCAAGTCGCACCTGAAATCAGAAAAAAATAGTGCAGGAACTTTTTTTTTCAAATTGGTGCCAAACTGCAAAATCGGCGTCGCACCAATGTGAACAGTTCCATCGCTGACAATAGGGCGTGACTTGTCATGCGATTTGGACCTGTCAAATTGCACGACAAGTTGCCACGGTGTGGCCGGGGGCTTAATGGAATCTACTGTTCCCTTCTTGACAGGTACCTCTCACTAATGCTGCTCCCATTTTCTCAATATCCAGCAGGGCTCTGTCCCTATCCTACTCCCACACTTCAGACACATCAAATGACACAGAATTATATTATTTATGGAGTCCTCAGTCAAGATGGCTGCCCAAATCTCACTGGATTTAAGTACCGAATAGGACTGCAGTCCTCTCCAAGATGGCTGCCTGGAGCCCATAGCAGGAGACAACTGGTCTTCAATAGGCTCTTAAGAGCCTGAAGAAATGTTACAGTGCCACATTCAGTTTGGAGGATATACTGCATCCTCCATCTGCCTATACATCTATGTCCAGCTTTAGGGCACACCTGTAGCGATGATGTTAATGTGCAAAATTCTTTAGAGCATGCAGTAAAAAATTAAATAATTGTGTTCATTTTAAGAAAACAATTCAAAGAAACCCAAGCAAGTCAAAAGAAAATACTTTCAAACAATAAATAAGCTATAAAAAGATTTTTCTCTGGTGGGACTTTGTAAGGCAAGACCTCCCCAAAAGTGATAACAATTGTTTATAAAAAATACATTTTATTTGAAAATGTTAAAAAACAGGAGTACATACAATGATGCGTGATTCAATGCCATACATAAAAACCACTTGCTCTGTTAAGTGGACCACACACAACAGATTTAACCCAACGCGTTTCAAGTTATAGCATTAATCCTCTTCATCAGGGGGTTAGTGGTTATGGGTAAAGCATTCGTATCATGTGGTTATGTAGAGTATCATGGATATCGCATCATTTAAAAACAAGGAATATTTGCTGCCATAGGCCAGTTAGAAAGTCCAAGGGGCGAAGCACACAAAGGATTCAGCCAATATCACTCACAGGGGGCACTCAGCCCAGCCCCCAAAGGGAGAGCGCCACACCATAGACCAGTAAGGTCAGTGAATCTCTGCTACTTTGTGGTCATAGAAGAAATCAAACTTGAATCTTCAATTGGTCACACAATGAGATGTTAGGTAGCCAGACAGCACATAAATATAGTGCTGTTAGCCTTACATGCAGAGGTGTGTCCTCTAAGCCTAAAAACTGGTCATGGACGACATGCGTTGGGTTAACTCTGTTGTGTGTGGTCCACTAAACAGAGCAAGTGGTTTTTATGTATGGTATTGAATCATGTATCATTGTATGTACTTGCACCAATTGTAATTTCACCACTACGTACCTTTTCTCCTGTTTAACCTTTTCAAATAAAATGTATTTTGGGGAGGTCTTGCCTTAACGTCCCAACAGAGGAGAATTTTCTTGTAGCTTGCTTGACTGCGGGCCTCATCTCCCATCCTTTAACAGACAGCATATCTCTAAATAGTTAAACAATAAATAAATCCAAACGGCTTTGCATATGGCAAGTTTGGATGGGTATTTATCACAGGTATTTATCACAGGAAGAACATCTGAGGGAACCCCAAAGAGTTCAAGAGCAATTATAGAGAAACTCTAACCCAAAATGACTCCTGTCAACAATGGGCTAGTATAAGTATCAGCTAGTATACTGTAAGTAAGGGTTGACTGATCTTAGAAAAAAAAAAAAAGAAAAATATTTCAGAAAATATAACAGGTATATATGTGAAAATCATGGTTAAAAGTCAAGTTTTCCTCCAGGATAGAGAACAGGCTACAGTAAACTTTCCTTGGACAACTGCAATAAAGGTCTTCTCTCCTTTGGTGGGCTTGCTGAGAGAGGTCACGCCTGGTACTTTGCTGGAGGCTCCAAACAATTGCGTTTTCCCTCTAGTGTCAGCTGGAGCTTTTGAAAGGCGTAACACATTGAATGGAGATCTCATAAAAGAAGATGAGCATATATAACGGCAAAACAAAGACAGAAAATTCCAGAGGGAACGGGGAAGGATAGTATTGGATAAGAGCAAGACATATCAACAGAGGCGAGAAGAAGAGTAAAGCAATAAAGGCAGCTATAAATAAAAAGCACAACATAATATGAGAGGTGAAGATGGAAAAGAATGGAGATGAGAAGAGGTGGGGAGGGGAGAGAAGAGAGGGTATTGCAGAGGAGAGCAGACACCTGCAGACCTGGGGATCTGTAATAGAGTTTGATATTGTATACGGCATTCATCATTCAATGTATCCCTAGGCATTTCACACTAGGAAATGTGGATGTATGAGGAACCCTAGGCACTGATGTGATTTACATTTACAGATAGAGAGAAAGTGAATGGAGGATGAAGAAAAGGAGAATTAGAAGGTAAGATGTTAAAGCTCAATATTCAGTTCAGTGCAGCCATTTAATCATTAGTACATCATTAAAGTGTCTGTTACCTTAAGTATGTTCTTTATATGGGTGTGCATTTTATAAATCATAGAGGTTAATTTACCATGCTTGGAAAAAAGTATTCATACCCCTTGATATTTTCCACATTTTGTCATGTTACAACCAAAAACGTGTTATTAGGATTTCATGTGATAGACCACCACAAAGTGACAGATAATTGTAAAGTGGAAGGAAAATGATAAATAATTTTTTCACAAAATAAGTGTGGTGTGCATTTGTATGCAGCTTCCTTTACTCTGATACCCCCAACTAAAATATAGTGGAACCAATTACCTTCATAAGTCACCTAACTAGTAAATAAGAGTCCACCTGTGTGCAATTTAATTGCCATATATATACAGCTGTTCTGTGAGGCACTCAGAGGTTTGTTAGAAAACCTTAGTGAAGAAACAGCATCATGAAAGCCAAGGAACACACCAGACAGGTCAGGGATAAAGTTGTGAGGAATTTAAAATAAGCAGGGTTAGGTTATAAAACAAATATCCCAAGCTTTAAACATCTCTAACATCTTTAAACATCTCACGGAGCACTGTTCAATCCATCATCCGAAAATGAAAAGAGTATGGTACAATTCCAAACCTACCAAGACATGGCTATTCCACCGAAACTGACAGGCCGGGCAAGGAGAGCATTAATCAGAGAAGCAGCCAAGAGGCCCATGGTAACTCTGGAGGAGCTGCAGAGATCCACAGCTCAGGTGAGAGAATCTGTCCACAGGACAACTATTAGTCGTGCACTCCACAAATCTGACCTTTATGGAAGAGTGGTAAGAAGAAAGCCATTGTTGAAAGAAAGCCATAAGAAGTCCCGTTTGCATGTGGGGGACACAGCAAACATGTGGAAAGAAGGTGCTCTGGTCAAATGAGACCAAAATTAAAATGTTTGGCCTAAAAGCAAAACCCTATGAGTGTCAGAAAACTAACTGCGCATCAGCCTGAACACACCATCCACACGTGAAACATGGTGGTGGCAGCATTATGTTGTAGGGGTGCTTTTCTTTAGCAGGGACAGGGAAGCTGGTCAGAGTTGATGGGAAGATGGATGGAGCCAAATAGAGGCCAATCTTAGAAAAAAAACTGTTAGAGTCTGCAAAAGATTTGAGACTGGGGTGGAGCTTAGCAATTCTTAGATGTGGTGGCTACATTAGTTCCCTAGTTATTTTATGTGGGGATCCCCTTAAAGATTTTTTGGCTATGCTTCTCCTATGGGTCACAGGTGTGCAGTTAATTCTGCACTCCTGTGACCTGTTTTCAGCTGACGGCGGGCTAAACCTGCTGTCGACTGACGTCATGGGACTGGTCCAGGCTCTGAAAGAGATCCTGACCATATGATCAGGATCCAGCCAGAAGCGTGGAACAACAGCAGAGAACTGCTGATTGACAGTCATCAGCTCTCTTCAGGCTGAAGACCAAAGATGACCATGCGATCAGCAGTGTTTTATCGCTCAGTTCTCAGTGTAGAGGCGGCGGGGGACAGTTGCAGCCAGGATCAATGCTGCAGTCATCTAGGTGCGTATGATTTTTTATTTTTTATTTTTGCAGCTCCCACACTTCTCTTTAAAAAAAGCAAACAAGAAAAAAACTTTTCTCTCATGCAATAAAGGTCTATGTCATTTAGAGGATGCAACAACTACCGAGAGGACAATCCATGAGTAACTTCTATTCTTTCACACCTTATCCAATTCCACAGATAATGTCAATCTCACCCCAGGGTGATAAAGATGCAATGGGGAGACCTGGGACAGCATAACGAAACAAAAATGTGACATTTACAGAATAACCAGGGAAAAATCAAATATGGTAGTGTATATGGTAGCACTAGATTCTGTATTCCCAGGGGCAGTAAAACACTTATTATATAGTACTATATATTAGTTTCTGTCAGTAAATTTTGTAACTAAGTCATTTTTCTCCTTCACTGATGTGCTCTGATGAGGCGGCACTGATGGCCACTGATAGGCTGAACTGGTGGGCATTGCTGAAATGGCACTTATGGGTACTGATGAGGAGGCACTAATATACCGCACTTATGGGCACTGATAGGTGGCACTGAGATGTGGCACTGATGAGCACTGATAGGCAGCACTGATGGGCACTGTTAGGTGGCACTGATGGGCATTAATAAGCGCCACTGGTGGGCACTGATTAGAGGCACTGGTGGGCAGTACTGATGGGCACTGATGGGCTTTGATGGGTGGCACTGATAGGCAAAACTGATGAGCATTGATCGACAGCAGTGATGGGCAGCACTGATAGGCGGCACTGATAGCCAGCACTGACTGGCATTGCTAATTGGCACTGATTGGTGGCACTTGTGGGCAGTGGTGGTCACTGATTGCTGCCACTGGTGGACAATTGTTGGCACTGATTGGTGACACTGGTGGGCACTTAATTGTAATTAGGGCACTGATGATGATGTCAGTGTGAGGTGAGGAACGCTGATTACTGGCATCTCTGTGTTTACATGTGACTGGCTGTGATTGGACACAGCCGATCACATGGCTTTACAGAGATCGGAGTCCCGCTGTGTCCTAGAAACACGGCACAGCCGTGATTGCCATGCTGCGCCCCTCGTCATTTGATGGGGGGCGGGCGGCAACTAGTTAAAATTGTATCTTCATAAATGTATTGTTTTACGTCATTGTTTTACTTCAATCATTGCTAGTAATGACCAAACAATCCATATGAATTGAAGCTTCATGTTTTTTTTACCTTAATGCATCCTATGTATTAAGGGGAAACCCTTGCGCTCTCCGCCCCCCCGAGCCCCCGTTTTATTTACCTGAGCCTGAATCTCCATGGGTGCGATCCCGCATTGCTTTCACCCAGCTCTTGTGAGCTCTTCATTTGATGATTGATAGCAGCGCAGCCATTGGCTCTCGCTGCTGTCAATCAGATCAATGACACGCCGCGGGGCCAAGTGATACACAAATAAATGCATATCTTTTTTTAGGTAAAAAAAGTGAATTTATTATTTATTTTATTGGGAACCTGGAAAGCATTGCACCCATGATCAGCAGATCATGGGCGCAATGCAGTGCTCTTGCAGACTCTGTGTTAGTGATGGCTAGTGTTTTTTTGTTTGGGAGGGGCAACAAACAACCTCCCTGTGGCACCTCACCCCCCGCTGTTTGCCGCTTCACCGACACTTACCTGATCGGTGGGAATCGGTGGGCAGGGGGAGGCAGGCTGCAGCAGAATGGCATCTTCCTCTGAGATCACTGTGCCTCTCCTCCCCTTCCCCTAGGCATCCAACAGGATTGCCTAAGCTTCCAGCCAATCAGGAACCGCATAATATACCCACGCTTCCTAAATGGTGGAGAGACAATTCAGTGTTAGAGTAGCAAATATTAATTTGCTTTTCTAACATATCTGGGTGGACTGCGAGCACAATGCTCTGCACTCCAACTCAATCTTTTTTGAAGCCTATTAGAGCCTATTGAAGCTTAAGACTCTAATCAGGTGCTTCAAAAACACCCCCACTGCTGGAATTCCAGCGCTTGGCATCCAAAAAGGGGCTGGATGCCTGAATAGGGGGTGGCAGCGGCGGCCATGGATAAATTCATGCTATGCAGAACTCGTTCTTTGAAGATTGTGACATAGAGTGGGGGGGAGAAGATCCAGCACCACTTGTCACATTGGGAAACCGGGGGGTGAGGGGGCCAGTGGATTTGTAATACGGTATGTAACATGTTACAAAAGGTGAACTTATCCTTTAAATATATATTAATTTCCCTCCGATTTTAAAGATATTTTGCTTGTTTGGTGAAATGCATTGTAGGTAATGGGAAAGAAATTAAAGGATAAGTTCACCTTTAGTAACATAATCCATGTTACGCTAATATTCAGGGTGTAACATGTTACTAAAGCACCCTGACCTGATCTTGTATTGTGACAGCAGGTAGAGGATCCTCTCCCCGAACTCCTTGTCACAGTTCAAAAAAAGTGTGGCCCACAAAGCTACGCCATTCACAGAATAATGTGAATAAATGAACTACAAGTCCTATCTTTCACCGTGGCAAACGGCTTTATAGTTCTCAATGCAAGGGCACTGATGAGTGCTCTCGTAGTTCTTTTACTAGAATTTTCAATAGAGCAAGAAGGATATCAAAAGATACAGAAACAAAGAGTAAACATAGAGTAACAATACATCTTGCACAAAAAAAAGCTCCCCCCCAATATAAGGTTGGAGCAACAATAGCCTTAGGCCGCGTACACACGGGCGGATTGTCTGCCCAACTAAGTTCGTCAGACAAGCCAACAGACAGTCCGTTCAAAATTTGAATGAACGGACTTGACCACACACGATGAGCAGACAGTCCGCTGAAAGCGTGCGTGATGACGTGTACAGCACGTACGACGGGACTAGAAAAACGACGTCCTATACACTGCAATGCAACCTTCGGCCGTGTAAATCCTTTCTGAGCATGCGCCATACTTAGTCCGTCCAACTTGCCTACACACAAGCGGACTGTCCGCTGAAACCAAGTTTGGACGGACAAAACCAAGTTTGAACGGACAAAATTACGGAAATTCCGTAAGACTTTGTTCGTCAGACAGTCCGCTGAAAAAGTCCGCTGAAGCCCACACACGAGCGGATTGTCCGCTGAAACACGGTTCAGCGGACTAAGTTGGACAGACAATCCGCCCGTGTGTACGCGGCCTTAGACTACAAACAGACATAAATCAAGCAAGACTTACATAGCACCAGTTTGTAAGAACCAGGTGAACATTTAAAGCCCCATACACACTATCAGTTTTTCTGCTGAGTTTTTCCTTCAGATTTACCAAAACCATGTAGTATGAGGTCAAACCGTAGGAGTTTCAATGTGTATGCAATCAGCCAGGCCCTTGCACTACATGGTTTTGGTAAACCTGAAGGAAAAACTCAGCAGAAAAACTGATAGTGTGTATGGGGCTTAAGATGTGCTCTTGTAGTTCAATGATCTTCCTGGACTTCAGTTTCTGTCTACTCATACGGGAAGTACGGGCAGTCAGGTATACTGACAGTCTGTAGGAGCCTGACATTGCACACACGATCTGCAGATAGTAGGTGCAATGCTTTACAAGCTCTGAAGAAAAAAAATTCTAAAAATGTGCATTTATTTATTTAAGTGAACTTATCCACCCCTTTCCTGCTCCTGCCAATTTTCAGCTTTCAGTACTGTGGCACTTTGAAGGAATATTTCACAGTCATGCAACACTATAACCATACAACATTTTTTATCACTTTGAGACAAATACAGCTTTCTTTTGATGCTATTTAATCACCACTGTTTATTTTTTATTTTTTGCTAAACGAAAAAAAGTCTGAAAATGAAAAAGAAAAGTTTGTTTTAGTTTCTGTTATAAAATGTTGCCAATAAGTAATTTTTCCTCTTCACTGAGGTGTGCTGGTGAGGCTGCACTGATGGGCACTGATAAGCTGCACTGATGAGGCTGCACTGATGGGCACTGATCTGCACTGATGGGCACTGGTAGGCTGCACTGATGAGGCTACACTGATGGGCACTGATCTGCACTGATGGGCACTGGTAGGCTGCACTGATGGGACTGCACTGATGGGCACTGATCTTCACTGATGGGCACTGGTAAGCTTCACTGATAAGGCTGCACTGATGGGCACTGATCTGCACTGATGGGCACTGGTAGGCTGCACTGATGGGCACTGGTAGGCTGCACTGATGGGCACTGATCTGCACTGATGGACACTGGTAGGCTGCACTGATGGGCACTGATAATCAGGGCACTGATGGGCAGTGCCCTGATTATCAGTGTAGACAATGTGCTGACAGATTTGCTGGTTATCCGCTTTGCTCTCATCACACAGAGACAGCGTGTGAGGTAAGGACTGCCATTTTCCAGCAAGTCTGTTTATGTGATCAGCTGTGATTGGCCCTTTATCGTGATGTGTGATCAGCTGTGTCCTCAGGACACAGCAGTCACAGAGCGTGCCCCGATGCATGCCCCAGGGGGCGTGTTTCTGGCAGGAGGTTCATGTACACCCTCCCAGAACTAGAGAACTGCACTGTAGCCATCTTTGGGCTATAGCACAGTAACAGGTGATTAATAGATCATGTAAATGGCTCTTGATGATAACAGAAGCTCCTTTAAACCTATTCTCCTGCCAAAAAACTGCCTCCGATTAGCCACATTATTTTACATTTGTTTAACAGAAGTAACATAAAGTTTACATAAGTAGATAAAAACAGGCATTAAAAAGTCAAATAAAAAATGTAGGGCAATAGTGTATGAATAATGATAAAATACACAAAATGGAAGAAAAAAGTAAAAAGAACACCAAATAAAGTAAACTAAACTACACTAAGTACACAAGTGAAAAATAAATCAAAATACTTCTCCAGGCTCTGCCATCCTTATTGATCTAGAGAATGGAGCTGAAATATTGATGCCAGTGCCACTCTATGCACCATTACATTGTGAATGAAGGTGGTATAGTGGACCCGATGTCCTAAACTCATAATATGTGCTCAGTCTTCTTATTTGAATGGTGCTGAGTGTCATTCAACTGAGAAAATTGGGGGCATCTTGTGGTAAATAAGAGGTACTGCGGAAGACAACTCCGGATTAAAAGTGAGTATAGCAGCCTGAGCTGCTTTTTTCTTTTTTTTTTTATTAGTGGCTTGGGTACATTTTGAAAAAATATTAATTTACACAGATTCACTTTAATCAGGAAATCATACAAATTATTATTTGAAGAAGCATTAACAAACCCATGTTTGAAACACAAAAAACTAAATACGGTATACTAACCAAGGATGGGTGTAAAACACACATTGAATATAATGGGAAAGTGTTACAATAATAATTCAAAATCTGAATATGTTGAAGTTCAGCTACAGTATGTGATCCCTTTAAGAGTAGTGAAAACTTAAGGTTCTTCTGTCTAAATTTAACAAAACCTGATGATGCTTAGCACCGTGGTTAGTCATTCCATAAGGGATAAGATGAATTGGCCCAGAAAGTTGAGTTACCCAAGGGACTTTGGCTCCCGGTCCTGGCCGGCTTGGCGTTGAGGGATGCTACTTTGAAAATGTGAACTGCTTAAGCTCTCTAGAACAAAGAGTTCCCTCTAGCATGGCCTTTTTTTATATTCAGCTGCACAATTACCAAACTTAGATTTAATTATCTTGGGCCAAATAGGAATCATTCCTGTCTCATGAATAATTGATGCCTTTAACCCCTTTTGCTTATAAAAGTGATGACTGCCAAATGCCTAGTCAAGGGGAGCAGTGATTTCCCCGAGCAACTAGGGGTTAACCACTGCAAGTGAAATTTAACAGGCTTTGAATAATTGAAGAGCTGTGATTCCCATTCACAGGGAGCTGATGGAGAGTCCTGATAAAACTAAACAACGCTAAGTCACTCTAAGGACGCTTTTAAACAATGCTTTTGACTTAAATTAGCATATAGGATATTTATTTTTGTCAAGCAGCAATTATTGGCTATTAATAATGCAACTTAATTACTATTTTTTTTTCTTGCTGTTGGGATATAAGAAATATTTTAGTGGTCTTTTTTTTAGAGCAGACTCATTTCCATCATCTTGCTGTTATATCCTTAGCAGGAAACTTTGTGTATAGATCATTAAACTGTATATACACAACACACCTAGGAAATAATTTATTTTATTCACTAGGTTTAAGATTGATGTCCTGCCTACATTTGGCCAGTGTCATTGTCATACATAGGCAACAGGTGTTAGGCAGGAACAGTTTTTTTTTTATGCTTTCTTAAGCTAGCCATATGTACTACCCTCCCAGTTAGTGCAGGATACTAGGTAAGGGGGCGTGGCTTGGTGTGTGGCAGCACACTAGAGGAGCCTAACTTCCTGAAAATCCACCACCAAGCTGTCAATGCCGGGCAGAAAGCTTAGCAGCGCAGCACCGTCTCGCCCTCATCGTGGTTAGCCCTCCGCAGCCGCGAGAAATATCTCGGAGCTATTCAAACAGAGTTCCACCATTAGGAACAGCAAGGTCAAATCCAAGATGGCGCCGACACCACTCTATGAGGAGGAACACAGCGGGGACTCAGACTCGGCCATGGAGGCCCCAGGTAGGGGGAAAACGAAATCCAACAAACCCCTGACATATGCAGATATGTCCTGCTTCACAGTGGACATTAAATCCACCTTGTCAGCCGCAATCACTGACTTAAAAACTAACCTTGTGGTTCTCACTGAGAAGCTGGCAGCCCCAGACCATGCAGGAAGGCAGAGGGACAAGGCTCTTCACAGGCTGGATGAAGTTGCAGTCTCACATGCACAACATTTTATTGAGATGAATAGGCACTTAGAAGACCTTGACAACAGAGGCAGGAGGAACAACATCATGTGAAAGGCATACCCGAATCAGTGGCCACTGACCAAATAGCCCCCACCCTCCAGAGATTGTTCAACAGCCTCCTGGACAGACAGGAGGACATGGAGATAGAGTTTGTCTGGGCACATAGATCCCTCAGACCAAGGGGACCAGAAACCGCACCGCCCAGAGATGTGATCTGTTGTCTTAAAAACTTCCAGCTAAAGGAGGACATAATGCGAGGAGCACGACAAAATGACAGGATCATCTTTAATGGTGAGACCATCATGCTATTCCAAGACTTGTCACAGATAACTCTCAGGAATCACAGGGCCTTGCGTCCTCTCCTCGAGAAGCTAAGGGAAAGGGACTTAAAATACACATGGCGCTTCCTCTTCGCACTCATTGTTTCAGCTAATGGCCGCCCACACGTCCTGCGCTCACCAATGGATCTACCCAACTTCTGTGCAGGTCTGGGATTGGACTATGTGGAGTTACTAGATTGGTATGCAGAGTTCACATTGCCCCCTAAAAGCAAGAGCCTACCACGCTCACCATTCTCTACCCCTGAGAAGAGCAGCAACAAGAAACAGAAATATGGCAAATCGGGAGGTTCAAAAGCAGGCACCCCAGATCCGAGAGGGGCCCCAGAGAGAGACCGAGCAGATGACTAAGGCCTGCCAAACTCCCATTATCGTCGCCACCTTACATTGAGAGCTTCAAGCAAGCCTTGAAAGCCACGACAGGACATTACACTTTCGCCACCGACATAGCATACTTCATCACTGTTTTGTTTGGCCCCCGAACTCTGGTGGGCAGATTCTACCCTCCCAAGCCTTTCACCAGGGGTTGCCCATACCTAACACTGCCTCGCCACTGATGGATCATGCTAGCTTTATTCACACCTGGCAGGGCAACCGGCCTCTACCCAACACCAAGCAGAGTTGTTATTCTTTACCTTAACCCGTCATTTTGGAAGGAGCTAATGGGTCAAGGAAGATTCCTCACCCGAAGGTTTTTGTAAACACCCAAGAGACAGGATCCTGAGAACCTGCTGGCAGCTGGGAGTGCTAAACTGCATTGGCTTATACCTCAGCCTCTAGATACACGGCAGTTTATTTGGGACAAGGCTGATCAGGCATCTGTTTGTGCTCGATGCATGTGGGGGGGGACATGTGTTGCCATGTCGCTTGGAAGGCGATGGCTGCTGCAGGGTTTAAATTGGTAGTACTATTTATTATATTCAACAAATTTGGTGGGGCGCGGGAGCCCAGTCTCACAGGGTTCATTAATGTTCATGTTTAATAAGAATTCCCTACTTGGGTCGTATGTCGAGTGGAGACATACCCGATTAGCGACAGATTTACTTATAGTGAGTAGGACTCAGTTTTCAGTCCTAATAAATTCACAGAGTTGCCATCTCCCTTCCTCCCCACTAGGTGCTCTGGATCTCCCAGAGTCACCAAAATACTACTAGATAGGGCTCTATCTAGTGATACAACTTTATATCTCCATAACCCAGTTATACCCTCCTAACTTCTTAGGGACTTTGGGTCAACCATCTAAACTTATTGGTTCAGTTTCTTAGTAAACGCATTAATTACTATCCTCTGGTGTTTCTTTTTTCCTTTGTCCTCACAGAGCTTGCAAGGACACCAATCCTCCTGAGTCTGCATCATGGCCTACGCCTCCCTGGGTTGCAACCCCACCGTGATCTCGCATAATGTGAAGGGGTTGAATATCCCAGAAAAACTCACCACACTGCTGATATAAATCAGGAAGGGTAAGCCTCATTTTGTGCTACTGCAAGAGACACACTTCAGAAACCACAATGTGCCTAGGCTCACCGACTCGAGTTACACGAGGGCATTTCATGCCACAAACAATCTGGCTAAGTCTAAAGGGGTCTCAATTTTAATACACAAGAACGCACCTTTTGAACTGATGGAACAATTATTAGACACTGAAGGGAGGTGTCATTTTAGGTTCCTAAAAGGGAATTATGGAGGAGTGCCCATTACTATTGCAAATGTCTACTTCCCAAATAAGGCTCACCTAACATTTAGTAAGCACTTAGTCCACACAGCTACTAGGATTCACGTCAGGCTGCCTGATCATGGGTGGGGATTTCAACATCCCTTTAAATCCTCTACTAGACACCCCCTCAGGCAAAACCAGCATCAGGTATAAAACACTTAAACAAATTAAAATACTCTTACAATCCTTGCAACTGGTTGATGCTTGGAGATTTCGTAACCCAAACGGACGAGACTTTACATTTTATTCTGCCCCCCACAGGAAACACATCAGACCGGACTACCTTTTCATTTCCCAAAATGACCTGGCTAAACTAACGGACGCCCACATAGGACTGCAAACAAATCAGATCACGCGCCTATTGCACTGACCCTAGATGTGACCAAGTCACTTCCCAAATCTCAAACCTCGAGATTGAACTCCTCCTTGTTATCAGACCAGACATCACTGCCTAAATTAAAAGAATGTATTAAAGATTTCTTCTTATGCAACAACATGCCAGGAATGGACCCTCTTGTTATCTGGGAGGCCCATAAATGCACGTTGAGAGGCGAATTGATGAAAATGGGAGCTTCTCACAAAGGCATGAAAGGAAGGAAATACAGTTTTTGACAGAACACATTAACAAACTAGAAACACTACATAAACAGTCACTTTCAATAGACTCAGCCAGAGAATTACTAGACCTGAGGAAAGCACTCCAACAGATTTTTTAAACTAAGTCCAAACGTTTCTTATTTTTCAAAAAATAATTTATTACGAGACAGCAAACAAGGCAGGCAAGACTTTAGTCAGTGCACTCAAAGAACACACCCACAGCAACACTATATTAGGCATCAAACGGACAAACGGCACACTAGACATCACCACTGAGGCTATTGCAGGTCATTTCCATGCCTATTAGGCCGCGTACACGCGGGCGGATTGTCTGCCCAACTTAGTCCGCTGAACCGTGTTTCAGCGGACAATCCGCTCGTGTGTGGGCTTCAGCTGACTTTTTCAGTGGACAATCTGACGGACTTAGTCTTTCGGAATTTCCGTAATTTTGTCCGTCCAAACTTGGTTTTGTCCGTCCAAACTTGGTTTCAGCGGACAGTCCGCTCGTGTGTAGGCAAGTTGGACGGACTAAGTATGGCGCATGCTCAGAAAGGATTTACACGGCCGAAGGTTGCATTGCAGTGTATTGGACGTCGTTTTTCTAGTCCCGTCGTACGCGCTGTACACGTCATCGCGCAAGTTTTCAGCGGACTGTCTGTTCATCGTGTGTGGTCAAGTCCATTCATTCAAAATTTGGACGGACTGTCTGTCGGATTGTCTGACGAACTTAGTTGGGCAGACAATCCGCCCGTGTGTACGCGGCCTTACTCCAATCTTTATAACCTCCCACAGCAACATAGACATCCTGAAATGGTTGGAGACAGATCCCAGATCATCAAAGACTTCCCAGACAAGAGCAGCCTCCCCTCACTAGACAACCTAGAGGCCAACTCCCTTGAAAGCCCAATAGAAGCGCAGGAAATAAGACACACAATTAAATCACTGAAACTAGGTAAAAGCCCAGGCCTGGACAGGTTTTCTGCGATCTATTACAAAACCTTCATCAACTTAGTGACAGATCCCCTCGGGAGGGCCTTGAATTCCCTGTCCCAACCCAAAGAGACGACACCAGACTTGCTCTCAGCCTTCATAACGGTATTGCCGAAAACAGGAAAGGACCCTTCGGAGTATGCGAGCTATCGGCCAATCTCCCTATTAAACCTCGGTTTAAAAATCTTCGCTAAGATTCTAGCAGACAGACTGAAACCATTCCCAAACAGGTGGGCTTCATGCCTGGGCGTAAAGCCAAGGACAATGTCATCAAGTCCTTGCTGCTGATCCAAGCGGCCGGACCCAGTGCTGTTGAGGGCCTTCTCCTGTCCACAGATGCAGAGAAGGCCTTCAACAGAGTGGCATGGGACTACATGCTGGCTACGTGCAAGCATGTGGGTCTGGGAACAAAAATTATGGCCTGGATTTCGGCTCTCTACTAGAAACCCACAGCAAAATTGAAAATAAATGGCACACTTTACGAGAGGGTCCACATTACTAATGGCACGAGGCAGAGGTGTCCTCTATCCCCCCCTCTTATTCATCCTGTCCTTGGAACCATTTATCAGGATAATCAACGCAGATCCTTCCATAGGTTGTTTCAGGGTGGCGGGTAGGGAGTTCAAGGTCGCCGCTTGTTCAGACGACCTGCTTTTTTTTTTTTTCCCTACTAGTCTTCAACTACTCTGCATACTTCTCTCCCTAACTTGAGGAAAGCATTTAAACAATGCGGTTATGTGTCCAACCTAAAGTTAAATTATACGAAATCCAAAGCTATGAATGTGACCCTACCTGCTCAAACCCTTAATTTGATGAAAGCCAATTCCCCCTTTAAATGGGACTCTCTCTCCTTAAAATACTTGGGAATTAGACTGACCCCACAGATCTCATCAATCTATGACCAAAACTTTGCACCAATGCTTAAGTCCATCGAACACGACCTTAAAAAATGGCATACAGGCACCTTTTCATGGTTTGGCGGCACAGTGATCATAAAAATGACCGTCCTCCCAAGGCTCCTTTACTTATTCCGCACGCTTCCGATCAGGATTCCACGACAAATGCTTCACGACTGATCAATGATCATGAAGTTCATTTGGGCCCATAAAAAACCGAGAATTAAGTATGAATCCTTAATTAGGTCAAAGGAGCTTGGGGGAATGGGAATACCAGACTTTCGAAAATGATCACGTGGCCTCCCACCTAGCTAGGATCATAGACTGGCATTGCCACAAAGACACCAAGGACTGGGTAGCTTTGGAAATGTCGGTCAATTCAGTTCCACTGACTTTTGCACCCTGGGTGTCTTGGTCAGCCACCTGTTGCCTTTTGCACATATCCAGCTGGTCTTTGAAAAAATACAAGCACTCTCTTACCATACACTTACTAGGTGCAGCTAAGTCTTTAATCACAATTCACTGGAAATCCTCACGGGTTCCATCCACAAGGGATTGGCTCCACAGAGTCGCTGAAATTTATGAAATAGAAAATACTCTGGCACAATCTAATGAACGGGTGGAGAGTTTCCTTGAAACGTGGCAACCGTGGAATATTTTCAAACACTCAGAGGCCTTCTCAGACACCATCGCGGACTGAGCCGACACACCAGGCCAGTCCAGCGAATTTATGACAATTGCGGAAACTGAACTGCTGTGAGACTCTCAGTCATGATGGTTGACCCTCCTCCTTTCTCTTTCCTTTCTTCCTCATTCCCCCGTCTCTTGGCCTTACCTGCTCTCACCCTTTTTTTTCCCCATTTCCCCTCTACCCCCCTCTCCCACTTTACCTCCCCCTTACACCATTCCCGCCTTTACTTACTTTCCCATGAAATCTCTCCTATGGTCTTCTCATACTCTCAGTTCTCCCCCAACACAATGGAGATCAATAACTTGGACACTTACGCTTGATGTACTACAAGATCTGTTTCCTAACACAGTTCAGATGAAATGTTTTCGGGTAATAGGTTAGCAACATAAGGAAACAAACACATGCTAGATGACATCAATTCATATATTGTTGTACATTTCCCTTGTTCGTAATGTTCAGTTATTTGTAGCTGATTGGTTGACTTTTACTTGATTTTAATGTACAAAAATGGATCACATTGTGTTGCTTCTTCTATGTACTGTCTTTCGCTTCAATAAACTCTTTAATGATAAAAAAAAGGATACTAGGTCAATTTTATTTAGCTTCTTTGTAGTCAGTGGAGCAGAGGTTAATTGTTTTAGTCTGCTCAATGTTTTATAAGCTGCTGATCTAATTACTTTCCTCTGCGTTCTAGAGTATTCTTAGTATAACAGTGGGAGGAAGAATAGAAAGATGGCCTGAATATTTATGGGGATCCAGCCAATCCTTGGGTAGATGTGTCCAGAAGGTAGCTGGATTTCCCATAAATAAGCTGAGGCATGAAACCATGTGTGGGTGGGTCTCCTGTCTAGGGGCTCTGTCCCTAAGGGCAGGCTGCTGGAAACATTGCCTGGAGGTCTTTGAGGTCCTGGCTGGAGCTAAAGATGGGGGGGCTATCTCTAAATTCTGATCTGGGAGTTTTTGATCTGGAGAACTCACTGAAGAGCAGTGGCGGCCCGCCCATAGGGGGCGCCCGGGCGCCGCCCCCCCTCCCCCTAGGTGTAAAAAAAAAAAAAAGTAAAAAAAAATAAAAAATAAATAAAAGTTAAAAAAAAATAAAAAATAAAAAAAAACGGGCCCTTTAAGACATTTAAAAAAAAAAATGTCATTTAACAATTTAACATAGTGTACTGTGGCGCCAGTCACAGTGCACTATGAGAAGCGCCACGTCGATGCAATCACAAGATTGCATCCATGGCGCTTCATTTGCGGCGCACTGCAGAACGCCGACTAGCTTCCGCCCGTAAAATCACTGTGATTCTACGGGCGGGAGCATTGTCATTCTTAGACAGGCAGGTCACTTCCGGCTTTCGGCTGCTTCACGAAACCCGGAAGTGACGTCGGCAGCTCCGTTCCTCAGCCCGAGCAGAGCTGCAAGACAGTGAGGCAGGAGGTGAGTCACCGCATAAAGGCTTTCTAGTTTCTACTTTTTTGAGAATGTTCATGCATTTAGCTGAATGAGTGGAAAAAAAGCTTTCACAGCCAGAAAGGTTTCCCCAGGCCAGGCGACTTTTGCCGTGGCGAATCAGAGAATGAGCTCTGAAGGGGGAACTCCACGCCAAATTTCTGAAAAAAAATTTGACGTGGGTTCCCTCTCCGAGAGCATACCAGGCCCTTAGGTCTGGTATGGATTCCAAGGGGAACCCCCTACGCCGAAAAAACGGCGTGGGGGTCCCCCCCAGATCCCCACCTTAGACCCTTATCCGAGCACGCTACCCGGCCGGCCAGGAAAGGGGGTGGGGACGAGCGGGCGCCCCCTCCCTCCTGAGCCGTACCAGGCCGCGTGCCCTCAACATGGGGGGGTGCCTTGGGGGAGGGGGGCGTGCGGCCCCCCCACCCCAAAGCACCTTGTCCCCATGTTGATGAGGACAAGGGCCTCTTCCCGACAACCCTGGCCGTTGGTTTCGGGGTCTGCGGGCGGGGGGCTTATCGGAATCCGGGAGCCCCCTTTAATAAGGGGGCCCCGGATACCGGCCCCCCACCCTATGTGAATGAGTATGGGGTACAATGTACCCCTACCCATTCACCTGTGAAAAAAAAGTACAAAAAAAACACAACACAGGGTTAAAATATTTTATTGCACAGCTCTGGGGGTCTTCCGTCTTCGGGGGTCTTCTCGCCGGACTCCTCCGCTATCTTCTTGTAGCTCTTTTACTAGCGGAGGAGCCCGGCATTCTTCTTCGTCGCCGCGGCCTCTTCTTCAGACTTCGGGGGTCTTGTCCCCCTCTTCGGTTCTTCTGCCGGGCCACCGCGCCTTCTTATAGCTCTTTTACAGGCGGTGGCTCGGTCTTCTGTCGCCGCCGCCGCCGCCGCCCGTTCTTCTTCTTCTTCTTCTTCTTCTCCAGGAGATGTTGACTCGACGATCTCTCCGGCCGGAATGCCAGGGACGCGCTGCGCTGCCACTTATATAGGGACAATGGGGCGGTGTCACATGGGTTGATGTCACATGGGTTGGTCACATGGGTTGATGTCACATGGTGACCCCGCCCCCTTACGATGTCACAGTCCTGGAGGATGCTGGGACTGTCGCCATGTGACATCAACCCATGTGACCAACCCATGTGACATCAACCCATGTGACACCGCCCCATTGTCCCTATATAAGTGGCAGCGCAGCGCGTCCCTGGCATTCCGGCCGGAGAGAGCGTCGAGTCAACATCTCCTGGAGAAGAAGAAGAAGAAGTAGAAGAAGAACGGGTGGCGGCGGCGGCGACAGGAGACCGGGCCACCGCCTGTAAAAGAGCTATAAGAAGGCGCGGTGGCCCGGCAGAAGAACCGAAGAGGGGGACAAGACCCCCGAAGTCGGAAGAAGAGGCCGCGGCGACGAAGAAGAATGCCGGGCTCCTCCGCTAGTAAAAGAGCGAGGAGTCCGGCGAGAAGACCCCCGAAGACGGAAGACCCCCGGAGCTGTGAAATAAAATATTTTAACCCTGTGTTGTGTTTTTTTTTGTACTTTTTTTTCATAGGTGAATGGGTAGGGGTACATTGTACCCCATACTCATTCACATAGGGTGGGGGGGCCGGTATCCGGGGCCCCCTTATTAAAGGGGGCTCCTGGATTCCGATAAGCCCCCCGCCCGCAGACCCAACAACCAACGGCCAGGGTTGTCGGGAAGAGGCCCTTGTCCTCATCAACATGGGGACAAGGTGCTTTTGGGTGGGGGGGCGCATGCCCCCCCTCCCCCAAGGCACCCTCCCATGTTGAGGGCACGCGGCCTGGTACTGCTCAGGAGGGGGGGGGGGGTGCCCGCTCGTCCCCACCCCCTGTCCTGGCCGGCCGGGTAGCGTGCTCGAATAAGGGTCTGGTGTGGATCTGGGGGGACCCCCATGCCGTTTTTTCGGCGTAGGGGGTTCCCCTTGGAATCCATACCAGACCTAAGGGCCTGGTATGCTCTCGGAGGGGGGAACCCACGCCAATTTTTTTTTCAGATTACATAAGGAGCGTGGTTTATGAGAAGTGGGAGGGGCCAAAATGATGGGCGGGGTCATGATGGGCGGGGTCATGATGGGCGGGGTCTGGTGCCCCCCCATCCAAAAACTTCACCAGCCGCCACTGCTGAAGAGTACTTGGTGGACATTAGGGGGAAGAGTGTCCAGCTGTCCTGTGGTATTGTGAGGCTGTGTCTCCCTCATTGAAGAGTGCCCTGGGCATATAGGAAGGAGGCATTGCATAAACTGTCTGGTTAAAAAAAGACACATCTAGTTAAAAAAGTCCATCTAGCTCAGTCAATAGGACAATATAAGTACCGACCTAAGTTTGTGCCTTAGCGATTGTGTGTAGTTCTCAACTTGTCAAAAGGAGGTCTTAGGCCTTCTCAGTCAGTGGAAAATTCTGTGGGAACTTTTTTTTTGTCAGATCAGTGTGGAGAGAAGAGTCCTCAAAGAAGTCAGTTCAATATTTTTGGGGTATCCCAAGCTCCCCTTATTCCCATCAAGCTTTATTTCAGAAATTCAGTCCTCACTATAGGAGGTGCTTTATTTAAACCTCATCAGCCTCTGTCTATGTGTTTGTGATATCATTTGATTTCTGTCTTCCTATTGGTTTCCCAGCCTGACCAGTACTATTTTTACAATTTCTTACTATCAGCCCTGACCTCAGACCTGTTTTCATGCTACACTTGTTCACTACCTGTTCTGGCCTTGGACTGTCTCAAGATTCTGTCATCAGCCATTGACTACCGCTTGACCAGTCTCAGGACTACAGATACCCTTCCTTGTCCATTGCCCACCTTGGCTCTGAGGAAAGGGGTTCTCCCCTGAAACGCGTCAGCCGTTTGTGTTGGGGTATTAGTTGATTCATCTGACATTAGATCTGGATGTGTGGATGTTCGGTGTGATGGACCCATTGTATTTATTATGCCTTTTATCAATACTCGTGTGTAAGTAGCCATTTTGCTATATGTTCTGTTTTTAATAAAGCTCTGTCTATGGTAATGCACTAGGTCAGTGCGCCTTCCTTTCTTGTTTTGTTTTCTCCAGTATTTGAATACCCAATATTCTGAGGAGGGCTGCAAGACCTTTTTGACACTACCTTTTAAAACTGTTGGTATCACACTTTGAAGAGCCAGACACCAGAGCGCAGGAGAAGTTATCTTTTAAATGTTGTTTATACAACATAAGCCTGTTTTACTCACAGAACATATGTTCTTGTGTGTTCATACCTTCCGGTAAGCCTCCTGTATTTGTGGTGCTGATTCCCTTAATTTCAGTTACACAACTTGGTTCACTGTTGGGATATCTGTCATGAAGTTTGTCACAAGGAAATTTTGATCACAAGAACTACATTATTTGCGTACCATGAATATTAAGGGAAACCCCAAACCAAAAAAATAAAAAATTGCGTGGGGGTCCCCCCAAAATCGATATCACACCCTTATCCGAACACGCAACCTGGCAGGCCGCAGGAAAAGAGGGAGGATTAGAGAGTGCCCCCCCCCCTCCTGAACAGTACCAGGCTACATGCCCTCAACATGGAGAGGGTGATTTGGAGTAGCCATCCAAAGCACCTTGTCCCTATGTTAATGGGGGCAAGGGCCTCATTCCCACAACCCTTGCCAGGTGGTTGTGGGGGTCTGCGGGTGGGGGGCTTATTGGAATCCAGAAGCCCCCTTAAACAAGGGGATCATCAGATCCTGACCCCCCCCCCCCCATGTGAATTGGTAACGGGTACATTGTACCCCTACCATTTCACAAAAAAGTGTCAAAAATAGTAAAAAAGACAAGAGACACTTTGGCAAGTCCTTTATTAAAAGATAAAAAAAAAAATGGCCCACGATGTAAATCCATCTCACGCAGCCCGACGGACCGAAAAAATTTAAAAAAAGCCGCAACAGCTCCGCCTCCATGGCAGGCTCCTGCCAAGGGACGCTACTTCTTGGTGACAGCTGTTATATAGCTAAGGGCGGGGCCACTCAGTGACGTAAACGGGTGACCCCACCTTCCTCTAACATCACTTGTCATCAGAAGGGGGCAGGGTCATTATTTGTTTTTTTTTATCTTTTAATAAAGGACTTGTCCCAAAGTTTCTTCTACTTTTTTACTATTTTTGACACTTTTTTTGACCCCAGATCTCATATTAAGAAGTCATGTCATGCTTTTTTTCTATTACAAGGGATGTTTACATTCCTTGTAATAGGAATAAGAGTGACACATTTTTTAAAAAAACTGTGTAAAAATAAGAAAATAAAAGGTAAAATAAATAAGAAAAAAAAATGTAAACATACCCCGTCCCGACGAGCTCACGTGCAGAAACGAACGCATACGTGAGCGGCGCCCGCATATGAAAACGGTGTTCAAACCACACATATGAGGTATCGTCACGATTGGTAGAGGGAGAGAAATAATTCTAGCCCTAGACTTCTTCTGAAACTCAAAACATGCATCCTGTAGAATTTTTTAAACTTCGTCTATGGAGATTCTTAAGGGTAAAATTTTGTTGCTATTGTGGGCGTAATTTTGAAGCGTGACATGTTGGGTATCAGTTTACTCGACGTAACACCATCTTTCACAATATAAAAAAAATGGGCTAACTTTAATGTTGTCTTATCTTTTACTATAAAAAAAAGTGTATTTTTTCCAAAAAAAAAGTGCGCTTATAAGACCTCTGCGCTCCTAGCTGATGGCTCCTTCCAGCAGGATAATGCACCATGTCACAAAGCTCAGATCATCTCACCACTGGTTTCTTGAACATGACAATGAGGTCACTGTACTCTAATGGCCTCCACAGTCACCAGATCTCAGTCCAATCGAGCACCTGACAAATCTGCAAAAACTGAGTGATGCCATCATGCCACTATGGACCAGAATCTCTGAGGAATGTTTCCAACACCTTGTTGAATCGATGCCATGCATAATTAAGGCAGTTCTGAAGGCAAAAGGGGGTCCAGCCCAGTACTAGCAAGGTGTACCTAATAAAGTAGCTGGCGAGTACATATATATATCTATCTATCTATCTATCTATTTTTATATATATATATATATATATATATATATATATATATACAGTATATTTATAGTTGCAAAACTAGAGTGACATGGGTTGCCATTGTTTTAAAATGCCAGGAACAGGGAGCTCCTGTATTTTTCTGTAGCGCCGGCTCCTGAAGAGCACGCGCTATGTTTTTGAAAGTTAAGGTTACACCTGAACTGCAGTTTGGTTTGGGTACAATTTTTCTAAATTTGGACCTCAGCATCAGTCTGACTGGACTATAGAATGTTCATCCTGGCCACAAGGGGCACTGTCTTTTCTGGCAGGCATGGAACCACAGTCTGGTTGGGTGCTTTAAGGTTACTCTCTCTCGGAGCCCGCCCAGTGGGAGTGTCACTCTTGCTGTGCTTTCTGGAAGAGGGTACTTAAGATGCAGATGTCACGTGGGAGAGAAGTATGTTCTGACTCCATGGTCCTGGTCCTCCTGACCAGCCCCCAGGAAGGCTATGGCTTGGGGTGCAGATCCACCCGACTTATTGTCTCGGCGCTGGCTAGCCCAAGGCAAGCAAACTAAAGAAGGATTCCCAGGTGGTCCGGTGCCGTTTCCGGTAGTTGGAGAGGCCCAGTAACTTCGTGGATATCTAGGGGAGGACTCTTCAGAAGAAGGCCACGTACAGGTTGGCTCCATAGCAAGAGCCTGGTGGGGCTGAAGTACCTAAGTGAATCCAGTCTCGTGAGTATCGCCAAGCTGGCTGAAAGATCCAGGTATCACAGGAGTGTTCCACAAGTTTTCGTTTCCTGAATGCTCTACAACAACGTCTGTGACAGAGACGTATTCCTGTATGTTCTACAACAATGTCTGTGGCAGAGACTTGTTCCTGAGTAAAGCACCTTGTTGGCTGCTAGGCCTTGTGAGAGAGGGGCTATCCAATTTGAGTGAACATCCAGCTGTGAATGTCTATTTTCTGGATTTAGTCAAAGTAAGAAAGTCCTTCGTTATTGACTTTGACACTAAGAGTACCTGAACTTCCTTCCTAACCCTCTGATCCTATTTTAAGAGACTGTTCATTGTCTACATTTTTGCAAATAAAAATCCATTTATGTGGATCTGTCGTCAGTCTCTAAAGTTACTGGGCCATCTACCATGGGAAACCCCTAGACACAAATCGAAGGTAATGGTAAGCCCAATCAAACCAGCAGCTCCTTTGAGGGTTAGTGCTACATTTCTAAATGTTAAGTGCAGTGTACAAAGCAATCATGTGTTCTTTAAAGTGGTAGTAAAGTGAAAAATGTGGACTATACTGATAGGGCTTCCATCTTCAACCAGGCTCTCTTCTGGGTTTGCATGCTTCGGCTGTTTTGGCTGACCCAGCCAAGAAGATGCCATGACCGCACGTGACGTCACCGGTTGCTAATATAATAAATATCTCCTAAACTATGCACATTTAGGAGATATTTACTATACCTACAGGTAAGCCTTCTTTTAGGCTTACCTGTAGGTACAAGTAAACAACAGGGACTTTATTACCACTTTAATCACTTAACGACCACCCACCAGTATTGACCTGCGGATGTGCGGCTGCTGTAGGCAAAGCAATGTACTGTATGTTGCCGCTTGCTTTTGGGTTTAGGGTGCGTGCATAATTGTACACAGCATGAGTCTGTCATCATGTCCTGGCCAATGATTCATGGCCAGGATGTGGTGATTGGCTGTGTACATTCAAAGCAGGGATGAGAAATTGAGAGATCAAAAATAAAAAGTAATAAGCAACACACTGTACACACATTACTCGTAGTTAGGCACATATTTAACCCCTTGATCTTCCTAGATGCTAAACCTTTCCCAGCCAGTGTCATTAGTACAGTGACAGTGCATATTTTTAGCAATGATCACTGTAATAATGGCACTGGTGATGTCAGTGACAGTTAGTCAGTTCCACCCAGCATCAGTTAGTGTAAGATTGTCCCCCGTAATATTGCAGAATGCTGCCATTAGTAGTAAAAAGAAATATCCAGTATATATCCCATAGTTTGTAGGAGCTATAACTTTCATACAAGCCAATCAATATGCACTTAATACTAACTTAATTTTTTTTTTTTCAAATTCCAAACCATGTAGCAGGAAACATTTTGGCCAAAATGTATGAAGAAATTAGATTTTGTTAAAAATATTTATTGGCAATGTTTTAGAGCAGAAAGTAAAATTTTTTTTTTTTTCCACAGTTTATATTATTTTTGTTTATATTGCAAAAATAAAAAAACTCAGTGGTGATCAAATACCACAAAAAAAATAAAAAATTGGTACAGTGTTGCATGACCACACAACTGTCAGGTTTTAGCGCAGTGCTGAATAGCAAAAAATGGCCTGATCATGAAGGGGGTACAATCTTTTTGAGCTGAAGTTGTTAAAGCTACTGACTTATGACAGGTAGCTTCACTTTTTCTTTGCTAATATTGCTTTGAAGTGCCACAAGATAGCAATACAATATACCGTAGTTTTCCCCAATATATTGTGCCAAAATAGACAATTTCTTCACTTTGCAATGCTGGCCAAAAAAGCTTCCAGGGCTCAGTATATATATACCTATATGTCAACCTATGTTTACATGTATGTCTCTTTAAAAGTTACTTGGAAATCAAGAGTTTCTGACAGTTTTTAATAAGAACCTGGAAATAAAAAACATGGTTAATGTGTCCTTTTTTTTTTTTGTTTTTTTTTGTTTAATTTTTTGTGTTTTTTTGCATCTTGCCTTTATGAGAAAACATAAAATATTGCCAACAGCATAAGAAATGGTCTGAATTTTATTCTTCCGGTAATAAATTCTGAATGGATGTATTTTGAAACCATTATTTACCTTTTAATGTACTTCGGAGAGTAATATCAATTTTATGCCAATGTCACTTTAATGTCTTTAAAGTTCTTCCAGTAAAACAAAAGGTCAGATCCTCTTAAAGAAAATTTGCATTGATTATTTTTTTCCACACTAATCAGAGAGCCTATACATCCTGAATTAATTTTTAATGCAGATAATAAAGTCCAATGACCTTGAAGTTTCATGTTTATTTTTGTTTAAGACTATCAAATTGAACTTATATTTAAACTCCCAGAGCACTATCAGTTTTTTAAAAAGAAAAAGCACACTGGTAACTGATATGACAATAATATATAAGATGAATGTAATTATTTGTTCCATTTTTCAAGCCAGGAGTCCTTTTTTTTATTTTTTAAATGTTCCTGAGATTGGGCTATAGCAGTAAGGCCAAAATGCTGTTGCAGGTACGCACCACTAGGTGTATTCTACTCTTTATATTTATTTATTAGCAACTTTGGTTAAAAAATAATAATAATCACTTTAAGATGTCCCCTTTTCACCACATTTGTGTAAAAATTTTTAAAGCAGCTGAAAAAATCCACTTAAATGAGGACAGTTGCATATTCTCTGCAGGGAAAACCCTGGCAGAAATTGAAGCCATAACCCCAAGTTGAATGGACAATTGCCCTGTCACTGGATCTGGTGCTCTGTGCTCACTGTGCTAATGGCCTCAGTTCAGGGTAATTTGTTAGCATTTTGGCAACAACTGGTAATGAACCTCTCTAAAATCCTACTTGCCTCTGAAGCAGTGTTTCTCAACTCCAGTCCTCAAGGCGCCCCAACAGGTCATGTTTTCAGGCTTTCCATTATTTTGCACAGGTGATTTGATCAGTTTCACTGCCTTAGTAATAGCCACAGCTGTTTCATCTGAGGGAAATCCTGAAAACATGACCTGTTGGGGCGCCTTGAGGACTGGAGTTGAGAAACACTACTCTGAAGTGCCTGGATGACAATATCTCAATTATGGAGACACTGTTGACACTACAGAGCCAACTGTGGGGGACATACTCTTGCCAAAGAACTACCAATAACGTTTATTGTATCTATTTCCAAGAATCTACATACAATTTGCAAAAAGGCTTGCTATCAAAGTGCCATTTATTGACTATATGCTACTTTGTACCCTGACCTTGTTGGATACTTGGAGGGCCTATTTATAGCAGAGAGTTATCCTCTGGACTCCATAATTTGTACTCCATGCTGCACCTGTAAAGCCAAGTAAAATGTAGGCTGCGGTACAGAACCTGCAATGCCCCATGAAATGCTCTATGTACAACCCTGAAGAGAACACTCTATGATTGGAGGGGAGGTTGGTCACATGACTTGCCGTGTATGCCCATGGTATGGTCATTATGCTGATTCCCAAATGGGTCTCTTTTTGTATTTTAGAGTATCTTACACTCTAAAGCCCCTGACACATGATCAGAATATCGAACAAAAAATACAGCGATCGTACGATAATCTGATCATCAGTACACAGCTATCGTCTGAAATTTTCTGAAGGGACAAACACAAAAAGTTTTCATCTAATCAATACAGTTTTTGTTCGAATATAATTCAAATACATTATATCACTTCCACATTTTTATTTTGTTGTACGAGAATTTTTGTTGTACGAGAATTTTTGTACTTTAGTAACCAATTTGTTTTCGATATGGAGACTAGCATGCAATGATAATGTGTACTAGGCTTAATCCATTTAATATATTTTTATTGAAAGAAAGAAATGGCATTGTAATGAGAATAACAACACTTAATGGCAGCACTATAGCCATCTAGAGTGTGAGTTTTATCATTCTCTCCTGCCATTCAGCATCTAGTACGTTTGAAATATACAGTGAAGAAAAATTTACTATCAATGCCAAATTTTTTCAGGAAAACAAAGAAGTCAGGGTAAATGAAAAACATGAGAGGGAAGAAGAGAAGAAAAAAAAATGAGGAAGAAAAAAGCAACAGTAGAGTAGCATCCAGCAGAGGGGGCACCATACAAGTCGGCCATCTGGAAATAATTCAGTAAATTATATCTAATGGTGTCTAACAATGTTGGCTTGAAATATAGGTTGCGCAGGTAAAGGAGAGACAGCGACTATCTCATATAGGAGACGGATAAGGGAGATTTAAGCAACTCCACCCACAGGGTTCACACTTCCCCGAACTTGAATTTGTTTTTGCTTACTGTAGAAATGTATGCCTCCATCTGCATAGCGTGGTTAATCTTGGCTACTTACTCCCGTAGAGTTGGTGCTATGTGAGATTTCCAGTGTCTTGGAATTAAAGTATACAAAGAACTAGGGTCATGGGACTTTGTATGAGGTATGTCACTTAGAAGAATAATAGTTTGAAAAGT
This sequence comes from Lithobates pipiens, assembly GCF_037356315.1. NCBI lineage: Eukaryota > Metazoa > Chordata > Amphibia > Anura > Ranidae > Lithobates > Lithobates pipiens. The sequence continues at coordinate 571,348,881 of NW_027507903.1, forward strand.
ACACAAAGTAAAAAAAAATATTTATTATACAGAGTAAAAATAGTACAGAGTAAAAATAATACAAATGAGCTGACAATAATATGATTAATAAGATGATTTCATAAATTGTAGATACAGTACATGATGACATTTATATAAGCAAGTACATAATGGATATAAGTTATAAAAATCAGACTCTACGCGTTTCAAGGATCCATCCTCTCGTCGTGAGTGTAATGTCAGAAACATTTTTGTTTTTCTTGAGCACTCATTTACCTTTGTCTTCACTGTTTCCTTTGGTGGTTTGGTTATTTCACAGACATCTATCCATTTCAGTTCACCATAAAAAGCCTATCCTCGGCTGTGGAAAAAGTATGGTGGTGGCTTTTTCGCTTTTTTTTTTCTACACTTTGGTCACATTTTCCTGCCCCTTCTGGGGCCATGTCAGACACATTCTGCAGATATCTGCAAACTCTTACTGCATTTATATATAATCCACACATATATTTTTTAATATAATTGTACATGTTATTATTTTTCCAGAGAGGTATGGGTCAGATGTGTTCCTTATTTTACATGCCCATTTCAACCTTATCACGCTTATCTGGCCTGCTTATCGGCTGTTCCCTTGAGTGGTATGCCCTTGCCTCAGCCCCAGGTCTGACCTTATATTGGACACCCTCTGTTTAGCAGCTGGGTCACCATTAATTCCTTTAGCTGGTATATAAGTTTTAGACTCATTGTTTCTCAAGATTTTCCCTTTTCTGTTTAACATAGGGTATCCTCACTAACACACCATTCTTTACAATCTATACCTTTAGATATTTCTAACATTCTAAGCCCTTGTACACACGGTCGGACATTTCGACGGAAAATGTCAGATTGGACCGTGTTGTCGGATAATCCGACTGTGTGTGGGCTCCATCGGACTGTTTCCGTTGGAATATCCGACCGACAAAGTTTTAGAGCTGGGCTTAAAACTTTCCGACAACATGATCCGATCAGACTTTGTTCGATTGTGTGTAGAGAATTCCGATCGGACAAAGTGCCACGCATGCTCAGATCAAATTCCTAGACCAAAGCTATTGGCAACTAGCCTGAACGTAGTCCCGTCGTAGTCCCGTCATGACAAAATAACGTCATCACGTTACGTTCGATCAGATTTTCCGACAACTTTGTCCGACCGTGTGTATGCAACACAAGTTTCAGACAAAATCCATCGGACAAAATCTGACGGATTTTGTTGTCGGAATGTCTGACCGTGTGTACAAGGGCTAACATACTGATGACGAGAGGATGGACTCTCGAAACGTGTAGAGTTTTTTGAATGTCAAAGCAGTCTGATTTTTATAACTTACATCCATCATGTACTTGTTTATATAAATGCCATCATGTATCTACACTTTATGAAATCATCTTATTAGTCATATGATTGTCAGCTTTAAATAGAAATTTGTATCATGTACTTGAGACAATTTATTACTCTGTATAATAAATCCATTTTTTTACTTCTTGTACTTTTTGAACTATTATTCTTCTAATCGACATACTTCATACAAAGTCCCATGACCCTAGTTCTTTGCATACAAATGTATATTAGGAATGGAGGCCTGTCACTTTGGTTGTGACAAAGCATACATTTTTCTTTGTATCTTGGAATTAAAGCTCTGCCTGCCATCAACAGAAAGCTGAATAAGCCCCTTTTAATAGATTTAATTGATCCAGGGATCATAGAGAGAAGTGCTATCTCTGGGGTCTCTGGCCATATTTTGCTCCTGACCAAATGACCAAGCTTGAATATAGCCGACCAATATGGTATTATTCATGGACAGGATGACCACGGGTGTAAAAGTGTGCCTCTCAATTTGCCACACCTCCAACATTCATCAGATACATCTGGATTAATCTTGTTTAGTAGGACTGGGCAATGGTACCATCTTGTTAAAATCTTGTAATTGTGTTCTTGTGAAGAGGGTAGAGTTCAATTAAATGTGAGATAGCATGATTTATCCCATTGCTCAGGAGCCAGATTTTTGCCTAATTCTCTCTCCCAGTCTAGGATGTAGAATAGACAGTCAGGGAAAGCATGAGGCGGTAAAGTACCATAGGTTTTAGAGAAATCGTGAGGACATTTTGAATCGGAAACATACAGCTCCTCAAACTGAGTCAAGTCCCTACAGAACCCCTCCCTACTCAGCTCTTCATAAAAATTATGTAATTGAGAATAAAACAATCCTTTTATATGTCTTTGTGCAGCTACAGTATGTGCCTACACTCTGCCCCCCATCTATCATGCCTATTTGCTTGGCTTTTTGACTGTCCACATTGCAGGCACTGTACACCTGTAGCACAACTTTGGTTCTAGTATACTTTTGTAGATGAAGTTTGTACTTCTAAATCTGTGTATAATGACATAATATATATATATATAACTTGCTTGTGTAAACTAATGGTGGCTGTAATGTGGAAATACAGTAGGTGAGCAGATCTGGAAACTTGAGCTATAAGAAGTGGTTTCATTTATTTGTACACTTTTAGTGCACTTATTATCTTTGATCTTTGATGATGTTTCCCCAATCCATTTAGCATGGATAAACAGTGGCAAAAAATAGTATGGGAACCCCTTGGCAGTAACTGGTTCTGCAATAATTTGCTATAAAATGTGATCTGATCTTCATCAAAGTCACAATATGCTTAATGCCACGTACACACGATCGGAATTCTCGTTGGAAAAAGCTCTGATCGTTTTCCAGATGGAATTCCAACGGAATTCGGCTCAAGCTGTCTTGCCTACACACAGTCACTTCAAATTCCGATCATTTGATGTACAACCCGTATGACGTGACTAGAAAAAGGAAGTTCAATAGCCAGTAGCCAATATCTTCTGTCTCGTAGTTGAATCTGAGCATGCGTGATTTTTGGCGTGGCGGAATTGCATACACACGATCGGAATTACCGATAGAAAGTTTTTCCATCGGGAAAATTGAGAACATGCTATCAATTTTTGGCTGGCGGAAATTCGGACAGCTAAATTCCGATGAAGCATACACACGGTAGCATTTTCCGATGAAAAGCTCTCATCTGTCTTTTTCTGGCCGGAATTCCGATCGTGTGTACGCGGCATAAGTTGATAACACACAAACAATTGTAATTTCTTGCTTCTTCATTGAAAAAAAAAAATATGAAACATTCATAGTGCTGGAAATAAAGAGATAAGTGAACCCTTAAAAGCTGGTTGAACCTCTTTTGACAGCAATAACTTCAAGCAAGCTCTTTCAGTAGCTCTGGATCATACCTGCACAATGTTCAGGAGGAATTCTTGACCAATTCTCCTTACAAAACTGCTGCATCTGAGACACATTTGTAGGATGTCTGCTGTGAACACCTCTCTTGAGGTCATTACACAGCATCTCTATGGGGTTGAGGTCTGAGCTTTGACTGGGCTATTTCAAAAGGCGTATCTGTCTTTTGTCTGAAGCCAGTCTTTGGTGGATTTACTTTAATGCTTGGGGTTATTGTCCTGCTGCATCATCCACTTTCTTTTAAAGGATAAGTACACCTTTTATAAAATATTCTGGGTGTAACATATAACATGTTATGAAAGGATGCCCCTTGCTCCCCCCTGCTCCCCCTGCTTTGACAGCTAGCGAGAGATCTTCACCCCCTGCTAGGTGTCACAATTTTTTTGCGTCACTCATTCACAGTGTTCTGTGAATGGAAAACGACAAGTCCCAACATCCTCGGTGGCTGTCAGCTTGTAGTTCTCAATGAACTACCACGGCGCTGTGAGGGGCATTGTAGTTGAATGATTCTTCCTTTCAGAATGTACCGGCTTGCTCATACGAGGTAAAATGTATATATTTATATTTTTGAAACCATTCTTACTTTACAGCATTTTTTCACACCTGCCTAAAACTTCTGTACAGTTCTGTATGCTTTACATATAGTACTTTTTTAAGTGTTTGTTACCTTTTTTGTTCTGAATAAATTTAAACATTTTTCCAATGATGTAAACTACTTCGTTCTATACTTTAAAAGTTCCATTTATTTTCTATAGTCAATGGGAAACCTGTCTGTCAATCTGTCAGGCTGAAGATGGCCTTTCTGTTGAAGTGAATGAAAACCTCAAGACACATACACCATTACAGCTTGGAAAATTTCGGAAGCTTTCAATCAGTGCATGCAGACAATTGGAATTGGGAAAACTTCAGAGAAGATTCTGGGGACATCATTGTTGTAGATAACTATATCCTGCACTTAAAGCCCTGTAGGAGAGGACAGAGGTACAAAAAGGGTAAATGCGTTAAAAGTACATTTATGATTTAACTCTATAGCACCCACAATACATTGAAATATTCGTTCTGAAAGTAGAAATACTTTTAAAAGCAAGCAAGAAGAAACAAATGAGTAGGATAATCAGTTCTAGGGAATGAATGAAAATACGAAGGCAGAAAATACGAAGAATTGGACAAGGCTTTGTAAAATTCACCGGCCATAATTCTAAGTCCTTGGGGCAGTGTAGAATTGTTATTCTACAACATCAAAACTTTATCAACAGAATTTATTAACATTAGCTGAAACCTGTTTGCAGGAGTGCTGTAAAATGTAATCACATTTTATCAGGAATACAAAATATATGTAACCTAGTAAAACACCACACAAAAAAAAAAAAATGAGAGAGAGAAAAGGAAAAAATGTTCTGCTGTTACCTTTTATGATAAATCATATTCTTTTGTTTCATTTTCCCAAAAGCTTTCCTTGTGTGGCTTTTTTCTTTCTCCCAGTATATTTTATAAATATCCTGTGTTGATTTATTTAATTACCAATAATAAATATATAGAATAATAATAATCATAATAATATAGTATGAAAACTAAAATAGATAGAACGTATTATGCTTTTTATTTATTTTATTTAATTTTTATTTTTTTGATCCTTTCATTAACCACTTGACCTCCGGAAGATTTACCCCCTTCATGACCAGGCCATTTTTTGCGATACGCCACTGCACAATTGCGCGGCCGGGTGACGCTGTACCCAAATAAAATGTATGCCCTTTTTTTTCCCACAAATAGATTTTTCTTTTGGTGATATTTGATCACCTCTATGGTTTTTATTTTGTGCGCTATATTCAAAAGAAAAAGACAAACAATTTTGAAAAAAAAAACAAACTTTTTTTATTTTCTGCTATAAAACATACATAATAAAAAATTGAGGAAAAAAAATAGAATTTCTTCATCAATTTAAAAATGTAAAAAAAATTCCAATAAGCATATATTGATTGGTTTGCACAAAATGTATAGTGTCCACAAACTATGAGATATTTATATTTATTTGAAAAAAAAATTATTTTTTTACTAGTAATGGCGGTGATCAGCGACTTTTTCGTTTATTTAGCAAAAAATAAAAACTCAGTGGTGATTAAATACCACCTCTATTTGTGTGAAAAAATGATAAAAAATTTAATATGGGTACAGTGTTGCATAGTTTCATAGTTAGTAAGGTTGAATAAAGACACCAGTCCATCCTGAGTGAGTGTCTACAATTGCCACTGTACATTGCACACTCACATCAGTCCCTACCCTCAAAGAGCCCACAAACCAAGGTCCCCATTCATATATTAGGGCCAATTTTGGACAGAAGCCAATTAACCTACCTGCATGTCTTTGGATTGTGGGAGGAAACTGGAGTACCTGGAGGAAACCCACGCAGGCACAGGGAGAACATGCAAACTCCAGGCAGGTGGTGTCGTGGTTGGGATTTGAACCATGGACCCTTCTTACTGCTAGGTGAGAGTGCTAACCACTACACCACTGTGCAGCCCAAATTGGCTGCACAATTGTCATTCAAAGTGTGACAGCGCTGAAAGCTGGAAATTGGCCTTGGCAGGAATGTGGTAAAAGTGCCCAAAGTGCAAAAAGTGCAAAAGTAGGAAAGTGGTTAAAATGCAATGCAAAATGGCTACCTGGAGGCTTTCTGTACACAGATGGTGTACAGAATGCCCCCAGAAATGTAATTTCTTTCTTGCGTGAGTGGCTTACTGATTTCATGGCAGCACACACTGCGTTGTGACTCCACCTCCACAACCTGACAGGATTGGTCTAGCTATAAAAATTGAAGAGAGATCCCCCCACTATTCTCTTTTTAATCCTCACCTGGCGAGATTGGATGGACATCGTAAGCCTCTTACTGCATCACCCCAGAAGGTTCAAGCCTCTCCTGTTTGGAAGTCCCTCCTGTACAGTCTCTAAAGGAGCTTCTATGGAGGGAACCCCGTTCAGGTGGTCTCAGGGAAATCTGCAAACAAAATATCTGGCATTGAGTAAGCTTTAAAGAAGCTTTAAAACCTTGCAGTGGTCTCCTGCTTTGATTACTGTTCAAATATTGCACAAAGGTACCTATTTTTCCTTTTTTAATTTCCTGGGATCTGTAGTCCCACAAACATGTTATCATGGCCACCGAATCTCTCTCCGCATTGCGCATGTGCTGAGGGAGGAGATCTTGCTGTTCGGAGCCTTTTGCCCTATTCCAATATGGCGCTGACACGATCACAGTGCTTCTGCGCATGCGCAAGAGCATAGTTTCCGTCGCAAACATTGCAGCTGTGTTTTTAAAAACAACAGAATGCCTGTCAGTGATTCTGGGTCACTGCTTTACAGACAAACAGTGTATGTTTCACCCTCGGTTTCCAGGTAAGTGTACCAGTCGTATCTTCTTATGTATACTAGGGGTTTTTGTGCTGTCTGCTCTAGTTTTTAAATCTGTAAATATTGTTTCCAGGGCTCTTTTTTCTTCCTACCTGCTTCTATCTACACCACTCATAGAGACCACTGCCCACGCAGACCACCCTCATCCAATAAGGTAAGAGGCTGTCCGCTGTTATTGGTAAGTATTGAAGAGAGAAAAAAGAGAGCACAACTACTAACATGACACTTTCTGGCAGCCCTTCCAGGTCAAGATCAGGATGTAAAGACCAGTCAAGCCATGCCTAAATCAGAAGATTCCACAGATGTGGTCTCGATCCACATCTAATCATAGGCATTCACGACATAGCCATTCACGCCATGGTCACTCACGTCACAGCCACTTGCGACATAGCAGATCGCATCATAGAAGATCACCTTTATCACATCAGGAGCAAAGCCACCACACCTGACCTGCAGCAAATGCCTACTTGGTATGTGGCGCCCCTGCTTTGCCAGATAAATTAGCATCTTGCACATGCTTCTATGAGGCCACAAGAGAAAAGGAATCAGATACCAGAGAGGTCACCGAGCTGATTCGAGAATCTGTGCCGGAAACCATAATGGAGACAACAACACCTATGCCTGACAGACCAACTGCAAGCACATCATCTGCTGCTCCGCTCACGCAGTAGAACCAAAATCTCCTTCCGAGAATGAGGAGCCAGAAGTACCAGCTGGTTTTGACTTCTCTCTGGTAGAACCCTTTGCAAAGTCAGTCAAGGAGGCCATAGGTTGGGAGGAATCTGAGGAAACACCTCAGAAAACCCGGAAATATTTTCCAAATTTAAAAAGGGATCCAGAAACCTTCCACTTCATTGAGGAACTAGAAGACCTCATTAAAGATGAATGGGAAAGATCTGATAAGAGGTCCAGCCTTAACAATAGACTAGCAAAGATGTATCCCTTGAAAGAGCCTAGGGTTAACCCCTTAATTAATATTGTCTATGCTTCCTTAATGAGTTTGGCAAGACATGTCACTCTACCTATCGAGGATGCAGTCACTTTCCAGGGCGTTTTAGATCGGAAAATTGATCTAGAACTAAAGAAAGCATACTCCACAGTGGGAAGCGCCTGTAGACCGGCAGTCACCATGGTGGCAGTTGGTAGAGCCGTCTCGGGTTGGGCTAATATCTAATATTGAAAGATCTCTTCAGGAGGAAGCAGACAAGAGAAAATAATTACTTCTCTGCAAGAACTGAAGTTGGCAGGCGATGTCGTCGCAGAAGCCTCAGTCGATATAATCAGATGCTTAGCCCGGGCAATGTTAGCCTCAGTGATGGCAAGAAGAGCTTTGCTGCTAAAGCCTTGGATAGCCGAGGCTGCATCAAAAACAAATTGATGCTAAATTCCCTATGACGGCTCTAATCTCTTTGGCTCCAAGTTAGATGCAGCCATTTCCAAGGTTACGGGGGGGGGAATCGGGCCTCATTCCCTCTGACAGGAGACCCAAGACACCAAGGGGTCCTGCCTACAAACGCAACCTTCCCGAAAGATGCAGGGAAACCAAGACCTACAGACCAGGTAAAGAGTTTAAGCAAAACTGGAGGAACACGTAGTCATCTTTCCTGAAAATGTAAAAAGCCAAGACCACCCCATCTGGCAAACAGCAGAAGTCTTTTTGAGGATACGTCCGCCCATCCTCTAAAGGTGGGCGTCAGACTCAAGAGATTCTCACAAATATAGACAAATCACATCAAAGACCCCTGGACCATTTCTACAATCAAGTTCGATCACAAGTGGAGGTTCTTAAACAGAATTCCCAGAAACCACTTTTACCCAACCAAACTCCCATCTTATCCAGTCAAGTGAAAAATCCTACTATAGTATATAACAGAGTTAAAATAAAAGGAAGCTATCCTGGAGGTTCCGTTATGTCAAAGGGGCAGAAGATTCTACTCCCCTCGCCCCCCATTTCTTGTAAAGAAGAAAACAGGAGATTTACGACCAGTACTGGACTTAAAGAGACTCAACAAGAATATCAAATTAGTGTCCTTCAAGATGGAAAGCCTCCAGTTCATACTATTAGCAGTAAATCTAAAAGATTGGATGCTGTCCGTAGATTTATCGGATGCCTATCTACACATCCCAATAAATCCTGCCTTTCAAAAATGTCTCCACTTTTCAATCAACCACTATCACTTCCAGGTCCAGTGCCTACCATTTGGCATCTCGTCGGCTCCCAGGACCTTCACCAAAGTTCTTCTACCCATCATTGCATATCTCAAAGAGAGGGGTCTAAGAATACACCATTATCTGGGCTACATACTACTTCTAGCAGAAAGTCGCCAGATCCTGATCCAGCACCGAGAGATCTTACTGACAACCCTACGAGATTTCGATTGACTAGTCAACTGGCAGGAAAGCAAACTGCAGCCTACACAAAATATGGTATTCCTAGGGGCATAATTGGACACCATCTAAACAGAGTACAGCTTCCTCAGGAGAAGGTTATGCCTCTAATTCAAAAAATACAGAAGCTACTCTCAGCAACACGCTTACCAGCCAGGCCGCGTACACACGCGGGGACTGTTCGCTCAACTTTGTCCGCTGAACAGTGTTTCGGTGGACAGTCCGCTCGTGTGTGGGCTTTCAGCGGACAGTTTCAGCGAACAGTCTGCTGAACAAAGTTTTTCGGAATTTCCGAAAAACTGTCCGCTGAAACTTTGTTTCAGCGAACAGTCCCCTCGTGTGTAGGCTTGTTCGTCAAACTAAGTTCCGCGCATGCTCAGAAAGGATTTACACGCCGAAAGTTGTATTGCAGTGTATAGGACGTCGTATTTTTCATCCCGTCGTACGTGCCGTTCACGTCATCGCGCACGGTTTCAGCGGACTGTTCGTTCGTCGTGTGTGGGCAAGTCCGTCCATGCTAATTTTGAGCGGACTGTCCGCTGAAACTGTTTGACGGACAAAGTTGAGCGAACAGTCCCCGCGTGTGTACGCGGCCCCAGAGTTTGTATGAGTGTCCTGGGGTCCATGTCTGCAACTCTACCCATGATCCAGTGGTCCCAGTGGCACACGAGAGTGTTGCAGATTTATTTTCTGAAGCAGTGGAATGGAGCATCAATGCTTCAGAAAATCTACATCCACAGATACGTGAAACAATCGATATGTTGGTGGACACGTTTCAGCAATCTCAAGAGGTACAAGCCTAAAGTCCCTCCACAGCCGTAAGTTGTTACTTCAGATGCCAATCAGAAGGGGTGGGGACCAAGCAGGCCAAGGACAGTGGCAGTTTCGAGCTCATGGTATGGTATCGAATATACTGGAACTCAGAGCAGCCTTTCAGGCACTTATGGCCTTTGCTCTATAACTGACGGGGAACTGTCTCACCTCACAGGTGTCACCTGCCTGCAGACTCTGTTCATTATAACAGCAGCATTCCTGAGCTTTCTGCAAGCAACTTCAAAGGCGACCTATGTTACTTTGTGCCGGACTCCTCCTGTCTCACCTTCAGGGGTTGCTTGCCCTCCAGCACCTGGTACGTGATAACCAAGATGCACCCAGTGGAGTTGCTGTTCATTGTTAGGCAAATTTACTTTGCTTCACTGTAGCCAATGTGTTCCAGTGGTTGCAGGAATAACTGCCCCCTGGCTGGTCCAGAAAGGGTCTGCAAGTTAGTGGGCAGGAAGAATCAAATCAGCAACTGTATATACATACAGCCCTGGCCAATCCCTGGATAGGATTGCCCAGATGGTATCTGGGAGCCTGTATAAATACTATGGGACAGAAAGTAGCTGCTTGCCTGCTTTTAGGCCTTCCTGATATGTGCCTGAGGGTTGTCGTGGCCTCAGGTGGGCTGTCCGGCAGCCCACTTCACTGAAATCCGCAGAAAGCTGACTGAGGGACTGTCATCTGGACCTGGAAAGAGTCCATAGAAGGGCAACTAAATTAATAAGGGGACTGGAGGACCTCAAATACGAGGAGCAACTACAAGCACTAAATGTATTCTCACTGGAGAAAAGACTCTTGAGAGGGGACATGATAATGATTTACAAATATCTCAATAGTGATCCCTGAATAGGAAAAAAGCTATTCAATCTCAGGGGGTGTGAGAGGACACAGGGCCACACAATGAGATTGGCGGAGAAGTGGTTTAACCTTAAGCTGTGCAGGTTTTTTTTTTACTGTCAGGGCGGTAAGAATATGGAACTCTCTTCCACAAGTGGCGATGTCAGTGGGGAGTATTGATATATTTAAAAGACTCTTGTACACGCATCTTAAAGAACACAATATACAGGGATATGGGAAATTATTCACACTGACTCACGTACACCTACACAGGTTGAACTGGATGGACTATTGTCTTTATTCAACTTTAACTACTATGTAACAATGTAACTATGTAACTATGATGTAGTCTGGTATCACAGAGAGAAAGTGTGTCAAGGATATTGGAAGGAGGCAACCAAGTTTCCAAGAAAATTACAGTGCAGACTGGAGAGAGATCTTAGAGACTGTCTGCTGAGGCCACCCCTTGTGTGTTAGAGTCAAATGTGTATAAAGGGGACATAGTGTCCAGTGTCCTGAAGAGCTTAGTCTGTTTAATTTCCAGTGAAAGGACTTTGCTTGGACTGGCCACTCTAGGAAGATTACTCTCCTGAAGTTTGCTACCTGCTCATAGTTCTAGAGAAGATACGGGTCTTCCTATTGTACATACAAGGTTTTGGAGTACTCTACTCAATTTCCTAACCCTATCCAAATTACCCAAAAATAAAGAACACCAAAAAAAAACTCCTGGACTATTCATTGAGGCATTGAGGCAAAGAGTGACTATGACTATGTGCCTGGCTGTGGAGAAACTGTTGGGAAAAGGAAGCCTGAGCATCTTTCTAGCAGCTCCTTCGGGCGTAGCGCTACAATTGACCACTGCGTTGTCCTCAAAAAACATACTCACATGCCCACTGAATCCAGTTTTGCCTGCTGTAACCTGATGCTCCACTGTCGCTTACAGGGTCTAGTGCCACCATCATTTTAATATCATCATTGGACAGCATCTTCAAGGTTTTTGCAGCCAGCCCCAGATGACACACAACACAGTGTGCAGGGTATGCCCCATAGTCTCCTGAGATGCATGAAGTCAGTATCCCAGGAGAATTCAGCAGGGAGTGGAATGTCATTCTTCCCTAGGTAAGAAAGCCAGAAGAACGAAGTTGAGTGCCACTAAAAAGGCATTTAGGGAACATAACATTTCAATGTCCAATTATGTACTACCATGTATTACCTAAAAGTCCACTTTAAGTAATAAATGGCATGTATACAAATTATTTAAAATAAAAACATGTGACCATAGAAATAGGAAACTGCCATTGCTGCCTGGTTTTTAAAAGGTGCTGGCTACAGAGCTGTCATCTTGATTCTGGTTTGTCTATCCAGTGAGCCACTGACCAAGAATAAGTATGTAAAAGGAGAGTTCTGACTTTTCAAGCTTCTTCCAGGCCACTGACTCACTAGGTAGTGAAGTCAGGATCATGATGACAGCTTTGGAGCTTGTACATTAACAAGCAAGCCAGAAATGGTAGATGTTATATTTTTATCCTAACACGTCCACTTTAAAGATTCTTTCTGAAGCTAATCTATATGTGGGTAAATAGGAGTTTTACACTTTCTACAGGTTCACAGAAATTCAGGTGAGAAATAGCAGTAAAGCAATCTCATACCAAGTCTAAGGTCAACGTGCTTGTCAAATTGGCTTCAAATAAAAATGTTAAAAATCTTACAAATGTCACTTTAAAGCAGAAAAACTGTCAATCACCCAGATGTAATCTATCAAACATATAACTGCCACTAGTAAACCTTTGCTACAGTATAAGTGAACTTTAAATTTGTCCCTACGGTTGACTGATTGTGGCTTTTTAAAATTAATGTTGTCTCAATATTTACAAAACTGCTCTTTCTCATCCAATATTGTTGACTGATAATGATTGAGGAGGTCATGGACATACAAACATATCACATTTCATTGTGCAGTTTTCGAAAAGAAAACTCATTTTGTGCTCTTTTTGCAAACATTTACCTTGGGCTATTTATCTACTCCGTAGGCTATTAAAATGTAACAGCTGTAAAAGGCACAACCTAATGCAGCTTTGTAATCATTAAATTCTATGTAAACTCAAACAATGATCTTTTTTTATTATTTGGTCGGTAAAAGCTGAACTCCAGGGAAGAAAAAAGATTTACCTTTACAATGGGATCCCCCTTCTCAGGGCAAGGGTTAACTGCTCATTTTGCCTAGGGGGTGATGGGTAAGGTAATATACTTACCTTATTCTTTGCTCTCACAGGCTTCCTTTTCTTTCTGCTACTGGTCCTCCAAAGTCTTGGACTTTGAAGGACCAGTGCTCTTTGATGTCTTTGATGTCATCCCATAAATTGCAGGAGCAGTAGTTTTCCATCCTACGAGAAAACACCAAGGGTCCACCCACATTTCAGAGCATCAGACAGTGGAGGTGAGCGCCAGCTGCTAATGGAGTGAGAAATAGGGTAAGTTCATAAACTTAGTCATCTTCTCCAAAATGACCAGTTACCGTAACACTTCCAGTTGGCAGTTGGAATCACTGCAAGGTTAATTCTTATGTAGCACTAACCCCTGCAAGAGTCGCTGGATATGATGGGTTCTATGTTCTTTGCCTTGACCTCCTCAATGACTTTGGCCCCTCTGACACACTAGGTTAAGTGAACAACCCTTGCAATATCACAGAAATCATTGAAGGTGATACCATGTACAAAAAATGTATTGCTGTCAAGAAACAGACACCAAACAAGTGGCAAGTCTCAATATATAGTCACATAATTTGATTGGTAACAATAAATACATGAAAGTGATAGCAATTGCAATAGAACAGCTCAATATATGGTATCTTCTGTAGTTAGCAGTAGGTGCAGGATAACACTATGCACCAGAATCAGCATAAACGGTAGAAATTGCAGCAATGGACAGTAATGTGGATAGATTTACTGCGCTCAGCAGACTATGCTGCCAGTGTGCATTATGGATGACAATGCTAGGCCTAGGGTAACTGAACAGAGGTACCATTTATGTGGGTATAAGGTGGGGAGGGACCTTTATAGAATGGCTTTATAGGGGGGACGTTTTTTACTGTGTTCTTCTGTCGGCTAATGTTGGGGGCCATAAGCAGTGTGGGGCCCATAATGACAGTCTTGGTGAACCAACATTCAGTGTAGGTGTATCCAATGACACAGTCTCTGCTATCAGTGTTTGAGTATTAGGCAGAGCACCCTTTTACCAGTCTCTGTGGTGCAGCTGCAGATTCCCGCTGTGGAAAAGGGGCCCCTTTGCCCGTGCATAGATGACTGTGGTGACCAGACTTGAGGGAGGGGAGAGATCACTCCAATCTCACTGCAGGAAGGGTGGAATTGACTTAATTGCTGTGGTCAGTGTCACCACTATCAGGCCTCAAGCTCCAGTCCCTGCCAGTCTGGTCTCCCGCAGAGATGTGTAAACACAGACTGATGTGCTCAAATTGACTTGTAGGCTGCCAGATTTCATTGCAGTCCATTAAAAGCTATTCCCCTCTCCCTTAATGTCCTATGAGAGCTGTTTTGTAAGGGTCCATGAGTCCCATTCTATGGTTGATGTCTCAGACTTCAATTCCCATGATCCGTAGCATTCTGCATAGAAGTCCATAGGCTTTTCTGGTTATAGCTCTCCCCCTCCTGACTGGAGGAGGTGCAACACAACATTCAGTATAGCAGTATAACGTGAAAGTAAAACCGGTTTGTAAAGGGAACAATGTCTCTTTCTCTTTCTCTTTCTCTATCCGTATCTGTAGTCCAGCACCTTGCTACACTCATTTCCCCAGAGTTCAGCTTTAAAGGCAAAACTTTTTTGTATAGTTTTAGAGTGGAGAGGAGTTACAGTTAACATTATCACCGATAGTGAAAGTAAAAGAAAATCTCCCCAGTGGGACACAGATGGCAAAAAAAAATGCCAGGGGTTATAACCCTCCCCTTGTAGGCAGGGGAGCTGCAACAGCTCCCACTGTTGTCAATCACAACTTGTAAATGAGGGAGTAGGGGACAGGGCCGCGGCTTACTATGGGGGCACTTGGCAGGGGGGAGGAGCCAGAAGTGCCAGCGGGAAACTCAAGAAGAGGAGGAATGGTTGCTCTTTGCAAAACCATTTCACAGAGCTTGTGTACATGGCATGTTTATTATTTTAACGGCTTGCCATCCGCCCGCCTACCCTCAAATGACGTAGGAGCAGTGCGGCTCTCTCTCTGGGTGGACGTCATATGACGTTGCACAGAACGGCCTCCCTAGGACACCTAGGGGGCGTGCAGTGCGGCGATTGCAAGTGTACTGTGTTCCTAGGACATGGCGCAACCCCGATCTCTATAAAGAGCTGATGATGCAGTTCTTTAACCATGTGATCGGCTGTGTGCAATCACAGCCGGTCACATGTAAATGCAGAAGTGCCGTGATTAGCTCTTATCGCTTCACACTGACAGAGTGTGTGGCGAGGAGAGCCGATCAGTGGCATCTTCTCACAGAGGACACCCAGACAGGTAATCAGGGCACTGATCATCAGTGCCCCAATTACAGTATAGCCCCCAGTGCCACCAATCAGTGTCCAAGAGTTCCACCTGTCAGTGCCCATCAGTGCCCCCCAGTGCCGCCTATTAGTGCTCATAAGTGCCACCTATCAGTGCTACCTATCAGTGCCCATCAGTGCAGCATATTACTGCCTTCTCATCAGTACCACCTAATCTGTACTCATAAGTGCCTCCTCATTAGTGTCCATAAATGCCACCTCATAAATGCCCATAAGTGCAGCCTATCAGTGCCCATCAGTACAGCTTCATTAGTGCCCATCAGTGAAGGAGAAAAAGGACTTATTTACACAATTTACTGACAGATACTAAGAAAAAAAAATTTCAACATTTTTCAGCAGTGATTAAATACCACCAAAAGAAAGCTCCATTTATATGAAGAAAATGATTAAAAATTAATTTGGGTACAGTGTTGCATGTCCGCGCATTTGTCATTCAAAGTGCGACAGAAGAATCTATGGTTTGAGGCTATATTGGACTTTAATGGTACCATATACAATTAAGATACACAAGTAAGTAAAACAAAATAAAGTTTTGTTAAATTAACATCAATATGTTAAAACATAGAAATTTAAAATTGGACTCATGTTGTTGCTCTAGGTAAGGGTCGTGACCGCTTATTGGGAGGGATACCATACTTGTTACTATCTAGTAATTTTATATGATGTTTCACCATGTTCATTATAATTAATATGATATTTATTTTTTCTTCATTTCTGTAGTATTATATATTGCCTTTGTTCCAATAACATCATATTATGCAAACAAAGCTCCTGAAGAAGCCAGTATTAATTTTGGCAGCACATTTCGTTTAGTTTTAGTCTAAGGACTAAAATGGCATTTTAGTTTTTGTCCCATTTTAGTCTTCTGAAAGTGTTTTAGTTTTAGTCTTAGCCTTTGACTAATATGCCATTTTAGTTTTAGTTCCATTTTAGTCATCGTATTTTAGTCAACTAAAATCTCCAGTACATGTTAGTCTAATATAATTATTTTAGTCAACTAAAATTGAATGTGCACAGTTCACAGCCCCCACCCTCTGCACAATATACAGCCCCCACAGCACACAGAACCCCACAGTACACTGCCCCCCACCATCACCACAATACAAAGCCCCCCACAGTACAGCCCCCCACCCTCTGCACAATACAAAGCCTCCCACAGTAAACAGAACAGCCCCCCACCCTCTGCACGATACAAAGCCCCCCACAGTACACAGCCCCCCACTCTCTGCACGATACACAGCCCTGCACAGTACACAGCACAGCCCCCCATCCTCTGCACGATACAAAGACCCCCAAAGTACACAGCACAGCCCCGCACCCTCTGCACGATACAAAGCCCCTCACAGTACACAGCACAGCCCCCCACTCTCTGCATGTTACAAAGCCCCACAAAGTACACAGCCCCCCACCCTCTGTGCGATACAAAGCCCCCCACAGTACACAGCACAGCCTTCTGCATGATACAAAGCCCCCCACATTACTCAGCACAGCCCCCTACCCTCTGCACAAGACAAAGCCCCCCACAATGCACAGCACAGCCCCCCACCCTCTGCATGATACAAAGCCCCCCACAGTACATAGCCCCCCTGCATTCCCAGGAGACCCCAAGTCTCCTGGGACAGCACTGCCAGCATACTCTAAAGTTAAGAATAAATCACTACCAGTCCTTTCTCATACACAGCAGAGTCTCTAAATTTACCTCATAGCTCCATTCTTGCATGGACCCGGCGGTCACATGGCTGCTCTCCTCTGAAGATTCATGGGTGGTCATGTGACAGCTCTCCTCCTCCAATCTAAAGCAGCACTCAGAGGAGGAGGAGGAGGAGAGCGGCCAACAAGAATGAAGCTATTGAGGTTAGAAACTTCAACTTACAATGGGTGACACAAGAGGAGGAGCAGTATAGGAGAAGGGGCTGGCAATGATTTTTTTCCTAATGATAGACTTTGCTGGCAGGGCTGTCCAAGGGCCAGGATAGGTGGGGTGGTTAGCTTGACCTCCCCCAATGTGTGGTACACGGGGGTGGACCACCCCCTACTGTGTTATATGCTGATAAATAGTAGATGCAGTAAATTCAGGGTAAACGTCCCTCCCTGCCATTAATGTTCAGTTTTCGTTCCTTAACGAAAGCGGATGCTATTTTCGTCATAGTTTTCGTCAGTTGATGAAAATGTGCTCTACTTTTAGTTTTGTTTTTGTCACTGTAAAAAAAGCCTCTGGCGAAAATTATGACGAAAACTTTTTCATTGAGGAAATTAACACTGGAAGAAGCTGTGAAATACCCTTGCCATGCCAATATAGTTGACATAGGGTGAACTGGTATTACCATCTCTTTCAGTTGCACCTTATATGTTTGAACAAACAGCTATTTTAAATGTGTATGTTTTAACAATGTTTATATAATAAAACTCTATTTTGTTTTACTTACTTGTGCATCTCAAGTGTTATGGTACCTTAAAGTCCAATATAGCCTCAAACCATAGATTCTTCCATACTAACAGGACGTAGGTACCCCCCCCCCATTCTACCATTTAATTTTTGGCACTCCATTTAACAAATTGAGACCGAGACGAAAGCTGAAAGTGCCCAGTATTCAAGTGGTTAAAAAAAAATTAAGCCTTTAGAACCACTTTAAACATTTGACTATAGGCCGGGCGGGGTGACTTGAAGTGGTTAATATATCATAAAGTGTACATTTAGAATGCAAACCTGGTATCAGCCCTTAGCAGCCTCCAATATAGTTTGTATATGCTTTTAGCTGTTTCAGCTTAACCATTTGCTTACTGGGCACTTAAACCCCCCTCCTGCCCAGACCAATTTTCAGCTTTCAGCGCTGATGCACTTTGAATGACAATTGCAAGGGCATACAACACTGTACCCAAATGAGATTTTTATCATTTTTTTCCCACAAATAGAGCTTTCTTTTGGTGGTATTTAATTACAGCTGGGAGTTTTATTTTTTGCTAAACAAACAAAAAAAGATGCAAAAAAAATCAATAAAAAAAAATCATGTTTAATAGTTTGTTATAAAATTTTGCAAACAGGTCCTTTTTCTCCTTCATTGAAGTGCGCTGATGAGGCGGCACTGGTGGGCACTGATAGGCTGCACTGGTGGGCACTGATAGGCTGCACTGGTGGGCACTGATAGGCATAGTTAAGGCGGCACTAATAGGCACAGATAAGGTGGCACCGATAGGCACAGATAAGGCAGTACTGATGGGCACAGATAAGGCGGCACTGATGGGCAAAGATGGGCACAGATAAGATGGCACGGATGGGTGGCATGGATGGGTGGCACTAAGGGGCACTGATAGATACCACTGATAGATGGGACTGATGGGCACTGATAGGTGGCACTGATAGGTGGCTCTGATAGGTGGCACTACTGGGCACTGATGGGCACTGATGGGCACTGGTAGATGACACTGATGGTCACGGATATGTGGCACTGGGGTGCAGCACTGTTGTTGAGGCAGATTGTTGGCACTGATGGGTGGCACTGTGGGCACTGATGGGTGGCACTGTGGGCACTGATGTGTGGCACTGTGGGCACTGCTGGGTGGCACTATGGGCACTGATGGGTGGCACTGACAGGGGGCACTTATTTATTCCTGAGGCGGCACTGGCAGGGGGCAGGTGGGCACTGGTAAGCTGGCCGTGATCGGGACTGATGTCCAGATCATGGCCGCCGGTGATCAGCTCTTTTTTTTCTCCTCGCGCTGTCAGCGCGAGGAGGAAAAATAGCCGATTACCGGCTCCCTTGTATCACATGATCAGCTGTCATTGGCTGACAGCTAATCACGTGGTAAGGGGTCAGGATCGACCCCTTGCTCGGATCCGTGATCAGGCGAGTCTCATAGACTCGCCGATTACAGAGCGCGCCGCGCGCGCCACTCAGGGGGCGCGCAGGCCGCTCGTGCACGGGACGACGTCAATAGACATAGCCCCGGCAAAGGAGGTTCTCTAGTGATTAAAGTGAGTTCTTGGGCCCTGGATTTAGAAATTCTGGGCCTTTATTTAATAACTGAATCTAGATCCAATTTTTGTGAATTAGGTTAGAGTTTGAATTCTTAAAGCGGAGTTGCACCCAAAAGTGGAACTTCCGCTCATTTGTCTCCTCCACCCTGAAAGGTGCCAAATGTGGCACTGGAGGGTATCCTTTTCCCACGTCCGAGTGTCTGGGCCATGGCGCATTATGTCAGCAGCTCAGCTCCCTCCTCCTTTCCTCCAGTAGGAGAGCGCAGTGGAGCCTTGCTCATGCACAGTAGGGACCCGGCGTGAAGCCATCATGCTACACTGCCGAGTTCCCTTACCCACAATTGCGGCGGCAACACCCGACAGCTAATGAAAACATCAGCTGTGGTGCGGACATCACAGGACTCCAGGACAGGTAAGTGTCCTATTATTAAAAGTCTTTTTAATTTTTGCAGGGGTGGGTGGAGCTGAACTTAAGGGAAAGGTTCAAGAGCTCCCAGACATCGATTGCATGAAAATAGATTACAATAGTGGATATGTATGAATTATTTTTGGAGAATAAGGATATTGTTTAGTGTCCCTTTAAGTAAGCCCTTCTGTTATTTACTGTTAATAAGTAACTTTTCCATGTCACTGCGGCCAGATGTAATTTTCCAAAACGACCCCAAAAATTTAAATGTTGCTTCCATGTAACCAGATCCAATTGAAGCCTCAGCTCATTAAACTCCTTTGACTGAGATCAAATGACCAATCCCTCATTACAGCGACGGTTTAATCAGGATAAAGAAATGTCTCTGCAGCACTTTTCATTACCACTACATTTTGCACAGGTTCTTATTACACTATAGGTTTTCTTTAATAAACTAATGCAAAGAATATTTCTGATGGGCACTTTCTTTATTAAAGTTGGATCAGTAAAAAAAAGATGGAAATTTGGTTGCTATGGATTCAATGCACTTTGCGCTCTTTGTACATTATAAAAAAATAGAATGTTCCCAACAAGGATGCAAAGTAAAAACTAAAAATGTAAGACAACTGTAAATCAGATGACGTCCATTTGTCAAATTATTATTATTCATGTACAGAACAAGTCTTGTCTAAACAAAAAGTCTTCTTTAGTAAAATATAACCATATTAGCAATTTTTTTTCTCAGTTCCTGGAGCTGGGATGGCTGTGAATTTGCAAATCAACTGATCCTGGAAACCAGCCAACCAGAATAATTTGATGTCTGCGCTCGTCCTGCTTGAAGTCCGATGACAGGCAGCTATGACTTTATGATTTTTTTTTCAATATGTGGATGATAGTTAAAAGAATAAGGACACCATAAACTATATAATGCATGTTTATTTGTATAGAAAATTGCTTTAATTAGGGTTATGCCTTTTGCTCATTTTTATGCTAATTTACCAGTTCTTTAACCACTTCATTACAGGGCATTTTCACCCCCTTCCTGCTCAGGCCAATTTTCAGTTTTCAGTGCTGTCACTCAATTGCAACGCTGTATCCAAATGACATTTTTATAATTTTTCTCCCTACAAATAGAGCTTTCTTTTGGTGGTATTTGATCACCTCTGCGTTTTTTATTTCTTGCGCTATAAACAAAAAAAGAGTGACAAGTTTGAAAAAACACAATATTTTTTACTTTTTGCTATAATAAATATCCCAACTAAAAAAAAAAAAAAATTCCTCAGTTTAGGCCGATATGTATCCTCCTACATGTTTTTGGTAAAAAAAAAAGCACAATAAGCCTATAATGATTGGTTTGCACAAAAGTTACAGCGTCTACAAAATAGGGGATAGATTTATGGCATTTTTATTTTTTTTTAATTTTTTTTTTACTAGCAATGGTGGTGATCTGCGATTTTTATCATGACTGTGACATTGCGGAAGACATATTGGACATTTTTGACACTATTTTGGGACCATTCACATTTATACAGCAATCAGTGCTATAAAAATGCACTGATTACTGTATAAATGTCACTGGCAGGGAGGGGGTTAACACTAGGGGGCGCTCAAGGGGTTAAATGTGCTACCTAGGGAGTGATTCTAACTGTACAGGGAGGGAACTTACAAGGGGAGGAGATCAATCTGTGTTCCTCTGTAAGAAAAAGTGTGCTACCGCCACAAAAAAAATAAAAAAATAAACCAAGTATGTGACCAATAGTCTACTTTGCTGCAATCAGAAATACATGCCACCCTAGGGTTAGATGTTAAATATGAATTAATGTGTGGATTGCACTAACTCTTAAAAAATTTAAAAAATGTATACCACACCAATTCTAATAACCAAAGAAAAAAAAAAAATATATATATATATATATATATATATATATATATATATATACCTTCTTAATCAGAAACATCTTGGGATATGTAGTCCGTATAAATGGGATTCGCCTTCTGGTTAAATTATGTGGAACTACAACTACAAGCTGGCTGATGGGGAAGAGCAGACCGCTGGGAGAGACTATAAGAGGGATGGATTGAGGCCAGGCATGCTCTCTTGGGACCCGGCATGGATCTGTGTGCAGGGAATCTGTGATAGTGTGAGCGGAAGCTGAGTCACGGCCTGCACTGGCAGAATTATCCAGCGGATAATTTAGATGTCTGGTAGCAGTCTGGAGGCCGTTCCTATTCCATCCATCCTGCAGTAGCATCAGATTTGGGTAAGCCGTGGCGCGGGGCAGTGTCATCCTTTGAGCCACGTTCCTCAGAAACCTCACCATCATCATTATCATCATCACCATCATCATCTCTTATTCCAGTGTGGTGAAGGGCAACAGCCCAATCTCATAGACACTGTATATAGACATCATTGTCTCCTGCACTCCTTGTCATCTTTAGTTCCAAGGATCTAGACCAAACATCATAGACACTATATACAGACATCTTTTCTTTCAATTGTTCTCCTGTTGCTTGTAGTTCCACACAAAGTAATATCTTTAAGTCAGTGATCACTATGAATCCAGTTACAGTTTAATTTACACAGGAAGATTGTTTGCTGTTTATTCACAACCTATTGAGTTAGTTGCTTTACTTTACCATCCAAAGTTTCCTTGCATGCAATTAAACATCAAGGGCTAGCTGAAGATCAACCGGACTGCCACACAGCAACACAGGACTACTTTAACCTCCCTCCCCACTTCAGAGATTTGTATTACTGAAGCTCATAGAGCTATAATTCACCAATAACTCTCTGAAAGAGCAGGTGGAATTGCAATACAGTTCTCTTTGCTAAAAGTTGTACTTGTTATTTACTGTCCTGCATTTATGTGTGAAGAAGCAGTAGAGAGTCTGACACTCATAAGAGCCATTCCTCTGCTCTCCTGTAGCCTGTTCACATAGGCATTATATGTGCTTGGTTGAGCACAGAGATTATAGTGCTCACTGTTAAATGTTTGAATCTGATAGGTGATTGTTATTTAGTTATTGATAACATTTCCTTCCATCTCATTAAGTCAATTTTGCTGATTTAATCAATTATGGTGTATTTACTTCTTCTTTGCTGTCATTTGGAGGAAAGGGAAAAAATGTATGAACCCAGGGTGTCAGAGGTGGCAGAGGACTCACAGGGTTTAGGACATCCAGGGGGGTACTGATTTATCTTGCGACCCTCAGGAGGGCAGCACTACATTGATCTCTCAACAATGCACTCAATATGTAAAAGTGATAAAGAATATCATACAAACAATAGCATTCAATAAAGTGAAATTCTAAACTGTATCCCTAAAAGTCAAAAGATAAATATGGTATTAAAAAAAAAAAAGTCCAACATTTGTGAAAATTGCAAAATCCAAGATTTCTCCTGTGATTTATCCAAATCTTAATTGTCAAAATTGTGAAAATTGCAAAACCCAAGATTTCTGATGTGATTTATCTAAATCTTAATTTCCAAAACTATATGTCATCACCAATTTAGAATCACACTCACCATTTTGAGGTCACCACTGTTGGTGAGTGGGATTCTAATTTAGCTGGGGGTGCATCAGCAATAAGAATTTGAATACCTTCATCAGCCTAGGATTGGCTTTTCACGAATACTGGACTTCATTGATTTAACACCATATTTCAACCTTTGTTAAGTTAAAAACAATCCAAGTGTATATGCCAATTGGAAGGATTTTAACAAATGTTGTAGCAGATTACTATCTTTTTCTGCTCTGAAGAAATAGCTGTTTGTTTCAGCATGTCCTTTGCAGACTGATTCTGAATGGAAGGCGCTGGTTCATTATAATTACGTGGTGCCCTCTCAGTGTTCTGATGAGAAAAGCTGCAACATCTGCACCCTTTTAGAAGTATTTAAAGTGGCGGTAAAGGCAGAATGTTTTTTTTATCCTGATGCGATCTATACATTAAGATAAAAAGCCTTCTGTGTACAGCAGCCCCCCTCAGCTCCCCTAATACTTACCTGAGCCTCATCTCTATCCAGCGATTGCACAAGTGCCATCTGGGACTCTCCCTTCTGATTGACTGGGACACAGCAGCGGTGCCATTGGCTCATGCTGCTGTAAATCAAAGTCAGTAAGCCAATCAGGAGAGAGAGGGGCGGGGCAGGGCTGAACCATGGCTCTGTGTCTGAATGGACACAGGGAGCTGCGGCTTGGCTTGGGTGCCCCCACAGCAAGCAGCTTGCTGTGGAGGCACTCGGCAGGAGGGAGGGTCCAGGAGCATCGAAGAGGGATCCGAGAAGCGGAGGATCTGGGCTGCTTTGTGCAAAACCACTACACAGAGCAGGTAGGAATAACATGTTTGTTATTTTTAAAGCAAAAAAAAAAAAACAGACTTCAGTACAACTTTAACCCTTGAGGAGTATCTCTAAAAACTGACATTTCTATTGCAGGGGTGCCTTAAAGCTGACTTATATCTCAGTTCAGACTTTTGAGAAGATAAGTGAGCCAATTAAACAAACAGGAAATGGCATTTCTGGGTGCGTTCCATGCACAAATGGTGTTTGGAACACCTTCAGGTTGCCATATTGCATTAAGTTTGACAGAAAATGATGGCGGCTACAGATTGAAAGGGAAAGGTAATTTTTAATAACATTAAATTACAATATGTCTTGCGCAGCAATTGTAAATGCTATATTATTTTTTATGTGCTATTTATCCTTTATCCTTAAATTTGAAATGTCTATCACTGTGCACTAGCCTCTTCTGGAAATCATGAAGTATATACTGCACTCACTATAGGCATATTAGAGTTAGAATGCAATAGATTAATCAAAGCCCACACAACTTGAATGTGCCAGTAATACGTCTACAATATGGTTTAGGGTTTCCATAATTTATATTCCATCCAGGAAAGCAGTAATTTCTTCCATCACTGCGTTCTATGCACCTGAAGACATGTATTTCAGACATTGCCTAGAGGTGTCTCTCTAGAAGCAGGTTCCCTGGGTAGACTCTGCCAGAGAATGTATATTACAGTGTCTATCAGGTAAGATCTTAACTAATTTCAGGTTTAACTCTTTCTGAACACAGGTGGTATGTGTTATAGTAAACAAACAATATACTTCTTTATTTGAGTAATTGCTTTTTATGAAAAAATGAACTTAGGCATGGCAAGGGTGTCTGAAACAGCTGCATGCAAACTGAAATAAAAACTGAAATTAAGCTAAGTTCATGTATGTAGGTCCTCATTTTTTTTGCATTGAAGTCTATGGGGTCAAAAATGCACCAAAAGCAGCACCTGCGCCTTTTTCCAAGCTTCACTGAAGTGTGTTGTATAAGGTGTGAAAAGTGCCCAAACTGGGATTGCTCTTGTGTTGTATTGCAAAGTATGACAAAGTATGACAGGTGGGAATGAGACTTTAGAGTGTATGTGTACCCTTACTTTGTAAAACAACCCATTCAGTTCACCATAGAAATGCAAGGAAAAATGTTTGACAATCAATATATATAAAGTATATTTATAAAGCGCTACTCCTGTTGAAGTCACTAGAAAGATGCCCAGGGTTCCTTTTCCCCGGACACAAGGTCACAGTCACTCTTCAAGTCAATAAACAGTCCGGGGGTGTTATTTGTGGTGTTTTTTGGGGGGATAACTTGGATAGGGTTAAGGGGTTGAGTGGTATACTCCCAATTGAACCATGTGCAAAGTGAGGACACTATACTTATTTCTATAGAGCTGTAAGCAAAGCCCTTGTAAAAGTGGTCAGTGGACTTGGCTTTGTAGTAGTATTTAAAGGCAAAAAAATTATTTTGAGCAGTTTGAGAAGAGTCCCTTCACAAAGCACTAAATGGACTACGCTCTTCAGGACTATGTCCCTTTTCTTCCACAGAAAGATGAATTCTAGCACCAGATGGATGGCAGTAGCCCACAGTCTCTAGGATCTCTCTCACCAGTCTGTACTCCTAAATGTCCTTGGGAAGTTGGTTTCCTTCTTCCAACATCCATGCAACACAATCGCCCTGTGATAACAGACTAGATCCTCCGACTCTCAGTCAGCTTCCAGTTATTTCAGCATCCAGATCCCTCAGCTAGCCCAGCTGAGGCCTCATGAACAGCAAGCACATGATAGGATTGCCTAAAGGGCAACCTGCCCCCATTAGGCTGTGACCTCCTTCTAAGGAAAAAGACCTGGAAGCTCTGTGTCTTATGCCGCGTACACACGATCAGACTATCCGGCGGACTTAGTCTGGCGGACAAACCGCCGGAAAGTCTGCCAAATTTCCGAACGAGTGGACCTGCCCACACACGGGACTTTTCCGGCGGACTAGGTCCGGAAGACTATCTGCCGTAATGAACAGACTTGCCCACACATGGAGGAAAGTCCATTCATTTTGAACGCGGCTCCAGGTAGCCGGGACTAGCGAAGGAAGTCAATGTCGCCGCCCTCAAACGGCGCAGGGGTCCCCCCAAGGTCCATATAAGGCCCTTATCCGAGCATGCAGCCCGGCCGGTCAGTAAAGGGGTGGGGACGAGCGAGCACCCCCCCTCCTGAGCAGTACCAGGCCACATACCCTCAACATGGGGGGTGCTATGGGGAAGGGGGGCCGCGGGCCCCCCCCACCCCAAAGCACCTTGTCCCCATATTGATGAGGACAAGGGCCTCTTCCCAACAACCCTGGCCGTTGGTTGTTGGGGTCTACAGGCAGGGGGCTTATCGGAATCTGGGAGCACCCTTTAATAAGGGGGCCCCGGATACCGGCCCCTCACCCTATGTGAATGAGTATGGGGTACAATGTACCCCTACCCATTCACCTGTGAAAAAAATGTAAATAAAACACAACACACAAGGGTTAAAAATAATTTATTGCACAGCTCCAGGGGTCTTCTTCGGTCTTGGGGGGTCTTCTCTTTCTTCTGCTAGCTCTTTTACTAGCGGAGGAGCCCGGCTTTCTTCTTCATCGCCGCCGCTCGGGGTCTTCTTCCTGACTTCGGGGGTCTTGTCCCCCTCTTCAGGGGGCTTGTCCCTCTCTTCGGTTCTTCTTTCCGGTTGTCTTCTGTCGCCACTGTCTTCACTGCCTTCTGTTCTTCTGTTCTTCTCTTCTTGAGATGTTGACTCGTCGCTGTCTCTGGCCGTAATGACAGGGACGTGTTGCGCGGCGACTTATATAGGGACAATGGGCGGGGTCACCGGGTGATGTCCCTGCCCATTATGATGTCACAGTCCCAGCATCCTCTGGGACTGTGACATCATAATGGGTGGGTACATCACCCGGCGATGTCCCTATATAAGTCGCCGCACACCGCATCCCTGTCATTGTGGCCAGAGAGCGCGTCGAGTCAACATCTCAAGGAAGAAGAACAAGAAGAAGAGAAGGCGGCGGCGATAGAAGACCGGGCCACCGCTTGTAAAAGATCTGTAAGAAGGCGTGGAAGCCCGGTAAGAAGAACCGAAGAGGTAGACAAGACCCCCGAAGAGGGGGACAAAACCCCCAAAGTTGGAAGAAGACCCCCGGGGGGCGGCAATGAACAAGAAAGCCGGGCTCCTCCACTTGTAAAAGAGCTAGCAAAAGAGCAGAAGATAGTGGAGGAGTCCGGCAAGAAGACCCCCCAAGACGGAAGAAGACCCCCGGAGCTGTGCAATAAATTATTTTAAACCCTTGTGTGTTGTGTTTTATTTGAATTTTTTTTACAGGTGAATGGGTACATTGTACCCCATACTCATTCACATAGGGTGGGGGGCCGGCATCTGGGGGCCCCCTTATTAAAGGGGGCTCCCGGATTCAGATAAGCCCCCGCCCGCAGACCCCAACAACGGCTCAGGAGGGGGGGGCGCTCACTTGTCCCCACCCCTTTCCTGACCAGCCGGGTAGCGTGCTCAGTTAAGGGTCTGATATGGACCTAGGGGGGGACCCCACGCCGTTTTTTCGGTGTAGGGCTTCCCCTTTAAGTCCATACCAGGTTACGGGGCCAGCAATGTGTCAATCTCGCCCCCAAAGGCGGCGACATTGACTTCCTTCACTAGTCCCGGCTACCTGGAGCCACGTTCAAAATGAACAGACTTTTCTCCGTCCGGGAAAGTCCGTTCATTTCAAAAGTACGGCAGACTAGCACACACACGACCGTATTGTCAACAGTTTTTGAGTCAAAACTACTTTCTAAGTCCGTCGGACTTTTGGGTAAAAAAAGTCCGCCGGAGCCCACACATGGGTGGATTGCCTGGCAGACTTGGGTCCGCCGGACTTTTCCGCCGGATAGTTTGATCGTGTGTACGCGGCATTAGAGTATTTATAAAAGTATTAACATCTCACAGTTCTCCAGAAAACAGAGAGCAATCAAGCCTGCCGCAAGTGAAACACTGAACAGACCTGAATAATCAAACACAGCCACACTGGTCACAGTTGGAACTAAATTTGCCTAACAACAAACTACAGCTTCACTGGATACAGTGAGGCCATAATTATATTTATCTAATCCTAGCACCTAACTAGGAGGGTGCTGCATATATAAGAGAGACAGTAAGGTACCAAGGACCATAACATTAACAATTTATAATTCATTTCAGTAGCTAAGACATTGATAAAACTCTGATGTATTAGACCAGAGGTCTCCAAACTTCCAAAACAAAGGGCCAGTATACTGTCCTTTAGATTCTTTGGGGCCAGTGGGAGTAGAAAATGTCCTGGTGTCAGTGGAAGTAAACAATGCCTCATCCTTGGTGTCAATGGTTGGAATAGTGTCCCATCGTTGGTGTTATTAGGAGAAATTGTGCCTCTTTATTGGTGTCAGTGAGAGGACATATGCTCAACTGTTGGTGTCAGTGGAAGGAATGATGCCCCATTGTTGGTGTTAGTGGGAAGAATCAGGCCCCATTTTTGGTGTCATTGGAAGGAATTGTGCCGCTTCATTGGAAGGACATATGTCCAATTGTTGGTGTCAATAGGAGGACTGTGCATAGAATGCATGTACCTCCACTGTGGGGACACTCATATTTTAGTGTTAGGACCACAGATACCAGGGCGCCATGAGGTGGCTCTGTGGCTCACGCATGCGTTTGAAAATATGTGCGGACTAAACCCCTGTTTTTAACACATACTGTTAGACAGGTTTATTCGGTTGTCTGCGAGCTGGTCGTAAGTAGGCTTTGTTTTTTTCCTGGGCATTCCCAGGCTTTTGTTGTTACCTGTTTTAGCACTCCAATGCCGCTTACTGTGATAGCCAGCTATAGATGAGGGTGGTGGCAAGTTTTTGTTATCACATTGGTGTTTGTATTGGTTCAGCAACACACCAACACCTTTTCAGCCATTGTGCTATTTGCTGGGTGTTTGTTGTGCTGTTGTACCT
Organism: Lithobates pipiens; assembly: GCF_037356315.1. Classification (NCBI taxonomy): domain Eukaryota; kingdom Metazoa; phylum Chordata; class Amphibia; order Anura; family Ranidae; genus Lithobates; species Lithobates pipiens. The sequence continues at coordinate 571,377,886 of NW_027507903.1, forward strand.
TTAAGAAGGGATGGGCTCCCCTTCAGTCCACCTGCCCTCATTTATCCATCAGAATGCATGTGCCTCCACTGTGGGGACACTCATATTTTAGTGTTGGGACCACAGATACCAGGGAGCCATGGCGTGGCTCTGTGGCTCACGCATACGTTTGCAAATGCGTGCGGACTAAACCCCTGTTTTTAATGCATACTGTTAGGTTTATTCGGTTGTCTGCGAGCTGGTGGTAAGTAGGCATTGTTTTTTTCCTGGGCATTCCCCAGGCTTTTGTTGTTGTCAATAGAAGGACACATGTCCAATTGTTAGTGTCAGTGATCGAATAATGCCCCAAGGGCCAGATAAAGGCAAGCAAAGGGCCACATCCATTCACTGGGCCGCAGTTAGGAGGCCACTGTATTAGACCATATTGTCTTTCCTCCCTCTTTTAGTTTTTTTATATACATAAAAAGGTTTTGAGTTCAATCTTATTTTATTAAATTTCAAAGTAGTATGGAGATGGAAAATTATCTTTCACAGGACTCAATGACACAAATAAGTATGGGAAGTATATATCTAACATACTCGTTGTCTTCAGTTATGCAGTTTGTAAATTGCATACTCTTATAACTATATCTGACCAAGGGCCAATGGAAATTGCCTATCTATCTCTAAAATAAACTGACCAGTGTCACCATTTACTATTTATCAAATGAAGAAGAGGAAAGATGGGGGGGAACAGGAGTATGAAAATTGATCGATAGTATAGGGAAAGAGTTTAGTGTGAGGGTAAAGGAATAAATAAAGGGTGAAGAGGTAGAGTGAGTTAAATAATAGGAAATATTTTAGAGGAGTTAGGAAGTGGTGGGAAAATTCCACCTCTCTCCACCATGATCGTGACTACAAAGTCTTCTCTCAAACTTCTTCCTTCTTCTCCTAGAACAATTTTTTCTGTGTACACTGTATAGCCCATGTGCAGTATACATTTCCAGCTCATTCCTGGCATTTGTCAGACATCAAGAAAGGAGATGGGTTCCGGGGAAGATGACGTCAACATATTTGTTTTTGGATCTTGCACATTTGTTCTTACACCTCAACTAGTAATTGCATTTTTCCTCTCGGTTCTATAGAATTATATTAGATCATTTAACTAATGAGATAATCCAGCATTTTGTTGAACAATAACTGGGCTTTCATGTTTACCATTACTTTGCAATGCATATTTTCTTTTCACTTAAAAGCAGTAATGCCCATTCATTAATAATGAGATTATACATTCTATGCACAATGCACTTTTGGAACACCATGTACCGTAGTTTACTTTTAGATTAATGTGTTATTAATTATTTATTCTGTTTTTCTTGTTTCATGATCCATTTGATTTGTAATTTCAGTCATGTAATTATGAACGTACAGTTATTACTGTTTAGGACCACATTTTTTTAAAGACAACTTTATTACATTTTATTAGTTTTGATCTAGATGTTGTATAAAGACAATTCTCAAGTCTCAACCTACCTTCATACAACTGAATAGATAAATGAATTGCCATGTGTACTCAAAACAGAGGTGTTGCAAGGTAAATTGGGTGTTGTTTCTGCACTGCTTAGACCAAGAAGGGAACACCCGGAAATGTAACTGACTCAAATTTAAATGAGTACAGCAGAAAATTGGAAAGTGACCAAAGATGGGAAAGACATCATACAGAAAGGAAAAGGGAGGCAGAAGGAGGATAGGGGCAGAAAACAGCTAAACCCACCTTTCAAAATGAAACCCCACAATATTTTAGCGTTGGTGCCCATGAAAGTCTATTTAGGTGTCCCCCGCAGTGTGCTCGGTGCTGTCCGATCTGCAGCTCCCTGTGCCCTAGTACCCATAACCTTGCTTGAAGCTCCTGATCTCCTGACTACCCGGCTTTACCCTTGGATCGTCCTTACCCTTGGATTTGCTGCCTGCCCTTGAACTTGGCCCGTCTGTGACCTTGAACCTGCCTGCTCCACTGTACCGCGCTGCCCGCATGTTGCCAACCCTGCCTGTGACCCGAACTTTGAACTTGCTTGATCCCTTGTACTGCACCATCTGTCTGTTGTTGACTGTGCCTGTGACTGGACTTGCCTCACCAGCTCTTGCTCTGCATCCGCTGCCAACATCCAGCTGCCTGGGGACCTCCGACCCATCTGCATCAGGCCGTTGGGCCTCTTCTCCTGCATCTAACCTGCCAGGCTCATATACCAGTCTGTGCTCCTGTGCCTCTTGTCCATACTACCAGGGGCCGCGAACCAGGCACATAAGGGAGACCTTCCCCTGCTATGTCGGGCTCATCAGTCAGGTACGCAAAGTCTGACACTAGGGCAGGATTGTGGGAAAAATACCTCTTCATCAGAGGTTTCCAGAATGAATACCCAGCATCTTTCACTTGAACAACCTTTGTGGCTTCACCCTGCCAATTTGACCTTCAGCCTCCAAACAGGTAAGACCTACACCCCCTTATATATTAAGCTCAAATTTGTAACTCTTTTCTGACTTGTTCCTCCCCTTAGTCCCCTTAGAACACACTGGGGTTGATTTACTAAAAATAGAGAGTGCAAAATCTGGTGCAGCTGTGCATGGTAGCCAATCAGCTTCTAACTTCAGGTGGTTCAATTAAACTTTGACAATAAAACCTGGAAGCTGATTGCACTTAGTAAATCAACCCCACAGTCTAAGTGCCGGTTCACACAGGGGCGACTCAGATCCGACTTCAAGTCGCCCCAAGTCACCTCAAGTCGCACAACATGTAGAAATCAATGTAAGTGAATGAGAGCTGTCTTAATGCACACTACTGAAGTCGCTCCGACTTCAGAAAAGGTTCCTGTACTACTTCAATCCAACTTGTAGGCGACTGGTACCCATTGATTTCAATGGAGGTCGCCTCCAAGTCGGATCTCCGTCTATACAGAGGTGACTCTCAGATAATTCCCGTCAACTCTTTTCTACCTTTACCACTCTACTTCGTCCTCCATTACCCCCACCCACTAACTTACTCACTGCCCAGGAGATTGCTTATCACTTCAAAAATAAGATTGAGACGATTCGTCTCGAGATCTCCGCTCTACAGACATCTCCCTCACCTTACACTCCCTGTCCTCCTGCACAATCAATACTTTCCTCTTTTGACCCAGCTACTATAGAGGAAGTCACTAAACTTTTTTCTAATGCCCGCCTAACCTCCTGCCCCCTGGACCCTGTTCCTTCTCAAATACTACGGTCACCATCTGACTCAATCCTACACTCCTTAACTCATATCTTCAACCTCTCACTCTCTACTGGCATCTTCCCCAACCCTCTAAAACATGCACTAGTCACTCCCATACCAAAAAAGGCCTCAGACCCCACCAATCTTAACAACTTAAGACCCATCTCTTTACTCCCTTTTGCCTCCAAACTCCTCGAACGTTTAGTCTATAACCGACTGAGCAACCACCTCACTGAAAATAACCTTCTTGATCCTTTTCAGTCTGGATTTCGCCCACAGCACTCCACAGAAACTGCCCTTCTAAAACTCACCAACGACTTACTAACAGCCAAAACCAACGGTCATTATTCCATACTCTTACTCTTGGACCTTTCTGCTGCCTTTGATACAGTTGACCACCCCCTCCTCCTCAAAAAACTCAATTTGCTTGGTCTCCATGACTGCACTCTCCGTTGGTTTGAATCTTACCTATCTCATCGCACCTTCAGTGTCACTTACAACTCCACTTCCTCTTCTCCAACTCCTCTTACCGTTGGGGTCCCCCAAGGTTCTGTCCTTGGACCTCTACTATTCTCGATCTACACATCCTCCTTGGGTCAGCTGATAGCCTCCCATGGCTTTCGCTACCATTTATATGCTGATGACACCCAAATCTATCTCTCTACCCCTCAGCTCACCCCATCAGTCTCCTCACGCATCGCTGATCTACTAACAGACATATCAGCCTGGATGTCACACCACTTCCTCAAACTTAATCTATCTAAAACCGAGCTCTTAATATTTCCTCCCCCACGTACCCCTTCACCTGACTTCTCTGTCAAGATCAATGGCACATCTATCAGTCCATCCCCACATGCCAAGGTGCTAGGGGTAACCTTAGACTCCGAACTGTCCTTTCAGGCCCACATACAAGCCCTGTCCAAATCATGCCGCCTTAGCCTCCGCAACATTTCCAGAATACGCCCCTTTTTAACTAATGACACCACCAAGCTTCTAATTCACTCCCTGGTCATCTCTCGCCTCGACTACTGCAACTCCCTCCTCGTTGGATTACCTTTACATAGGCTATCCCCCCTCCAGTCCATAATGAATGCCGCTGCCAGACTCATCCACCTTACCAGCCATTCAGTGTCCTCCACCCCTCTCTGCCAATCCCTGCACTGGCTTCCACTCACCCAACGAATAAAATTCAAAGTACTAACAATAATTTACAAAGCCATCCATAACTCTGCCCCCAGCTACATCACTGACCTGGTCCCAAAATACCAACCAAACCGCCCTCTTCGGTCATCTCAAGACCTCCTGCTCTCTAGCTCCCTTGTCCCCTCCTCCCATGCTCGCCTCCAGGATTTCTCCAGAGCTTCTCCTATCCTCTGGAACTCCCTACCCCAATCTGTCCGACTGTCCCCTAATCTATCCATCTTTAGACGATCCCTGAAAACCCTTCTCTTCAAAGAAGCCTATCCTGCTTCTAACTAACACTGTTTTACTTCCCCCATCAGCTCATCCCCCACAGTAATTACCTCCTGTATCAATTGACCCTTCCTTTTTAGATTGTAAGCTCTAACGAGCAGGGCCCTCTTATTCCTCTTGTGCCAAATTGTAATGTAAATGTAATGTCTGCCCTTATGTTGTAAAGCGCTGAGCAAACTGTTGGCGCTATATAAAACCTGTATAATAATAATAATAATAATAATAATTATCAGCTCTCAAAAGGAGTTCCCCCCTGAGAGCTCATTCTCTGATTGGCCACGGCAAGTCGCCTGGCCTGGGCCGACTTAGGGTCCGTTCACACAGGGGCAACACGACTTTGAGCGAGACTTTGGGAGGCAACTTGGACACGACTTGAGTATGAATCACAGCACGACTTGGGGCAACTTACAAGGCAACTTGAAGTTGCTTCCAGGAGAGGAGACTTTGCCAGTGGCCAATCACATAATAATCAGCTCTGTGGGAGGGAGGGGTTTGCCTAGAAAACTATTTTTACTTCCTGGAAAGTTGCTTCAGTTAAGACAGGGGATCAGACTTGGAGGCAACTTCTATTGAAATCAATGTGTAGAAGTTGCCTAGAAGTCGGATTGAAGTAGTACAGGAACCTTTTCTGAAGTCGGAGCGACTTCAGTAGTGTACATTAAACGGCTCTCATTCACTTACATTGATTTTATCATGTTGCGCGACTTGAGGCAACTTGGGACGACTTCAAGTCAGATCCAAAGTTGCTCCTGTGTGAATGGACTCTTAAAGTAGTGTTGTAAGTCGCTTCCAAGTCACGTCAAGTCACGTCAAGTCACGTCAGGTCAAGTCACGTCAAGTCACGTCCAAGTTGCTTTCAAAAGTCGTGTTGCCCCTGTGTGAACTGAGCCTTAGGGCCGGTTCACACTGCAGGCGATGCGAGGCGACACCGACTTGCCTCGCCGCGACCTGCCGCGACCTCAGCGGCAACTTGCAGATGACTTCTGTATAGAAGTCAATGCAAGTCGCCCCGAGGTCGCCCGAAAGTAGTACAGGAACCTTTTTTCTGAGTCGGAGCGACTTGAGTCGCTCCTCTCAGAACGGTTCCATTGTACAGAACGGGGGCGACTTGTCAGATCGAGGCGAGGCAAGTTGTGTCGCCTCGCATCGCCCGCAGTGTGAACCGGCTCTTACTGTCCTGGATTTGTAACAATTTAAGTGAACAGACCATGAACTTTATAGGCACCAATACAACCAAAATATTTATATATAAATACAAATTTTATTTCACATCTTAAAAAAAACATATAGAATTTATCTAAAATTTCATAAATGGCGTATGCTTATTCAACAATAAGCTACTAATATGGTCATAAGACCCACACCAGTCCTAAACAGGTATAACATTTCAGCCAGAAGATACAAGGCTGTCACTGTCCAAAAAGGATTGACGTAAGATGCCGTAGCTTATTGATGCTCAACGCATCTCTCAACGAATTGAATCAGGTACGACAATTTGCTCCAATCCTTCTTGGACAGTGACAGCTTTGTATCTTCTGGCTGAGACGCTATACTATTTAGGACTGGGGTGGGTCTTATTACCATATGAGTAGCTAATTTTGGATAACCATATTCCATTTATGAACTTTTAGATATTTTCTATATGTTTTTTAAGATGTGAAATAAAATTTGTATTTTAATATAAACATTTTGGTTGTATTGGTGCCTGTAAAGTCCTGCTCAGTTTAATTCAGTTGTTTGAAATATTGGGATGTGGCACTTTGCTACTACCCTGTTTCCCCGAAAATAAGACCTAGCGTGATTGTTGGTGATGGCTGCAATATAAGCCCTACCCCCCAAATAAGCCCTACCATGTTTCCCCGAAAATAAGCCCTACCCTGAAAATAAGACCTACAAGGACTTTAACTAGGACTTATTTGGGGGGTAGGGCTTATATTGCACCCATCACTGACAATCATGCTACGTCTTATTTTCGGGGAAGCAGGGTATTCTACACATACACAGTACCATCCTGTGATGATGTGATTAATTCTATCCTGGATAAGCATTGCTTAAGCGCACCAGTCCACTGGTTGTTAGCAATTTTATGGGAATATCCAGTTCTAAAATTGTGAATTAATAAGCTAAGAATCCTCAACGCTGCCCATCATGTATGCTCCAAAAACACAACAACGTAAGTGTGCTAAACCATGGTCATTGAAAAAAATAATTACACCTATAAGCTACCTCTAATACCATTTTACCGAGAAGTATGGCTAATCAGGAAGTTGCTCAGCACATAATAGCTGGCAAAAGGCTGCAGTCCCATGAAGAAGGATGAGGAAAGATGGCTGTAGAGAATTTATAATTGTGTAGTCTTTCTAACTTTAGCATAATGGACTCATTGGGGTTGATTTACTAAAGGAAAATAGGCTGTTCACTTTGCAAGGGAAGTTGCTACTTCCCTTGTAAACTGAACAATCTATTTGCCTTTCGCAAACCAACCCCATTGTATTTGTTGTCTGGATTTTATTTTTTTTTACTATATTTTCAGTCCGAAGATAAAAAATAAGAAGTAGAAGCTCGAAACTGTGTATGACCAGTCATGCAGCACTAAAGATAAAAGGAAGAGGAAAAAAGTGATCACGTTGATTACATACTACAAAGACCCCAAAGATAAAATATTAGATATAACAAATGTTTGTGGCAAAATCAAAACCTGAAAATGGATTTTCAACTGTTAACAGTTTTATCTTTTCAAACAAGGAAAACAGAATGGGAAAAAGAAAAAGAAAATGTTGGTCCCATTTATATTATGTTTTAATACATTTAAGGGCATATTTGAAACGCATTTACAAGCGCACTGACCAAGTTATAAAGTACATATGGCACACATTCACTAGTTGAAAAACCATTTGCCCTCATCAATTGTTCAGTAGGAAGGAATATTTACCTGTATGTCTTCTATTTTTAAAGGGAAAATTATTCAATGTACTGTACATTTGCTGAGCACAATTCATTTTTAACATTTGGTAACCTGAAGGAACAAAGGCTCCTCTTCAATACTTTAACCTGGAGAAAATAATTTGAAAGGTTCACCAGCAAGTGATAGTATTAAATACACAAAGAACTCTAAGGAAACATTTCCCCAGAACTTCCTGTGACTTCACTATTCTAACAATATATCTAGTGTTGGGTGACTTGTCCAAGATGATGCTGAGAGAGGATGTTTAGTTATGAAGCTCTCCAGTCGGGAACCTGTTATCCGCCACTGAAGTATATTGATGCAGTACCCCGTTTTACTAACCAGAATCTAGAAGCCAGGTGCCATCCCACAACACAGGAACCATGAACGAATCACCTTGAAAATAGACCACAGACAGACTCTCGCCTCGAAAATAGACCACCTTCAATTTGATATTGGTCTTAGTGGAATGGATCTGGACACTTTCAAAGATTATATTACGGAGGTGGAACAGCGTGCATCCTCCACAGAAGAACGGTAGCAGGACCACATGGCTGATCTCCATACCCTGAAAACTAAAGTTTGCTACTTTGATTCCCAGGATTCCAGTAATAAGGTGTTCTGACCCCAGGGCCATCACTGAAAACCTGTGTGTTAAACCATTCTCGAATGAGAATATCTCCTCATTCTGTACACCTCATACCTACTGCTAAAGGGCCTCCTGGCACGCCAACCTGCACCTTTATTTTCAAGCTTCTCTACTTTAAGGACTTGAATATGGCCTATTGGTGCTATTAGAGGCAAATTGAGGGTAAAGGGAGTAAAATACAGCATACTGATACCTGCCAGGCTTGAAGTTCAGGATGGCAAGATGATTTGTTTCTATATATCCCTGGAGGAAGCTGTTACATGGCTCGACGTTGTCTGCAGGAATTGATGCCCCTTTATTTTTGCAATTACCGTATATACTCGAGTATAGGCCGACCCGAATATAAGCCAAGGCCCCCAATTTACCCCCAAAAAAACTGGCAAACTTATTGACTCGTGTATAAGCCGAGGGTGAGACATGCCTGTCCATCCCTGTGTGTGTGTCCGTCCATCCCTGTGTGTCCGTCCATCCCTGTGTGTCCGTCCATCCCTGTGTGTCCGTCCATCCATCCCTGTGTGTGTGTGTGTCCATCCATCCATCCATCCCTGTGTGTGTGTGTCTCCATCCATCCATCCATCCATCCCTGTGTGTGTGTGTCTCCATCCATCCATCCATCCATCCCTGTGTGTGTGTGTCTCCATCCATCCATCCATCCATCCATCCCTGTGTGTGTGTGTATCCATCCATCCCTGTGTGTGTGTGTGTGTGTGTGTGTGTGTCTCCATCCATCCATCCATCCGTGTGTGTGTGTCTCCATCCGTGTGTGTGTGTGTGTGTGTGTGTGTGTGTGTGTGTGTGTGTGTGTGTGTGTGTGTGTGTCCAGCCTACCTGTGTCCCGAGCCTTTGTCCCGAGCCTCCGTCCCGTGTCGTGCCTTGCCTTCGTCCCGTCCCGTCCCGTCCCGTCCTGTCCCGTGCCGTGCCTTGCCTTGCCTCCGTCCCGTGCCCTCTTCGTCGGCGGCCATTGTAAAATTCAAAAGCCGCGCCTCCTCCTTCGCCTGTGATAGGCGGAACACTGAATTTCCCAGCAGGCTGTGTTCCGCCTATCACGGACGTCGTATCATCCTCGTCTGTAGTACGAGGATGAGACGACGCCCGTGATAGGCGGAACACAGGCTGCTGGGAAATTCAGTGTTCCGCCTATCACAGGCGAAGGCGGAGCCGGAGGCGCGGCTTTTGAATCATAGAATGGCCGCTGTCTGTCTGCTCGACACGCTGATCGAGCGGGCAGACAGCGATGACTCGAGTATAAGCCGAGGGGGGCACTTTCAGCCTCAAAAAAGAGGCTGAAAATCTCGGCTTATACTCGAGTATATACGGTACTTTGTTAGTTATTGCTGTACTGTTATTACTTTAATGTAAATACCTCCTAGCTCTTCTGGCTCCTTTTTTGTTGAATTGCTTGTGCTGATATATCTAGTGTTAGACCAAATATGGTGAATAATGTAACCATGTAAATTGACTTTAACATAGTGAATACTCCCTAGCGAATGCTAGCTCAGGAAATGTGCTTCATAAATATTCCCCAGTCATTATGCATGCATGTGCCCCTTCTTCCTAAAAGTGTAAAGATGGAATTGGGACAATAATGAGGTCTCATGATCCCCAAACTGAGTAGAGAGAAAGGAAAAGTCATACTGAACACGGTGTCACCTTCAGTGACACATTTAATACGACCCTCCACTAAAACACAGCTTAGTTTAAGACATAAATCAGAGAAAGTTAGATGTTTGGCAAACTTCTGCAAGTTATAACCGTACTTAGAAGTGACTAAAAATACTTATAATGCAGCTCTGTCATAAGTAACCTGTCATAAAACCACTTAGGAAAAAATACACATATTATGTCTGGTTTTATTTGACCCGAAACTGCACTTTTCTGCATCCCAACTGTCCTGGATCCCTTCACACACAGAGCTGGCTTCCAGGGTTACAAGTATATCAGCGCACACATCGCAGTCGTTGTCCCACAGACGGTTGACTACTTATACATGCCTATTTTTTACCTACTAAATGTGAGTGGCTTTTAACCTTCTGCAAAAGAAATATTTTAATAGTCTACACTAAGCCCTTGTACACACGGTCGGAGATTCCGATGGAATGTGTCCTATCGGACCGTTTTGGCGGATATTCTGACTGTGTGTGGTCTCCATCGGACTGTTTCCATCGGAATATCTGACGGACCAACTTTTCCATCTTGCCGGTAACATTTTCCGACAAAATGCTCCGATCGGATATACTCCGATCATGTGTAGCCTATTCCGATGGACAAAGTGCCACGCATGCTCAGATTAAATTCCTAGACCAAAGCTATTGGCTACTAGCCTGAACATAGTCCCGTCGTAACAAAATAACGTCATCACCTTATGTACAATCGGATTTTCCGACAACTTTGTCCAACCGTGTGTATGCAACAGTTTCGGACAAAATCCGTCGGACAAAATCCAACGGATTTGGTTGTCAGAATGTCCGACCGTGTGTACAAGGGCTAAGAGGTGCCACTGCTTTCTTTTCTCTTTTACATGGTCCTGGAGATGGCTTATGATTCTCTCAAGAGGCTTGCCCTGAATTAAGGACATTTCTGAGCCCAGGATTCCCAGATTCATTGGACTAACTGTATGTACCTTATTCAGTATGTGATGTTGCTTTCCAGTTACATCTAAAATGGGGATATGTAACAACAATCACTGCACCAATATTTTTTTGATGTTTTTTTAAACAGAGGAACTGCAGTCTGCTCACATCATTTGTAATAAAAACATCTTTGCCATTCTGAAGCTTCCCTCCAACCACTTTACATATTATTTTATTGTGTTGCATTTGATATAAAATATACGATTTTTCTATAAGATTGTGATAGAATAGCAATCAGACTAGTTTGATTGCAGAGATCAGGTTTGTCTGAGGATGTTTCTCAAACAAATGCCTTGGTAACAATGGGAACTGTTGACAGTTGGCAGTTTGGTTGTTAAGGTAAATGAGTTTGTAACCATCGTCAACAAACTGGTAAACAACAACTCAAAAAAAGAGCAGTAGAGACTGATAGGAGCCCACTCATCATGGATTAACACCAGAGCAGGAGGAAGATTTTGTAATAAGAGAAGAAGAAGAAGGTGTCTGGTCTCCAGGAGTAACCAGAATTAAGTAACTTTTAAGTGTATTTCTACTGTTACAGACCATAGGCTGTTTATTTGCTAGGCATTTTGCTTGTTATAGATATCTGTCAGTCTTGATTTGTATGCCTAATATTGTAATTGTAATAGTTTTGTATGCGCTGCATTTTGCTTATACCACAAAGTAACCTTGCTATATAGATGCAAGCAAAATATTTATGTATACTGTGATTCTGTACTTGCCAAATATGCTGCAGAAATCTCCCTCCACTGAGTGTGGCTGCAACCATTTTAACTGTGGGCAGCTGAACCTGCTGCCTGATCACTTCCTGGGTTTACACAGACACACACCTCCAGCTCTGCAGCTCTCATTGGCCCTCTTATGGCTCGCCCCCTCCCTTCCTGGCAAATGCTCACGAGAGTGAAAGCTGTGTCATGATGTCATAAGCCTAGGCTTCTTACCAGACAGGTGGGCTGTATAAGGGATTTACTGGCAGAAAAAAAATCTTTTACTATCCAAAGTTAAAACAACAAGGGCAGAAGATGATTCATTCGATGGAAATAGGAAAAAATTACTAAAGTTCTGCTTCAAGATCAACAAGGGCTAGTTATGCTTGGAGCAGTGATGTCACCCATAAACTTAAATGATTCATCTGTTGTCAGTGATTCCTCCTCTCCCCAGCAGAGGTGATGGCAGACACAGGGTAGTGGAATTATGTTACAGAACTGGAAAAATAGGTAAGTATATGCATCTTTCTTATACAGGTTAGTTAGCATAGGTGTTAGGAGGGGTGAGGGGACAGATTTAAGAGTAGTTAGGATGCAGCTGGAATTCTACTTTAAGTACTTTCCACTCTTAATCCTATTTATTTTACTGTTGCTTATTTCCTGTTTTGTAAAAAAATCTATAAGTATTTTGCATCAACTATTTTATTTCGATTTCAATAAAACACTATTTTAAATAGTTAAGCTGAATCTCTGAATGCTTTAAATCAGAAATTAAAGAATGCATGGCTCTGTGAGTGTTACTGATATTAAAAACTCTGTCTGGGCGCAGCACACAGGAAATTCCTGTGTATGATGTATTTTCTTTTGACATTTTTTTTTACGTTTTATCAGGGCAGTCCTAGAAATGTGACCGCTTGTGATTTTATAATCATTTTGTCAAAAAGACTATATGGGTAATGCCCTAAGCTTTTTTTTTTCAAAATAATTCTCTACATTAAAGTGGTTGTACAGCCAAATGTTTAACTTTGACCTAAAGGTAAGCCTATAATAAGGCTTACCTGTAGGTAAAAAGAATATCTCCAAAACCTGTACGGTTTAGATGATATTCCCCTTGCAATGAGCAGCTGATTTCAGCAGAGCATGCACAGACGCCAGACCCTTCCGGGAAAAAAACTCCTGCGTGCATGCGCAGGAGTGACGACATTGCGGCTCCGGCCACTCACAGTGCCGCGATACCCCGGAAGACACGCCAAGGGAGCATGTCAGCTCCCTCAGCGTGGACCGAGTGAGATGCCGGCACCACGTTCTAAGGTAAGTATTTAATAATGAGCTAGTATGTGGTGCATACTAGCTCATTATGCCTTTTCCCTTACAGGTGTAAACAAAAAAGATCAGCAGGTTTACTCCCGCTTTAAATCTAATTCTGGGCATTCTGTTTTTTTCTGTTTTGATTGGAATGGGTGTTCCATGAGAGTCTTTTACCTCCCAGCTAGTTAAAGCGGAAGTCAACCCATCCATAAAACTGTTTCATTTACAGCATGTAACACTCCCATTGGTTGTGCTCTCAACCAAACTGTCCAACCTCACATGTGCAGCATCATGGCAGTTGTAGATTAAACAGAGACAAAGATGGCAGCTTCCTTGGCTGAAAATGATAGGGGGGTTTACTTACACTTTAAAATTACAAAGCTGACAATGGTTCTAAAACTTCTCTACTCTATCCAAAGCTAAAAAAAAGTTTTAGTTTTAGATGCACCTAAAAAAACGTCCAATCTATTATCATTTCTCATTAAAGAGGAAGTAAACCCTGATGAGTTTACTTCCTCTTTGATTCCCTGCAAAGGTAAAGCATAATGGACTACTATGCATCGCATAGTAGTCCATTTTGTGTCACTTACCTGACACAGGAGCCAGTGATGTCACCGCTGTCCCCTGTAGTCCGGAGCATCCATCTTCTCGGTTGGTCTCGCTGCTCCGCCGCTGTCATTCAATGAAGCCGCGATGACGTCACTCCCGCGCATGCGCACGGGAGCCGCCACATGTGGCATATCGCCGTTGACATCGGCGCGCTCAGTGCGCCTGCACGCTGATGTTTACGGCGCATGCGCCATAGACAGCGATGCCTGTCTATCGGCAAATATCTCCTAAACCGTGTAGGTTTAGGAGATATTTTTTGGACCTACGGGTAAGCCTTAATCTAGGCTTACCTGTAGGTCAAAGTGTGTTGTAAGGGTTTACAACCACTTTAATTACAGCTCTTGGTCCCAAGAAAACCTGGTGGGCAAGGAACAGGAAAATATCAATCTTACTATATGGAGGAACCCCAAAAATCTTGATTTTCAATTCATTATTTCACCACTAACAAAATCCAGTCCTCTACTCACTGTTATCCATATTGCTAAATGTATCTGATCCTGAAAATCAGTAGAGGTGATGTTAAACTATTGCTATTTTGGCAGCGAGGAGGCTTCCAGAATAACATGGTGCAGTGGACAGGAAAGGGAACATGGCTTGATTTCTAGCTTGGTTGGTGTGTTTTTTCCGCTAGTTGCCTTTGTCTGTGGCCTTGGAGCAAATAATTGTCTTGTATATTAATCTGCTGCTCATGAATAAACATCCTTAAGTCACTGAGCAGAAAGGACGCATTTCAAGTGAAGCAGCGTTACACTAATGGGGTTTCTTTTATAAAATGTAGCTTCAAATAACACCAGACGCGCTGTTCAGAAAAAGCTGTTAGATGGCTTTATAAATGGTATCAGTAATGGGAAAAGTACAGATCAGAGTGTGCGTGTGAGTATTTCAGATTTTAGCTATTTTAAAAAGAACATACAGTCTTTTTTATTTAAGTTAATTAAATTTCTATAAGATCTGCTGCATGTAATTTTGTGTTGTGTGTGTTTATACTTTAAAATCCCTGCTTCTGTTCATAATTTGTATTTATATTTCTATGTTGTGGCAGTTGTTTGTTGATTACATACACAGGCAATGGTTCCTTCCTTGCAGTGCTACACAATGGATGTGCTGTACTGTTCATTCTCATGTTGCAAGTCTATGGGTCAGCTGACTCCCTTAAAGCAATATACTCCCTATGTGGCTGATATTCTATGTATATACAGTATCTCACAAAAGTGAGTAGACAATTCACATTTTTGTAAATATTTTATTATATCTTTTCATGTGACAACACTGAACAAATTACACTTGGCTACAATGTGAAGTAGTGAGTGTACAGCTTGTGTAACTGTAAATTTCCTGTCCCCAAAAAATAATTCAGCACTCATCTATTAATGTCTAAACCACTTGCAACAAAAGTGAGTACACCCCTAAGTGAAAATGTCCAAATTGGACCCAAAGTGTCAATATTTTGTGTGACCACCAATATTTTCCAACACTGTTTTAACCCTCTTGGGCATGGAGTTCACCAGAGCTTCACAGGTTGCCACCGGAGTCCTTTTCCACTTCTCCATGATGACATCACAGAGCTGGTGAATGTTGGAGACCTTGCGCTCCTTTACCTTCTGTTTGAGGATGCCCCACATATGCTCAATAGGGTTTAGGTCTGGAGAC
This sequence comes from Lithobates pipiens, assembly GCF_037356315.1. Lineage (NCBI taxonomy): Eukaryota > Metazoa > Chordata > Amphibia > Anura > Ranidae > Lithobates > Lithobates pipiens. The sequence goes on from NW_027507903.1 coordinate 571,393,064, forward strand.
ATGCTTGGCCAGTCCATCCCCTTTACCCTCAGATACTTTAGCATGGCAGTGGTCATCTTGGAGGAGTGTTTGGGGTCGTTATCATGTTAGAATACTGCCCTGCGGCCCAGTCTCTGAAGGGAGGGGATCATGCTCTGCTTCAGAAAGCATGTCACAGTACATGTTGGCATTCATGGTTCCCTCAATGAACTGTAGCACCCACGTGCCGGCAGCACTCATGCAGCCACAGACCATGACTCTCCCACCACAATGCTTGACTGTAGGCAAGACACACTTGTCTTTGTACTTCTCATCCGGTTGCCGCCACACACGCTTGACAGCATCTGTCAGGGAAATAGGCGCAATCTCACGAGGTACGTTCGTGTTAGCGCGCGTCGGCGCCTACGGAAGCGCAAGGTAGTTTCAAGACGAACGGCCGACGCTACGTCTAACCAGGCGGGCATACGCGGTGATGTTACGAACACACAACGTACTCGACGTAGCCGTACGATCGCCCCGACGCGCTCACAACGTGACCTGGGTACCTCGCCTATTTAAACGTTCGCCTGACAGTGCTGCATCGCTGGATTATCGTCAGCTCTCCTGTGAACCTGTACCCGTGTTTCCTGCTATCCGATCTCCTGTGTACCGACCCGGCTTGCTCGACCTACTCCTGTTATTCTCCTGGCTCTGACTCCTGGCTTGTACCCGATGTTCCTGATCTGCTCCCTGCACCCGATCCCGGCTTGTCTTGACCACTCTCTGGACTTCTGCTGCCCACTCTTGGACTTCCTAGCGCGGTTGCCCTTAGAGACTTGTTTACCCGGCACCTGACCTCTGCTGCTGCTACCTGGCAACCTGTGCTACTGTGGGCACTGCATCCCTGTGTCAACTTCAGGGTTGTGCTGCACTCGGCCGCAAGGGGAGCCCTCTCAGCATCTCGGCCTCGCTCCTGACCGTGACAGTATAATCCAGCCATGTCAGAGGTCGACAGAGGTGACTCCCCAATGGAGGCCATTTTACAAGAACTTACGGCCCTTACTCCAGCTATTCAGGAGCTCCAAGAGAGATATCACTGGCTGAAGGAACGCCTGCAACACCCTCCTGAACCGCCCACCTCCTCTGGTCAAGTTCCTGCTTTTACAACCTCAGCCGCTCCAAAACCACGAGTCCCAGCCCCGGAACGCTTTTTTGGGGACCGAAGGAAATTCAGATCCTTCAAAAATTCATGTTTTCTCTATTTCTCCCTGCAACCTCAGACCTTTTCTTCAGAAGCGACCAAGGTGGGGTTCACCATTTCACTGCTGAGGGACGATCCCCAGACGTGGGCCCATGGCCTGCTGGAACAATGCAGCCCTTACGTGGATACTTTGGATTTGTTCTTCAAGGCCATGGCACGCTTGTATGATGACCCTTTTCGGACAGCTACAGCTGAAGCAACCTTGTACGCCCTTCGCCAGGGTGAGCGACCTGCAGAGGACTATACAGTAGAATTCCGTACCTGGAGCTCTGATTCCGGCTGGAACGAAGCAGCACTAAAATATCAATATCGGGTGGGGTTGTCTGAAGCTCTCAAAGACGAGTTAGCCAGATTAGAGATTCCCACTACCCTTGAGGATCTCATCTTACTCACTATCCAGCTCGACAGGCGTCTACGGGAGCGCCAGTCTGAACGCGCTCGGACTTCTTGTTCTACCCAGGCTCCACCTTCAGCTCGCCCAGCAGTAGCTCCCGTTCTGAGGGGCATGCCCCGTCCCGCTTTAACCTCCGAAGAGAGACTTCATCGCCGACAGGCAGACCTTTGTTTTTATTGTGGGGAATCGGGACATTTCATTAACAACTCCCCCACAAGACCGAGTAAACCAGTCCTATGCACTCCATTTCATCTTCAGGTAGCGAAGTCAGCTTCCGCCCACATCACTCTTCCGGTCACATTGATGGTGGCAGGTAGAGGAGTTCCTCTACAGGCGATAATTGACTCCGGAGCCTGTAGCTGCTTCCTGGACTTAACCCTGGCTAAGACTCTGGCTCTCCCACTTAAACTCAAGGAACGGAGATTGACTGTCCATTTGGCCGACGGCTCCTTACCCAGTTCTGGCCATGTCACCAAGGAAACTATTCCCATCCTGGCGATCACCGATTCAGGTCATCGGGAATTCCTTAAATTTGATGTTCTGAGTTCTCCGATGTTCCCCGTTATCCTTGGGATTCCTTGGCTACAGGCTCACAATCCCCAGATCGATTGGCCCCAAAAGGTGGTATCCTTCACATCTGCCTATTGCCAACAGCATTGCTTAGATTCCGTACCCCATAACTTGCCCAGTTGTCTGACTGTACAACCCGTACCCAGTCCAGTTCCTTACATACCAGCAGTTTACCAGGAATTTAGAGATGTCTTTGATAAGAGGAAAGCCGATACCCTACCTCCACACCGCCCCTATGACTGCCCCATTGAATTATTACCCGGGGCCCCCATTCCTTTTGGCCGGATATTTCCCCTTTCTGAGACTGAACTTGAGGCTCTGAGACAATACATTGATGAGAACCTGGCCAAAGGATTAATTCGTCCCTCTTCATCCCCTGCCGGTGCAGGCATCTTTTTTGTGGGAAAAAAAGACAAGACTCTAAGACCATGTGTGGACTATAGGGAATTAAATAATATTACCCTTAAAAACCGCTACCCACTTCCGCTCATCCCTGAACTCTTCCAAAGATTCCACACCTCACGTATCTTTATGAAACTCGATCTACGTGGGGCTTACAACCTTGTCCGTATCCGGGAGGGAGACGAGTGGAAGACCGCCTTCAGAACAAGATTTGGGCATTTCGAGTACTTAGTCATGCCCTTTGGACTATGTAATGCCCCGGCAACCTTTCAGCATTTCATTAATGACATCTTCCGGGAGCATTTAGACCACTTTGTTGTCGCTTACCTTGACGACATTCTGATTTTTTCAACTTCGCTAGAGCTTCACAGGGTACATGTTAAGAAGGTACTATGTATTCTTAGAACACATGGGTTATATGTCAAAGCCGAGAAGTGTGATTTCGAGAAGGAATCCATTCATTTCTTGGGACTCATCATTACCACAGGTGGAATTGCCATGGACCCGCAGAAAGTGAAGTCTATCCTGGATTGGCCCGCTCCTTCTGACAAAAGGAGTGTACAGAGATTCATCGGGTTCGCAAACTTTTACAGAAGATTCATAAGGGGCTTCTCCACCATTGTAGCCCCCATCACTCAGACCACACGCCAACACACCAAGTTCCACTGGTCCCCAGCAGCTCAGTCCGCCTTTGACCAGCTCAAGACCCTCTTTACCACTGCGCCCATCCTGCAGCATCCAGATCCCGCCTTGCCCTACGTGCTAGAAGTTGATGCCTCGGAGGTGGCCACAGGGTCGATCTTATCCCAACGTCAAGGTTCCAAAGCTTTACTGCATCCTGTAGCCTTTTTCTCTCGAAAGATGAGTTCCCCAGAGAGGAACTACGATGTAGGGGATCGGGAACTTCTAGCGATCAAAACCGCTCTTGAAGAATGGAGGTATCTCCTGGAAGGTGCCGCTCACCCCATTCTAATTTTTACTGACCATAAGAACTTAGAGTATCTCCGCACAGCCAAACGTCTGAGACCCCGACAGGCCCGATGGGCTTTGTTCTTTTCAAGATTCAATTTCCACATAACCTATCGCCCAGGATCCAAGAACAGCAAAGCGGATGCTTTATCCCAGATGTTTCCTGATACCCCGGAAGGAGTCCCACCCAGTACAATTTTGTCCCCCCAAAATTTCTTACTGATCCAACCGGATCTAAGGTCTTCAATCGAGCTGGCCACTAGGCAGTGTACGGAAACTGAAGTTTCTTCCCTAAGAAGCCAAGGAGGGCTTCTATGGCATTGGGACAAGTTTTTTTTTCCCCCGGAAAGCCAGGTTACTGGTATTAAAGACCTTCCATGACCACCAACTTGCAGGCCACTTTGGAGTCCGGAAGACGACTGACCTTGTACAGCGGTCCCTATGGTGGCCTACTTTAAGGGCTGACTGTAAAGTATACGTTGACTCCTGTACCATCTGCCAACGTAACAAGGGATCTAACACCAGACCCTGGGGTCTGTTAAGGCCACTGCCAGTCCCGGAGAAACCATGGAAAGAAATTTCCATGGATTATATTGTAGAACTACCTCCCTCTGAAGGGTTTACGACCATTTTGGTGGTAGTAGACCGCCTGTCCAAGATGGCGCATTTTTTGCCGTTAAGAGGGACTCCCTCTGCCCTGGATACGGCAAAAACTTTTATAAAAGAAATTGTCCGATTACACGGGGTACCTAACAGCATTGTATCGGACAGAGGGGTACAATTCACCTCCAAATTTTGGAAAGAACTGTGTAAATTACTCTCAATTAGAATATGTTTGTCCTCTGCCTATCACCCACAGAGCAACGGTCAAACCGAAAGAACCAACCAAACGTTGGAACAGTACCTGCGATGCTTCTGTTCCTTTTCCCAGGATGATTGGGTTTCCTTGTTACCTTGTGCAGAATTCGCCTATAACAACTCAGTGCACGCCTCTACCAACCAGTCACCTTTCTGGGCAAACTACGGATTCCACCCCTCATTTCTGCCTAATACCATTCCTGAATCTTCTGTCCCGGCAGTTCAAGACAGAGTAAACCTCATTCACACAAACTACCAAATACTTCAAGATACCATGAAGAGGGCTCAGGAGGAGTACAAAAGACAGTACGATAAGAGGAAGAGAGTTAACCCTACCTTCAAGGCAGGAGATAAGGTGTGGCTTTCAGCAGCAAACCTTAAACTGCCATGTCCATCCCGGAAATTGGGACCTAAATTCCTGGGTCCTTTTGAGATTAAACGGGAGATTAATCCCGTAGCTTTTGAACTTGTTTTGCCTGAATCGTTTAAGATCCATCCTGTATTTCATGTTTCCCTTCTTAAACGTGTTACCTGTCGTCGGAGAGGTAGGACTATCCAGTTTTTAATCAAATGGAAGGGGTATTCTGCTGAAGAGAACTCTTGGGAACCTGCCAGTCACGTACATGCTCCTAAGCTTATACACGGGTTCCGCAGCCGCTATCCGGAAAAATGGGCTCGGTTGGGCATCCGGAGGCTGCCCCTTGGGGGGAGGCACTGTCAGGGAAATAGGCGCAATCTCACGAGGTACGTTAGTGTTAGCGCGCGTCGGCGCCTACGGAAGCGCAAGGTAGTTGCAAGACGAACGGCCGATGCTACGTCTAACCAGGCGGGCATACGCGGTGATGTTACGAACACACAACGTACTCAACGTAGCCGTACGATCGCCCCGACGCGTTCACGACGTGACCTGGGTACCTCGCCTATTTAAACGTTCGCCTGACAGTGCTGCATCGCTGGATTATCGTCAGCTCTCCTGTGAACCTGTACCTGTGTTTCCTGCTATCCGATCTCCTGTGTACCGACCCGGCTTGCTCGACCTACTCCTGTTATTCTCCTGGCTCTGACTCCTGGCTTGTACCCGACGTTCCTGATCTACTCTCTGCACCCGATCCCGGCTTGTCTTGACCACTCTCTGGACTTCTGCTGCCCACTCTTGGACTTCCTAGCGCGGTTGCCCTTAGAGACTTGTTTACCCGGCACCTGACCTCTGCTGCTGCTACCTGGCAACCTGTACTACTGTGGGCACTGCATCCCTGTGTCAACTTCAGGGTTGTGCTGCACTCGGCCGCAAGGGGAGCCCTCTCAGCATCTCGGCCTCGCTCCTGACCATGACACCATCTGAACCAAATAAGTTTATCTTGGTCTCATCAGACCACAGGACATGATTCCAGTAATCCATGTCCTAAGTCTGCTTGTCTCCAGCAAACTGTTTGCGGGCTTTCTTGTGCATCATCTTTAGAAGAGGTTTCCTTCTGGAACGACAGCCATGCAGACCAATTTGATGCAGTGTGCGGCGCATGGTCTGAGCACTGACAGACTGACACCCCCCCACCCTTTCAACGACTGCAGAAATGCTGGCAGCACTCATAAGTCTATTTCCCAAAGACAACCGCTGGATATGACGCTGAGCATGTGAGCTCAACTTATTTGGGCAACCATGGTGAAGCCTGTTCTGAGTGGAACCTGTCCCGCTGAACCACTGTATGGTCTTGGCCACTGTGCTGCAGCTCAGTTTCAGGGTCTTGGCTATCTTCTTATAGCCTAGGCCATCTTTATGTAGAGCAACAATTATTTTCTTTCTGATCCCCAGAGAGTTCTTTGCCATGAGGTGGCATGTTGAACTTCCATTGACCAGTATGAGAGAGCAATGACACCAAATTTAACACACCTGCTCCCCATTCACATCTGAGACCTTGTAACACTAACGAGTCACATGACACCCAGAAGGGAAAATGGCTAATTGGGCCCAATTTGTACATTTTCACTTAGGTGTATATTAGGAGTTATTTTGAGGGGACAGAAAATTTTCACTGTTATACAACCTGTACACTCACTACTTTACATTACAGAAAAGTGCAATTTCTTCAGTGTCGTCATAAGATGTCTTTCAAGGGGCGCGCAGCTCGGCGATTGGTGGTGCAGCATTTCAGTCTGACAGACAGCTGCACTGATCTCGGTAAAGTGCCTCTGATGGAGGCTCTTCACCATGTGATCAGCCATGTCCAATCATGACAGGAAGAGCCATTTATCAGCTTTTCCTCACTCGTGTCTGACAGACGCGAGTAGAGGAGAACTGATCGGCGGCTCTCCTGACAGGGGAGTCTGTGCTGATATTATTAGCGCAGCCCCCCCCCCCCCCCCCGCGGATGCCTGCCCAGGGCCACCAGGGATTTCGCCAGGACCACCAGAGATGGCCACCACACAGGACCACCAGGTATGCCACCCTAGACCACCAGGGATATGCCAATCGTTGCCCAGGCTGCTGCCAATCAGTGCCCATGAAAAATGCCTGCCAGTGCCATAAGTGATGCCTATCAGTGCAATGTATCAGTGCCAGACATCAGTGTCCATCAGTGCCCAACAGTGCCGCCTATCAGTGCCACCCATAAGTACCCATCAGTGCAGCCTTTCAGTGCTCATCAGTGTCGCCTATCAGTGCCCACCAGTGCCACCTATGAGTGCCCATCAGTGCTGCCTATCAATGCTCATCAGTGCTGCATATCAGTTCCACCCATCAGTGTCACCTATCAGTGCCCATCGTCAGTGCCCATCAGTGCCACCTCATGAATGCCATCTCATTGGTGCTACCTCATCGGTGCCTCCTTATCAGTGCCCATCAGTGCAGCTTATCAGTGCCCATCAGTGAAGGAGAAAACTAAATTTTTTACACAATTTTATAACAGAAACAAAGAAAAAGAGGTGATCAAATACCACCATAAGAGGACCACCTCATCAGTACCCATGAGTGCCACCTCACCAGTGCCCATCAGTGCAGCCTATCAGTGCCCATCAGTGCCACCTCCTCAGTGCATATAAGTGAAGGAGAAAAAATAGTTATTTATAAAATACTGACAGAAACTAAGACATTTTTTTTCACAATTTTCAGTCTTTTGATTTGTAAAAAACCCAGCAGTGATTAAATACCAGCAAAAGAAAGCTCTGTCTGTGTGAAGAAAATGATTAAACATTAATTTGGGTACAGTTTTGCATGACCGTTCAATTGTTATTCAAAGTGCCAGGGCAGGAAGGGGGTGAAAGTGCCCAGTATTGAGGTGGTTAAAGGAAACTAGTACTGAATAAGATGCCATTACTAACCTTTTCTACTGAAAATACCGGTTCTCTTGCTGCCATGCTGATCTATTATCTTTTGTACTTTGTGAGTGACTGAACATGATCAAGCATTCATGTCAGGACTTTTTACTTGAGTGTAGGTTTGAGAGCTACATAAGTTTAAGAATACTAACATGAAAATCAATATTTTTTTTTTTATTGTTCCTTTAAACAGCAATTCCAGGCAACAACTGAAAGTACAAAGTGAGCATCTCATGGTACTCAAATGCAGAGCATCCTTCTGCTTCCTGAAACGTCAATCATATTCAAAGTTCTAGAGACAGGTTTCTATCTGATTGATGTCTGTTGAAAAATTCTAAACACTAAGTGTAAAGTAACTCTGCTACTGCACTACCCTGCCACTATGTAAAAAAAAAACACCATAAATTGCTGCTGCTAACACCACTGATGTATTTTCACATGTGCAAAAAAAAAAAAAATACACATCAATAGGTGCTGTGCTGCTAGAATCATATAAATCAAGCTGAAACTAATGCACAGTTATTTACTGAAGCTGGAGAGTGCAAAATCTGGTACAACTCTGCAAAGAAACCAATCAGCTTTCAGGTTTTATTGCCAAAGCTTAATTGCACAAACTCAAGCTAGAAACTGATTGGCTACCATGAACAGCTGCACCAGATTATGAGTGATTATTAGTACCAGTGTGTTATGCTGGCCATACACGGTTAGAATATCGAATGGAAAAATGTCTGCTACGCTCGATCGCTCGACGTTCGAAACGTTAGTGGTTACATTTCGATTCACGAAATGCAAATTTTGTTCTGAAAAAAATAAATCCAACATGTTGGATTTTTTTTGCAAAAACAATAGATTTTCGAACGATTAGTAGTGTAATCGAACGAAAATAGTTTGAAAAATCGACAGCGCATGCACATTTCCACTGCTTATATAATCGATCGAGGACAATTGTACTATTTATGTTGTTATCGATCGCAAATATGTTGAATATTGGGCGGCATCTATTGATACAATGTTGGCGTTCTCGCATGCATGTTCGACAAATTTTACAATTTGCGAAAGTTTTTTCCGAACGATATTCTAACCGTGTATGGCCAGCATTAGTCTCCCCCAGTGTGCACAATAAGTTGTGCAATTATCATGGGAAACAAGAACCTCATATTTCCCTTAAGGCCACCCACACTGTAAGTAACATACAGGGCCGTTTTTAAGGCAGGGCAAAAGGGACAGCTGCCCTGGTCCTGTCATTGTTGTGGGGCCTAAAACAGCTGCCTCATACTTGCCAACTATCCTAGTTTAAATTCCCCTGTCCCTTGAAGTTTTAGTCCCGTGCTGTGTCCTGATATCTCAGTGGGAAGTTTTGTTACTAATGCTGCCCACCCCTCCCTATTGTTGTGTACAGATGACTCACTTGCAGACCCTGTGTGTACATGTAAATACAGGCACTGATATGTAAATAGTGGCAGCATTCATATGTAAATAGCGGCGGACCGGCAGCATCGATACTTAAATAGAGGCAGTATTCATATGTATATCATATATCATGCCCCCCTGAGGTCATATCTATCATCACCTATACTGAATGCTGCTCACTGGTGAGGTAGAGGGGCATGCTTGAAAGTCCTGCCTACAACTGTGCTCATTAAGCCTACCATCAGCCTGTTCTGGCTGAGGTAAGCAGAGAAGGAATTACAGTTTGGGGTGCACAGGTGAGCAAGGAGGGGATGTATGGAGGTAAGGAAGGTGGGTGCAAAGATGAGCAGAGGAGGCAGGTAGAGTTGAAGGGGGGGGGGGGATTGGAGATAATGTTGGAGGTTTGGGGTGCAGAGGTTAGCATGGATTTTAGCATGGGTTTCAAGATGCAAAGGTGTACTGACAGAGTGGATAAATATGTAGGTCACGTGTAGGGCAGCCATTCATTTTAATGGGCTGCTCTATGCATTACAAATATGTAAAAAAAAGTCTCAAACCCTTTTTCAAAATCACAAGTGCTAAAGCACATGTCAGCAGATGCGTGAGGGTGTCAATAACAATTAATGGCACTGATGTGTATCGGCTAAATGCATTCCCGACACACACAAATGTGAACGAAGCCTAAATGTCTCAGTTACATTGGTAGTCAGTGTAAATCTTCTCATTACATTGGGGCTTGGTGTATAATCCTTTCATTCACACTAGTGGAAAGTGTGAATGTCCCCCTTACATTGGTGGTCAGTGTAAATCCCTTCTTACATTGGTGGTTACTGTGAATGCTTCTATTACATTAATGGTCATTGTAAACCCCTATTACATTAGTGGTCAGTGTAAACCCCTGTTACATTGGTGGCCAGTGTTGAAACTCCTCTTTATATTGGTAGTCTGTAAAATCAGCATTGCCATTGTTCACACCCTCCCCCCCCCCAGCACTGATCCCAGCAGCCCTAGGACCCCTAGGAGTTTTCTGTCTATTAAAGGTTCCCCTCACCTCCCCAGTCCATGGTGTGCAGGCAGTGAAGAGATGATGTGCTGTAACCTCTAGTGACCAATCAGTAAGCAATAATGATGTGCAGTAACCTCTAGCAACCAATCCGTGAGCAATAATGATGTGCAGTAACCTCTAGCAACCAATCAGTGAACAGTATTGATGTACGGTAATCTCTAGCAACCAATCAACAAGCATAACTCATGTGCTGTAACCTCTAGAAACTAATCAGTGAGCCGTAATATGTGCTGTAACCTCTAGCAACCAGTCAGTGAGTGGTAATGATACATTGTAGCCTCTGGCAACCAATCACAATCGCTGCCTGATCTGATTCAGTAAATGGATTTTAAGTCTAGCTGCTATTTATTGTATGTCTCAGAGCAGGTGGAGAGCAAAACTGCATGGGGGGCAAGAAAATGTTTGCCCAGGGTCCAATAAATATTATCAAAAAATAGAACAAGGGGAAAGAAGACCCCCCTGAGAAAGGAAGTCACGGGTGGACCAAGCTGCTTATGAAGGGGACTTTATTATTGCTCAATTAATGAAAACAAGAATACAAAAACTAGGTACCCACCACCAACACCTAGACTAATATTAAAATAAGACAATGTTGTCTATATAAAAGCAGCTGCATCCCGTATACATCAGGCACACACACCCCATACACATCCAAGTGAATAGGCGGTTAGGTAGGCACGTAAGTCCTGGTGACAAGCACCATCACTAAATGTGCATATCCCGTCACTATTAACCATCAAGCCCCCAGCTGGAGGATAAAGAGGTAATTTATTGGGAATTCACACACTTGAAAAGTAGACCCTATAAAGAGCAATGCAACTGGGTTAACTTAGTTGACTTAGGTGATTCCACTGTTGATAAACACGGTATAGAGGGTGACATATAGCCACAAGTAGTCAGTAATTCGTTCAGGTTTTCAGCTTCAGGCCAAGCTGTATAAGCAAGGGTAACCCAGTGTAAAGTTTCTTTAACTAGGATAGTGGGTAAAGCTCATCTGCAGGTCAGGACAGAAGTACTGTGCGATGATATAGACAATCACAGGACCACAGGTCCGCTCATCCGTTGTGGACAAGAGTCTCTAATAGCTGGCAGGTGTCCCAGGAATCTCCATAGGATGCCATTTATAAGGGGATCTCGCACTGTACAGATCCTGTAATGCAGGGTGCTTGATTGCCACATGGAAATCCAGGGAATTCCACAGGGTACTTCTGCTGATACCGCTGTAGCGATGTAGTGTTGTAAAGCCGTCTAGGCACGCCATCCTGATATCTCAGCTGGCGATAGCTCCCACTATCCTCATAGTGTGTGGTTCGCTTGTGCTGTAGTGATGCATCATCTGTTTCACCCAAACACGTGGGTTTTATGAAGGATGGAAGGGATCAGAAGCAGTCACTTTTTATAAGCACACAGCACAAAGTTAATGGAAGGCTGCAATTCCCCCAAACAACCACTAGATGTCAACATCCCAATTACATGCCACATATTCATTCTGCTGCTAGACAGAAGGGCTCCCATAAGGCATATCATAACAAGCAAGTAGCTTTGATAGCACTAGGATCAGGGCACAGAGGGAAAAACAGAGCCAGAGTACCAGGGTTCCCGCGGTAATGAGACAGTTGGAAATACTATAGAGGTGATATGGTGGCATAATATACTTGTCTATGACTGGCTGCTCTATGGGTATTCCCTATATACGATCAGAGAGGGCAAATTGTCCACCAAACCGGAATTTATGTCTCATACACAGATAGTAAGTTATGGCACTAATTAGAATTCAAGAAAGGGCTGGAAACTGCATTCTGTTTTCAGGCCCAGTGGTGCAAGCGTTTTCAGCCTGAATATCCACATTTTTTTTTTCTTTTTGTAGCAGGATGGTATCAAAATCCCCTCTAAGTGATGGCAAATTCAGGGTATGAATCCCCTTAATACTGATACCATCTGTGCTGACTTCATGGAAATCTGCAAAATGTAATGCTAGTGGGGACATATCTTCTCTTTTCTTCTTGTTCTCCTCCTTGTTTGAATTTTTGATACTTCTTAAGTGTTCATCAATACCAATTCGGTGTTGTCTCTTGGTTTTTCCTATATAGTACTTTTTACATGGACACTCCAGCACGTAAATCACTCTAGAGGTCACAATTTTGACGAAATTTATAATTTGAAAAGCCGCACTCTGCATGGGTGAAACGTGCAGTTTTCTCAACAAATCTACACATTTGACAGTGCCCGCATGCATACATTCCTTTGAAAGGAGGTAGATCAGTCAGCCAGTTTGTGGTCCTTCCCCTAGTGTATTTAGAATGAACTAGGGTATCCTTAAGGTTGTGGGCCCTTCTGGTGACTAGTTGGGGATGAGGACCTACAATGTCAATTAAAGCAGGAGATTTTGTGAGAATTCCCCAATGTTTTTGGAGTACATTTCTCACTTGTTCCCATTGTGTCCCATAGGTAGTGATTATCCTTAAAGGTTTTTTTTACATGGTGTCTTTTGGGTTACCTGTTTTTTGACAAGGGTGTCCCTCCTGTCCTTTGTCCAGGCCTTTCTCTACGCCTTTTTGAGGACTTTATGAGAGTAACCCCTGTCTCAGAATCTTCCGAACATCTCTCCTGCTTCCCTCTGAAAATTAACATCCCTGGGGCAGTTCCTGCAGGAACTGACCCATAGGGATTCCCTTAATCAAATGATCTGGGTGATGGCTGGAAGCCTGCAGAAGCGTGTTTGCAGCGGTTGGCTTTCTGAAGGTACAAGTAGTTATTCTGTTGCCAGCTATGGAGATTTTAAGTCAAGAAAGGAAATTGTACTGGGGTCTACTATGTGGGTTAACCTGATGTTTCTCTCATTATTATTTAGAGCTGATAGAAACTCATGTTGTTGCTCTTCATCACCCATCCATACCATAAAGACATCATCAATGTATCTCAGCCAGGTAAGTACCCCACTGAGATGCATTGACATCTGACAGACCGTCTTCAGCTCCCAGAGGCCCAGATGGAGGCAGGCATATGATGGAGCCCAAGGTGCTTCCATAGCTGTCATCCTTGTCTGTTGATAGTATCCATCAAGAAATTGGAAGTAATTATTAGTCAAAGTGAGTTCTAGAAGCTCCAGAATAAACTCGTTTTGAGCACCAAACTCAGGATGGGTCATCTCCAGTAAAAGGGAGACCACCCTGAGGCCCCACTCGTGGGGTATCGATGTGTAAAGTGACTCCACGTCGATCCCCACCACAGGGCCCAAGGGGCTCTCCAGATCCTGCAACTTAGCTGGGACATCACAACTGTCCTGGACATAGGAAGGCAGGGACATCACCATGGTTTTAATGAATCCATCTACATATCTGCCTACTCTCTCTATAAGGTCCTCTATTGCCAAGGCAATAGGCCTACCAGGTGGATTGGTGAGAGATTTGTGTAGTTTCGGGATTACATAGAAGGTGGGGTTATTATATTCCCTACCCTCAGATAATCCCACTCCTTGTTGGTCAAGAGATTAGCCTCATGGGCCAAAAGTAGTTGCCGATTAAGGTTTTCAACTAGAGCAGGGAAGGGGTTGGACATCAGTTTCAAGTAGGTGGAGGTATCGCCCAGCTGCCTGAAAATTTCTCTTTCATGTAGGTCACTAGACAGTAAGACCACATTACCCCCCTTATCATTACATCTGACTATCAAATCCCTTGCCTGCTCCAGCTCATACATTGCCTTCCTTTCTTCATTGGACAAATTGTTGAGGCCACACCATGACCAGTCGATTTTATTAAGATCATCTTTAACGAGATCAAGAAAGACCTTCATCCAGTGGTGCTTGTACAAAGGAGGCATTTTAGTGGATTTAATATAAAGGCTACTGGGTCTCCTAATTTTATCAGAGTTAGATTCGTCATCAGAACTGATCTGTTCATCCAGGAGAGCTACAGAGTTCTACAAGGCAGCTCTTTCCTCATTATCTTCAAGGGTCACAGATTACGAATCACCCATTTGAGTACTGTCCTTGTGGACAGTATACCAGATGCGAAAAATTGCCTTGTGCCAGAATAGGTTGATATCTTTATATACTTTGAACTCATCCATAGATGCTGCTGATGGAGAGAAGGACAGCCCCTGAACACATGAGCACAGCTAATTACAGACCAGACCAATACAGTATGCTTTCCCTTCTTGAATCCAGAGCCCCACATCTGGCCCCAATCTGATGCCATGTCACTGATCACACTGGAAGTATGACAGTACAGGGGTAGATCCACTCCATACAATGTACAAAGAGAGCCCTGAGATCTCATCACATAGGGCATTTGTCCTATGTCTGGAGCTGGGAGACAGGCTGTCAAGTTTAACCTCTCCTCCTGGTGGTCTGTCATGGGGAGCCACTGGCTTTGAGGCACTAAGCAAGTCTGCAGATGGAAGTTCTGACTTAATTGACTGCATGCTGGTGTAGCCCACTTTTTTGGGTTACAAGAAGCAACCTTCCCCAAACAGAATATTGTGCTAAATCTGTATATACATAAGAGGACCAGAACCTTCACTAAGTGAATGAGTGGGTTTGATAGTAAAGTTGGCAGTGCCCCCACCCAGGACAGGGTCTCTGAACAGAGAGGGATTTCCTTCCTGGGAAATTAACCAGTAATCTAATTGTGAATGGAGAATTATTTTGGGTGGAGGGAGACACCGAAACTGAGCCTTTGCCCCAGGTGAAAAAATATCTAGCTTCGCCACTGGAATGACCTATTAGTACCTTCAGTTATGTAAATATAAAATATGTCAATCAGTTACTAAACAACCTCACTTTTTAGCTGTTAGTTTTGATGAAAAATCAGTGATGTCATTGCTGCAATTTGTAAAAAAAACAGCTTCAGCTGGGCACCTGGAGGAGGTATAATGGAAGCAGAACACCACATCTGCTCATCCCCTAGTGCCACTATGGGAAACTATACTTTCCATAATGTCATGGAAATTGTAGTGAATGGCCATTCATATGTCTAGCCTGCCAAATCTAAAGGCATGGAGGGCTGTGACAGACCAGAAGACTTCTGGCCTGCCAATCACAGCGTGAGGTCATGGGAAACAAAAAAAGTCAGTAGTCTCTTGACTTTTCCATCAAAAGACACTATAATGGTGGCCATATACACTTTGATAAATAATCAATTTATTTTCTGATTGATCTTATGAGATAGGAATATTTGATCGATATGCCACCCACAGGGAAGTGGATTTTGGTCAACAGTTAACATAGAAATATAAGCAAAACTTTTTTTTTCCAATTTGGATAGAGTAAGGGAGGATTATAACCCCTGTCAAATTTGTCCCATTGAGGAGATTTCTCTTCACTTCCTGTCCCATAGCCAAATAGGAAGTAAGAGGAAATCCCTGCAAATTAAGGGAATTCCTTGGGGACCCCCAGGTCACCAGAATTAGTGTACCTATTGAAAGATTTCCCCTCTATTATTTTTCTGGGGACACTTTCAATGATAATAGTAAACAGGACAATTAAAAAGGGTGAATCTTTTTAAAGTAGAGCTTTGGCCCTTTTTTTTTTTTTTTTTTTTTTTTTTTAATAACTCCCTTGATAATGGCAGCTTATGCGATCTAAATTGGCATATGCTGCAAATGAAAAAGTTTGTTGTCTTATGTTTTTTTTTTGTACTCACTGTCCCCTCAGGATCCAGTAAGCTTCCATTGTGCTGCTGGGTAGTGATGGACGAACTTCCGACGGGACGTTTCGCGAAAGCGAAATGCGAACGGACCCAAACGTTCGCGAAACCGAACGTTCGCCGCGGGCCCCATTGACTTCAATGGGAGGCGAACTTTGCAAACCTTCATGTCGAATTTGCGGCCACGTGGTAATTATTAGGGGGTAAAACGTAGTCCCACCATCTGGACAATGACATAATACATGTATGAGGTGAATTTGGGATCGATAACTACAAGCATTTTTATTTTATTTGGGAAATTGTTCTAACAATTCAGGACTATGGAGCTAATGAAGGCAATGGAGGAGAGGGAAGGTCAGGGACCAGGGTAGGCAAAGAAGAGGGTGCAGGAGATGATCACCAGCAGCGTGACATACCGGAATGACACATGCACCGTGATAGAGGCATCTGACAGCAGCACCGTAATACAGAGCACTGACAGCAGCACCGTGACATACAGCGCTGACAGCAGCACCGTGACATACAGCGCTGACAGCAGCACCGTGACATACATCGCTGACAGCAGCACCGTGACATACAGCGCTGACAGCAGCACCGTGACATACAGCGCTGACAGCAGCACCGTGACATACAGCGCTGACAGCAGCACCGTGACATACAGCGCTGACAGCAGCACCGTGACATACAGCGCTGACAGCAGCACCGTGACATACAGCGCTGACAGCAGCACCGTGACATACAGCGCTGACAGCAGCACCGTGACATACAGCGCTGACAGCAGCACCGTGACATACAGCGCTGACAGCAGCACCGTGACATACAGCGCTGACAGCAGCACCGTGACATACAGCACTGACAGCAGCACCGTAAGCAGCCCCAGGAGGAAGTCAGCACAGCACAGGGATGGTGTGATCCCCTCATAATAAGAACCCCCAGGAGGAAGTCAGCACAGCACAGGGATAGTGTGATCCCTTCATAATAAGAACCCCCAGGAGGAAGTCAGCACAGCACAGGGATATCATAAGCAGCCCCAGTAGAAATATGACACCGCTCAACCTCTTCAAAGAGGAGGGTAGGGGCATATAGTACGGTGTGCTTTTTTGGGTCAAGGAAGTGAGCCAAATGAATTAAGAAGGTCTGTGTGCTTGATTAAAAAAATAGTTTATAGACATATACATGGTCTACTGGTCACATGTGTTGAATTCCTCCGAGATCCATGCCTCATTCATTTTTAGAAATGTGAGGTAGTTAACACTGTGGTGAGCTAGGCGAGTACGCTTATCGGTCACAATCCCCCCTGCTGCGCTGAACGTCCTTTCGGACAGGACACTGGATGAGGGGCAAGCCAACAGTTCGATTGCAAATTGGGCAAGCTCTGGCCAGAGGTCAAGCCTGCCCACCCAGTAGTCTAGGGGTTCATCACTCCTCAGAGCGTCCACATCGGCCGTTAACCCAATGTAGTCGGACACCTGACGGTCTAGGCGTTCCCTGATGCTGGATCCGGATGACACCTGTCGATGGGTCGGCTGAAAGAATGACCTCATATCCGAAGTCACCAACACATCTTCAAACCGGCCTCTTCTTGCAGGCGCTGTTGGATTGGTACCCGCAAATCCTTCTCTGGGAGTGGGAATTGCTCCTCTGCCAGCGCACGCAAAAGCAGAATGCAGCATTTCTCGAAGCAAGGCCTGGAAGTGCTGCATTCTGACAGCCCTCTGCGACGGCGGTAACATTTCCGCCATTTTGTGTTTGTACCGGGGGTCTAAGTACGTTGCCACCCAGTACTGGTCCTTGACCCTCATGCTTTTTATACGGGGGTCCCTATTAAAACACTGGAGCATGAAGGCCCCCATTTGCACTAAAGTGGAAGCGGTGTGGTGGCCTGGCTCCTGCTCATCATCCAGGATAATGTCGTCCTCTTCATTCTCCTCTCCCCATCCTCGCACAACAGGGATCCCAGAAAGGTTTAAAGCATGCTCTTCTTGCTCCTGCTCATCCGCCCCGGCACCATCCTCCTCTGACTCCTCATCAGACTCCTGTTGTTGACTTGTCTCAGATAGAGTAGCCCCCCCTGGGAATTCATCCAGCATTGCGACTTCCTCATCTTCCCGCTCCTGCTCCTCCACAGCCTGATCAATGACACGACGCAATGCACGCTCCAGAAAGAAGGCATAAGGTACCATGTCACTGATGGCGCCATGGCTGCGACTGACCAGTTTGGTGATCTCCTCAAATGGCTGCAGAAGTCTGCATGTGTCGCGCATGAGCAGCCACTGGCGCGGTGAAAAAAAACCCAGCTCCCCAGAACCGTTTCTTTCGCAGAGTTCATACAGGTAGACGTTAACTGCACGTTTCTGCTGGAGCAGCCTATCAAGCATATAGAAGGTTGAGTTCCATCGCGTCGGGCAATCGCAAATAAGACGTCTGACCGGCAGATGGTGTCGCCGCTGAATGTCAGCAAGGCGAGCCATGGCCGTGTAAGATCTTCTGAAATGGGCCGAGATTTTCCTTGCCTGCCGCAAGATGTCCTGGACCCCAGGGTATTTGACAAGGAATCGCTGCACGACCAAGTTTAAGACGTGTGCCATGCACGGCACGTGCGTGATTTTGCCCTGTTTCAATGCGCTAAGCAGATTGGCACCGTTGTCACACACCACTTTACCAACTGTCAAATTGAGCGGTGTTAGCCACTCATCTGCCTGTGAACGCAAAGCTGAAAGGAGTGCCGGGCCAGTGTGGCTCTTTGCTTCCAGGCACAACAGACGCAGCACGGCATGGCAACGTCTCACCTGGCATGTGGAATAGGTTCTGGGGAGCTTGGGCGGTGCAGTGGAAGAGACGCTAGCAGCGGAAAAGGAGGAGGCAGCTGAGGAGGAGAGGGAGGAGGATGGAGTAGGAGGAGGAGAAGAAGAGTCAGGCCTGCATGCAATCCGTGGCGGTAAAACCAAATCTACACGGGTGCCACGGGTTACATGCTTGACGGCCGTCAGAAGGTTCACCCAGTGGGCAGTAAAACTGATATACCTTCCCTGCCCGTGTTTGCTAGACCACGTGTCTGTGGTCAGATGTATCTTGGCACCGACACTGTGTGCCAGAGATACATTCACTTGCCGCTGAACATGGCCATATAGCTCTGGGATGCCCTTCTCTGAGAAATACTTCCTTCCTGGGACCTTCCATTGTGGTGTTCCAATGGCCACAAATTTGCGAAAGGCCTCCGAGTCCACCAGTTTATATGGCAGTAGTTGGCGGGCTATGAGTTCTGACAAGCCAGCCGCCAACCGTTGGGCAAGAGGGTTATCCGGCGTCATCATTTTTTTACGCTCAAACATTAGGCCCACGGAAGCCTGCCTTTTTGCAGAAAAATGTGAG
Source organism: Lithobates pipiens (assembly GCF_037356315.1). Lineage (NCBI taxonomy): Eukaryota > Metazoa > Chordata > Amphibia > Anura > Ranidae > Lithobates > Lithobates pipiens. The sequence goes on from NW_027507903.1 coordinate 571,412,281, forward strand.
CTTGGCGTGATGGAAGGTGGAGTGGAGGACAATTGTGAGGAGAGAGGAGAAGGAGAAGTAGAAGACGAGGCTGGACGGTGAGAGCCTGCAGTGTGGCTTTGTGTGTTCCGTTGCTCCCACTGGGCTCGGTGATGGCTGCTCATGTGCCTTCTTAAGGCGGTCGTCCCTAGGTGAGTATTGGGCTTACCGCGACTAACGCGTTGACTGCAAAGATTGCAGATGGCAACGCTATTGTCAGCAGCGGACACGTTAAAAAAAGCCCACACTGCGGAGCCATGTGCCGGTGTCCTGGGAGCGCCAGATGTGACCGTACATGGTCGATGACTCGCTCCTGATACATTTGCAGTCTGCTTTGTCCCTGCTGTGCAATGTAAGTCATTGCTGCTTCTCCTCCCTATCTGCTGGTCCATATCTCCCTCTGAACTCCCCTCCTCTTCCTCTCTTGTGGGCACCCACGTGACATCACTAGACACGTCATCATCAACGTCACCTTCCCCACCGCTATAAGTAGAGATCTCGGAGTAGGCAGCAACACCGGGGACCAACCTCCTCCTTGGGCTGATCTGGGTACTGGCGTCAGACTGCTGAGTAGCGCTTGTTGCTACCTCCTCTTCCTGATCCAATACCAAGAGTGGCTGCGCATCAGAAATGTCCTCTTGATATGGATCGGAAAATAATTCCAGTGACTCAAGCGGAAGGTATGTGGTGGTGGTGGTGGTGGTCGTGTTGTTGGTGGTAGTGTCTTTGGGGGTGCACATAGCAGAGAGTGAAGAAGAGGGTGCAGATCGAGAGGATGAGGAGGGTGCAGAAGAGTAAGGCTGAGCGAGCCACTCAACCAAGTCTGGTGCATCCTTTAAAGTAATTGAACGCACCTTCTGCAACTTCCCACTTTGGCTCAAGCCTGTTGCTCCTGCCCTACCCCTACCACCCCTGCGGAAGGGCCTGCCTCTTCCTCTGCCTGTCATTTTTTAAATGACCCTGTGACAAAACTCTTAGTCCCTATACCGATGAAGGACTGCTGCAGTATAGGGCAGCGGTCAGCAGTGGTGCACGTCAACCCTATCTATTGTGGACCGATAGCGGTCCTTACAGAACAGCAGACTGTACCGCACTCAAGCCTATGTACCGTAGCACCCTATACCAAGTTACCAGTCCTTATAAGAACTTTTGTGGACCAAGCAGGTTGTGTATTAGTGTTTAGCAGACTGTACGTCAGTCCCTATACCGCTGAAGGACTGCTGCAGTATAGGGCAGCGGTCAGCAGTGGTGCACGTCAACCCTATCTATTGTGGACCGATAGCGGTCCTTACAGAACAGCAGACTGTACCGCACTCAAGCCTATGTACCGTAGCACCCTATACCAAGTTACCAGTCCTTATAAGAACTTTTGTGGACCAAGCAGGTTGTGTATTAGTGTTTAGCAGACTGTACGTCAGTCCCTATACCGCTGAAGGACTGCTGCAGTATAGGGCAGCGGTCAGCAGTGGTGCACGTCAACCCTATCTATTGTGGACCGATAGCGGTCCTTACAGAACAGCAGACTGTACCGCACTCAAGCCTATGTACCGTAGCACCCTATACCAAGTTACCAGTCCTTATAAGAACTTTTGTGGAACAAGCAGGTTGTGTGTTAGTGATTAGCAGACTGTACGTCAGTCCCTATACCGCTGAAGGACTGCTGCAGTATAGGTGAGCGGTCAGCAGTGGTGCACGTCAACCCTATCTATTGTGGACCTATAGCGGTCCTTACAGAACAGCAGACTGTACCGCACTCAAGCCTATGTACCGTAGCACCCTATACCAAGTTACCAGTCCTTATAAGAACTTTTGTGGACCAAGCAGGTTGTGTATTAGTGTTTAGCAGACTGTACGTCAGTCCCTATACCGCTGAAGGACTGCTGCAGTATAGGTGAGCGGTCAGCAGTGGTGCACGTCAACCCTATCTATTGTGGACCGATAGCGGTCCTTACAGAACAGCAGACTGTACCGCACTCAAGCCTATGTACCGTAGCACCCTATACCAAGTTACCAGTCCTTATAAGAACTTTTGTGGACCAAGCAGGTTGTGTATTAGTGTTTAGCAGACTGTACGTCAGTCCCTATACCGCTGAAGGACTGCTGCAGTATAGGGCAGCGGTCAGCAGTGGTGCACGTCAACCCTATCTATTGTGGACCGATAGCGGTCCTTACAGAACAGCAGACTGTACCGCACTCAAGCCTATGTACCGTAGCACCCTATACCAAGTTACCAGTCCTTATAAGAACTTTTGTGGAACAAGCAGGTTGTGTGTTAGTGATTAGCAGACTGTACGTCAGTCCCTATACCGCTGAAGGACTGCTGCAGTATAGGTGAGCGGTCAGCAGTGGTGCACGTCAACCCTATCTATTGTGGACCGATAGCGGTCCTTACAGAACAGCAGACTGTACCGCACTCAAGCCTATGTACCGTAGCACCCTATACCAAGTTACCAGTCCTTATAAGAACTTTTGTGGACCAAGCAGGTTGTGTATTAGTGTTTAGCAGACTGTACGTCAGTCCCTATACCGCTGAAGGACTGCTGCAGTATAGGGCAGCGGTCAGCAGTGGTGCACGTCAACCCTATCTATTGTGGACCGATAGCGGTCCTTACAGAACAGCAGACTGTACCGCACTCAAGCCTATGTACCGTAGCACCCTATACCAAGTTACCAGTCCTTATAAGAACTTTTGTGGAACAAGCAGGTTGTGTGTTAGTGATTAGCAGACTGTACGTCAGTCCCTATACCGCTGAAGGACTGCTGCAGTATAGGTGAGCGGTCAGCAGTGGTGCACGTCAACCCTATCTATTGTGGACCGATAGCGGTCCTTACAGAACAGCAGACTGTACCGCACTCAAGCCTATGTACCGTAGCACCCTATACCAAGTTACCAGTCCTTATAAGAACTTTTGTGGACCAAGCAGGTTGTGTATTAGTGTTTAGCAGACTGTACGTCAGTCCCTATACCGCTGAAGGACTGCTGCAGTATAGGGCAGCGGTCAGCAGTGGTGCACGTCAACCCTATCTATTGTGGACCGATAGCGGTCCTTACAGAACAGCAGACTGTACCGCACTCAAGCCTATGTACCGTAGCACCCTATACCAAGTTACCAGTCCTTATAAGAACTTTTGTGGAACAAGCAGGTTGTGTGTTAGTGATTAGCAGACTGTACGTCAGTCCCTATACCGCTGAAGGACTGCTGCAGTATAGGTGAGCGGTCAGCAGTGGTGCACGTCAACCCTATCTATTGTGGACCTATAGCGGTCCTTACAGAACAGCAGACTGTACCGCACTCAAGCCTATGTACCGTAGCACCCTATACCAAGTTACCAGTCCTTATAAGAACTTTTGTGGACCAAGCAGGTTGTGTATTAGTGTTTAGCAGACTGTACGTCAGTCCCTATACCGCTGAAGGACTGCTGCAGTATAGGGCAGCGGTCAGCAGTGGTGCACGTCAACCCTATCTATTGTGGACCGATAGCGGTCCTTACAGAACAGCAGACTGTACCGCACTCAAGCCTATGTACCGTAGCACCCTATACCAAGTTACCAGTCCTTATAAGAACTTTTGTGGACCAAGCAGGTTGTGTATTAGTGTTTAGCAGACTGTACGTCAGTCCCTATACCGCTGAAGGACTGCTGCAGTATAGGGCAGCGGTCAGCAGTGGTGCACGTCAACCCTATCTATTGTGGACCGATAGCGGTCCTTACAGAACAGCAGACTGTACCGCACTCAAGCCTATGTACCGTAGCACCCTATACCAAGTTACCAGTCCTTATAAGAACTTTTGTGGAACAAGCAGGTTGTGTGTTAGTGATTAGCAGACTGTACGTCAGTCCCTATACCGCTGAAGGACTGCTGCAGTATAGGTGAGCGGTCAGCAGTGGTGCACGTCAACCCTATCTATTGTGGACCGATAGCGGTCCTTACAGAACAGCAGACTGTACCGCACTCAAGCCTATGTACCGTAGCACCCTATACCAAGTTACCAGTCCTTATAAGAACTTTTGTGGACCAAGCAGGTTGTGTATTAGTGTTTAGCAGACTGTACGTCAGTCCCTATACCGCTGAAGGACTGCTGCAGTATAGGGCAGCGGTCAGCAGTGGTGCACGTCAACCCTATCTATTGTGGACCGATAGCGGTCCTTACAGAACAGCAGACTGTACCGCACTCAAGCCTATGTACCGTAGCACCCTATACCAAGTTACCAGTCCTTATAAGAACTTTTGTGGAACAAGCAGGTTGTGTGTTAGTGATTAGCAGACTGTACGTCAGTCCCTATACCGCTGAAGGACTGCTGCAGTATAGGGCAGCGGTCAGCAGTGGTGCACGTCAACCCTATCTATTGTGGACCGATAGCGGTCCTTACAGAACAGCAGACTGTACCGCACTCAAGCCTATGTACCGTAGCACCCTATACCAAGTTACCAGTCCTTATAAGAACTTTTGTGGAACAAGTGAGTTGTGAATGTTTAGCAGACTGCAGCAGAAGGGCAGCAGTCAAGTATAATATCCTTTCTATATTTGGAAGAAAGAATATTATACATGTACAAGCCTATTACTGTACCACTGATACCAGTCCTGAAAAGAACCTTTGTGGAACTAATAATAACAGCAAGTCTTTAAAATTACCCTCACTGCCTGACAACACTGCTTCCTTCCTGTCCCTATACAAATTGGCAAAAAAAGAGAACGATTAGTGGTTACTGGAACAGCTCTTTTGTGGACCTTGATAGTAACAGCTAATGATGATGATGATGATGATGATGATGAAAGACTAATCTGGCTGTCCCTGTAGCATACACCGTCCTTTCCCTTTCTCTAAACTAACAAAAGACACTCAGGCTGCTGCAAGAATCAGCAGCACAGCAAACCTATCAACACCTAACACCTATACCAGTCCTGAAAAGAACTTTTGTGTACCAAATAGCTAGTGGTTTATCTCTCCCTACTCCACACAGGAACCTGTCCCTATCGTAACAGAAGAAAGAATGTAAAATGGCCACCGGATCGGGTGTATTTATAGGTTAGGGGGAATGTACAAGTGTCCATGTGCTGTCATGTCTCAATTGGCTGTCCTGTATCACATGATAAACGTGTCACCAAAGGTTAAAGTTCTTGTATACATTAAACACGTAAGTCCGCCGCGGCGAACGACGGAAAAAGGCGTTCGAACGTGCGGACCGCGAATGTCGGAAATTCGCCGCGAAACGACCGCCGGGCGAACCGTTCGGCCATCACTACTGCTGGGTACCTAGCATAAACCTCCGGATCTCGCATATGTGCATTGTGAACGCACTCAGAGTATTGCAGGTTGCCATAACAATGGTGGCATCAGAGGAAGTTTATGCCCCGTTGTTATGGCAGCCTGACAATCAAGGATGCCCATTGACTCCTGGGATTGATGACACTAATATCCTAGGAGCCAATGAGTGGGTGGGAATGACGTACCTTGCCATGGTACAGCGGATATATACATATTCATGCCCCTTAAAAAGTAATCTGTTTAAAAAAAAAAACTTTGCAAACCTTATTGTCATTGCAATCAGCAGCGCCGGGGGCCGTAGTTATAAAATAGCCTGGAGTTCCGCTTTAACTGAAGCACAGACAGCAATAAAAACTGGCAAGCGTTTTAATTCCTCTACACTCAGTCCAAAACTAAAAAAAAAGTTTTGCCTATAGTTATAGTTAAAGATACGATTGTTACTTTATTTCCAACATGTAATCTCATCATATTGGTAAAAATATGCAAAACTAACCATAAATTGCCTCCTGGATGATTAACTCAGTGTAATCAAATGTAGTGTAATCAAATCCTATCGATACTAAACTGATTGTAAAGGAATTAATGGCTATTTGATTGTTTGCGTAATTGATCATTTGGATCAAATCACACATCGATCAAAAAAATAAAGTTCCCTGAAAACTCACTTATTCAGGGAAGCCTATCGCACACCCACCTAACAACTGTACCTGAGCCACCCCCATCAAATCATCCCCCACATCTATTAACTTTTGTAACACCACCCCCTCCCTTTAGAATGTAAGCTCTACGAGCAGGACCCTCTTGTTTCTTCTGTATTGTACTGTGATTGTGCTGTCCCCCCTCTACATTGTAAAGCGCTGCTTAAACTGTTGGCGCTATATAAATCGTGTATAATAATAATAATAATAAAGTTGAAGCGCACTTGGCCATCATTACAGAGGTTGGTTCTCGCTAGGAATCTGAGATTCCCAAGTCCGACCACTATAATGGAAATAGGATTGCATTGGTGAAGTGACAAGACTGCTCATCTGTCCTATAGAATGAATGTGAAAAGGACTGAGGCTTAAAATTCATCAAAAGAATTACAAGTTTCCCACTCCTACTATAATTATTATTGGAAATAAGAACATATTTGTCAAAGGTAAGATTTTTATTTTGGATAGGGCAAGGGGGGGGGGGGTGTTATAACCCCTGTCAGTTTTTTTCCCCCCATCCATGTCCCGTTGTGGAGATTTCCCTTCATTTCCTGTCCCGTAGCCAAACAGAAAGTGAGAGAAAATCTCTGTAAATTGAGGGAATTCTTTGAGCGTCCCCAGGTCACCAGAACTAGTGTCCATTTGGAAGATTTTCCCCGCTATTAACCTCCCTGGCGGTATGATTCATTCTGGTTTTAGGTGCTGAAAGCGGTACAATTATTTTGCATGGAAATTTGGCGTTTTATATTGTAGGCCTGTAATTCTTAGGAATAACTCTCTTAAATCTGTTCAAACCAGAGTCTAGCAGACATCCCGGGTATGATAAAGTTTATAATATAATAAAGAATAATAAAAATTATTCAATAATGTAATCAAATCCTAAAACACTGAAAAAGGGACAGTTTTTGGTTGCTATGGACAATCTCCGAATTCCAGGCAGAAAAAACAGTATTTATAATATAAAAGTGCATGCAGGGCACTGCACAGACCACTAGGGACAAAGGGGGTGTGTATTTTTTAATACAGCACTGTAATCTGTAAGATTACAGTACTGTGTGTGTTTTGTGTCTTTTTACTTTTTTGAATTTGGCGCCGATCTCCGCTCCCGTGCGTCGTAACGTCGCAGGGAACGGAGCTCGGCGGCATTCGGCACTGTGTGAATCGAGCGGAGGACGGCTCGATAACACAGCGCGGAAGTCATTGCTGGATCCAGGGGACAAGGTAAGCAACTCTCCCTGTGTCCTCCCTGCATCCAGCGATGCGATCCCGAGTCTGGCTCGGGGTTACCGCTCCTGTTAGTAAAATCCCAACCCGAGCCAGACTCGGGATTACCGCTAGGAAGGTTCATTTTCTAGGGTACAACCAAAAATTTGGGATTTTCTTTTACTTTCACTTTCAATTATAATAGTAAACAAGGGAAAATAGAGAGGATGAATCTCCTTAATGGGGGCAAAGACAGCAAAGAAAACTGGCAGGTGTTCTAATCCTTCTCCGCTCTATCCAAAAAAAAAAAGGTTTTGCCTTTAATTATACTTTAACCACTTAAAGACCAGCTACCGCAGTTAAACTGTGGCAGGTTGGCCCTCCTGGGCAAATCGCCGCCATGGTACGTCGGCCGCTTTAAGACCACTAAGGGGCACCCGCGGCGCGAAGCCTGAGCCAATGCATGTGGTCGACAACCGCTATGTCCTCCGGCCATCCGCAATTTCGCCTGAGAAAGACAAAACAGGGATCTGTCAATGTAAACAGACAGATCCCCATTCTGACAGGGGAGGATAGACAGATCTGCTGTTCCTAGTGATTAGGAACAGCAGATCTGTCTCCTCCCCCAGTCACTACACTGTCCTCACAGTTAGAAACAACTTCCTAGGGAACACTTAACCCCTTGATCACCCCTAGTGTTAACCGCTTCCCTACCAGTGACATTTATACAGTAATCAGTGGCTATTTTTAGCTCTGATCGCTGTATGAATGTCGACGGTCCCAAAAAAGTGTCAATCAAAAGTGTCTGATCTGTCCGTTGCAATGCTGCAGCCCTGCTAAAAACTGCTGATCACCACCATTACTAGTAAAATAAATCTATCCCCTATTTTGTAGACGCTATAAGTTTTGTGCTTATACGCTTATTTTAATTTTCTTTACCAAAAATATGTAGAAGAATACATATTGGCCTAAACCGATGAAGAAATTTGTTTTTAAAATTTTTTGGAGGGATATTTATTATAACAAAAAGTAAAAAATATTGTTTTTTTTTTTTTAATTGTTGGTCTTTTTTTGTTTGTAGCACAAAAAAAAAAAAATGCAGAGGTGATCAAATTCCACCAAAAGAGAGCTCTATTTGTGGCAAAAAAAAGGACGTCAATTTTGTTTGGGTACAACGTCTCATGGTGGCACAATTGTCAGTTAACCAGTTGCCGACCGCCGCACGCCGATGTACGTCGGTACAATGGCACGGGCAGGCATAAGGACATACATGTACGTCCCTTGCCTCCCGCGGGTCGGGGGCCCGATCGGGCCCCCGCCCGGTGCCTGCGGCGGTCGGTATTCGTTCGGGAGCGATCCCGGACGAGGGGACGGCCATTCATTCATGGCCACCCCCTCGCGATCGCTCCCGACGAATAGAAATCCCCGGTGACATCACTTCCTCTCCTGTAATGTAAACACAGGAGAGGAAGTGATGTATTCTCTCCTCCGTGTCGGTATTTTTCGTTCCGACACGGAGGAGAGCGGATCAGTAAGTTGCACCAACACTCTACACACACAGTAGAACATGCCAGGCACACTCACACCCCCCCTTTACCCCCCGATCACCCCCCCAATTACCCCTGCCCCCCAGTCACAGTGACACCAATGTCATTTTTTTTTTTTTTTTTTTTTTTTTTTTGCATTGGTGTCATTTGTGACTGTAATAACTGTTAGGGCAGTTAGAGTTAGCCCCCTTTAGTTCTAATGTACCCCCCTAACCCCCCCAATAAAGGTTTAACCCCGTGATCACCCCCCGTCGCCAGTGTCACTAAGGCTGGGTTCACATTGCAGCGGTTTATGAGAACGAATGTGATTCGCACCGCACTGCAGTGCAAATCACATCCGATCTCTGTGCGATTCGAGTTCAGCCATTCGCCGCACCCGCCGCACCCGCCACACCCGCCGCACCCGCCGCAAATTCGCACGGGACCCTTTTTTTGGCCCGCAGCAGAATCGGATCGCATGGGTGTTCACACCATGCGATCCGAGTTTGCAGATCGCACTGCGATATGCGAACTGATCTGGGGGTGTCAGTAACATTTCACTGACACTCCCAGCAGTTCGCATAGGGCAGTGTGAACTGCCGCCGGGAGGCATGCGATGCGGGAACCCGCCGCGGATTCGCGGCGTTTCCGCATCGCTCCAGTGTGAACCCAGCCTAATAAGCGATCATTTTTCTGATCGCCGTATTAGTGTCACAGGTGACGCTAGTTAGGCAGGTAGGTATTTAGGTTCGCCGCAGCTTTTTATAGCGCCAGGGACCCCCATATACTACCGCATAAAGCCCCCTGATTGCCCCCTAGTTAACCCTTTCACCAGTGATCACCATATAACTGTTACAGGTGACGCTGGTTGGTTAGTTATTTTTTTATAGTTTCAGGGCACCCGCCATTTATTACCTAATAAAGATTTAACCCCCTGATCACCCGGCGGGTGTCATTTGTGACTAATAACTGTTAGGGCAGTTAGGGTTAGCCCCCTTTAGTTCTAAGGTACCCCCCTAACCCCCCCAATAAAGGTTTAACCCCGTGATCACCCCCCGTCGCCAGTGTCACTAAGGCTGGGTTCACATTGCAGCGGTTTGAGAACGGATGTGATTCGCACCGCACTGCAGTGCAAATCACATCCGATCTCTGTGCGATTCGAGTTCAGCCATTCGCCGCACCCGCCACACCCGCCGCACCCGCCGCAAATTCGCACGGGACCCTTTTTTTGGCCCGCAGCAGAATCGGATCGCATGGGTGTTCACACCATGCGATCCGAGTTTGCAGATCGCACTGCGATATGCGAACTGATCTGGGGGTGTCAGTAACATTTCACTGACACTCCCAGCAGTTCGCATAGGGCAGTGTGAACTGCCGCCGGGAGGCATGCGATGCGGGAACCCGCCGCGCATTCGTGGCGTTCCCGCATCGCTCCAGTGTGAACCCAGCCTAATAAGCGATCGTTTTTCTGATCGCTGTATTAGTGTCACAGGTGACGCTAGTTAGGCAGGTAGGTATTTAGGTTCGCCGCAGCTTTTTATAGCGCCAGGGACCCCCATATACTACCGCATAAAGCCCCCTGATTGCCCCCTAGTTAACCCTTTCACCAGTGATCACCATATAACTGTTACAGGTGACGCTGGTTGGTTAGTTATTTTTTTATAGTTTCAGGGCACCCGCCATTTATTACCTAGTCTCACTAGTGTACCCCTAAATTTAGGGGTGTCTACTTTCCAAAATGGGGTCATTTGGGGGGGGTTTGTGCCATCTTGGCATTTTATGGCCTTCAAAACTGTAACGCCCTTAGAAAGCCTGAAGGCGGTGCTTGGTTTTCGGGGCCCCGTACGCGGCTAGGCTCCCAAAAAGTCCCACATATGTGGTATCCCCGTACTCAGGAGAAGCAGCAGAATTTATTTTGGGGTGTCATTTCACATATGCCCATGGCATGCGTGAGCAATATATCATTTAGTGACAACTTTGTGAAAAAAAAAAAAAAAAGTTTGTAATTTTCCCGCAACTTGTGGCAAAATATAAAATATTCCATGGACTCAACATGCCTCTCAGCAAATAGCTTGGGGTGTCTACTTTCTAAAATGGGGTCATTTGTGGGGGTTTTGTGCCATCTTGGCATTTTATGGCCTTCAAAACTGTAATAGGTAGTGAGAAGTGAACTCAAAAATTTACGCCCTTAGAAAGCCTGAAGGCGGTGCTTGGTTTTCGGGGCCCCGTACGCGGCTAGGCTCCCAAAAAGTCCCACATATGTGGTATCCCCGTACTCAGGAGAAGCAGCAGAATTTATTTTGGGGTGTCATTTCACATATGCCCATGGCATGTGTGAGCAATATATCATTTAGTGGCAACTTTGTGAAAAAAAAAAAAAAAAAAAGTTTGTAATTTTCCCGCAACTTGTGGCAAAATATAAAATATTCCATGAACTCAACATGCCTCTCAGCAAATAGCTTGGGGTGTCTACTTTCTAAAATGGGGTCATTTGTGGGGGTTTTGTGCCATCTTGGCATTTTATGGCCTTCAAAACTGTAATAGGTAGTGAGAAGTGAACTCAAAAATGTACGCCCTTAGAAAGCCTGAAGGCGGTGCTTGGTTTTCGGGGCCCCGTACGCGGCTAGGCTCCCAAAAAGTCCCACATATGTGGTATCCCCGTACTCAGGAGAAGCAGCAGAATTTATTTTGGGGTGTCATTTCACATACGCCCATAGCATGTGTGAGCAATATATCATTTAGTGACAACTTTGTGTAAAAAAAAAAAAAAAATTTTTTTTTGTCATTATTCAATCGCTTGAGGCAAAAAAATAAAATATTCAATGGGCTCAACATGCCTCTTATCAATTTCCTTAGGGGGTCTACTTTCCAAAATGGGGTCATTTGGGGGGGTTTTGTACTGCCCTGCCATTTTAGCACCTCAAGAAATGAGATAGGCAGTCGTAAACTAAAAGCTGCGTAAATTCCAGAAAACGTACCTTAGTTTGTAGATGTGACAACTTTTGCGCAAACCAATAAATATACAATTATTGACTTTTTTTTTACCAAAGACATGTGGCTGAATACATTTTGGCCTAAATGTATGACTAAAATTGAGTTTATTGGATTTTTCTAATAACAAAAAGTAGAAAATATCATTTTTTTTCAAAATTTGCGGTCTTTTTACGTTTATATCGCAAAAAATAAAAATCGCAGAGGCAATCAAATACCATCAAAAGAAAGCTCTATTTGTGGGAAGAAAAGGACGCAAATTTTGTTTGGGTACAACATTGCATGACCGCGCAATTACCAGTTAAAGCAGCGCAGTGCCAAAGTGTAAAAAGACCTCTGGTCATTTACCAGCAAAATGGTCCGGTCTGAAAGTGGTTAAAGCCACGCAGTGCTGCATCGCAAAACATGGCCTGGTCCTTAAGGGGGCAAATCCTTCCTGTCATTAAGTGGTTAAGTTAAAGTAGAATTCCATGCTACAACTAACTAGTCCTAAAAATTACAGTCAGTCATGAATGTAGAATAACTGTTCTAACTCCCGTATACTCCCATTATAGCAAATTATATTATATGCCGAATCACAAAAAGTGCTCTGGTCAGGAAGGGGGTAAAATCTTCCAGGACTGAAGCAGTTAAACTATTTTTAATCCTTAATAGAAGCTACGACCTTAGTATTCCTTTCTGTGAGGGAGGCACAAGTGGCACTTACATCAAAGATTATGCTCCACTCCAGTATAAGACAGGGTGCCAATGTATGTCAGAAGGGGCACCAACATGGTCACATCTAATGCAGTGGCGGTGGGTGGTAATTTATTTTTAACACCACCACACCCGGTCCGGTTGGTCGGGTCCAGAGCACTTATCCCATCTATGGCGTGCATCATGGGTGGCTTCCCCTGCTCTCCTCCACAGGCATCACGTGCAGCGGGCATCACTGGCGACTGATTGGCAGGGAGGAGATTCAGTGTGAAAATAGTGAATATTCATTTGCTAATGTCACACAACTGGGTGGGCTCGGTTTGCAGTGCTCTGCGCCCTCAGCCCACCCTATTTTGAAGCTTAGTAGAGCCTCTGGCTCTACTCACGTGCTTGAATAGATAGAATAGATACTAATAGAAAATAAAAGAATAGAAAAGAATACAATAGAAAAACAATAAAATATAATATCACAAAATAGAAAGAATATATAACTGTCTTCCAAAATTCTAATTTCAAATAGAATGAATTTGAATAGAACAGACTAGAATAGAATATAAAAAAATAGAATAGAAAATCAATAGAATACAATACAATAAAATAGAAAGAATATAATGGTTATATTCCTTCTATTTTATGTTATTCTATATTAATTGTTTTTCTATTCTATTCTCTTATTTTCTAATCCATTATTTTCTATTTTGTATTCTAATCTTGTCAATTCAAATTTATTCTATTAAAAATTAGAATTTCTGAAGATGGTTGTATTCTTTATATGTTATTCTATTCTTTTCTTCTATTCTCTTATTTTCTATTCTATTATTTTCTAATATTTTGGATTCCATTGATTTGGATTCTATTCTAATCTATTCTTTTCAAATTCAAATTTATTGTTATATATACATTCTATTTTATTCTATTCTATTGCTTCTCTAGTCTATTCTCTTATTTTGTATTCTATTATTTTATATTATTTTCTATTCTTTTGTTTTCTATTCTATTATTTTCTATTCAAATTCATTCTATTCGAAATTTGAATTTCTGAAGATGCTTCGGTTATATTCTTTCTATTTTATTCTATTTGTTTCTATTCTATTGACTTTCTATTTTATTCTTTTCTATTCTTGTATTTTCTATTCTACTATTTTGGATTCCATTGTTTTGAATTCTATTCTGTACTGTGACAGATGTGCATGGGGCACTGGTATACTGTGGAAGATGTTGATAAGGCACTGGCGGTACACTGCGAAAGATGTTGATGGGGCATTGGTACACTGTGACAGATGACTATGAAACTGTGACTGTGACAGAACTAGTGGTACACTTAGACTGATGTTGATGGCGCACTGGTACACTGTAACAGATGCTGATGGGTCACTGGTACACTGCGACAGTTGTTGATAAGGGCACTGGTGCACTGTGACAGATGTGCATGGGGCACTGGTGGTACCCTGTTACGGATGTTTATGGAGCAATGGTACCTTGAGACTGATGTTGAGGCATAACTGTTATATTCTAACTTTTTTATTCTATTGCTTTTCTATTCTATTTTTTTCTGTTTTATTCTTTTGTATTATGTTATATTCTGTTCTTTTCTATTCGATTCAAATCTTTTTTATTCAAATTCATGCTATTCGAAATTCGAATTTCAGAAGATAGTTTTAATATAACCATCTTAAAAAATTAATTTCAAATAGATGGAACTTGAATAGAAAAGATTAGAATAGAATATGATAGAAAATAAGAGAATGGAATAGAAAAGAATAGAATAGAAAAACATTAGAACAGTATAGAATAAAATAGAAAGAATATTTAACTATCTTCCGAAATTCGAATTTCGAATAGAATAAGTTTTAATTTGAGTAGAAAAGATTAGAATAGAATATAAAAGAATATAATAGAAAAATAAGAGAAAAGAATAGAATAGAACATCGATATAATAGAATAGAATAAAACAAAACAGAAAGATAATAATGGTTATATTCTATTCTATATTCATTGTTTTTCAATTCTTTTATATTCTATTCTTATTTTCTATTCTATTCTTTTCTGTTATTTTCTAATCTTTTTTTTTTCAAATTCATTCTATTAAAAATTTGAATTTCTGAAGATGCTAACATTCTTTATATTTTATTATATTCTATTGATTTTCTATTCAATTCTCTTCTCTTATTTTCTATTCTATTATTTTCTAATATGTTGAATTCCATTGTTTTAGATTCTATTCTAATCTATTCTTTTCAAATTTGAATTTAGAAAACGGTCATATTATATTTTATTTTATTCTATTCTATTAAATTCTATTCTATTCTATGCTAGTCTTTCATTTTTATTCTATTGCTTTATTATTTTATATTTTTTACGTTATTGTATTCTTTTTTTTTTTTTAATTGATTTCTATTTTTATCTGGTTCGATTTCGATTCAAATTTGTTTTCGCATTCTAATCAAATTTGTTTTTGAATTTGAATCAAATTTTGTCTGAATTTTGGTTCATTATTTCGGATTCATTTAAATTAGAATCCAAATTTACGAATAACGAAAAATCTGTCCGATTTTAGATTCGGGACGAAAAACAAACCGCACATGTCAATAGCAATAACATATATAACATAACATAACATAATAAAATAACATAACATAATAATAATAATAATAATAATAATAATAATAAATAATAAAATAAATAAATAATAAAATAAATAAATAAAAATAATAAATAATAAAATAAAATAAAATAACATGTCAATAGCAAGAAGATAACTGATGTCCTGCAGCTGGTTCTGCCAAGTGGCACGACTCTGGAACTATCCATGCTCCATCAAATTGGAGGTCAATTACCAAGGAACCCCTAGCAAGCTCTGGAGGACCCCTGGGCTTCCATTAAACCATGGCTGAGAATTGCTGTACTATGCGATTATTTAGTAAAAACAAATATTGTTTACTTCGTAAAGGAATTCATCCAATCCTGTCCAAGCAAAAAAAAAAATGTTTTTTTTGTTCTTGTTTTTTTTTTATTTTTATTGTATGCAATTGGGTATTTACTGCAAACTGAAATTTCACCACATTCACTAAGTTTGGGGAAAGATTCACTTGCAAAGTGCAACTTCCTTTGCAAAGTGAACAGCCTATTTGCCTTTAGTAAATCAACCCCTATGCAGCCAAAATATTTGTGGACACCTTCTCATCACGTCTATATGAGCTTGTTTGACATCCCATTCCAAAACCATGGACATTAATATAGAGATTTCCTATCTTTACAGCTCTGTAACAGGCTCATACTTCTGAAGAAGCTTTGAAAAGATTTTGGAGAATTAGTGACTATTCAGCCAAAAGATCATTTGTGAGGCACCAGATAAGAAGACCTATCTAGCAACTGCACATTCCAGTCCATCTATACATAAAGTGCTGCGCTACAACAATTAAATCATAATAAATAAAGTCCTTATATGGAAACATCCATGTGAAAAACAATTTTCCAAGTGAAAAAAAGTCCAACTTCTTTCTTTGAATGTGGTGAATCAAAACCTTCACCTCTTGAAGAAAACCACCACCAAGAGGAATCAGATGTGTGCTTACCATAAGGGACCTTCTAATAAAAAAAAAGGTCAAACAAGCTTAATTACATGGGTGGCACAGTGGTGTGTGTGGCACAGTGGTGTGTGTGGCACAGTGGTGTGTGTGGCACAGTGGTGTAGTGGTTAGCACTATCACCTAGCAGTAACAAGGGTTGCTCGTTCGAATCCCAACCATGAAACTACCTGCCTGGAGTTTGCATGTTCTCCCTGTGCCTGCATGGGCTTCCTCCGGGCACTCTGGTTTCTTCCCACACTCCAAAGACATGCAGGTAGGTAAATTGGCCCTAGTAAATGAATGGGGACCTTGGATTGTGGGCTCCTTGAGGGCAGGGACCAATGTGAGTGTGCAATGTATAGGGATAGGGAGAATTGTAGACATTCACTCAGGTTGAACTGGATGGACTGGTGTCTTTATTCAACCTTACTAACTATGTCACTATGGTCCTTCAAACCTTTCACGTTCATGGGTGGTATTTAAGGAGCTTCAGACAATTATACATCACCAATTGCAGGTACAGGCATACCCCACATTTAAGTGTACAATGGGGGTTTATTTACTAAAGCTGAAAAATGCTAAATCAGGCTCACTTCTGCATAGAAACCAATGAGTTTCCAGGTTTTATTACCAAAGCTTAATTGAACAAGCTGGGTTTAGAAGCTCATTGGTTTCTATGCAGAAGGGAGCCTGATTTTTCACTTTAGTAAATAAACCAAATTATGTACTTAAAAGTGGGGTATGACTGTATAAATAGAAGAAACAACAGACTTCCAAATTATCAATTGCAGTTATAAAGGGAAGAAACTGACTATATAGTGTAAAACTAATTTATTAAGTTCTAAAATGCCACTAAAATATTTAAAATTAATTTTGCATTCAAAGTTTCCAGCTGGCAAAGATGGTCTTTTATCATCACTTCCGATTGTCAAGATGATGCTAGCACGTTGCGCCACCTTACGTGTTTCATCCCAAGAGACTTCTTCCAGGCCACCAATTCATCCCAAAAATGTTCAGCGAGGTTGAGGTTTGGGCTCCTCCACTAAACTCACCAAACCATGTCTTTATGGAACTAGCCTTATGCACAGAAGTACAGTCATGCTGGAGCAGAACCCCCCCCCCCCCAAAGTTACTACAAGGTTTGAGGTGCACAATTGTCTAAAAGGTTTAAGTATGCTGTGGCAGTTAACAGTACATGTCACTAGAAATATCCGAATGCAATTATTTGGAGGGGTTTCACATACTTTTGGCCATATAGATATGTGTGATGGTCAGGTGTCAACAAGCATTGGGCCACATAGTGTAAGAGCTAGCTTAGCCCACCAAATATTTCCCATTTTAATGTAATTCCAGTTTGATTTCATAGTCCGTTTTCAAAGTTTGTGTCACACTTTAGAATGAGAACTGTGTGCGGAATATGAACTATTAAGTTGGGGTGCAATTTATCATTGTGACACAAGAGACTTCTTACCGCCACATACGTCTAGCACACTGTGATGCAATGTAACGTTAAGCAATGTAGAAGGAAGATATCTACAGAATAAGGAACATCACATCCTTCCCATCTCTATCAAAGTTTGCCTATGCCCTAAGACATAAAATATTTTTATGGTGTAAGTAATATCTAAACGATAAGGCGGCTAGATGATGCAGTGTAAAAGCAACTTCTAATTGCTGAAATGCGCAGTGAGCAGCTGACAATCAGCACTAATTAACTACTCTTCAATCAAGCATATTTAATAGAGCTATTTAGGGATGTTTTTCACTAATTTAAATACATCATTGAAATTGATTTATCAGTCTGGAAAACTGCAGAGAAGGGAGGAAGTGAAAAAAAAAACACTTTGAAAGTCTAGTTAGATAGTTTGCAGTTAAATATATTATCGCACCCATGTGAAGAGACACATATACCCTGCAGTCGAAGAGTAATGCCTCAAACACACGATCAGAAATTGCGCCAGTAAAAGTCCGATGTGAGCTTTTGGTTTTAAATTCCGACCGTGTGTATGCTCCATCAGACTTTTGCTGGCGGAATTTCAGCCAGCAACAGATTGAGAGCAGGTTCTCTATTTTTCCGACGTAAAAAGTTCAGATCAGAAATTCCGATCGTCTGTAGCAATTCTGAAGCGCAAAATTCCTATGCATGCTCAGAAACACTTTGATGCATGCTCGGAAGCATTGAACTTAATTTTCTCGGCTCGACGTAGTGTTGTACGTCACCGCGTTCTTGGTGGTCGAAAGTTCCGAGAACTTTTGTGTGACCATGTATGCAAGCCAAGCTTGAGTGGAATTCCGTCGGAAAAAACATCCAAGATTTTTCCAAACGGAATTTCCGCTTGTGTGTACGGGGCATTAGAGTTCAGGAACACAAGTCACATACAATATTTTTAGACTTGCCTCCAAGGTGCTTTGCTTTGACTTTGAGTTGCTTCAAGTTGCTTTTGGGCTGTCTTTGCATTTGCAGCGACAATATATGGTAAGAAAACATCTATAAAGGTTTATGTATGCTAAGGCAATTTACATAACTGATGTCGGCAAAGATGGCGGGGTTCTAGGAGGTGTCCAATGAGGAGAGCAGAAATCAAACCCATTCGACATGGAGATAAAAAGATTTCTGAGAACAGTATAGAGTATTAAAAGCTTGTAATAGTTAAATTGGAAGTAAAGCCAAACCCTAACTAAGGCTTCATGTACACCTAAACTACTTTGTCCGCTGCCGTGAGAAAACGCAAAGCACAGCAAAATTGTGTGGTGATTTTACCACGATTTTGCCGCATTTTGCGGCTGGTGTTTAAAACTTTCCTTTTCTAAAAGCTCTTAAATGATCCTAAAAGCCTATGTGTACATGGACACTTCTATGGAGTTGAAGAGCTTTGGCATAAAATGCCAAAAGCTTCCAAACTTAAGTTGAGGCCTTACTCTAAACCCACTCTCAGCCACATTCTAATCTATCTACCCCTGTAAAGCAAAAATAACTTACCTGTTCTGCAGCCGCTATGGTCTGGTCCCATGCTGAGCCGTCAATAGCAGCTTCGGTGTGTGTGTGTGAGTGTGCAGGAGAGTCAGCCGACAATGGAAGCCCCATAGTAACATTATGGGTGACGTCACTTCTCAGGCATTTCACAGACGTTGTCATTACTCTCCTGCACACAGCAGATCCCACTGGAGTCCGGCCCCGGAGCGGATGCAGAACAGGTAAGTATAGCGATTTTTTGCTTTATAGGCCCAGATAAATTAGGCTGAGAATGTGGCTGAGAGTAGGTTTAGCATTAGGTTTTTGACTTTACTTCCACTTTAAATAAATGTTAAATGACAATTTCCTACCAAAATAAAATGTTCACTTTTATGCATTCTTTTAGTACATGAATTAACGTGGAAGTTATTGTTAGATAGAATAATACACATAATTAAAGTGAATTGGCGCCTAAGCAATTAAAATGTAATTGCATGTAATAATCACATATTACTTCATTATATTAATTATATATAGATATATTATTATTATCATTATTGACTAAACTGATAGAGAGGTCTGAAAAGCAGAAAATAAAATCAAGACAAATTACAATCTATCCATGATAGTTATCTGCTCTGCAGTATGTCCTATTTGTCTGAATGTGAAACATATATTATGTGTTTACAGCCTGTGTTTACAGCACTGCATTTACTATCAAAGACTGTAGGAAAATCTACACATCATGTTGTCCACATATACACTATATTACCAAAAGTATTGTGACACCTGCCTTTACTCACTCATCCGTGTCTTTATGGTCCTTGCTTTGTGCACTGGTCCAAACCAATTTGTAGAGGGGGATTATGGTGTGGGGTTGTTTTTCAAGGGCGAGGCTTGGACCTTTAGTTCCAGTGAAGGGAAATCCTAAGACATCAGCATACCAAGACATTTTGGACAATTTTATGCTCCAACTTTGTGGGAATAGTTTGGGGATGGACCCTTCCTGTTCTAACATGACTGTGCACCAGTACACAAAGCAAGGTCCATAAAGACATGGATGAGTGTGTTTGGGGTGGAGGAACTTAAATGGCCTGCACAGACTCCTGACCTCAACCCGATAGAACACCTTTGGGATAAATTACAGTGGAGATTGCGAGCCAGGATTTTTCATCCAACGTCAGTGCCTGATATCACAAATGCATTTCTGGAAGAATGGTCAAACATTCCCATAGATATACTCCTAAACCTTGTGGACGGCCTTCACAGAAGAGTTGAAGCCGTTATAGCTGCAAAGGGTGGGCCCACTCAATATTGAACCCTACGGACGAAGACTGGGATGCCATTAAAGTTCATGTGCGTGCAAAGGCAGGTGTCCCAATACTTTTGATAATATAGTGTACCTAATAAGAAGTTGATTTATAATTAGACAGTTGCAAACCCTCATCACATTACTAATTTACCACATATTAAAGTTTATTGTAAGTTTTTTTTGTTTTCTTTTAGAAATAACAAACATGTTATACTTACCTGCTCTGTGCAGTTGGTTTTGCACAGAGCAACCCAGATCATCCTCTTCTCAGGTCTCTCTTCACTGCTCCTTCCCTCCTGTCATATGCCCCCACAGCTATGGGGGCACCCGAGCCGAATCACAGCTCCGTGTGTCCAATTAGACATGGAGCCCTAACCCGGCCCCATCCCCTCTCTCCCCTAATTGGCCAACTGACCAACAAATTGAAAGCTGCAGTAGCCAATGGCGTTGCTGTTGTTTCTCAGCCAATCAGGAGGTGAGTCCCAGATGGCTAAGACACTGGTGGACATTACTGGAGAGAGATGGGGATCAAGTAAGTAATTAGGGGGTGCTGGGGAGGCTGCTACACACAGAAGGGTTTTTATCTTAATGCATAGAGTGCATTAAGATAAAAAGAAAAAAATTTCTGCCTTTACAACTCCTTTAAAGTGTTACTAAACCCAGGATCCTGCATTCACTATATCTGGTCTCCTACAGTACACAGAACATGGAAACAGTGCTGATCACACACACTCTTTCAAGAGTGTATTCTTTTCTTACAGTCATCAATTCTATTCCATTGTTTTTTTTTATTCTATTAATTTGTATCCTATTCTTTTCTATTCAAATTTCAGAAGATGGTTATATTCTTTCCATTTTATTCTATTCTTTTTTTATTCTATTGTATTATATTCTATTCTTTTATTTTCTGTTATATTCTTTCCTATTCTATTCTATTTTTTCTATTATATTCTATTCCTTTATCTTCTATTCTATTTTATTCTCTTTGGAAAATGGAAAACAAATTGAAAACTATTCGAATTCGGAAAATTTTAATCGATACGAATAAACCAAAAAAAAATTCCAGAAACAAATGAAATTAATTAAATTAATACAACTAAACGGATTTATGTAAATAACGAACCATTTTCTCCTGGTATCAGTAAAACTTGTCAGAAGTGATTCATGCAGATAGCAGAGGAACGAAGAAGTAGACAAAGGTGACACTTAGTGCTCTTAATTGAGTACATCATGTAATAGTATACACTATAGAGGGATATGTTTTGTTCATATGTCTGAGCTACAATCACTTGAGCCTTTTTTGAGTTAAAGGTTCAGCACTCCCATAAATGATTTAATTTTTTTTATTTTTACTGTACAAAAATTAAAAAAACAGCATAGAATTTTGTACAAGGGCCGGGGACCCCCTACTAACTCTCATTTCTTTCTTCCCTATCTTTTTTTCTCTCCTACCTAAGATTACTTTTTCTTTTATCCTCTTTCTCTCGTCTACGTTTCCCCCTATTCTCTCTCTCTCCTCTTTCAATTTACTCTTTATATCATTCTGGTAGCAGAACTTTTATTTCCTTGGTTATCATTATACCAATGGTACATAGTTCCAATATGTAGTATATGATTTTAGATTCTATAATAATGTTTTTGTTTTTGTTTTGTTTTTATCTAAAAACTAAACACTTGATAATAATTAAGACCCTTTTTTTTTAAATATGAGGTCATCGTATATTAACCTGGTGTAAATTGTTTTTTATCTTTTCTTATACAATGTATTACGTAATCTTTTCAGTAGTTAGATCCATGCTAAAATTGTTTTAGTTATACTAATTTTAGTTTATGTTGGAACTAAAACTCAATACTATTACCATATATGTGATCTTTTATTTTGCTGCTACCATATGTATTTATGTATGCTAATTGTTAAAATTCAATAAACAAATTTGGCAAGAGAATTTTGTGCAAGGTGAATAATGAGTGAATGTTGGGTCGAATTTCAGAAGAAATCTCTATTCACTAAGCGATAAGAAAGATGAATAATAAAGTGATGCCAAATGAAGAACAGATTACTGTTGGATGACATTTTCACATTTTGAATCTTCAAATCTTTATTGAAAATGGACCAATCCTGTTGGTGAAAACCACTGTGATGAATAAAGTTCAAGTGGAAAATCAAATATTGGTAAAAAAAAATGCATGAATGTTGTAAATTTCAAAAGAACGTTGGGCAAATTTCTCATTGAATCAATAATAAATACACTCATAGTCAGGTTTAGGAAACACAAATGTCCATCAAGTTCAATCAATAGAAAGATAAGTCAATTTGAATCAACAAGGAAAAAAATCCTTCCTGATCCCGAGACAAATACCTGGACCAACAAGCCAGAGCGTTGTTACTTAAATGTTAATAGCCATTTATATTTATTAGAAATACATTTGTCTTATCCAACCTAGGTAGCAATACAAAAATAACACCGCTCTGAACTACGATATCCAGATAACAGGTAACTGGTAACGTTGGCACATCTAGAATCCAGGTGCTCTAGGGCTCAGAATGTCCTTTTTACATCCAAATAAGCAAATTTGAGAAAAAATTAAGGAAAAGCTGGCACTGCTGGATATAACATCTGTGATCTTTATGGTATCATGACAAGTATGAAAAGAACAAGCAGATGCGTTTCGGCACAAGCCTTGTTTGCGAGCTGAAATGCGTCTGTTTGTCCTTTTTATACTTGTTATGATACAATAAAGATCACAGATGTTATATCCAGCAGTGCCGGCTCTTCCTTCAGTTTTTCTCAAGTCTTATCCAACCTATTGAATAAGTTAGAAGAAGCTCCTGTGGAAGTCCGTTCCTCCTTTTCACAGCTCTTAAAAAGTATTTCCTTATGTGGAGGTTAAATAGTTGCTGACCAGCCGCCGCAGTTGTAACGTGGCAGGTTGGCATGGCTGCGTGGATCACTGTTAGTGTACGTTGGCCAATTTAAGAAGCTATATGGGTCACACGCATGCGTGTATATGGCGTAACGCCAGAGCTAATGCGTGTACTCGGCGGCGGCGATGTCCGCCAGCAACCCGCGATCGCTCCACAGAGAGGCAGAATGGGGATCTGTCAATGAAAAACAGAAAGATCCCCGTTCTGGCAGGGGAGTAGAGGAAGATCCGCTGTTCCTAGTGATTAGGAACAGCGATCTCTTTCCCCCTCCAGTCAGTACACTGCCCTCCCTAGGGAACACATAACCCCTTGATCAGCCCCTAGTGTTTTTCCCCTTCCCTGCCAATTACATTTATACAGTAACCAGTGGCTATATTTAGCACTGATCGCTGTATAAATGTCAATGGTCCCCCAAAAAGTATAAAAAGTGTCTGATCTGTCCGCCGCAATCTCGCTGTCCTGCTAAAAATCGCAGTGAGCAACCTTGCACCAAGTTCAGTATATGGTACTTTTATTTTTTTTGTCTATTGGAAGTAACACGTTTTCTCAATTGCACTTATTATCTATAAGACTCAATAGAGTAGAGACAATGATGTCTATTCACTAACGTTTAACATTTGTGATAAGGGTATCGTATTACTCATTTGCATAAATCATTGCATATGGTAAGTTAAGTACAATTCACTAAAAGGAATAATGATTTTGCGGTAAATAACGAAGAAAAAAAACAATTATTGGTAAAAATTGCAAAAAATCATGCGGTAATCTGTTAAGTCCAATTCACAAATGAAACTGGAACTAAAAAAAGGTGCAATCTTTACCACCACCCTTTTGGTGGCGGTAACCAGTGCAGTACCAGAAATAAAGGCCTATTCAAACCGTCAGAAAGGGGCATTCCACCCACCGAGAGCTAAATTCAACCCACAGAAGGCCCACAGAATGGGGTCTAATTCCACCCACAGAACACCCACAGTAAGGGTTGCAATATTATCCTCAGAGAGGGGTTTAATTCCACCTACAGAAAGTTAACACTCTTCTACCAGCAGTGGACACACAAAAATGTGGCATTATACGTCACAAGTACACAATAATTATTTATATTTTTATTCAATCAAAAAGCCATGACGTGCAGTGCAAATTAAATGCTAATATCGGCTGAAATTTAACATCAAGAACTTAAAAAAAAAATATATTTTTTTTAAACATATACAAAAGTGCAACAATGGAGTATTACCCCAGCTAGAAGTCACTTCTTCATGTGCCCACTGTAATACTTTTGGTTATTTACACCATTACAACAAGTTAAACTTGGATAGGAACATGAAAAAAAATTAAAAAAAAAAAAAAAAAATTATAAAAAAAATATAGTCCAGTTTTCTTTAGTTTCTACAATATAAACATAGGCAGCAACACAGAATTGGACCAAAAAACATAGAAAAGAGCACTTTCAACAACTTTAGTAGGCCATACATTTACAAAAATACACATTTTTATGAATGTATGGATTACCAAGCATCAGGAGACATAAATTTGAGAAGGTAGTTCAAATTTCAAACCCTTCAAATACAAAGTAAAAAATGTTAGATTAAAAAATATTTTTTTGTGAAAGAAAAATAACAAATATGTTAAATATTATAAGGAAATTACCTTAAACAACCCTTAACCACTGAGACGTGTGATAAATTACCGCATGAGAAAATGCAGTAGTTACCGAACAATTGAAAAAAATACAGCATTCCTTATTTAACGTAACATTCTTAGTGAATTGATCTTTCACAACTGATTTACCACAAGTGTTAGTTTACTGCATTTTTTGCCGTTATTTAACCCCAATGGCACTTATTAGAAATTATTAGAGGTGTAAAAATACGGCTACATTTGGAGGCACTACTGAGATATCCTGGATCAGGACATTAAAGTACTGCCATCTCAATGATATCTACCGAATCTGTTAGGCAGTGGGCCCAAGAAGAGGGATTGCCATCTAAAAAGACATACCAAGTGCACCCATCTCTGTGAGCACTGACAAACTGCAAGAGGCACAAAAATCCACTCCTGTGGATAAAAGCTAATGAGGGTTATGAACTTTATACCCACCATCTCTGTCTCAGGGCAGTGAATCTAAATCTACTTTAGGACCGCCCGCCCGCCCACATTGTATGATAAGATAAATAAGATAAATACTTTATTGTCATTACAACACAAATTACAATGAAATTCTATTAAAGCTCCACACATATGTAAAACATAAAGCAACCAACCTCAACATACACTAGACATGTGCAAAAGGAAAAAATTTGTTTAGTTTTGTTTAGTTTTAATTCGTTAATTCATTAATTTCGTTTAGTTATATTCGTTAACTTCCTTAAATTCGTTTTCGGATTTCGTTTAGTCTTCTACCGAATTCGAAAAATCGGCCACATTCGAAAATATTTCTACCGGATTCGAAATGATTTCAACATGATTCGACATTATTTCAACCACATTCGAAAATATTTTGTGACCCGACTTTAGGGCCATGTATCACGGGGTCACTTAGTGCTAGAAACTCCAAATTTGGATATTGTAGTGCTAGTACTATTGTGTTTGCATATCAAATTTGGGGTTTCTAGCTATAAGTGACCCCGAGATATGTGGCCCCAAAATCGGGTCGCAAAATGTCATTCTCTGCTCTAATAACTAATAACATTTTGTGACCCGATTTTGGGGCCACATATCTCGGGGTCACTTATAGCTAGAAACCCCAAATAATGGTATGCAAACACAATAATACTAGCACTACAACATATCCAAATTTGAAGTGTCTAGCACCAAGTGACCCCGAGATACATGGCCCTAAAGTCGGGTCACAAAATATTTTCGAATGCGGTTGAAATAATGTTGAATCATGTTGAAATCATTTCGAATGCAGTTGAAATAATGTCGAATCATGTTGAAATCATTTCGAATGCGGTTGAAATAATTTCGAATCATGTTGAATTCATTCGAATTCATTCGTTATATTTCTTTCGTATTCGTTGTAATTTGTTATTTTTTTATTTTTTAAAGATACAAAATTCGGCCGAATTTCGATTCGTTACGAAACGAATTGCACAAGCCTAACATACACACATATAAACAATTACACCCCCCCCCCCCCATGTAAAAAGCCTAAAACAAACCCCTACCACAACAACAAAGCAAAGTCACTTACAACCAGGGCTCAAGTCCTGCGGGAACGGAGTTCCTGTACCTTTTCCACAACAGGAACTCAGTTCCCGTTAGCAGCCGTGTCCTGCAAGACTTTGAAGTATGCGAGCTGTGTGGCAGGTGCTACATCAACAGCTGCCGAGACAGCTCGCAATAGTAAGTGCCGCACACCTGACCATTCAGGCATTGCCAATAGGGGGCCCCATGACAGCTTCCGCTTCGATCTACCTGTCAATCACAGCTAGCTGACGGGTAGTTCAGGTCCCTGCTGCTAAGAGATTGTATTTAGTTAGACCTCTCGTGATACGCTCCTCCCTGTCGGCCCCTCCTGATTTTCTGTCTCGTCATCTTCCCCCCCTCCCAGTTTCCTGCATACTTGCTCTGTGTGTCCCGCTGAATCCCCCCCTCCTCTATATTCAGTGCCATATGATGAGAGAACCCAGAGGAGGAGCACAGCTGTTCTGCTCACAGGACATGCAGGGAGAGAGGTGAGCTGAGGGAGGAACATCAGTTTGGGGTGCTAACCCTGTGTTATCCAAACTCTGTTCAATGAAAAGTGTAAACTCACCACTGAAACACTCTATATGCCAAATAAAATTCCCCAATAACGATCAGAACATGATGTTCACATTTGCATGGAAGCACAATTGAATGAATGCTGATTAATCAGAGAATAACTGTATTCATGTTTATTGAGGATTTTTTTTTTTTATGTACTAACAAGCTTCATACACACAATATGAAAATTGGATGAAAAATACCACTTTTGAAGCGTTCATGCATATGAGCATATCATTTTTTTTTTTTTTTTGGTGGGGGAGTGGATCTTGGGTGGAAGTTCCCCCACTTTTTTCCCCAGGACTTGACCCCTGCTTACAACTTTAATATTACAGCTATAATATTATTCAAAAATGACCATGTATGGCCTTGATAGCTCTTGGAAAGAAACTTTCCTTGAATCTGTTGTCCTCACCTTTATATTTCTAAACTTCCTGCCAGATGGCGGTAGTTCAAACAGATACAGGGGATGGTACCCATTTTTTTGGTAGTTCAAACAGATAGTTTCCAGGTTGGGACAGGTCACTCACTATTTTGCTTGCCCTGCTGACACAACAAGACTTGTAAGTTTTCTTTAGAGAAACTAATTTTCAGCCCACAACCTTCTGCACAACATTATTTTTTTTCTGACGGGAAGCCTGTGTGCAGTTGGAATACCAAGCAAAAAAACGGTGTCAGCACACTTTCAATGGAAGAGAGATATAAGGACTCCAAGATGTTTTTCCCTGGGCCATTTTTCCTGAAAAAATGCACGAAAATCCATGAAAAATTCCTGCACTGCAAATGGGCAGCTCCTACAGGCACAGCAACGTACCTGTATGTCATGCATTTCTTCTGGGTTTGCGTACCTTGTACCCCGCACATGTCAGTGGGTCCCAGCCAATGATTTTGCCCAGGACTCTACTGATCAGCTGCAGCCAATGACAGAGGAGCCCTGTACCTGTATTTGTAAACACAGACACTCAATATAGCTAAGAATCGAAAAACAAATTGTCACTTTCCAAAAAATAAAATCTTCCATGGACTCAACATACTTCTCAGCAATCAGCTTTGGGTCTCCATTTTCTGAAACGGGGTCAATGGATCAGGGGGGGTATTTTTACTATTCTGGCATTTAGGGCCTCCAAAACTGTGATAAGTAGTCAGAAAGTGAAATGAGAAAATCACGCCCTTTGAAAGCCTGAAGGTGCTCATTTGTTTTGCCCCCCCTACGCAGCTAGGCTACCAAAAAATCTCACACATGTAGTATAGAGAAGAGAGACACTTCACAGTTAGTAAAAGCAGCGCATTTACACCCACACACCTACTGTACTTTTCCTGAGTATGGGGATACCTTTTTGGCAGCCTAGCCATGTACAGGCATGCAAAATCCAATGACCACCTTCAGGCTTTCAAAGGGCATACTTCCTCATGTTGTTTCCTCACAACCTATCACAGTTTTAGAGGCCCTGAAATGCCAGGATAGTACAAACACCCCCCCCCAAATCACCCCATTTTGGAAAAGTAGACACCCCAAGGAATTTGATAAAAGGTATGGTGAGTATTTTGTAGATCTAATTTTTTTGTCACAAGGTTTTGAAAAAAGAAAAAAAAGAAAAGAAAAAATAAATTTCCTGACAAGACTCCATGGCAGCATACATATGGGTTAACCCCGCCTCCACTCCTCCCCTATAGGATTCCACTCCCAGAAATCTTTGCTCTGAACCAAAGGCCGTGCTCCTTTTTTTTCCTCCTCCTAAGGACTGGAATGGTTGAAGTCTTACCTTAAATAAAGTGTCCACGGTCGAGGCCTGGTTGTTTGGCAAGCTGTACCCTGGAAGACGTGTGGAGTCTCCAGCAGTCCCCAGCTATTAGTGGGGTGGAGAAGGGTGATGGATGCAGTGCCATGAAGAGCTTAAGCCTGTTCATGGGCAAGCAAGCGGCAGTACGGCCTAAGAGCCTAGCTATTAGCAGGTGACCATTGTAATGGAAATTTGTAAGTTCTGTATATAATTGTATTCTATTTTATATGTATTACACAATGCCCTCACTGTACACACGGCACTAATAATGTTTTCAGTACATGTTTTGCATTCTTTCAAGTTCTGATTAGAATTAGCCTGCCTATATAACGCCCCTTGTTACCATAAACGTACAATTGTAATACTAATGTGATACATACGTAATCATGTGTATAAAAACCTTCAAATTCGTCATAATAAAGGAGAACAGTATTTGAAAGATGCGGAGTGTATCTTTTGTTTCTGTTCCCTACTGCAGTAGTTATTATTAATTTGGAACCACTAATCAATATGAGGATAGGCGTTGTCTATCTACAAAATATCTATGTCACCATAAACGCCCTAGACCCGTGCATCAGTGTCTTCTGTATCCAGACATAATCGTGAGGGATGCCGTGTGCGGTGATGTATACTTTTTTATTGCATATTCCATGACAGCAGTTTTTGTATGTTTGTCTAGTTTCTTCCCTGGCTGGAACGCATTTGTATTCCAAGCTACCGCTCCCTCTTCCAGCCTGGCTTCCCTGGGTTACTCCTGCCCAGGGACTCAGCGCAAGTACGCTGTGGGCGGCAGTGGCGTGATTACAGTGAAGAAATTCAATCAGTGGTACTGTTGATATTGGGATTTCTCTGTGGGCAGGTTGCAGCAGTTACTCTAAATGCTGTGTGCAATCATCATAGGTATATGCTCTGCATTAACACCCTTCTGTGCTCCCTGTGTGTGATTCTATCACCTGTGCAGGTTGTCTGTCTGTGCAGTTTCTCACTGTGGCTGTATCACTGCCCCCCTTGTGGCCAGCCCTTGTGTAGCAGGTATGAGAGGGTGTGTTTAACCCTTTTTGCTTTTTGCGAGTACTTCTAGATCAGATTAACAATACACAGCACAAGATGATAAAGACCTCATTAGGTCATAAAATTCTTCTTCCAAATGTGGTCGTCATAGGTCAACTTCAAGGTCCAGCCTCAGATCCCAGAGGGAAAGCCCCTGTGTGAGCTATTCTAAGCCCAGGTGGTTGGAAAAAGGGATGGTGAATTCCAGAAAATTGAATCTCTGGTGAGACGCATTGTGCAAGAATCCCTTAAAGAGTGGGGTACAAGCCACACGCAAGTCCAACAGCCATTACGGCATGTTCTTCCACTAGAACCACCAGGAAGAACTGGAACTGTCCCAACCAAACCATCCATCTATGAAGACCTCACAAATTGAGGGAGATGAGTCACTTTGCCCTTGTAATGCCTTTGGTCAAGGCAATGATGTGGGCGATTACAGGAATAGAACCTGTAGAGACCCCTGCAAAGCAAGAAAGGTTCTTTAAGAACCTCTAGAAAGAGCGTTCTAAACTCCCATTCCTAACGGAACTAAGAGACATAGTTTTGGATGAGTGGACGAAGGTTGCAAAAAATACTTCCCCTCTCGGCAAGATGGCCAAGCTTTATCCATTCAGTGATAAGGATGTGAAGCGTGTAAAGGCTGATTCTCTAGTTGTTGAGGCCTTGATGAGGCAAGCAAGCATGTTGCTCTTCCTTGAAAGATGCATTGAATTTATCAAAGATTGTACAGCAGTCGGAAACAAAATCTTTCTTTGGAAGTTTGCAGTCAGGGTGTCCAAGCAGGGTGTCCAAACAGTAGACAAAGGGTCATCAAATAAAAGGAGCAGCCGGCAACTCCATAACATCAAGTGTATTTATTTTCAAGCCTTCACAGTGAGTACAGTCAGCAGCTGCTGATTGTACTCACTGTGAAGAATTTAAAATCAATACGCTTGATGTTATGGAGTTTCCGGCTGCTTCTTTTATTCGATGACTAAGATCCAGTGAATGGCCTGAAAGTCAGCCTGGGCTCTTGTGGCCATGTTTAACCACTTGCCGACCAGCGCACGACGATGTACGTCGACAGAATGGCACGGGCAGGCAAATGGGCGTACATGTACGTCCCTTTAAATTTGCCGCCCTGCCATCGGGAGCGCGCCGCTGGCGGCGAGCTCCCGCGCTGGTCAGGACACCCGTGAGTCCGGTCGCGGGACCCGCGGACTCGATCGCCGCGATCGTCTCACGGAGCAGCCAAATGAAGAAATGCCGTTGTAAACAGCATTTCTTCATTCTGCCTAGCAACTAGTGACGCTGATCTCTGCTCCATGTGATTGGAGCAGAGATCAGTGTTCACTAAATGAAAGCCCAACCCCCCCCACAGTTAGTAACACACCCCTAGGAACACTTAACCCCTACACTGCCACCCACTGGTTAACCCCTTCACTGCCAGTGTCATTTACACAGGAATCACTGCATTTATATAGCAGTGATTACTGTATAAATGACAATGGTCCCAAAAATGTGTCAAAAATGTCCGATGGGTCCCCCACAATGTCGCAGTCACAATAAAAATCGCTGATCGCCGCCATTACTAGTAAAAAAAAAAATTATAAAAAATTATTAATAAAAATGCTTTAAAACTATCCCTATTTTGTAAACGCTATAACTTTTGCGCAAACCAATCAATAATCGCTTATTGCGATTTTTTTTTACCAAAAATATGTAGAAGAATACGTATCGGCCTAGACTGAGGGAAAAAAATGTTTTTTTATTCATTTTTGGGGGATATTTATTATAACAAAAAGTAAAAAATAATGCGTTTTTTAAAAAATTGTCGCTCTATTTTTGTTTATAGCGCAAAAAAATAAAAACCGCAGTGGTGATCAAATACCACCAAAAGAAAGCTCTATTTGTGGGAAAAAAAGGACGTCAATTTTGTTTGGGAGCTACGTCGCACGACCGTGCAATTGTCCGTTAAAGCAACGCAGTGCCGAATCGCAAAAAGTGGTCTGGTCTTTGACCAGCAAATTGGTCCAGTCTGAAAGTGGTTAAAGTGATGAAAATATGTATAAAAAATGTGGACGCAGTTTTGAGGAACTTTGTAGTTCAGGAGCTGCAGCTGGTGTCGGTTTCCGTGGTGAGGCTCCAATTGACATCATCCGCATAGTGGCACGGGTTATGCTCTCATCAGTTATGGCAAAATGCCTGGGGACTGGCCTTGATGGTCCCACCTCTAACAGGCATAGTGTAACATCCCTTTGTGGGAGCTTCATCTTTTGGCAAGCTGGATAGCACCGTAATCCAGGCCGAAGTTGGTAAGTTGGGGTCCTGGTTGTTATAGCCTTTATCGAAACAAGGAGCATATACCTGCATAGTTACCTGGATGTCTTTCTCCTACTGTCCCAAGACAGAGGGCAGCTGTTGGAGCCCAGAACTCTGGTCTTTTCAATGCTCCTCAAATTTGGCTGGTGGCTGAATCTGGAAAAGAGACACCTGGAGCCTACTCAGTCTCTTGTGTGTTTTGGGGCTCAGTTCAACATAATCAAGAGGACCATTGCTTTGTCTCTGGATCCTGATATTCTGTAACAGAATACTCCTGGCTCTGTCTTCTTCCCACCTGCATGCCTTTCGGTGTCTAAAATTATTTGGACTATGGTGTCTATGCAATCCGATGGTCAAGTCGACGCTCTGGAGAAGGTGACCCTTCCAGAAGGTGTTTCTCCAGCAGTGGGAGCCAGGATGCAGAATTCAGGTTATCTACATAACCTCAGTCATGAGAGTGAGTCCCTTGGTGCAATGGAGAAACTGGCTCATTTGCAAAACCATTGCCCGATTTCCTGGCTCACAATCCTGTCTGATGCCAGCAATATGTGATGGTGGCTTGCTGCCTGTCGGGTATAACTCAAGGCAGGTGGCGCTGTCAATTTCAGATTGTGTTGAACATTCTGAAACTATGGACAGCCTTCGGCACCCTACAGGCCTTTCACTATATAACAAAGGGAACATCAGTGCTCTTATGCTAGTCACCACTACGGAGATCTCCTACCTAAAAAAACAAGGGAGGACTCACAGACTGTTCTCTATTACAGGAAGCAGAGCCAATTATGCCTTGGGCTCAGAAGAATCGAGCCTACATATCAGCTACTTATGTCCCTGTAGTCCAAAATATTCTAACAGACTTTTTTTACCAGAGTCCAATTGGACAACAACGAATTGTCTCTACATGTGGATGTTTTCAAGCCCAGTCTTGGTCATCCTCGGGTTTCTATGAAGACTCCAAACAGAGGTTGTGGAGATAGTAGCAGTAATGCCTTATTGGCCAATTAGGCCATTGTTCCCTTTGCTAGCACAGTTCAACTACCGGATACCAGTGCCTCGTCTCCACAAGCCAGACCTTCTGTCACTGGGGGCAATTCTACATCCAGCATGGATGCGTCTGACAGTCATCTCCTCTCTCTTGAATGCTAGAAGAATGAACACAAAGTTTACAGGAGAATCTAGTTTGTGCAATACATGTCTGCTACTGATAGATCATGTAGTGATGTGTAGTGATGTAGAAGTTCTAAATATTCTGGGCTACCTTCAGTCAGATTTATATCTATCAGTCAACTTCCTCAGAGTAAAAGTGACAGCTTTATTGGCCTTCACAGGTGTATCCAGGGCCAGGCATCTTTTCCTGTGCAACAATTCTTCAAGGGAGCAGATTGGCTCATACCTCAGGGTAAGCAGAGGTTTTCCAAACTGAGTCTCCCTCTTGTTCTCAACACCCTCTCGGGAATTGGAGTGTTCTAGGATTGTCTCCGTTAAAGTCCTCTCTGTCAAGTTCGCCTTTCTCCCGGCTATCACGTCGGCATAAAAAGCCTCAGAGATTGATTCACCAGTAATGGAGAACTTTTCTTAACATTCTTTCCAGTTCAAGCGGTGCTGTTACCTATGCTTGACTCAATTCCTAAGGGTGCATTAGTCTTTCATGGGAACCAAGAAAATGTTCTGCCAACCTTTAGAGTACTAACTTGTGTCCTTTAGACGTGGGAGAGGTCATGCTGTGGGTTAGTTGGTTAAAGCGCATGTCTAGTAAACAGGGAATCCTGAGTCTGACTCTCAGCAGTGCCTTCCTTTGGGTCTAGGAATCTCTCAGATATTGTGAAGTTATATCTACAAGCTACAGCTTCCTTCCGGCTTCAGTAAACCTGTTCATTCTTTTTGCCAGAAAGGACAACGTGCCTTTTCTAGGACAATTGTGGCATGGATTGTCTAGGACATCTGACATGCTCACAGAGCATGTGGTTCCCAATGTAATCTGTAGGGCGGCCTTGTGGTCCTCAATCAATACATTTATGGCTCATTATAGTGTAGAGCAGGGATATGCAATTAGCGGACCTCCAGCTGTTGCAGAACTACAAATCCCATGAGGCATAGCAAGACTCTGACAGCCACAAGCATGACACCCAGAGGCAGAGGCATGATGGGACTTGTAGTTTTGAAACAGCTGGAGGTCCGCTAATTGCATATCCCTGGTGTAGAGTCTGCTTCTTTTACCTGCTTATTTTGGCTTGCTGTCCTGTCTGTTGATGGTATAAATTAAAGCCTTTGGTTCAGCATTGTTCATCCATAGGGTGTATGGCTAGTTAGTTCAAATACGTATGCTGCCATGGAGTCGGTCAGGAAAACTGAAAATTTCCTATCAAATACTGTAATTTCCCTTTCCTGATGGACTCCATGGCAGCAGGAGTTCACTCCCAGTGTCTTGAGTAGACTAGTTATGGAACTGGCTCAGAGCAAAGATTAATGGGAGTGGGGTCCTATAGGGAAGGAGTAGAGGTGGGGTTAAACCATACAAACGTTGACATGGAGCCCATCAGAAATGGAAAATGATGGTAGGTATTTTTAATTTCCTTTCTTCATTGTGGCAACAAATGAGATCTGCAAAATAATCCCAATGCCTCTTAACAAATACCTTGGAGTTTCTACTTTCCAAAAAGGGGGGTGTTTGTACTATCCTGGCATTTCAAGGCCTCCAAAACTGTGATTAAGCCCTTTAAAAGCCTGAAGGTGGTCACTGGATTTTGGGCCCCTGTATGAGGGTTGGCTGCCAAAAAGTCTCTCACATGTGGTATCCACATGTTCGGGAGAAGTAGCAGAATGTGTTTTGGGGTCTAATTCCACATATACCCATAGCATGTGTGAGAAATATCTAATTAAATGACAACTTTGTTAATAAAAAAAATGATCACATGCCTGATGAAGGGGTCCTGCGTGGCTCCAAAACATTGCAGGACACCATTTTGTGATGTAATCTTTCTTGAATAAAAACCATTTGGACAAAATTGATGATCCTTGGTGTGCTGGCGAATATTTACTTAGCACACAAGTTCCAGTATCCAGCTGGTGGTTGCTGCAGCACCCAGTACCTTAAGAGCTCATTCCAGAAACATATGCCCCAGTCCCATGCTCCAGGGAACTCGTACGGCCCCCTCTGTATGCCTGGATAAAAAGGTGACAGCATGAAGAGGAACCGATCCCTCCATGGAGCTGCTGAATGCCGCTTATCCTCCTCTGCCTCCCGCATGCATTCAGCAGCTGCAGGAGGGAAATGGAGGTCATTCGTTCCTCCGCATACCACTCCTGTCACCTCCCTAATGCTGTCCGGCTCCTGTGAGCTTCCCTCTCTCCCCACAGCACTGTTGGGTTTGCCCCTCCCACCTCCCATCAGCTGCTGCGGGGGATCTGTCAGGATGGAGAGAGGGGAAGGAGCTGGTAAAATTGTCTTAATGAATAGAGTCAGTGATTGGTACCGATCATTGACTTTTTTTTACATTTTTTTAAATTCATTTATAACTGGGGCTCATAACTGTGTATACTATGCCTCAGTTTATGAATGAACAGGAAGCTCTTCACAGAGCTATTCATTCTGTGCAGTTGAGGCTGCAGAGAAAGGGACGGATGAATCTGTCTTCAGTTCCTTTCTCTGTCTCAAAGGTGAGACATCAGGAGTATATTTCACCAAAGCCTCCCAATGGGGGTCCTAAAAAATATGTTAAAAAATAGTAAAAAATAAAAATATAAAAATATATAAAATAAAAAATAAAACAAAAAAAAATCCTGACGCCAGTGGCAGAACTACCAGGGTCACAAAGGTCGCACTTGCATCTGGGGGAACCCAAGAGGATAGGAAGATGGCCCACTGTGGGACCATTATAAAGGGTCCCACGATGGGATCCAAGGGCCCTGGGATCAGTGGGAAGGGCCCCGATCAGGGGCCAAAGATACCCTTCATGGTAGGGACCCTGAAGTACTAGTTATGTCTCTGCCTGAATACTTGTCCTGGACATGCATTTAAGTTACCAGTCCTGTTTTTTTCTCAAGTGTCCTGAAGAAGCAGAAATGAGAAACGGGTTAACCCATGAGGAATTATTTCCACACAACAACTCTCCAATAAACCAATCAGCCGACTATTTGAATACTCTGTAATAGGGATGAGCCGAACACCCCCCCCCCCCCCCGGTTCGGTTCGCACCAGAACCTGTGAACTGACCGAAAATTTGTGCGAACTTTAGAACCCTGTTAAAGTCTATGGGACTTGAATGTTCAAAATCAAAAGTGCTCATTTTAAAGGCTAATATGTAAGTTATTGTCCTAAAAAGGGTTTGGGGACCCGGCTCCTGCCCCAGGGGACATGTATCAATGCAAAAAAAGTTTTAAAAACTGACGTTTTTTCGGGAGCACTGATTTTAATGATGCTTAAAGTGAAAAAAAAGTGAAATATTCATTTAAATATCATGCCTGGGGGGTGTCTATAGTATGCCTGTGAAGTGGCACGTGTTCCCGTGTTTAGAACAGTCCCTGCACAAAATGACATTTCTAACGAAAAAAAAACATTTAAAACTGCTTGCTGTTTTTATGTAATGTCTGGTCCCGGCAATATGGATGAAAATCATTGATAAAAATGGCATGGGTACACCCCCAGCCCATTACCAGCCCGTTGGGTCTTGTACGGATATTAAGGGGAACCCCATACCCAAATTAAAAAAAGGAAAGGTGTGGGCCCCCCAGGCCCTATATACTCAGAATAGCAGTATGCAGGCGGTGCAAACAAGACAGGGACTGTGTAGGTTTGTTGTTAAGAAGAATTTGTTTGTAATTTTGAACTGGTACATTTTTAAAGTGTAGCTCCAGTCAAAAAATCAAGCTATTTGGAAAACATAGGGAAGGGTTATCACCTCTGTAACATTTTTTTTTTTTTGCTGTCTGTGCACCTCTTCACAAGATTTCACTTCACTTTCTGTCCCAATGACAAATGTTTTTTGAAAATTTGGTGTTTTTAGTAAAACAAGGATTGGGATTAAGACAAGTTTTTTCCCATATCAACTCTTACAGGAGAGAATTTCCCTTCCTAGGGGTAGATTTCATCTCACTTCCTGTTGTCTCCTTCCGTTTGCAAGTAGGAGACATTTGTAAGTTGGATGTTTGAAAGTAGGGGCCTGCCCTATATGCTCTGCAGAAATTTGGGCCTGAGGTGTTGGTGTTGCCACAACACTGTAAGCCCTCAAAGTGACTCTTGGTGGGCGCTGGAACGCCTTGCTGTGCTGTGACCTATTATATCAAGAATTGTAATTATATGCCATTGTTGAACAGTGGTAGAAAAATTGGGCCTTTGGTGGTGGTGGTGGTGCTGGTGCCATAACACTGTAAGTCCTCACAGTTACTCTTGGTGGGCGCTGGAATGGGCCCTGCTGTTAAATATTATATCAAGAATTGTAATTACATGCACCTAATGAACAGGGGCAGAAAAATTGGGCCTTAGGCACTGGTGCCACAACACTGCAACACCTCACAGAAACTCTAGTTGGAGAGCAGGAATGAGCCCTGCTGCAAAGTATTGGATCAAAAATTGTAATTACATGCCCCTGTTAAACAGGGACTGAAAAATTGGCCTTAGGCACTGGTGCTGGTGCCACGACACTGCAACCCCTCACAGAAACTCTAGTTGGAGTGCAGGAATGAGCCCTGCTGCAAAGTATTGCATCAAAAATTGTAATTACATGCCCCTGTTAAACAGGGGCTGAAAAATTGGGCCTTAGGCACTGGTGCTGGTGCCACAACACTGCAACCCCTCACAGAAACTCTAGTTGGAGCACAGGAATGAGACCTGCTGCAAAGTATTGCATCAAAAATTGTAATTACACGCCCCTGTTAAACAAGGGCTGAAAAATTGTGCCTTAGGCACTGGTGCTGGTGCCACAACACTGTAACCCCTCACAGATATTGTAGTTGAGCGCAGCAAAGATCCCTCCTGCAAAATATTGCATAAAAAATTGTAATTACACACCCCTGTTAAACAGAAGCTTAAAAATTGGGACTTAGGCACTGGTGCTGTTGCCACAACACTGCAACCCCTCACAGATACTCTACTTCGAGCACAGGAATGAGTCCTGCTGCAAAGTATTCCATGAAAAATTGTACACACCCCTGTTAAACAGGGGCTGAAAAATTGGGCCTTAGGCACTGGTACTGGTGCCACAACACTGCAACCACTCACAAATATTGTAGTTGAGCGCAGCAGCGAACCCTCCTGCAAAATGTTTCATCAAGAGGGAGGCACAGCATGTCTGGATTGAGAGCAGGTGTTGCAAGATGGTGCTTGGTTGCTAGGATCGCCCTTCACCCTAACAGCCAATCACCTGCTTGTTAACCTCGGAAGCTCTGCTCTCAATCCAGAACTGTCCTACCTCCTGCTGTCGCCTCTGTGAATATTACAGAGCAATGGCAGGGAGAAGAAAAAGCTGCTAAATGGCAGTACCATGGCAGTCTGAATGGGAATGTGACGTGGGCCGCATTTGGCCCACCGTCCGCCATTTAGTTATGCCTGTTCTAGATGCATGATGGAGGTGGTCTTTGACTGCTATCCAATGATATTTGAACCATTGAAGTGCCTAGGGTCTAAGAATCTACATCCAATATATTTTAGCATACGAGCCTCTTGCCATCACAAGCCCCACCACCTCCTAAATGTTAATGTTCAGGATCCTCTGAAGGGCTAGTCTGCAGGAATGATGTGTGCATAAATGGACTTCTGTCACCTGTTGTATAGAATAAGATATATAAGAACTACTGAAGGATAGGAGGCAACATACAAAACATTACCACACAGGCAGCTAAAGCATGATAAAGTTAGACATTTTATGCTAATTCACATCTATTTAAACAGAAATCTGCTCATCGGTCCCTCAGGCTATGTAGAAATGTAAATACCGTTATGCAAAATGTCAGTGATGGTTTCCTTTCAAAGATCCCAAAACAACTTAAATTGCTTTTATAATGACATAAAGAATTACATTATACAATGTACTGTATAAAGTAGAACAAAATCTCCAAATTTCAAGTAGAACTCCAAGCCAGCAACTAGATACACAGCAAAAATTCATACTTCTTGCCTGTTAATATATTTGTAATTCAGTTCAGGCGATCCTGTCGATCCTGTAACACACACAATTCTGATGTGCTGTGTAGCCAGGCAGGTGAACCCACTCCTTTCCGGTTCAGGCTTTTGGTTTCCAGTGTTGATTCTCTACCATTGTGTTCACCAATCAATAAGTTAACATCATCATATCATTGATTCCTTGTTTATTGAGTAGGTTGTTAAATAAAGTTGAAACCAAAAATAGTCTCCTTCCTGGCTCTGAAAAGTGTATGAATCACAAAATTATCCAAGCAGAGTTTTTAACTATTTTGGTAGGTTCCCATTTAAATGGTTCCCATATAATCATTTCAGCTGTGTATCTAACTGTCTGTTTCCCTGAGGTTCCACTTTAAAGTAGAATTCCAGGCTAATCCTCATTCCTCTTAAAAATGCCCCCCCCCCCCCCACCCAACACGTATGCTAACTAACCTATATAAGAAAGATGCATATACTTTCTTATTTTCAGGCCGCTCTATTCTGGTCACATGATCTGGCTTCCCTGGGTCAGCCAGCTGCAGCTGCAGGGGAGAGGAGGGAGTGCCAACAATGGATGGGCCATTGAAACCTATGGGTGACACCACTTAAAGCTTTACTAGCCGTTGTTGGAGCTCCCTGTCTTCTAACCTGTAGCTGGCTGCTGGCTGGTCCACGAGAT
Source organism: Lithobates pipiens (assembly GCF_037356315.1). Lineage (NCBI taxonomy): Eukaryota > Metazoa > Chordata > Amphibia > Anura > Ranidae > Lithobates > Lithobates pipiens. Next base: position 571,452,111 of record NW_027507903.1, read on the forward strand.
TGTGTGACCACACTGGAGCAGTTAGCAATAGGTAGCTTTATACAACTTTCTTACACAGGTAAGTTAGCATAGGTGTTAGGAGGGAGGAGTGAACATTTAAAAGTAATTAGGGATACTTTAATGTCTCCAATGAACATGCATTTCATTATTAAAGGGATTCTAAAGATAACAAACATGTCATACCTACCTGCTTCAGACAATGTTTTGGCACAGAGCAGCCCTGATCCTCCTCTTCTCGGGTTCCCCCGCATGTATTCTGGCTCTCCACCCCCCACAAGTGTCCCCATAGCAAGCAAACCTTCTGTCTTTAGAAACACTCCATCCTTGTCAACTGTACTCCAGTCCATTTATGACAAGGCCTCATCAGAAGTTCTTTGAAGTTCTTTGAAGTCCCTGGCTATTGGAGGTTTAGGCTCCATGCACACTGGGCTTAAAAAAATGTCTGTTCTCTTGGGAGTAAAAAACGCTCATATAGAGCATTTTTAGGTACAAAGTCTAGACGAGTTTAGGAGAGTTTTAAATTTTTTGCCAGTAAGCTCCAATCAGAAACGTGATCCAGAAGGTTTTTTTTTTCTGCCTCTTTTAATGTTAAACTCAAAATATGCCTCTTAACATCCTCATGTGCATGGACACATAAGATAAAATTGAGCTGCTTCTACAGGCAGAACACTAAACTCTTGTAGAAACAACATTTAGTAAGCCAGTGTGCATAGAGCCTAATGATGCCTCTGCCTTCTATCTAACTCTTCTGCCATGGCCACTTAAAGGGGTTATAAAGGTACATGTTTTTTCACCTTAATGCACCCTATGCATTAAGGTGAAAAAACACCTGGCAGTCACCGGCCCCCTAGACCCCCCATTTAACTTACCTGAACCCCTTCATTCAGTCGGCGGGGATGCACTGGCTCCTTCTCCATGGGCTCCTGGCTCTTGATTGGATAGATTGATAGCAGTGCAGCCGTTGGCTCCAATGATGCGGAGGGGGGGGGGGGGCAGGGCTGAGTCCAGCATTCTGTGTCTATAGACGCATATGCTGGACTCAGGAGCATGCCCGCAAGGTAACCCCCTTGGGGAAGCGCTTCTCCAAGGGGTTATCAGATGTGGGGTGGAGCCGCGAGACCCGCCTGGGGACCCCAGAAGAGCAGGTTCGGGGCCACTCTGTGTAAAACAAGCTGCACAGTGGAGGTAAGTATGATATGTTTGTTATATAAAAAAAAATAAAAAATTACCCTTACAATCACTTTAACCACTTGCCGACCGCCGCACGCCGATGTACGTCGGCAGAATGGCACGGGCAGGCATAAGCACGTACATGTACGTGATTTGCCTCCCGCGGGTCGGGGGCCCGATCGGGCCCCCGCCCGGTGCCTGCGGCGGTCGGTTTTCGTTCGGGAGCGATCCCGGACGAGGGGACGGCCATTCATTCATGGCCACCCCCTCGCGATCGCTCCCGACGAATGGAAATCCCCGGTGACATCACTTCCTCTCCTGTAATGTAAACACAGGAGAGGAAGTGATGTATTCTCTCCTCCGTGTCGGTATTTTTCGTTCCGACACGGAGGAGAGCGGATCAGTGAGTTGCACCAACACATCCCACACACAGTAGAACATGCCAGGCACACTCACACCCCCCCTTTACCCCCCGATCACCCCCCCAATTACCCCTGCCCCCCCAGTCACAGTGACACCAATGTCATTTTTTTTTTTTTTTTTTTTTTTTTTGCATTGGTGTCATTTGTGACTGTAATAACTGTTAGGGCAGTTAGGGTTAGCCCCCTTTAGTTCTAATGTACCCCCCTAACCCCCCCAATAAAGGTTTAACCCCGTGATCACCCCCCGTCGCCAGTGTCACTAAGGCTGGGTTCACATTGCAGCGGTTTATGAGAACGAATGTGATTCGCACCGCACTGCAGTGCAAATCACATCCGATCTCTGTGCGATTCGAGTTCAGCCATTCGCCGCACCCGCCGCACCCGCCACACCCGCCGCACCCGCCGCAAATTCGCACGGGACCCTTTTTTTGGCCCGCAGCAGAATCGGATCGCATGGGTGTTCACACCATGCGATCCGAGTTTGCAGATCGCACTGCGATATGCGAACTGATCTGGGGGTGTCAGTAACATTTCACTGACACTCCCAGCAGTTCGCATAGGGCAGTGTGAACTGCCGCCGGGAGGCATGCGATGCGGGAACCCGCCGCGGATTCGCGGCGTTTCCGCATCGCTCCAGTGTGAACCCAGCCTAATAAGCGATCATTTTTCTGATCGCCGTATTAGTGTCACAGGTGACGCTAGTTAGGCAGGTAGGTATTTAGGTTCGCCGCAGCTTTTTATAGCGCTAGGGACCCCCATATACTACCGCATAAAGCCCCCTGATTGCCCCCTAGTTAACCCTTTCACCAGTGATCACCATATAACTGTTACAGGTGACGCTGGTTGGTTAGTTATTTTTTTATAGTTTCAGGGCACCCGCCATTTATTACCTAATAAAGGTTTAACCCCCTGATCACCCGGCAGGTGTCATTTGTGACTAATAACTGTTAGGGCAGTTAGGGTTAGCCCCCTTTAGTTCTAAGGTACCCCCCTAACCCCCCCAATAAAGGTTTAACCCCGTGATCACCCCCCGTCGCCAGTGTCACTAAGGCTGGGTTCACATTGCAGCGGTTTATGAGAACGGATGTGATTCGCACCGCACTGCAGTGCAAATCACATCCGATCTCTGTGCGATTCGAGTTCAGCTATACAGATAGTATGGCTGAATTCGTGTCGCACCCGCCGCACCCGCCGCAAACTCGCACGGGACCCTTTTTTTGGTCCGCAGCAGAATCGGATCGCATGGGTGTTCACACCATGCGATCCAAGTTTGCAGATCGCACTGCGATATGCGAACTGATCTGGGGGTGTCATTAACATTTCACTGACACTCCCAGCAGTTCGCATAGGGCAGTGTGAACTGCCGCCGGGAGGCATGCGATGCGGGAACCCGCCGCGCATTCGTGGCGTTCCCGCATCGCTCCAGTGTGAACCCAGCCTAATAAGCGATCGTTTTTCTGATCGCTGTATTAGTGTCACAGGTGACGCTAGTTAGGCAGGTAGGTATTTAGGTTCGCCGCAGCTTTTTATAGCGCCAGGGACCCCCATATACTACCGCATAAAGCCCCCTGATTGCCCCCTAGTTAACCCTTTCACCAGTGATCACCATATAACTGTTACAGGTGACGCTGGTTGGTTAGTTATTTTTTTATAGTTTCAGGGCACCCGCCATTTATTACCTAGTCTCACTAGTGTACCCCTAAATTTAGGGGTGTCTACTTTCTAAAATGGGGTCATTTGGGGGGGGGGGTTTGTGCCATCTTGGCATTTTATGGCCTTCAAAACTGTAACGCCCTTAGAAAGCCTGAAGGCGGTGCTTGGTTTTTGGGGCCCCGTACGCGGCTAGGCTCCCAAAAAGTCCCACATATGTGGTATCCCCGTACTCAGGAGAAGCAGCAGAATTTATTTTGGGGTGTCATTTCACATATGCCCATGGCATGCGTGAGCAATATATCATTTAGTGACAACTTTGTGAAAAAAAAAAAAAGTTTGTAATTTTCCCGCAACTTGTGGCAAAATATAAAATATTCCATGGACTCAACATGCCTCTCAGCAAATAGCTTGGGGTGTCTACTTTCTAAAATGGGGTCATTTGTGGGGGTTTTGTGCCATCTTGGCATTTTATGGCCTTCAAAACTGTAATAGGTAGTGAGAAGTGAACTCAAAAAATTACGCCCTTAGAAAGCCTGAAGGCGGTGCTTGGTTTTCGGGGCCCCGTACGCGGCTAGGCTCCCAAAAAGTCCCACATATGTGGTATCCCCGTACTCAGGAGAAGCAGCAGAATTTATTTTGGGGTGTCATTTCACATATGCCCATGGCATGCATGAGCAATATATCATTTAGTGACAACTTTGTGAAAAAAAAAAAAAAAAAATAAAAGTTTGTAATTTTCCCGCAACTTGTGGCAAAATATAAAATATTCCATGGACTCAACATGCCTCTCAGCAAATAGCTTGGGGTGTCTACTTTCTAAAATGGGGTCATTTGTGGGGGTTTTGTGCCATCTTGGCATTTTATGGCCTTCAAAACTGTAATAGGTAGTGAGGCGTGAAATCAAAAATTTACGCCCTTAGAAAGCCTGAAGGCAGTGCTTGGTTTTCGGGGCCCTGTACGCGGCTAGGCTCCCAAAAAGTCCCACATATGTGGTATCCCCGTACTCAGGAGAAGCAGCAGAATTTATTTTGGGGTGTCATTTCACATACGCCCATAGCATGTGTGAGCAATATATCATTTAGTGACAACTTTGTGTAAAAAAAAAAAAAAAATTTTTTTTTTGTCATTATTCAATCGCTTGAGGCAAAAAAATAAAATATTCAATGGGCTCAACATGCCTCTCATCAATTTCCTTAGGGGGTCTACTTTCCAAAATGGGGTCATTTGGGGGGGTTTTGTACTGCCCTGTCATTTTAGCACCTCAAGAAATGAGATAGGCAGTCGTAAACTAAAAGCTGCGTAAATTCCAGAAAACGTACCTTAGTTTGTAGATGTGACAACTTTTGCGCAAACCAATAAATATACAATTATTGACTTTTTTTTTACCAAAGACATGTGGCTGAATACATTTTGGCCTAAATGTATGACTAAAATTGAGTTTATTGGATTTTTCTAATAACAAAAAGTAGAAAATATCATTTTTTTTCAAAATTTGCGGTCTTTTTACGTTTATATCGCAAAAAATAAAAATCGCAGAGGCAATCAAATACCATCAAAAGAAAGCTCTATTTGTGGGAAGAAAAGGACGCAAATTTTGTTTGGGTACAACATTGCATGACCGCGCAATTACCAGTTAAAGCAGCGCAGTGCCAAAGTGTAAAAAGACCTCTGGTCATTTACCAGCAAAATGGTCCGGTCTGAAAGTGGTTAAGCACAGAAATTAGATTTTAATGTAAGCGTCTTGTTACCAACTTGTGAATTTTGGGGAAAATGAGGGAGGGAAGTTTAGGGTTTATCAGACCTTAATAACATCAAAACCACTGCCATAGAAGATAGAAAGACCATAACTGGCCTAAAGACATCTGGAAAGGTATAAAAAAATTAAAAGTAAAACACTTTATGGGAAAAATGCTGGAAGAGAAGAGAGTGCAGAGTTGAGCTCTTTTTTTAAGAAAAATAAGAGTACACAATATCTTTTATCAGCCTTTGTAATCATGCAGCCATACCCTTTCCAAAAGGTTGTTTTATGTTTGTCTGCGGGCGATTACACCTTTTAATAAATATAGATTTTACTGTAACTGAGCCCAGTATAGCAGATTGATTCATTTAGGCGTTTATCTGCTCGGACTAGTCCTACTAATGATGTATCATTAATCATGACTGGACTGCAGCTTTGAATTTTTTAATTGTATCCTTAACTGCCTCCATCACCCCTCCGGTCTGAGAGGTCAGCTGAAAATTCATCCAGCACAATCTTTAAACTCTCGACCTCTGAATAAGTTAAAAACTTTGTTTCAAAAATTAATCCGTAGAACCAATTAACCGTTAAAACTTGCATCTGCTCAGTAAAGTCACTGGCGGGTGATGAGAATCAATCAGGCTGGCCAAAAAGTTAATGATTAATGTCACATAAACTTGGCAGAGGCAGCTCAAAAATTGATTGAAGAAACACAGAGACAAGTTGATATGCAGCAAAATAATCAATATGCAATAAAATTAATAGGCGTGTCAAGAAAATACTGCATCTCCGATGTCTCTCCTGAGCAATCCTGCATTCAGAATTTATTTCTGACCTTCGGATGGGGAAATTACAGTTGTAAATCCTTATACGCCTGTAGATAGGAGCTGGTAAGCATTGTCAGGGCTGAATTTATCCATTGTTTCACTTAATGATCGTCACTTTCATTTTCATTTTTTCCCTAGACCTATTAGGAAAGCAATTGTATTGGAAAAATATCACACGTTATAATATAGATTCATTTTAGGCTGGCAAAGTTTTTTAAGTAGATTTTTTATTTTATTTTTAAGTTTTTATGTAAGTATAAATGTATTTTAACCTCTTCGCTGCCAGACCTGGCTCTCCACTTTTAACCTCAGGAGATTAAACTGTTTTTTCTATTTTTCATTTTTCTACCAGGATTCTTTTTTTAAAAAGCAATAAAGTTTATTAGGTTTTACAACAGATCCATCAACTAACATCAAGCAATGAAAACATCGTGAGGCACCTTCATCACCAGAATGTCACAAGAAATAAAAGCATTCTATAAGTATCAGAATGGCAAAAATGTCTTCAAGAAACATGTAAATTACCCTAACACTGGGGTTAGTGCTCACCACCCATTCCTCTGGTCAACCAAGAGTACAAATGGGCGTTTCCTGAGGGCTTTACAGCAATTGACATACTGCATATCCCCCACTGGCTTTGGGGGATATCAAAGTTGGCAAGGGATCCATCCAGGGCTGTACTGGGACAGAAATTTGGCCCTGGACTTCATCCAGACTGGCCCCCTTACATCAGAGTGTCCCATGAGCAGCCCCCTTGCATCAGAGTGTCCCATTAGCTGCACCCTTACATCAGAGTCCCATCAGCAGCCTCCTTACATCAGAGTCCCATCAGCAGCCTCCTTACATTAGAGTCCCATCAGCAGCCCCCTTACATCAGAGTCCCAACAGCAATCCCCTTACATCAGAGTCCCATCAGCAGCCCCCTTACATCAAAGTCCCATCACCAGCCCCTTACATCAGAGTGTCCTCCCCCAACCTGTACTCACACTTCTGAAGGCAGCTTCTCTTCTTCCTCTCTCCAGTCATGTGATAACAAGTGATAGGGGAGAGAGGAAGGAAAGTCGGCTGTCTATCTCCCCCTGCAGGCTGGAAGAAGCATAACGCCTAATGCTCTCTCCAGCATATGATGGAAGCTTCTCCTCCTGACAGGAGTGAAATTGCGATCACTCACTGTCAGAGAGGAGCTGCTCCAGGACTGCACCTGACTGGCCCACTGAGCCATCGGCCCACCGGGAATCTCCCGGTAGTTCCAATGGCCAGTACATGCCTGGATCCATCTCTATCATATTTCCGTATTTTGTTTACTTAGAATTAAGGTTAGCTTTAAAAGTCTGTAAAGTAACTCCCAAACCATACATTTTCAGAAAGCACAGAAATCCTAGAAAACAAAATGCTGCTAATAATTTTGTACATGCCCTATAGATGCGCAAATGTTTAGCCAAACAATATTTAAAAAAAAAATACACTATTATCAATATCAATATTATTAGCACAGGCAAGCACAACATAACTTACAAAATGTCTATTAACCACATCCCACCCGACCTATAGCAAAATGATGGCCGGCAGGTGCTCTCCGGTTCTGACTGGACGTCATAGGACATTCAGCAGAACAAGCCATTCCTATGCGCCCCAGGGGTGTTTGGTTGTGCAGTGTGTCGTTTTGACAACACCGCATCTCCAGTCACCCTAAAGAGCCTATGATATAGGCTCGTTACCATGTGATCAGAAGTGTCCAATCATCAGGAATGCCAATCAGTGTACATCAGTAATGCCTGTCCGTGCTTCCTCATCAGTAATGCCTGTCAGTGCTTCCTCATCATTGCCCCTATCAGTGCCCATCAGTGTCACCTATCAGTGTTCATCAGTGCTGCCTATCGGTGCCGCCTAACAGTACCCATCAGTGCTGCATATTAGTGCCTCCTCATCAGTGCCCATAAGTGCCACCTTATCAGTGGCGTCTCATCAGTGCCCCTCAGTAAAAAGAGAGAACGTACTTATTTACAAAATTTTATAACAAAAACAAAGAAACACTTGTTTAAAAAAAAAATCGGTCTTTTTTTTATCTGTTTACCAAAACATAAAAAACCCAGTTTTGATCAAATCCCACCAAAAGAAAGCTCTATTTCTGTGAAAAAATTTTTTGGAGTACAGTGTTGCATGACCGTGCAATTGTCATTCAAGTGCTCCAGCGCTGAAAGCTGAAAATTGGCCTGGACAGGAAGGGGGTGAAAGTGCCCAGTATTGAAGTGGTTAAAGTGGCTGTAAAGGCACAAGGTTTTTTACCTACATGCATTTTATGTGCAGAAGCCCCCCCCAACAGTTACCTGAGCTCCTTCGCGATCCAGTGATGTCCACAAGAGCCTTGCCTCTTCAGGAACTCGCACTCCTTATTGGCTTTTGACAGCAACGAGAGCCATTAGCTCCTGTCAATCGCAGCCAGTGAGCCAATCAGGAAATGGAAGGGGCGGGGCCAAGCTGTGGCTTTGTGTGTGAATGGACACACCGAGCCGTGGCTCAGAAGTGCGCTGGCTTGGGTGCCCCCGGAACAAGTTGCTTGCTGTGGGGGCACCCGGCAGGAGGGAGCAGTCAGGAGCACCAGCAAGAGACCAGAGAAGAGGAAGATCAAATCAACTGCACAAAGCAGGTAAGTATAACATGTGTATAACATTTAAAACAAGCCTTTAATATCGCTTTAAATTTAAAAGAAAAAATTGTACTAAGTGAATAAATATCATTTGTTTGTAAATGTTAAATTTAGACTATTTGGAAATGGTGAAAAATAGGTAGGAAAAACTGTAAATAAGCAACTTACACTAAAAATCTGAAGGATGTGGTAATGCTGAATTGGCAGTGCCACATGAGCACTGTGTTTGTTTGCAAACGACCGAGGCATACATTCTTCGCAACACAGTCCATTACAACATGTGGCAACCCGAGACATGCTGCAACATGTTGGGGCCTATTTATAGACAGCTATCCCAAATAATTGTAACTTGCCTAATACACTTATTTCCTATGATCTTCAGTGCCCTAGTGGCAATATTGCTGAAATTGCATTATTGAGGTATTTCAGAAAAATAATGCATTACGGTCACTAGATGGAACTGACAATCATGGGAAATAAATGTATTAGGCAAATTATAGTGATTATTTGAGACGTTTGTGCGAATGCTTGACAAAGCAATTTTTTTAAAATAGATCCAATTACATTTTTGAAAAATGTATTAAAAAAATCAAGTACCGCAATGCAACGCACATGTACAATACACACCAGTGTACATGTTCTGCGCACCATATCCTGTTGCTGTGAATGGGCCCTAAGTGTGTTGGTACCCTGCAGTGCACCAGTGTATATCATGCATATTTTTTATTATTTTTTTACATTACTGTTGGAGGAAATTTTGGGGAAATAGGGGAATAAATAGACTGATATTTCATGTTTAGAATAGAGAAATGGATTGAGGGCACCAAGTCCTCAATGACCTTTTTGCTATACAGATTGCACTCACTAACACTGAGCATGAAATTTGTTCTGTGCAGAATGCTTCATGTTCATTCACAAACTGAAGAGATAGTAAACATGTTATTCATGTTAACTATCCATTCAGTTTTGAATGAACAATAGAGTGTTCTGTATTGAAAACTCCGGTGTTCATTCAAGAAAGTGAAGAGATTGATAAATATGAGACACATATTTCCCGATCCCCTGCTCGCTACCTTAAACTGCTGTCTCCCCACAATCAGTTTGCCTCCACTACCTGCAGGAGGAGAGAGCCATGATTGGAGAATACATAAAGCTTGGAGAGCTGTGGAGGAAACATAGGAAGAAATAGGGATCAGAGGGGAGATGATAGTAGGCACAGAACTGGAGCATAGGAAAGCACATAGCAGGCAGTATGGGGGTGGGGGCAGTCACATTTGTTATACAGTAAGTGTTAGAAATAAACAGCTCCAGCTGCTGTCAATTAAAAGCTGTGACACAGGAGCGGAGGAGGGGCCGAGTCCCTCTGTCTGTGTCAATGGACGCAGCAGCGGGACTTGGGAGTGAACTTTCCTTGGGGGCACTTGATGAACAGGATCAGGGCTGCTCTGTGCAAAATCATTGCACAGAGCAGGTAAGTATTACATGTTTGTCAGTTGAAAAAAAAAAGAACGTTTACAGTCACTTTAATGCATTCTATGCATTAAAGCGGTATTAAAGCCCTGTTTTTTTTTTTTGTTTTCTTTTAAATAACAAACATTTTATACTTACCTGTTCTGTATAATGGTTTCCTCTTCTCGGGTCCTACGCCAGCGCTTCTGACCCCTCCTTCCTGCCGAGTGCCCCCATAGCAAGCAGCTTTCTGTGTGGGCACTCAAGCAGGCGTGCTCCCGAGCTGCAGCTCTGTGTGTCCATTCACACATGATGCTGAGACTTGGCCCTGCCCCCTTCTCCTGATTGGCTCACTGGCTGTTATTGACAATGGCTTCCAAAAGCCAATCAGGATTGCAAGTCCCCGGAGAGGCAAGGCTCTCATGGACATCGCTGGACAAAGAGGGGGTTCAGGAAAGTATTGGGGGGGCTGAAGGGGCTGCTGCACACAGAAGGTTTTTACCTTTGTGCATAGAATGCATGAAGGTAAAAAAAAACTTGTGCCTTTACAACCGCTTTAAGATAAAAAAAAAACTTCTCTGTGAAGCAGCCCCCTCAGCCTCCATAATATTTACCTCAGCTCCATCTCGATCCGGCAATGCTGCACAAGCTCCTCGGCTGTCCAGGACTCTCCCTACTCATTGGCTGAGACAGCAGCGGGTACCAATAGTTCCAGCTGCTGTCAATCAAAGTCAGTGAGCCGAAGAGGGAAGGGAAGGGAAGGGGCATACTAGTACGACTTAAACCTACAGGGAAGCCATTCATTTTCATATCGAAAATGTACTACTGCTTTCAGTGGCATTAAAAAGCCTTTTTCTGGCTACACAGTGTTAAGAAAAAATATTTTGCATTAGTATATGTCCTCATGGCAGTGTCCAGCTACATATGCCCATTTTTTTTACCAAAACCTTTCAAAGTAACCTTGAAAAAGGCAACAAAAAAAACACAAGATTAAATTCTTGTGGGGTTCAGGAGCTGTGTTTGGGGTTTGCTGATTTTTTTAAGTGCTTGGAGAACATCCAGTGAACCAGGCTTTGCTTGGTTTGCTCGTCCCTACAGTACATTTCACAATGTGGGGTAGATTTATCACACAGCTCCACAGTGTAAAAACAGGGCAATGAGACAGATTATTAAAAATAATATTTAATATGAGCTCTCGGCTTGATTCATAAATTCTCTCTAGAAATGCACCTAAATGAAATGTCTCACACCACTTCCAAATTCTGCGTAAGATCTGACTGTCAATCCGTCTCTGATTTTTGCAGTCCAGTGCTCAGGATTGCAGGAACAGGGTAATTCACAAATATAGAAAACCTACTGCTAATCCTTTCCTTAAAGCAAAATTGAACTCACTAAATCAATATTTTTGTTATTTTGTCCCTCCCCCTCCCTCTTACACAAATGCTAATGTAGCAGGTGCCCCGTGGCTCCGTACTTCCCATCAGGCCACCGCCAGGTTGAAACAGGCATGTAGTAGCTCTCAGAAAGGAGTGTGCACCTGTCAGCAGCTGCAGGGGAATCCCCCATCCTCACTGCTCAAGCCAATCAGGAGCAGAGCTACAAAGCTGCAGGAGCAGCAAAGGATTGTGGGACATGTAGTCCCTAACACAAACGACCCACAGTCTTCTATGGGAACAGAACTGCACACCCCAGCATGCTCTGGAGAAAAGGAAGAGAGACCCAGAGGCTTACTGGAAGTGGGGGCAGATACCTAGAGGCAAGGAAAAGACCAGTGTTGCCTCCCAGGTCAGTTTACTGTTCCTTTTGAGCATCCACGGCCGCTCAGGGACATCCTGCCTGAGAGGGGGATCCCGGATGCCTTCTCTAGGTGCACCTGTAAAGACAGCGTAAAGCATTCAAATTCTAAGGTGGCAAGTCAGGCTACCTGAAGAGTCTGCTTAATCCAAGACATTTTGTTTGAGCCTTGATCGCAGAATTGGTGAGCGGGCACCTGCCCATTTTACAGAGATACAGAGACACTGCATACAGACAACGTTGCCTGTGGTTACCTACATTTAAGAACACTGTGCTGCACTCATCTGCTGCCAGGCAGTAAACGTGTTCTTTCTGATCCAGGATTTGCATGGTTCACTTTGCATCACTTCTACCAAACAGGATATATATTTTTTTTAACACTTTATATACAATAAAATGCGTGTAAATGTGATATACATAACAAATACAACTGAGTGTGACGTTAAAAAGAGAACAGGAACAATGTTTTGTATATTATACAAAATGTCAAAAAAAGTTGCAGTGGTTAGCAAAATGTGCCAGCTTGCATAGAGCAAAGAGGTTTTTGTGTATATGTGAGTTTATGCGAGATAGTGTGTGTAAGAATATGAATACACAGTAATATGTAACTTTTATATAGTAAAATATGGTAACAAATGTAGAGGTAGGCTACTAAAGCAATATGCAGATACAATATAAGACTAGTTTTTCCATGCCTCTTGGGTAGTCCCATTTACCAAAGATAGAATCAGTTTTGTCCTGTACAATGGAGTAACATACAGTATGTCCATCTGGCCACCCTTTCAGCTACTTGTTATATGAACACAGTACAAAATCATAAGTTTAATATTTATCAGACCCACTTGATATGGCCATGGTACCATGGTACATGGGTGAGGATGTTGCCACTAATGTTCCCTTGAGAAACAGAAGGATACTGCAGTAGACAGAATTAAAGTGGAACTATAGGCAAAACTTTTTTTTTAAAGATTTTGTATAGAGCAAGGGAGGGTTATAACCCCTGTCAGATTTTGTTTTTGGCCATCTGTGTCCCATTGCAGAAATTTCCCTTCACTTCCTGCCCCACAGCCAAAACAGGAAGTGAGAGGAAATCACAGCAAATTATGGGGATTCCTTGGGGACCCCCTGGTCACCAGGACGAGTGTCCCCATTGGAAGATTTCCCCTCTACTCTTCTTGGGGCAAACCAAAACTTTGGGTTTTCTTTTACTTTCACTTTCAATGATAATGGCAAACAGGACAAACAGAGAGGGGGAATCTCCTTAAAGCGGAGTTCCACTCATTTAAAAGTCAGCAGCTACAAAAAGTGTAGCTGCTGACTTTTTTTTTTGTACTGATTTCTCTTTATGAAAGTTTTTAAGCACAAATTACAACAACTTTTACAAATTCGCACAAACCTTCATCCAGTGCATATATAACATAAAGGCAAAGCCATACACAACACAGTTGCCACTGGCCCGCCTACATAGATATCCCCCCCCACCCAGAACCCCCCACTTCGAACACACGCTGCCGACCCCAGCCAACCCAACCATGGTTGGCTGGTTGGAGAATGGCGGACGCCATCGGGGACAGGAGAAGGGGAGAGGGAGGGGGACGCCCAGAGGGCAATCTACAGAGGGGGTGCAGGGGAGACACCCCCCCAACCCCCCCGGCCACAGACCAGACAGATACTAGATCTACCCCTCGGCAATCCCGTCCAAGGGGTAGCCCATATCCCTCAACCAGGGGTTCCATAGCGCCCTAAATTTTTTTAGGTTGTTTTGCTTTATAAACATCGCTCTTTCACACCAAATTGTGGAGTTAATTGCATTTACCCATGATTCTAATACTGGGGGATTTTTTTCTTGCCAATTTATTGCAATTAGCCGCCTAGCCTGATACAGGCACCTTAGTATGGATGTCCAAACAGGATTTCTAAGTACCCCAATGAACCTGTCACAGTCCATCTGAGTACCCGAGTCCCCGTCACAGTCCATCAGAGTACCCAAGTACCTGTCACAGTCCATCTGAGTACCCAAGTATCTGTCCCAGTCCATCTGAGTACTCGAGTACCCAAGTACCTGTCCCAGTCCATCTGAGTACCTGTCACAATCCTTAGGAGTACCTGCGTACCTGTCACAGTTCATCTGAGTACCCGTCACAGTCCATATGAGTACCTGAGTACCTATCACCGCCCTTCAGAGTATCCAAATACCAGTCACCAGGCCATCAGAATACCTGTCACCAGGCCATCAGAGTACCCGAGTACCTGTCACAGTCCATCAGAGTACCTGAGTACCTGTCACCATCCCATCAGAGTCCCCGAGTACCTGTCACTAGCCCATCAGAGTACCCAAGTACCTGTTACCAGGCCATCAGAGTACCCAAGCACCTGTCACCAGCCCATCAGAGTACCTGAGTATCTATTTGCAGCCCATGCCTCATAGAATATACGTTGGGGTGTTTGCTTTCCAAAATGGGGTCATTTTGTGGGTAATTTCATTGTCCTGGTGCTCCTGGACCTTCAAAAGTGTGATGGGTAGGAATGAAATCAGATGTGTAATTTATGCTCCTTACTCGCCTGAAGGTACTACTTCAATGTTCGGCCTTTCTATGTGGCCAGGCTGTGTAAAAGTATCATACATGTGGTATCGCCATACTCAGGAAGTGTAGCAGAATGTATTTTGGGGTGTAATTTTTGCTATATACATGCTATGTGTTAGAAATATCTTATAAATGGACAACTTAGTGTAAAAAAAAATGCGTTTACATTTTTTTCCCACATTTTCCAAAAACGTCTGGAAAAAAAATGAACCGTTCAAAAGACTCATTCTGCCTCACAGATTATACGTTGGGGTGTTCCTTTTCCAAAATGGGGTAATTTTCTGGGCAATTCCATTGTCCTGGTGCTCCAGGGCCTTCAAAAGTGCAATAGGTGGTTGAGAAATGAGATGTGTCATTTTTGCTCGTAGAACGCCTGAAGGTGCTATTTCAATTTTGGTCCTCTGTATGTGGCCATATCATGTAAAAGTCTCACACATGTGGTATCGCCATACTCGGTAAGAGTAGCAGAATGTATTTTGGGGTGTAATTTGTTGTATGCATATGCTGTATGTGAGAAATAACCTAATAATATGACAATTTTGTAAAAAAATAAAAAAAATAAACAAAAATGTAATTTTGCAAAGAATTGTGGGAAAAAATAACAACTTAAAAAAACTCACCATGCTACTTATGTAATACCTTGGAATGTCTACTTTCTAAAAAGGGGTCATTTGGGGGGTATTTGTACTTTGCTGACTTGTTAGTGTCTCAAGAAATTAGATACACCTGATGTACTGAAGGCCTGATCAGATGTGATCAATTTTCAGTGATTGGCACCATAGTTTGTAGACTCTATAACTTTCACAAAGACCAAATAATATACACTAATCTGGGTTATTTTTACCAAAGATATGTAGCAGTATAAATTTTGGCCAAAATTTATGAAGAAAAATTGCTAATTAGCAAAATTTTATGACAGAAACAAAGAAATTTTTTTCACAAAATTAATTTTTTTTTTATTTATAGCACAAAAAATTCAAAACCCACTAGTGATTGAATACCACTAAAAGAAAGCTCTATTTATGTGGAAAAAAGGACGCAAGTTTCATATGGGTACAGTGTTGCATGATTGAGAAATTGTCATTCAAACTGTGAGAGAGCTGAAAGCTGAAAATTGGTCTGGTCAGGAAAGTACTGTATTGAGGTGGTTAAACACTTGCTGCTACAAAGAGTTTTAGAAACATACAGTATATGTACAGTTACGTAGTTCCCAGATGTGTATTTATTGGTGTTTTTATTCTTTGTATATTTATTTATAATTATGTTTAATTTGTATGTAGCACCGTGGGCCTGTGAGATACGACATTTTGTTCTAGTGTATGTTCTTAGGTGTGGTAGAATGACAATAAAGCTTGACTTGACTTGAGAGGAGAGTGTGGGCATTCCTTCCACGTACACTCTATTTCTGTCAGTTAGACCTGTTGCACTTGGGCTTCAGCTTGCCTAAGAGAAGTGTAAGCAGCACATTTTTACAAAACATTTGCAGAGCTTTCCTTTTTTTTTAAGCTTTCAAAGAGCTTTCAGCTAAAGGTGTGCCGATTGTCACTTTAAACAAGCTGCTAGCAGGCTTTCAATGAGCTTCAAGAAGTGCTGAAACCTTCTAGCAGCTGTTTAAAGAGACAATCAGTATTCCAATTGGGATCAGTGTTCAACATTTACAAACTGGAACTGAATGACCCCTTTCACACTGGAGGCGTTTTTTTATCTACTATTCTGTAAATGTGAATCCCCTCCCTTTTTTTTTTTTTTTTTATAAAAGACCTTACAGTATTATGCTATGTGGATCCATTTGTCTTTCATGTTCAATGCCAATGGAATGACTTAATACTTGCTGCATGCTTTGGAGCTTGTTCATCTGAAGTACGATCTTCCATCATCTATCCTTGAGGTCCACCTTCCACCTACTGCTTCACCCACAGATCACTACATTGATGCCGAATCCTCGCTATGCATGTTTGACTCATGTGCTGTATGGTACATGTGTCTACCCCATCTGGTAAGCGTGCCAACCTTACTTTTTTTGACTGCACTTCATGATCAAGCACTTTCTTCAAGATTTATCACCTTAGACTTTACACTTGTGTTGATGTTTATTCACACCATCACGGTATATTCAATCAAGATGGACTGATATGCTATGTAATTTTTTCTATACCAATTGTCTTAGTCGTATATTTCAAATTTTTATCATTTTAAAGTTTGCGCTATTTTTTGAGTGCTACACTTTTGTTGTTATATCTGTTTGTTACACGTTATGTCTAGTGGAGTGTTGGCCGCTCACCCATTTCTCTATGGGCAGTGTTTCTTCCATTTATCCATTAATACAACATGAATAATGTCCCTTCCCTAATCCTAACTAACATGATGTAGTAGCCCAGGTATACCTCCATAAGGTGAGAGTCCATGTACAGTTGTCCATGACTTGGATGCTGCCCTTGGCTCCCAATGTCTTCACATCTTCCCGGTGGGACTCTACAGCATTCCCTGATAGGCGATTACCACTGCAATCACTACTCCTACTGAACTCTCTGACCCTAGTGGTCCTCCACTGTAAATAACATAAGAGGGCCCGCCAAAATCACAAAGCCTGGGAACTAGGCCAAAAGTGCTTACCCCTTTCCCCAGCCAGGGCCTACTGCTGAAACGAACTAGATGCATTAAAAGTTGCCTACATGCAGAAATCCACACATGGATCTGTACCTGCTTGGGTCACCTAAGCACTAGATCTCAATAAGAAAATTGTAAAAGGAAGTGACTGACAGACATATTTTTTGCAGTAGCTGAGGGATTTCATATTATAGGATTTGTGTGGACAGATCATTGATTATTTGTTGACTGTCTTGCTCACTTCTTAAATCTCTCAGAGACACCAATGTTGAGATTTCTCTGCAGTAGTTTATGTCCCCTTTCATGTTTTTTTACTCTTGCTCTCTCTTGCATTTCAATATGCCAATTAATTATTTACTCACCATTAAGCATAATCTATCGACGGACCACATAAAGCTGAAATATCAGTTTACTTAGCCGGCTCATGCTGCTTGAAGGGAAGGGGGTGATACCAGGCTTTCTATACAGCATGCTGGTCTGTGCATGGCCTCCACTAGCCATATATGATATTTACTGATTGTCACATTTGCCAGGATGGTCCCTCTTTTTGTTCAGCTGTTTCCCTATGGCTGTGTCCCAGGATTGAGCCACAAGGTTTGCATATTATTGAAACATTGCTTTATGTATGCAAATCACCTGGCTCATTAATGTGCTTGTTGGCAGGTGCAGTTAGCTTTCCTGCCACTAGATGGCTCTGTGGCCATTATGGAATGGTATAAGCAGATGTTAGTTTCCCTTTTAGAGCAACACTCCTCTAGTAATGTGATGGGTGGTGTTAGTGCCCCAAAAAAGTCCAACTGTGGTCTCCCTGTCTCCTCTGAACTTTTCTGCATGTCCAGTAGCAGGATACAGAAGGTCTCGCAGTCCTGGACAGAGTCCATTTATGTTATTAGTAGTGAAATCTTGGTAATAAGATTGTCATTTGGTAGTGTGCCTGGCTGGGCAGAACTGCATAAGGGCCATTGGGAAGAAACTGGTATACTAACTGAAGCACTTTGTTTCCCCCGACCCTCAGCACCGGGTCCTGTGACTTAGTTATGGAAGCCTAATGCTGTGGACTGCGTACAATATACATACGGAAGTGCTACCATTCTGTGGTGCTCCCAAGGAGAGGAATGGGGAAAAGGGAAGATGGTTTAACTAACATACTTAGTCCGGCAAACAATCCGGCGGATAGTCCGGTGGACTCTCTACCGAACGGACTTGGCCACACACGAACGCATGGAAAGTCCGGCGATTGCTAGCGCGTACAGCACGTACGACGGGACTAGAAAAGGGAAGTTCAACAGCCAGTAGCCAATAGCTTCCTTTTCGTACTTGCTTCTGAGCATGCGTCATTCTTAGTCCGCCGGACTAGCATACTCACGAACGTATTGTCCGCTGAAACCCAAGTCCGGCGGAAAGATTGGCCTGCAAAACTACTTTCTAAGTCCGCCGGACTTTACGCTGAAAAATATACAACGTAAAACAAAACAAGATAAAGTTGGCGCACAAATGAATGGTCTCTTTAAGAGCGTTTGACTATCTCGTGGGATGTTTGTTTATTTAAATAAATGTCCTGTAGATGGTCTCAATGTGCGGCTGTTAACCCATTATGGACTTGGCAAAAAATGGATGCAGCAGAAAAAACGATCAAAAACAGCGCATCAAAGGGACTAGTAGATTGATGTGAAAAAGACTTTAAAATGTCATTTATTAAATGTAAAAAATAAACACAGACATCTGATTCCTGCAGGATCTCAAACACATAAAAAACACCAATCATAAAACGGACAGATGTTTGATAATGAAAAGCTCCTCAGATCTCTCAATTATAACTTTGGAAAGGTCAAAACCAAAGACCAATGTGCACAGCTTTCGAATGCCTAATGAATGCAATCAATCATCTGAAAGAACCCAAAAAGTCAGTGTAAACGAATGGAACAACGTTTCTAGGGACACTCACTTCATAGGTGTTCAATGGGCTGCAGAGCTGATGAGTCCAGTCTGATGACCGAGGGGGAGGTGTTTATTTCAGCTCCATCTGAAGCGTTCGGCTTGGAGGCAGAGGTGTAATGCTGCACGCTAGGTGGTAAGGATCAAGCTTAGTCACCAGATGATATCAGCTGTACACATAGGCAGCTTGGAGAACGCTGCACTGCCTGCAGTGCCGCTTGTCCGAGCGGCTGTGGATCACATGAGAGGCTTGTCACGTGGAAGGCTGTGAAGGGGAAGGTTGCTATGCCGACTCTCCTGCTTACATGTTTCGCGCTCCTGCGCTTTGTCAAAGCTTTGACAAAGCGCAGGAGCGCGAAACATGTAAGCAGGAGAGTCGGCATAGCAACCTTCCCCTTCACAGCCTTCCACGTGACAAGCCTCTCATGTGATCCACAGCCGCTCGGACAAGCGGCACTGCAGGCAATGCAGCGTTCTCCAAGCTGCCTATGTGTACAGCTGATATCATCTGGTGACTAAGCTTGATCCTTACCACCTAGCGTGCAGCATTACACCTCTGCCTCCAAGCCGAACGCTTCAGATGGAGCTGAAATAAACACCTCCCCCTCGGTCATCAGACTGGACTCATCAGCTCTGCAGCCCATTGAACACCTATGAAGTGAGTGTCCCTAGAAACGTTGTTCCATTCGTTTACACTGACTTTTTGGGTTCTTTCAGATGATTGATTGCATTCATTAGGCATTCGAAAGCTGTGCACATTGGTCTTTGGTTTTGACCTTTCCAAAGTTATAATTGAGAGATCTGAGGAGCTTTTCATTATCAAACATCTGTCCGTTTTATGATTGGTGTTTTCTATGTGTTTGAGATCCTGCAGGAATCAGATGTCTGTGTTTATTTTTTACATTTAATAAATGACATTTTAAAGTCTTTTTCACATCAATCTACTATTCCCTTTGATGCGCTGTTTTTGATCGTTTTTTTTACGCTGAAAAAGCCTGCTGAAGCCCACACACGATCGGATTGTCCGGTGAAATGCGGTCTGGCGGACTAAGTACGCCGGACAATTTGATCGTGTGTACGCGGCATAAAAGACAAGTACTGTACTTGTGCTCTGCACTGAAGTGACAGCTTTAGTATGTCTAACCTCACATGTCACTGAAGATTCAGATAGAATGTCAAATGTGATATGTCATTGAACGTTATGTGAGGATGAGAAGTTGCAATAAAATTGCTAGAAGTGCATTTGTGTCTGGACATTTCTTTATTCTACATAGCAAGGCTTCTGGCCAGGGATGTCACAAGCGGACATCTGGCCAGGAGTATGACACTATATGGTGGACAGTTTAACTCAACAACAGGTGGATGGTTGTCCTATCCAAGAAAAAGTGGGGTGGGGCTGTACAATTTGGCGCCAATACCTGCCCAATCATAGGCCCCCTACAGGCCTGTGTATGGCAGAGGTGCAGGAAAGTACCTCCTTAGGGGGCACAACTGTGTCTGGCCCTGGAGTGGAAGCATTGAAAGAGCTGGTAGGAGGGTACATGCCAGCTGCATACAAGGGTCACTGGTAAGCTGTGTTCAGGTGAGCTGTGGACTAGGTGTTTAGGGGTGCAGATAAGCTGTGGACAACAGTTTTGTAGGTGCAAATGAGCTGTGGACAGAGGGTTCATGGGTGCAGGTGAGCTGTAGAGGGGGGGTGATGGGGATCTGTGCTGTATAAAGGTGAGCTGTGGACAAGAGGCTCGTGTGAGCTGTGGATGAGGGGTGCAGGTGAGCTGTGGATAACAGATACAGGTGGTGCAGGTAAGATGCGGATGAAGGGTGCAGAGGTGAGAGCTGGATATGAGGGTGCAGACATGAGCTGTAGATGAGGGGTGGAGAAGCAAGCTGAGCCTAGTTTGGGCTGGGGGAGGGAGAGCTGTGGATGAGGGGTGCAGAGGTGAACCGTGAAGGAGGGGTGCAAAGGAAAACTGGGAACAATGGTTGCAGATGTGAGTAGTAGAAAAGGAGAGCTGTGAACCAGGGGTGCAGAAGGGAGATGTACAGGGTGGAAGTTACCTGTAAAATAGCAGTGTGGAAATGAGTGGTGGATGAGTTTTATAGAGGCAAGTGTTGGATGAGGGGTGGCTAGTGGTGGTGGTGGTGGTAGTGGGAGCAGTAGAAGAGAGGTGCAGAGATGAGTATGCTTTACTGCCCTCACTGACACCAATGCTGGGAGCTATTGCTGTACCCACTGACACCAATCCTGAGATTATAAGGCCACTGACATCAATGCTGAAGGGCATTATTTATCCCACTGCCATCGGTGCTGGGGGTCTTCTATTGTAGTAACGGATACAATTATGGGGGTTATTGATGCATCAGCTTATAATGGTGGGGGGGCTTACTTTATTCTCACTTTACCTTCAGTGTATCCCCTGGCCCTATTTTGTCTACAACATAGCAAAGGAGGAAATATGCTACACTACAAGCCAAACGCTGTGATGTGTCTACCCACTTTACTGACTAAACTTACTTTTTGGTCACATCCACATACTTTAAGTGATCCCTTCTTGGCCACTTTAAGGTAGATCATAATGGAGGGCAGGGTGGAGTCAGAAACTTAGCAGATGATCCAAAACTTACAGCTGGGTAACACAGTCCACTGGGGAACTCTGAGCTAGGGAAAATATTCTCAATTGTCCTTTTTATTGTAAGGTCAGATTTCTGTTAGCTAAAAAATGTGCACCTTACAAAGCACACAGGTGAAAGGTGGGTGACACATCTTTTCACATATTCCAGGATCAGATTTCAGTTTCCTGCCAATCAGTACATGGCATCTCAGAGACTGAGATTGTAAGGCTAAATTGGGAGCAGATAGCTATATAATATGTGCATTTACTCTATTCTGGATCTGATAGCAATCTGAATGGTGAACCATCTCCACATAGGGCCATTAGCACAACATATATTATTGGTATTGGCCCAGGAGGCAAATGATCCCCTTGCCCCAAAGCCCAGTCCTCCAGCCCTGGGTAAAGGTAAGGACCTAGCAAGTTTCTCAGTTTAATCTGTAGATTGCTAGTTTTAAACTAGACTGATTTGGCAGGAAACCTATTATTTAGCACCACAGGTAACAGCTCTACCTTTCCAAGTCTGTAGACTTTGCCTTACACATTAGCCATGTGTGGGGAACTGTGTGAAATGCTTTTGCAAAATCCAGGAATACCACGTCCACAGCCACCCCTCTGTCCATGGTTTTACTTACCTCCTCATAAAAAGCAATCAAATGTGTTTGAAACGTCTGTCTTTCATGAATTCATGCTGTCTGTTGCTTAAAATATTTGTTTCCAGCAAGAACTCATCTATGTGGTCTTTTATTAAACTCTCCAGTATCTTCCCAATTATAGAAGTTAAACAGGTCTATAGTTACTTTGTAAAGACTTTGATGCCTTTTTAAATATGGGCACCAGATTGGCTTTACACCAATCCAGTGGTACCATTCCAGTCATTAAAGGGTCCCTAAAAATTAGAAACAATGGCTTTGAAATGACAGAGCTCAATTCTTTTAGGATCTGTGGGTGAATGTCATCTGGTTCAGATGCTTTATTCATCTTTATTCTGTCTAAATATTTTTCTGGACCATATCAATTTTGAGCCATTGTGGATCATTTGGGCTGTGTCAATACAATTGTCATTATGGACCTGAGCCCCTGCCCCCCCCTCCCCCCCATTCCCGCATTTGTATACACAGAGCCTTTATCCCCAGTTACCCACCCTAGATTATTTTGTAAAGGGCCTACATGCTCAGGCCGTCAGACCGGACCGTTTTACTATTAATATACTTAAAGAATTTTTGGGGGTTTATCCTATCTTTTGCAATATGTCATTTGTTCTGAATTTTTGCGGCTTTGATTTCCCTTTTACATATTCTGTTATATTCTTTTTAACATCTAAACAATGGTATTTTACCTTATGCACTTTATATGTAATTGATATGTATGCGCAGAACACATGAATTGTTAATTTATATAGAATTTTTTGGGCAGAGTTGTCTGGATCATATAACTGGCTGAACAAAACTGCACTAACTTTGGCAAGTAGAGCAGTTGATATGAAAGTATTTCAACTTATTTATATGCTTGCCTGGAGTTCAGTTTTAAAAAGAAGCCACCAAAATCTCAGATTTTTCACATTCTTAATTCTTCAAAAATGGAGGAAGGACTGCTAGAAACACAGTCAGAACCATTCATTTTCAAAAGGCGTAATATATTCTAAAAGATCAAACATACTGTATTTTAGAGAAACATATAGACAGAAGTGGGCATAAACAATACGCCCACAGAAATTCGAATGTCCTACTGCTAAACACTCCCAGATCCTTCCAGGCTTTAATCAATAAAGCTTTATTAATATATCAGCAGGGTTAACATTAATCTGCGGAGACTGATTATTCTCATAGCCTCAGCCAAGATTTTTTTGGGTTAACAATCAAGAAGGAAATAAGAAGTAAAAAAAAAATCAAACGAGGAAAACAGCTTCACCTGCAGAAATTGGGAAAATGTTTAATTATTTATACCATGACAGCTATACCAGTGCATAGACGCCTGGACCTTGCTTTTCACAGAGTAACAAATAAATGAGATTATGAGCTGCTGACACCAGAGGAATACAGAAAAATAAAAATGAATAGCTGTCAGGAGGTCTTTGTGTCTGGCTGCCCCACGTGGCTCTGGCGTTCCCCCTCGCAGTTCACCATATCGACCGCCTGCGCTGTTTCCCAGACAGCACATAGAGACCATCTCACAACCCAGACTGAAAGACAAATTAAACCGAATCTGTGTGTGATGGCCTTTTCACTTCAATATAACAGGATAAATAGAAAATGGGAGATATTTATCCATGGTGAGTCGCTTGCTGTTTACAGGAAGAGTGTCAGCCATTGATTATTTTATTTGACGTAATTTGAAAGAAGCGGCAGGTTTATTAAGGCTTAAGTCCAAGTAGACAATATGAGATTGCCATTTAACTCTGATGTATGTGTTTATATAGTATAGAGAATTATAAATCTATTTTTAAATACATTTATTACATGTACCTGAAAATGTCTTCATGTGGTCCCTACAAAATATGAAACAAATCAATTATTGCAATAAAGTGACAAGTGCAAATCAAAATATCTTGATCTATACAAAAACACAATTTGGAATAAATAACATATGAAAAAGAAAATTAATATGAAGTAAAAAAGTATTTTTGACGTGTTCAAATTGTTGTCTGATCCAAAGTGCTAACGACCAGTCTGTAAAAAGCAGTGCTCATCTTGGTGACGAAACGCATAGGAAGGAGCCATAGTCTCATTGCATCACTTCTTGTTTTGGTATGTGGATTACAGGAGAATCACGGACTTCCTGGTTTTTATACTGATTTCTTTCTTTGCACCTAATGTAAGTGCACTACTATAGTTTTACATATAAATAAACAATTTTAACGGTATTGCACTACGGAGTATCAATTTCTATTGCATATACTGCATACCATCGTGGTGAAGGGGCCAATAAGGAATAATACAGCGGAGGTCCAGGTACACATATGGCAGTGTGGCTGTGAAAGCGCAGCACCCCCTAGAGGGGAGAACCCTCTGGTGAGTGCAATATATATAGGAGAGCATGGAGTGGAGCAATTGCACCTTAATATTTACCTTAGGAAGCACAGAAGCAGTATAAGTCACTTTAAATGTTTTTTTTGTCTTTTGGTTTTTGACAACCGAATGAACCTGTCACGTGGCTCTGTGGCTCACACATGAGTTTGCAAATGTGTGTGGACTAAACCCCTGTTTTTAATGCATACTGTGAGACAGGTTCATTCAGATGTCTGCAAGCTGGTGGTAAGTATGCTTTGTTTTTTCCCTGGGCATTCCCCATGATTTTGTTGTTACCTGTTTTAGCCCACCAATGCCGCTTACTGTGATAGCCAGCTATAGATGAGGGTGGTGGCAAGTTTTTCGTATCACCATGTTGGTCCACCCTGCTAGGTTTTACCTGCAATTATAGCATTAATCACTGTCCTCTCCTGGCGGGGATGGCTTCCCCTGCCCACCGTTGTGAGAAGACAATGGCTTGGCAGGGATTCCTGTATGAACACTGTCTGCGTTGATGGGGGAATCAAGCAAATATCTTTTCTGCAACCTGTGGTTGCAAAAAAGGGAAAACCCAAAATGTTGCGTTTTCCCCGTGGCCAGTGGTCAAAATGTTCCTATCCTGAATGCGATTCTTCTGCGTTCAGGCGAGAGAAGTTTAACCTCACCTAAACACTGCCAAATCTCCTAAACTCAAGTTTAGGAGATGCCAGGGGCTGCTTTTTTATATGAAGTCCAAGCCCTTGTACACACAGTCGGAGATTCCAACAACCAAATCCATCGGATTTTGTCCGTCGGATTTTGTCCGACGGATTTTGTCCGAAACTGTTGCATACACACGGTCGGACAAAGTTGTCGGAAAATCCGATGTGATTACGTTATTTAGTTACGACGGGACTACGTTCACGCTAGTAGACAATAGCTTTGATGTAGGAATTTGATCTGAGCATGCGTGGCACTTTGTCCGATCAGAATTCTCTACACATGATCGGAGTATGTCCGATCGGAGCATTTTGTCGGAAAATTTTACCAACAAGTTGGAAAACTTGGTCCGTCGGATACTCCGACGGAAACAGTCCGATGTAGACCACACACAGTCGGAATATCCGACAAAACGGTCCGATCGGACACATTCCGTCAGAATCTCCGGCCGTGTACAAGGGCTAAGAAGGATGAAAGTGATTTTGAAAGAGTTAGCTTCTAGATAATCCTACTTCACCATATTTCGTTTTAGGTAAAATATGCTTGAAAAATACCTTAAAGCGGGAGTCCACCGGGACATCGTGTTTTTTTTTTTTTTTAAAAGCCAGCAGCTACAAATACTGCAGCTGCTGACCTTTAAAATAGTGACACTTACCTGTCCAGCGCGCCCGCGATGTCGGCACCCGAAGCCGATCTGTAGATCGTATCTCGGGTGCTGCCGTCACCATCTTGGGTATGGGAATCAGGAAATGGAGCCTTTCGGCTTCATTTCCCGGTTCTCTACTGCGCATGCGCGAGCCGCGCTGCGCAATAAGGACGGTCCCCGCTGCCTCTGGGATCTGTGTGTTTTCCCAGCAGGCAGCGGGGCACTTGCGGGAAGGGGCGGGCACTTGCGGAAAGGGGCGTAATATACGCCCCTTTCCGCAGAGAGCTATCCCGGAAGTGGGTACAGATACCTGTACTGTACAGGTATCTGCACCCCCTCCCCCCTGAAAGGTGCCAATTGTGGCGCCGGAGGGGGGGAGGGTTCCGATGAGCGGAAGGTCCACTTTAGGGTGGACCTCCGCTTTAAAGCCTAACTGAAGTTTAATTTGTTTATGTATTGTTAATCAAAGCATGCAGGAAAATAATGTTATGTACATGTCTTACTTTTATTTTGTTTTTAATTCAGCCCCAATAACAGCACAATGTTCTGTAACTGGGAAGGAGGCTGCAGAGATGGACCATTGCTCTCTACATTGAAGCATTGGTCTCACTCCAGCAGCCCGATACCTCAAAGTTGGAATATTTCAACCAGTAAAATTCACACTTCCTGGTGAAGTGTTTTTCTGAGTTGTACAAAGACACAAGAGTCAAAGAAAGGAACCAGAAAAAGCAGAAGAAACAGGAATCAGACCTGGAAGTATTGGATGCCAAAGTAGTTTTAAAGCTGCGGCACATAATAGTTGAAACTGGTCACTGTACAGGTGAGCATACACCGTCTTCTATTGCAGGAACTTTCTGGATAATAAAATTTAAAGAAGGTATTGCAGAATTTTTAAAAGTGTGCTGGCTTTTAGGGGTCTAATTTCAAAGATTTGTATGCCACCTTGTCTCTTTTATTTGCTAATTCAATTTTTACTGAGTGCTGAAAATATAGCTTGACCAGTATAGATCAGATGTCCCACCTTCTTTGGTGTCTACCCGACCATAAGTACTCACCATACCCCATTGCTATTACCTAAATTAATGAGACCATACATTAACTGGAGTACAAATAGCCATAGCAGCCTTTTTATTAACAAAAAACAACTTATTAAAATTCACATTATTTTCCATCAACATCTGAAACACAACTAACAATTCTCAGCCTGTTGGTATTTGATGGCACCCGGAATTCTAACTTGTTCCACTTGTAACATTGTAGGACCTTTTACCATACTAGGCCTCCAGCCGTGATACACCAGCTTGAAGACAACCCACATCCGCAGTGCAGCCATTACCATATTCCAGCTAACCTTGGTTAACTGGAATACACCAGAGGGGCACATACCACGATGAGTCCTCCACACTTCCATCACTACTGTATTTTCTTCCACCGTCAAAAGACCAACCACCGCCACCACCCACTAGGGTAACACCTTACCCTTGAGGGCCCCTCCACATCCGCAATGCACGTTGAATGCCATCTTGCAACCCCAGGGACCACAAATCAATACCCACCGCGGATAAGTGGACCCCATCCCCCTTAGATACAGCCCTGTATCTGTCTCCAATTCTAAATGGTGAATGACCATGCCCCCATTCCGGATAAAAAATTGACCCCCCACTTTATTCATTTTTATCCTAGTTTTGTTAAGTCTCCCTACCGACCATGCCATATGCCAAGTTGTCCGAGCCACCTTGTCAGACCAAAAGACCAGCATATCCCGGATGAGCTCCCTACTGGAGCGAACCACCAGATCGTTCCCACCTACATGTAGTATCAGAATGTCCTGTGGCCTGTTAAAGTGTGCAAAGTGATGCACCTTGGGGCACAACCCTGCTCCACATCATCCCCAGTACACCAACCAGCGGACACAAGCCTCCCTCCTGGAAATACCTAGCTGCCTGCCATCTGGCCTAACGTCAACTCACCTGGCCCCCCAAAAAACATAAGGGTGGCCCAAGATCTAGACGAGGCATATCTGTACTCCATTTAAAAAGAAAAGAACAAAACCACTGGATAACACCCACACCACCATGAATACTCGCCCAGCATGATACATCCCTCCTCCCACCATTTTCAGCCATTAATCAGCCAACAAATGAGGGCGAATGTAAGTACGGAATCTTCTGGAGTCCCATCTCCCAATCCGCTTAACAGTCGCCTGATCCCACCCATACCGAGCGGCCTCTGTGGCCGCCCCGATATGAAAGGAGTGCAAGGCATACTGTTTTTCCTCCAGACCCGCCCCCCGGAGACCCTTCTGGAAAATGGCTACAAACTGAAACTTGGACAACATAGACCCATCCCCATGCAACAGAAATGGCACTCCCACTATTGGGTGAACCTCCAAAAACTCCCTCACCACCCTCACAGGGGAACCTGGCAAGGGAAACAATTGTACCCATGCACCCTTGCCCCCCTGATCCATTTTTGACCTGTGCAGACGTGCAACCTGTCCCTATTACAGATCACATCCTGTACCCAAATACCCCCCTGAACCTTCTTAGATGGACTGACCAGCTCGCTGATCCAAAATGCCCCCAAAAAAAAACTGTGAAAAGGCCACCTTGACTAAGGCAACTTCATAGCTGGATGAACATAAGGATCCCAGCCATGCAAAAATAGCCTTTAAATTGGCCAAAAAGGACATAGGCCGCCTAGCATCCTTGCGTTTATGTGACTTACGATATCCTTTTACTGCCTGTCAAACTCAAAAATCTTTTGTAAAATCCACCCCACCCTGTATCTTAAAGAAAAATGCCAGCTTCTTCTCTATGGCAGACACAGACACATGTTCCTA